>NC_090928.1:1103908107-1104656884 GCF_040938575.1 Ambystoma mexicanum
ATCATGGCAAGTATGTTTTATTTATTTATTTATTTTACATTTTTAAAGCGCTCGCACAGGCCGAGGCGCTGTTACAGGAATTCTTTGTATTGGTTGCTTAATTATTTTTGTCTTAGTTGCGTATTTATAACGCGCTTAAACACCTAGAGGTTTCTAAGCGCGGACCCCGGCGCACGTTGCTGCTGAGCTATCCTCCCTGGACCCATCTGGTCCTCAGACAGACACCCAGCATTCATCCACATGGAACGCATTCCAATCATTTAACTTACTATCCTTAGCCCAGGACAAGCCAAAAATGCTAGGTGGCCAAAGCATTGATAGAAACACGTTATTCACATGTCTATGAATATAAGCTGCATGCTATCCCGGTCACCAAAGGCTTGGATCTAAATAGGCTTTCTGAACTGTTTCTTAGCACTGACAACAAGCACGCATGTACCCACCATGTCACTTGAATACTCTCAGGTAACTGATTCAAGGCAAGTATGTTGTGGATAGTGGGTCCAATTCAGCCAATAGGAGTCACCTTGTTTGTGAATTCCGGCGTCCATTTTACATTTGAGGTTGACTGCCCGCCCCTTAGAGTGTTCAAAAGTATCAGATTTACATTGGTAGCAATGTTTCGATAGGCGGCAGTGGTGCTCATATGAGTAATGCTAACATCACGTAGGGGCATAAACCACAGACATGTATACCGAAGAACCCCGGAACAGCCACTCAGCAGTGAGAATGCTCATCTAAAACAATAAATATGTATATATATATTATTTTTAGTAAATTACTTTGAAAACTGAATGGCTTTTAGAACAAGATAAAATAGGGCTGGGCCGCAACCTGTGTGCCACATGTACTCTGAGCCCTGGGTCACCGTGAACTAGAGACTAGTTAAAATCAAAAACGTTCAGCCCGAGCCACTCGTCCTGATTTGCACTCGCCCGCAAACCGTTGACAGAAACAGATCATAGGAGCTCCAGATGAAAGTAGGTGTGTATTTCCCATTCATTGCAAGCACAATGCAAAATAAATGTCCCTTAAGGGCTGTCAGTTGGACATTTCCAGACAATTCAGACTGGTGTTGGTGTCAGTTGGACATTTCCAGACAATTCAGACTGGTGTTGGTGTCAGTTGGACATTTCCAGACAATTCAGACTGGTGTTGGTGTCAGTTGGACATTTCCAGACAATTCAGACTGGTGTTGGTGTCAGTTGGACATTTCCAGACAATTCAGACTGGTGTTGGTGTCAGTTGGACATTTCCAGACAATTCAGACTGGTGTTGGTGTCAGTTGGACATTTCCAGACAATTCAGACTGGTGTTGGTGTCAGTTGGACATTTCCAGACAATTCAGACTGGTGTTGGTGTCAGTTGGACATTTCCAGACAATTCAGACTGGTGTTGGTGTCAGTTGGACATTTCCAGACAATTCAGACTGGTGTTGGTGTCAGTTGGACATTTCCAGACAATTCAGACTGGTGTTGGTGGTGCAAACCTATCTATTCCATCAAGCATAGTCTTTGCACTCCATCTATCAAGAGTTTGCATCTACTGCCATCCGGCTTCCCCTTTCCCCTGGTAAACACCCTCTCACGCCAAAACAAACTCAATGAACTCTGAATCGGCCCACGGATATTGCAAAGCCCAATAACGCTATTTGGAAAACCAGAGTTGAGAATACAAGATTTATGACAAGAAGAAGCCTTGCAGCCTTCCTGCAATCCACGTGCAGGATGAGTGCAATATCAAAACAATGAATTTAATAAAATCTACTCCATGTTGCCATGCATGTGGTGGGTGCAATATCAGATTCTGCCTTGGTTTCTAGGTCAAATGTGCCTATTTCAGGTAATATTTATTTATTTATGTGTTTATTACGTGCCGAAAACCCGACCGGGATCAGGGTATGACCAGAAATAACAAAGGCACGGGACACCCTAGGAGCAGGACAGAGTGAGGAATTATTCAAATCGGGTGCTTTTTAGTTGATTGCAGGAAGGCTGCAAGGCTTCTTCTTGTCATAAATCTTGTATTCTCAACTCTGGTTTTCCAAATAGCGTTATTGGGCTTTGCAATATCCGTGGTACATGACTTTCTCCTTTGCTTCTTCCATGCAGTGTAAACATCCTCAATGGGGAGGCAAGGCTCTCACCATCATCCGAGCAGAAACGGTCCCTGGATCTCTGGATTCCGGAATGCACATCTAAGCATAACTGAGCAGTCTGCAGGAAAGGGAGGGCCATTTATAGACCGGAAGGAACACATGAGGAAGAGAGCAGGCCTTCCTGTTGGGATAGGAAGTCAACTGCTTAGCCATTGTGTCACACAAGCGTACGCCTTTAGTTGCCAGTTTGAGGCATTCCACTTGCAACGCAAAAAGGCTCTGCACTTATGCTAATAATAAGTCCATGCTTTAAAATAGCCTTCACTTTTTAATGGGTGTTCTATTTCGTTATGCCTGAGCATTTTCCTACTCCCTTTCATGATGGCCTTGCCCAAAATATATGCCATTATAAGGAAAACATTATCATGCTGGCTGTGCCCATACATGTCCATGCAGGCAGCACCAATACACACCAGTATTACCATATAAAAACATACTCCTGTTGTCTTTGCCAGTAATAAATATGGAAAAAACAAATTTAGCTCAAAATAGCGCTCTGCCTGAAAACGTAGCTGGTGCTTAAGGGTATGAATTTAGGCAAATTCATTAAAGATATCAAAAACATTCGTAAAGTTGTAACACTGCAAAAAACCTTACATACTGCATGTATACAAAAGAGTCCGAAGCACACACGACCTGCTACTATTAAAACATATTCTTTAATTCACATAGGTACAGTGCATCATAACAAAAATGAACATGCAAACCTGTTCATCTAAATGGCAACCAAATGGTAAAAACAGACTCACCCATAAGGGTAGAAAAGCCACGCGTTCCGCCTGAATGCTCAGGCTTCTTCAAGCTAGTAAAATCCAATCGTGCCGAATGCACCAATAAGTGTTAAAAGACATGGCTAGAGCAGTTTACTGCTCCCGCCCATCACATGCACAGCGGTCATGTGATCGCAACTACGAGGGCAATAGTATCGGCAAAAAAGCCTCCATATTGGAAAGGCTCTAGATATCAATGCTTACGAGTACAATTCCAAGTAAAATACTCGATTGAGACATCAATATGTCTGTTGTTTCTCCTTTATGATGGCGCCATAAGGTTTAAAACGCTCCGCCAAGCCACCTTAAAAAAGCTATTTTATTTCAATTAATTAGGTGCATGTAAAACTTCACAAGTGTGACCCAATTTAAATGATTATGGCCAGGCGTTGTTGAAAATAACACATGGTCATGCGCCCCAGAGGGGTGTGTGTTACTAACCAATGCGGCAAGCGGAGGATGTGAAATTTCTGGATTATATATACATATATTCAGCCTAGCTGCACCATTGTAGGCCGGTCTAGCCCCATAGTAGCACTCACCATGTTTGCTTTAATCTTGAAATTGATGCCCAGTCATAAATGTGACGGCACAGTAAGGAAGTGTTACCATACTGGCTTGAGCAACATAGGCCACATACGATTTATCATATTTGCTTGAACTGGGATGCCCAGTACACAAAATGCCACTCCAAAGTAAGGAAACCTAACCAGACAGTAAGATTAGGAAACACCCACCCCTCCCACCCCCCAAATCAGAGACCCCATATGTCATGTGAAATGAGCACATTTGGATCTGAAAAGAGGGATGTAAAATAGGTAAGTACTTGGAACATTTAATGAAGCAGATTATCTTCAGATGGCAAGTCGCAGATCACGTGTAAACCTCTGGGACGCAGACTCCTTGACTTTCTGAGTGAGAATGTGCAAAGAGTAGAGTTTTTAAACTGTTTTGGGGAAGCAACCTCTCGGATTTGCTCAGCCAGGTTTTCAAACTCTCATATTTTAACTCTTTCTCAGAGTCTTACTCAACGTCTGGGCGTTGTTTATTAAATGCCATCCAATGTATGCATTTTAAAACCGTGTGTGTATATATGCATGTAGCAAATATCTCTTTACCTGCTTTTCTAAGCTGATCCAAAGGCCTTGTGTGAACATTATTAAATATGAAAGAGACTTTCAGTGTTAACTGTGTAGCTCGTGCGTTTGCAGGAAAGAACTCAAACTGGCAGGATTTCCGAATCCTGGCACAATAGCCAATATCATCAGAGAGGCTCATACGCTCCGAGTGGTCAATATGTAGACGGCCTGGCGCTCTAACATGTGTGGGGCGCTGGGGAAGTCCGCGTGCACAGGGTGAAGTGCAGAACTGAATGGGGCCGAGGGAAGGTTCATGTCTCGCCTCCAATTCGTGAACCATAACATGTACCCATTATTCTGCATGTTCTTTGGGATGGTCAGCAATCCCGGTGCTTGATATTTCTTTTATTTTATGTAATATTTTAAAAAGTATATTTGTGTTGGGAATATATCAAATGGTAACTGAAGGTCACACCTGGTATTACATACCTATTACACAAGTGATACATAATGAATACATGGCTGCCATACATTCCAACGGCTGTAGCAAACTGTCAGGCACAGTTCTCGAGAGCTGACACGTAGAGAGAGCAAACGTGTAACTATCGCCTTCAGTTTAAAGTGGGAGCCGACATTAAACCTCATTAATACAAATTACCGGCAGAGGATGTGAAATCGCTGATCGCGCATAGCACATTACACCAGCTCAAGGCATTCAAGCCAAGGACAGGAGGATAACTCTCTGTGTTTGGACCCCTGTGAGGAGCTGCTGCTACTGTGCCTTTAACTCCTGGACCAGCCTACAAAAACTACGTGCAAGCGCGGAGCGCGGAGTTCAGAGACGAGTTCAGTCTCCCGCAGAACTCTCTGTGTTTGGACCCCTGTGAGGAGCTGCTGCAACTGTGCCTTTAACTCCTGGACCAGCCTACAAAAACTACGTGCAAGCGCGGAGCGCGGCGCAGAGTTTGGAGACGAGTTCAGTCTCCCGCAGTCCGCCGCACGTCCACCAGCGCCGACTGCACGCCTGCACGTCAGGGCGCCTCTGCTAACAGCCTGAGTTGCTGTTGCTAAGCTGCGCAAAATGGTGACTGTGACGACGAAGGAGGGCCCCCAGACTCGGCATAAATCATTGCTATCCCGAAGGAAGCTGCCTCAGAGACTATCTAAGGAGGCAAGCCTGGTCGACTTGTCTGTTCCAAATGACTCAGTTGTTTTTATTGACAAAACAGACAGAACGGGTGACTTGGAGGCTGCTAGTTGTCTGTTGAGAGGCATAGTGCCTTTGCTAGCCTCCTTGTCCCAGGCAGCCTTGGGTCCCCCTTTCATGAGGGATATACACACTGGAAAGGATTGCAGTTTAATTCACCAACATGTGTGTTCAGGAAGCTCTGAAACTCGCCCAGTTGACCCAGTTGACCTGGATACTGTATTTTCACCTTCGGTGTACATTGATGCCAGTGAGGTCGCCTTAATTTCCCCCTTTGAATTAACTGATTCCGACCTCTTGGCTATCAACATTCCAAACGTCCTATCTCAGACAAAAGTGCTGTTGCTTCCCCCCCCCAGTTGAAAACCGATGCCTTGGAGTGCAGCCTGCATCCTTTTCTCCAATGCCTTCTAATGCAAAAAAAAACACAATGGTGCCACTATCAGCGGATGGCACAAAGAAGGCCTGCAGTCTTAAATCGCTTCACAAAACAAAATCTGGGGCGGGGGGAGGGTATCGATTCTTTGCCGACTCTAAGTGCTGTACAAAAGTCCTCAGCTGAAGAAAAAGACTCAAGCCTCATGGCTCCACCTGAAACAGATGCAACAAATGCCTTATATACCCTGCCGCCCCAAAAGTGGCAGGATACTTCCAAAAGTATGACATCGATTGATATTGCATCTACCGAACTGTCAGGGCGGGAAGCGAGGTTGGCTGCAAGGATAAAGGCCGACTTTTTGGCAACCTATGAACGTCTAAATGACAGTTTTCGTAAAAATCAAACGGCACACACAAACAGAAAGGAAGTTGCCGATCTCAACTTATTAGGGAACTTACCTTGTAATTTATCAAATAGATCTGAGGGATCGATGTCAGTATTGAACAACTCCACACTTCAAAGATCTTATGGAAATTTGGAGTCTTCAGGCACCAAGGACGTAGAGACGAGGGCCGTAATGAGTAATTCGAAGTTGTCTGGCTTGCCAAAGGAAAAGAGTGAAACAGATGGCTGTAGAAGAAGAAAGACTTGAACATCCTTCGAAAAGCTCCCTATCCACGGCAGCCGGAATTCAAATACATAATAATGTTTTGGCTGCAACATCGATTGCCTTACTGCCATTTATGAAACTGTATGAATCTCTGCATGATGCCGTGCGTGACCAGATGTCTCTTTTGGATGCTGTAAACGCAAAGATCTCAACGCTTGAATCATTTTCGCAAGCTATCGTTCATAGGGCCTCATTACGACCCAGGCGGTAAGTTACCGCCTGGGTCGTACCTTTACCACCATGGCGTAAACTACGTTTACGCCATGGTGGTTGGCGGATTTACCGCCCCATTCCGAGGTGAGTGGGGCGGTAAGTCCCCATTAACCCATTTACCCTTCCCCATTCCCATTTTTGCCCCATAGGGCATAATGGGAGTGGGGAAGGCGTTAATTACGCCACCGTAAATTACGGTGGCGTAATTAACAACAAGGTCCCTTAGCGCCATGGATTTTAACAAAAGCAGGTGTTAAAACCTCCATGGCGCTAAGGGACCTCGGAATCAGGCGGTAAGGGTCGGCGCTGTTTACGCCGCCGTAAGCCCCTTACCGCCTGGGTCCTAATGAGGCCCATAGACTCGATAGCGAAGCCGAGACATCCCAAAAATGGCAAAGCAGATTATGCGATCTTGCTCGGCAGGCAAATGGTGACAAATCGTCCCTAACTGACGCAGTAATTGAGTGCACAAAATGGATGCGTCATAACATTCCAACAAAAATAGGAACGGGAAGCGGAGGGTTTGATGACCTGCCCAGGAAAATACCAGGGCCAGAAGTAGCAACTGGAAAGCCTGGCCCTGTCCTAAAATCTTCCCTTGTGCCTACAGGATCAAGCGGCCATAGTACGGTCCTAGTGTGTCCAGTTGATGGGCAAACGGAAACCGTAAAGAATGTCCTTGTAGTACAGGACAAGGGCACGAAGACAAGTGAAGCAAATAAGAGCCGAATGCCTCGTGATCAGAACACTTCCTTGCTCCAGCAGGAAGCACCCGACCATACCAGCAATGGCTCTGAGCTGGCAGCAACGCCGGAGACAGAGCAAACACTTGGGGGTCGGCCACTAGTGCAAGGGGCAGCGAAAGTTGTCTCAGGCAATCTAACAGAGATACTTTTGTTTGGGATATTCAACAAGCCCACAACGACGAAGAAAGTGAATGAAAACCAACCCCTGAAAAAAAAGAACGGTGAAAAAAAAAAATCAGCGACATGCTCGAACCAGAGGCAAGTAGCCAAACGTGCTCGGATAACGGGCAGCAAAAAATTCATACGGAATCTTTCAACGCCACCTCATCCGTCTATGTTTCCCCGTTCTGTAAAGTCAACGGAGGCTCCAAGTAATTCCAAACACAAAGCTGAAACATTGATGGTACCTCATCACTGCTTAAAGAGAGCAAGGGCAAGTTCAGAGTGCGACGACGACGAAACATCTGAGACATCCATTAACTTATGTGAATTCTCAACATACTCGATTGATGATGAAGAGGCAAATGCAGTTGCTGTTTCCACTGAGGAAGTTCTATCAGGTGTCTTGGGAAAGGCCAATGACTCTCAGCCCCGGTTGGATGTTCCAAGAGTGATTCCATCACAAGTAAGCGATACAGCAATAAAAAAAAACTAAAAAAAACTAAAGATGCTCCTACCTCTGCCCACAGATAAGGAAAAAAATGACATGATTAGTAAAGTGCCAGTTGATTCTGCTCAGCAAAATGCCATATGTGGCAAATTAAATCTGAAATTAACAAGAGCGCAAGCCAAAAAACAGGACAGAGGTATCAAAATGAAGACCATAAAATCAAATGCCTCAACTGACAAAGGTCCATGGAAAATACAAATCAAAAATGCTTTGCCAGAGCAAAAAGAGGTAAATTTGAACCGCCGGAACGTATTAAAACTTTTACAGTGCATCCCAACACTGCGTGCTACCAAATCAGATGAAATAGCGGTAGTCGAGTACATGTCCGAGGACCACCTGGATTGGGTTAACCTACATCTTAAATCCAGAACGCTAAGGTTAGCCGTAAAGGATGATGCTGATGACTTTTTGTTCTTCGGTTTTGAAGTACTGAGTGCTGATGACCACGATGAAGAATGTACATCCTCCCCGTTTGTAGAACAAACGGAGAATGAAAAATGAAGAGAAGATCTGTGGAATCAGATGAGGATAAAGCGATCTCCAGTCCTAAAGGCTGACAGTCAGCCTGGTCAATAGCTCAGCGTAGATCGCTCAGATGGCAATAATCAGTTATTATCATGGAACACCCGAGGCTTTTCCCACCTTTTTGATGGAAAATGGAAATTAGCGGACCAAATTTCTATAATATGTTTACAAGAAACTTGGCTGCGTGAATGTCCGGTGTGTGATGGCTACACAGTTCTTCTCAACCCGGCTGGAAAGAATGTATTCGGCCGCCCCTTCTCTGGTTTGATAACAATGATAAAAAACAGTGATGAATGGATGATCCTATTGACCAAGAATCCAAACATGTTTGTACAAGTAACGACAATTCAAAACTCTAGGACCACAAATCCTTGTTGCCATGTGATAATGATAGTCAACATTTATTGGAACCCTGCAATGATTTCACAATCAACATTCATTGCAGTGGTTGTGTCTGCAGTTGACGAATGCTTACTATCATATAATGATCCTATAATTTTAATATGTGGGGACTTCAACTATGCCTGGGTGAACAGGCCAGCGATAAAAAGCATAACATCCGGCTTAAGGAGAATTGTTGAGATACAGGACCGTGGTGTACGTTGGGCCAAGGAGATGGCCCTTAGATATTGCTCAATGCTGAATGGTTGTACACGAGGAGATATCCCCCCAGGTTTTACCTGGAAGCGAGGCGATTCCATGAAGACACTTGACTACATCTGGGTATACAGGAACTTCTTACCTCAAGTAACTGCCCTCAAAGTTACAAAAACAGAAAAGAGCGACCACGATGCCCTGATGTTGTACTGGCTGAAAACTCAAAAAAAAGCTTCGCTAAAATACTCAGAGAGGATCACCATAAACAATGGAGCAAACAGATTACGCATGAATGCACCTCAATTGGCTATGTTGAAAACTAGCTTCGCCAATGCAAACTCAAATACCTCGAGGATAAATTATACACTGTTACTACATCAATTCATAGTAAGGAGCAATACCAAAATGGGGAACAATGTTGAAGCAAAACACATTTTTAATCCAATAATAAGACGAGAAAAGCAAAAACTTCAGGACGATATAAGGCTCCTAAATAAAGATATCTCACGTAGTGACAGCAAGCAAATCCAAATACGAAGACAGCGCTACCGAAATTGGGTGAAATCATTTAATTTGAGTCGGGTACAGGACCAAGCCGAACATATGCTTAAACTAATTCTGCAAAAAGACCGCAGACATATATGGGAGATCATCAATACTGGTAGCGTCAAACACACTTACTCAATGTCAAATGGAGTAAATGGGGCAAGCTGGGTGGAGCACTTTACAAATATATTTGACGACTTCAACTGCATTGAGGTCTCTCCTTTATCTCTAACTGATGGAAGATGGAATGTGGCAGACGCAGCTGAAGATATTGAACGAGCGATTCAGAAGTTAAAGTCCTCAAGGGCAGCCGGCCCTGATGGCATATCAAATGTCATGTTGAAAACTCACAGCTCGGAATGGGCCAATTTGATGAGTATCCTTTTTGAAAGAATTGCACTGGAAAGAAAACTGCCTGAATCCTGGTCTAAGGCAGTAGTCGTACCGATATTTAAAAAGGGTAATCGGGATGATCCCAACAACTATCGCCCGATTGCCCTTTTGGATACTATTGGAAAGGTATTTGGTTTGTTTCTCCAGAAGCGACTTGCACGTTGGGCCGAAGAGGTCTCAGCGACTGACCAACGACAAACCGGTTTTACAAAAGGAGTGGGGGTTGAGCTTAACCTAGTCCTTCTGAATTGCCTAAAACTGGATACGCTGAGGTGGAAAAAAAACTGTACATCGCATTTATTGACTTGAGTCAGGCATTCGACAGTATCAACCGTAATCTCCTGTGGAAGAAACTTCACGGTTGGAAGTGTCCAAGCGAGTTGCTGTCACCACTGATTGCATTACACTCTAAGACATCCATCAGAGTTCAGCTAAATGAGCAAGGCGAATTATCTGACGAGATTCCTACAAAACGAGGAGTGAAGCAAGGTTGCCCCTTGGCAGCCCAATTATTCAAGCTTTTCATTTCCGACCTGCCACTATCATTGAACAATCTAAGGGTCTTCCCCCCGTTAGTAAATGGGCAAAAGATAAGCTGGGCTATCTATGCCGATGATAACGTTCTTATGGACTCCACACCAATTGGATTACAGCGACTGCTGAATGCGCTACAATATTACTGTATGCAAAATTACCTACGAATCAATATCAAAAAGTCAAAAATTGTCGTGGTTGGTCAAAGCAAACTAAAGAGATCAAGCAAATTTGCCTGGAAGATAAACGATGAACCTCTCGAGACAACAGAGAGTATCAGATACTTAGGTGTTATGTTTAATACCTCAATACGAGAGTGGGACTGGTCACAAGACTTGGTGGCCCGTATGAAAATGTTTGCACTGCAAGGGGCAAAACTGCATTCAGCATATGGAAAATTTACCTTGAAGCCAGTCCTGACATTCTACCTGCAAAAAGTAGTTCCTGCGATAACCTTTGGATGCGAAACTAGCTGGAACATCCCACAAGATCTGTGGGACAAGCTTGAAGGGAAATTCTGGCGCAAAGTCTTGAGATTACCAAATAGCTCACCAATGGCAATGGTGCGCTACGAGTTATGTATCGAGTCCCTCTACGGATCTGTTCTGTGGAAATCAATTTCCATCTTAATGAAAATGCGGCTGGAGACAGTTTTAAAACCATACGAAATCTTACAATCTGCACCAGAGCACCCATCTGCCATTTTATTGAAGGAGTGGGAGAAAAAACTACGTCTCTTATTAGACAATGCCGACGTCTCTTTTGAGACAGTACTACTACGACCTCAAGTTGCGAAAAAGAAAATCCGACTACAAAATTGGATAAGAAATGAAGAACGCCGAAACAAACTGGCATCCTCTTTGGACCTTGGAAGCGCTTTAAACAAACTTGACGCAATCCCCAAATACTTGGAGAAATTTCCATCATGCTATCATCGGAACATGTTCCTGCGACTCCGACTCAACCTATATAAAACAAGGGAAATACAGCTGCTGAGGCGCGATCCGCTTGTACAGACGGATCGATGTCGGTTTTGCAAGCATGGGTCAGAATCTGTGAAGCATCTAATTCTGGATTGCGAAGCAATCTCAGCACAGCGTAGTCTACATCTAGCACGCTTCGCACCCTTGTCGGGAAACATGGACGCATGGTGGTGTTACCTAATTGCAGGATCCAACACTCAGTTGACTTGTGCAATAATAAACTTTATGGACGCTCTGAAGTTAAACAACATGGAGTGACATTTTTTGAACTCATTTAATGAAGGAAGGATTTTAGAATTGGAATTGGAAATGTAACAAAAAGTTTTTCTTTCTTTTGAATTAAACTGTTACAATAAAAAAAAAAAAAATAATACAAATGAACACGAACATTGGACCCTGAATGCTTGAAAGAACCTATGAACAGACTGGGTATCGCAGTCTGCCGCACTAACATCTGGAGAATTATCGAATGAAGTATCAAAAGATTGAGATGGGGGAGGAGAGGAAGGCAAGGAGGCAAGAGAGAGAGAGGAAGGAAGGAAGGAAGGAAGGAAGGAAGGAAGGAAGGAAGGAAGGAAGGAAGGAAGGAAGGAAGGAAGGAAGGAAGGAAGGAAGGAAGGAAGGAAGGAAGGAAGGAAGGAAGGAAGGAAGGAAGGAAGGAAGGAAGGCAAGTACACAAGAGTACATGCCCAGTAAACAGATGAGAGCAACTATACAGACTGGGTGCACATTCAGCTGAGCATAGGCCCCACCCAGGACTTCTGCAGAGACATATAGTCATCATCAATAACTTTATTTTGGCCTATTTACACAGGGAGTATTCGCTGGGGGGTGGGGGGGGAGCGGCGGTCTACCAAAGCTCAGTATTCCTTCAGCCGCAGTGGGCTCCCTAAGGTCAGTTCTGATAAAGAGTCAGTCATTTCCCCCCTGGTGGCGTATTCTAGTGCAGCTTACAATTTGCTCCCAGGTTACAAATAAGCAGCCCCTTACTGCCCGGAGTCAATGTGTGCATTTATTTAAGATTGCTTCCCTGGGTTTGTGGTGGTGTGGGGCCAATTTGGGGACCTTATGTAGATATAGTGACCCCTTCGAGCACATGCTTTAGACATACTGGACATCCTAACGTCGACTGACCTCGGTATCATGGCCATCACAGAAACTTGGCTTAACCAGGCGTCGGGCCCCGCACTAGCACTTGCCCTGCCACATAACTACTCTATTCTACCAGCTGATAGGGAGTCTACTTCCACGAAAGGTGGTGGAGTCGCATTTATCTACAAAACAGCATTAGAGCTAAGAATGGCCAACAAACAACAGTTCCCATCCACTGGATTACTTTCAGTTAAATTATCCACATCTGTCACTTCTACCATTACCTTGCATCTAATTTACAGACCCCCGGGTAATACTACTACCTTCGAAGATGACATCTCTCACCTATTGTCCAATAATACAAAATGCAATTCTCAAGTCATAATTCTAGGACACTTTAACTTAGGCCTGGACGACCCTACAGATTCCAAAGCCACTGCCCTCAAGGATACTATTTCTGAGTTGGGGTTCACACATCGTATTACCAGCCCTATGCATAACAAAGGTCGTACGCTTGACTGGCTAGCGGATCTCAGTGCAATATTAAGGTATTGGACAGCACCCCATGTACATGGACCGACCATCATTTAATTACATTCAGCTTAGACAAGGTCGCACCCTGCACCAACACCTCTAAACTTCCAGCAACAATGACAAGAAGTAAACGAAAACTCACATTAGAAAATGTACTTCCACTCCTACGTCCTATAACTCACCTGACCACCACCTACTCAGACCCAGTTAATCTCTACAATGATACTCTTCTCAAAGCTATCAACATTATAGCACTGCTCAAACCTCAAAAACCCAATCCTCAGGCTCATATCAACAAATGGTATACACCTCACCTGAAAAATCTGAGGAAAGAGAAAAGATTAGCGGAAACCATCTAAACAAAATAAAGACATTTTCTTGGCAGCCTCATTCAATTATAAAATTGCTATTGTCCAGCCGAAAAAAGAAAATTTCAATGACCGCATAGCAAAAGCCAACTCCAGTACTAAAGAGTTACTCCACATCCTTAAATAATAATAATACTTTAATGTGATACAGATTGAAAGTAATTCAAACTTTACACATATTACAAATTACATAGAAAAATAAGCTCTTTAAAAATATATAAACATAAATATATGCATCAGTACATAGTTCCTTTACAAACATCAAAATTACTTCAAAAAGAAAGTAAATTAAAATACAAAATGCTATGTAGCCAGTTATCCTTGTCTACCTGTTAGCACACACGTTGTGATGGTTATGCAGGAGTTATACACCCCTACCAGAGACATCGTGCCTCTATACCCATTAGCTGTGTAGGAGAAGAATTACCTCTTCTCAATCAGAGACACTCGAATATTAGTAAGACCTTCCCATTAGGACATTTTAAATCAAGGCGCCCATAACTTTTTCGATCTGTAGCCATACATTATACAACGCAATGTAGAGATGCATGTTGGAAGTATTAGTACAATAGAGCCAAAATTGTCTTTCACATATAGTTTGCGGGTCATGCACAAATTCCCCAAGATATTTAGTAATTGAGGATCCCAATACAGAGCACTCGGTTAGTACATGCTTGGCGGTCTCCAAGCATTCAGGGAGGTTACATAGACGACATACTCGCTCAGCAGTAGAGATCTTTTTCCTGGATCCTAAATTATACAAAGTCGGTAATTGCTCCAGGCGTAATAGAGTAATAAACCGTCTGAGCCTTATGGAGGGGCAGAGGTACAGATAGGCTTGAGGTTTCATAAAATTGTAGAGTCTATATTTAACAAAAGCACATGACTTTAAACTACTCAAGTGTGAGAAGTTCTCCAGCCAGTCCCAGAGGTCTACCTTTTTACCAAGCGCTGTTAAAACGTCCTGGGAAACAGTTGCCCCTCTATGTGTCCAACCTATATCTCTGAGAAATTTGATCATATCTTTCTGGAGGGGAGACGTGGAATCCTTTTAACTCACTTCTTGATGTAGGATAGCCAATAACGGGTTAGGAGAACTGCTCTTCATCTTGAGATAGAAGCCCGTCCTCTTTTTAAGTACCAGTGCTTTAAGTGAAGGAAGACCCAGCTCAAGCCTAATCAGGGCCATAGGGACACTCAGAGGTAATCCCAGTATACGTCGCCAAAATTTTCCCTCCATCACTTGCAACCAGGCCAGGTTGAATGAAGCAAGGGCTTCCAGCCCATACGTAATCATGGGTGCAAACACTTGAATGTATAAGTGTCTCGTCCCCCATAGGGTAAAACCGGCCTGCTTGCAGGTGATTGACGCAATTAAAGCTGTTACTTGCTGCGCCCTAGTTATTCGCCCTTGTCTACACAGGGAATAATCGCCCAGCGGTTCAATTTCAACACCTAGATACCGATAGGAAGGGGAATATAGAATATTGTTATTATGCACCCAGAGCTCGACTCGGGATACTCTTTTCTTCGTAAATCTGATCACCTTTGTCTTGTCTAGGTTGATCGACAAACCATTAATCTTAGCATATTCCCATAGAGTCGCCGCAGAGCGCCTAATACCAGCTATAGTGTTATCAAAGATAACCAGGTCGTCTGCATATGCTAAGACTGTGCACGGTTCTTCCCCCATTTTGGGTGGGCAGTTATTCGCCTCGGCCAGTGCTAATGGGATATCATAAACGTATAGATTATACACCAGGGGTGCTGTTACGCATCCCTGTTTTACCCCCCTGTTCTGTCTCACCTGTCTAGTCATAGTGCCTTCTTGATTTAATCTGAGGCACACCGTGGTATTATAATGTAACTGTCTTAGATAGTGAAGGAGACCTGGCGGACAACCCATGGCTTCTAGCTTAGTCCACAGCCTCACTCTTGCAATGGAGTCAAAGGCAGCCTTGAAGTCAATGTATAGTGCATAGAGCGGGGGCTGTCCCTTGCTAAGCGCCCGCGTTCGGAGCGTATCCATCACCCACAGGTTGTGCGTGGTAGAGAAGCCACGGCGAAAACCACATTGGAATTTGCTAAGAATGTTGGTGTGTTCTACCCAATTCTGCAGCTCCATAAGCAAAAGTGCTGCAAAAAGTTTTCCCGTGGTATCAAGCATGGAGAGGAGCCTATAGTTATTTGGGTCCATGCGGCTACCCTTTTTGAACACCGGCACCAATATAGCCGTTTGCCATGAGCAAGGAGTTGTCCCCTGGGTTAAGACCTTTTTGAAAAGTATAGAGAGGAGGTGTGCCCAAAAAGCAGGATGGATCTTAATAACTGCATTGGGGCCAGGAGCTCTGGAAGCTTTCAAGGTGGCTATTTTATTAAATATGGCCTCTTCCGAGACATCAAGGGGCGGAGGAAAGGGAACCTTCGCTACTGATGTAATTGGATCATCCGCCTCTCCAGAATTACGGTCTAATAAAAATTTAACCCATGTTTCCTCTCCAATGGGGTTATCTAAGTGGCCCTTGACCTTCTCTCTATTCTCATTTAATAGTAGCCATATATTACGGGAGTTTCCAGAGCAGATGGTTTTAACAAGCTTTTGGTTTCTGATATTCCTCTCTATTGTTCTGATGTTCCTAATACTAGCTCTGTATTTATTTTTGGCTTTTCTGACTTTGTCATAATAGGTGGCTCCCGTTATGTGCAAGTGCCTAAGACCCTGCAACTCTGCTCTTAACCCTCTCTTGGCGTCACGTATACCCTTATTATAAGGGGGAGTAGAACCTCCCAATTTTATCATGTATCTTCTTTTTAGTGGCATGGAGACCCGAGAATCCCAGGATCCATTTTTCTATTTCATTTGCGGTCATCTGTTCGAAATGAGGGAGAGACCCCTGGGCGGGAGATGAAAATGCTTCAGTAGCCACCCTAATGTTTCTCTCCGACCACACTATTCTGGTTCCTGCACAATTAGTTTGAATATTGCCAATGTTCAACTGAGTGGCGGAGGGGAGAGGGAGGCGGAGTGAGCAAAGAAGTAACGCATGGTCGCTCCAGTTATTGGGTATAACCCTCATGTCAGTAACTATGGACTGCATTTCGGGGCACATAAATATGTAGTCCAAAGTACTAAATGATGTGCCATTGGACCATGTGTGTTTCCCCGGCCGGTCACCTAATGTTCGATCATTAATCATGGTTATTTCCCATGTCTCAAACAGTTGTAACCACCCTAACCCTTCGCTCTCCCTTTTCCCATGAGACATCAAACATGTTTCACTCAAGACAGGGTTAGGAGAAACCAAATGATCGCCCCTCATATGGCAATTAAAATCCCCCATAACCACTACCGCTAAGTTACCCGACCTTTGTGTCCAAGATGACAATAACTCATGCATAGCCTCTTGTAGTGGTTCTCTTGACAACGCTCCAGGGGGATTATAAAGGTTAGTTAATAGGAATCTACTTTGCCCATTTTCATTTGGATAGTCCACCTCAACCGCCAGGAGGTAATCAGCGGCTTTGGACTGAATCTTCCGAGAGTTGACCGTGTTTACCACCCCCGTGAGTAAACCCCCATATGGGCGACCCTTGTCCCCTCTTTTGGCAAGTGACTGATATACTACAAAACCATCAAGCAGTAGTGGATTCAGTGTCCATGTTTCCTGGAGACATATGCAACTATGCTTAGCCAGCAAGTCCACTGATCCCTCTGGCATCAGGAGATGGACAAAGCCTCGACAGTTCCACGATATAAGAGAAAAGCTTCAATGGTTCTGTGTGATTCGCGGGAGAGCTTCCAACAATGTTTTAAGAGCTTGCTGTATTTCAGTCATCGCCGAATTTTCCAGTGCCACCAGATTAGATCCTTTTGCCGAGGGGGCATGTATATCAGTGGTCTCAGTTTCCTCACTTGAGTCTCTCTCCTGTGGATCAACATCAATGGCAATATCTACCGCTATCAGTTCTTCTTTAAATTTTCTAATCATTTGCGCAGAAGCCAAGAAAGTACAATGTATGGCAGAGACATGGGAGTTGGGGACCTGTAGGGGTTCAATAAACAAGAAGTCATCGGATGTCATAACTCGAAGTTGAGGAATATAGTGGAGTCTAGTTAAGAATTCTGATCGCGACAACCAGGGATTTTTTCCACTAGGATAGAGGTTCTTGATGTAACAGATGCGACTCAGATTACATTCCTCATCTGAGCTTCTTTGTGCGGGCAGAGTAGGCTCAGGTGTTTCTCCTGTTCCGCCTGGCCCTATGGGATCTTCGGGATATAATGTAGCACTGTAGTCTAGGTCTTGTTCAGAATCCACCCGTGAGACTTCATCTAGATCCACCACACTAGACTTCTCTCCCGGTACTAGCCAGTCTGTCAAAGGCCCCTTTGCTTTTATAGATCGAGCTGCCGCTCTTGCCATTCTTTTTCTGGCTTTTTTAGAGCGAGGTTCCAGGGCTGATTGAGGTCTCACGATAGGGAGTGGGGCGTTCGTTAATACTTTCTTGTTTTTGAGTGCCCTTTTGGCTAGTCTTCGTTGTTTCCGTGTGGGAAAGGACCCAGGACTTTGTGCATTCTCTTGATCTTCTACATTTGCTACTGGAAGTTCCTCAACTAGGGCATTGTCCTTAGGGACAGGATGCTCGGCAGCTTCCTCAATAATCATTTCCGGCTCTTCCATCTCTTCCACAATATGGACTGCATCCGAAAGATTCGCTTCCACCTCATCTCGAGGGAAGTCCTTAAGCTCCAATGCCCTCGTAATGATGTTAGTATTAGTCAATATACGCCCTGACATTTGCAAGAGTATTTTAAGTGCAAATTGTAGAGAGGCTACTGACGATTGGAGCTCGGATATTGCCGTAATATTGGCGTGCGGGCTGTTATCCTCTTCAACCTCGTTTTCAGGGCCGTCCTCCATGGAGGCCATCGCTAGATTTGGAGAAGCAGATAGGCGACCACAACTGGCCTCAGAATTAAATACCTCCAATGTTGTACTGATGCTTTCTTTTTGATGAGGTAAATTGTTAGCTGCCCTCTGTGGATTCTGCGATGCCATACCTCTCTGAATACACAGACAAAGGTCAAGTAATGAGTTGTTATCAATGTCCTCAAAATTCGTGGAATTTAGTGAGATGCTGCCATTAATGCCTGGTACAGCTGTTTCCTCATTGATTGTTGAATTTATTTCAGGTGGTGGATTCACACCAAAATAATCTGTAAGAGCTCCTTGTGCCACAGGCATAGGATTTATTGAGTTCTTCTTGCATTTTTTGCCTTTCTTATTGTTCTCCTTGCCTTCTTTCAATGGTGGTGTCTTGCCTTTCCGCAAGTTATAATTCGACTGGGGAACTCTTTTCCCCCGCTGCATGTCCACAACGTGACAACACAATCCGTAGGAAATTTCTTTGTCAGAGTCCTACTTCAATGATAACGGTACTACTCGGTGCACCACCCCAAAGCGGTCACGTCCAGGACCAATGCCGGGTGTGCCGATGGTCAGTACAGTTCACGTGCCTACTGCACTGTACCCCTCCAATTCCCCACGCACCCCTACTGTCTGTTTTCCAGAACCCTAGGGGAGCAGTAATCAGGGATGTCAGGTATACTAACCCCACCTGATCCCACCTCCACACTCCCACTCCTCGCTGTCACTCCTGCACTGGTCTTGCTGTTCTCCCGGCAGGTGCAACGACAGCGCAGAGGAGAGTAGGCAGGTCAGAGAGGGTGGGTATGGGGTACCTGCGGGATACCTGAGGCCAAATACAGTAGGCCACTAATTGGTGTTTTTGGTGGTTTTTACTGATGAACTATGCAGAAAGCCTCCTTTCCTCCTTGCCTCCCTGTGTCAAGCCGCACCTCGCTTTCCACTACACATACAGTGAGGCCGCTTCAGACACTCAGATAGCAAAAACAAATGATGTTAATGAGGTACGTGTTTGGCCCATCTAGCGGTGCACTAAAACATTCGGGCACCGCAGGAAATTGGTGGTACTACTGGGGGCTAGTGGCAGGAGACTACAGCACATGCCTCCACTGAGCACCTCACCAGCAGTCCTAGCCCTAGGACTGAACCAGTACACGGACCACAAACCAAGCGCCTAACCCAGCGCCAGCGCCTGCGTTCGACACACACCGCTGCCGTGCAACACAGTCCTCCGCTCTCGCACACAGCTTCCTATCAACTCGGCTCGGCACGGCTCCAATCACCCCGAGCTCCGAGACCTACTTGGCGTCTGCTTCCGTGCGCACAGCAGCCCCGGGCTTCAGCGTCTCGGCTCCCGCGGCTCCCGCGCCTCACAGCTGGGTTCTGCCTTCGCGGAGCTTCGGCGCTCGGAGCTCGGAGCACAGCGTATTACAGCGTATCCTGCGCTTCCTGCAAACTCGGGCTTAGAGGAAGGGACCTGCAAAAACCACAGAGTCCACAGAGTCAAGCCGCACAGTCGCCCGTACACGAATCGCAATCACAGCCGCTTCTGACTAGTATCCAAATGAATACCTGGTAAGAGTTCAGGGTAGTTGTAGGGTTCTTGAGGACTGGGTTTTGAATTGTCAATTGATGCTTCAACAGGCAAACATTTCAATGGAGGAATTGGAGCTGACACCGAAGGTCGCCAAGTTAAGATGGTGTAGATATGTATGGTCTAACCTGAGAACTGACATAATGGAGTATAAATGCTTTGGGGATCACTTTCTTTGGTCATGTAAAAGTTTTAATACTCCAGCTCCTTACCTTGAAAAGCACCCGTCGAGACCCTTTAGGACACAAGTGCTAAGATTAAGGTTGAATTTGTTACAAACAAAAGAAGTATTGGGCCGCCGTGTGGAAATTCCACAAGAACAGAGATTATGTCGGCATTGTGACAAAAATATTGAGATGCTAAAACACTTGTGTGTGATTTGCCCTAAGCTGGAGGACCTGCGGTCTTGTTTTTCAGCAGGCTTGGTTTTCTCCTCCGAGAATGAATTATGGAGGAGGATATTGAACTGCAATGAATTAAGCTTGACCATACATGTTTTTGAATATTTAAGGAAAGCTGCCGTAATTTTATAAATGTTGGATATATGTACATTGGATTGTGTATTTTTGTATATGTGTTAATTGGAATTGCCATCCCCTATTCTGGACTCATGTACCACTTGGTGTACCAATATATAAAATGCATTACAAGACAAAATCACTCTGTTACTAAACAAAATATCTATCAAGACAACTCTCATAGATAATGCCTTACCTCAGGACATACCTCCTGCCTCACCTCTAATCTAACACCATTTAATTTCAAACCTCCAACAACTAAAGAAGTAGAGCTGATCATACCAAATCTTAAACCATCAAATTGCAAGGGTGATGTATGCCCAGCCACTCTCATCAAGGAAGCGTCCACCGAACTCGCTCCCTTTATTACCGCATTCATTAATGCCTCATTTGACAAGAGTATGGTCCCCACAAATTTGAAAGACACCGGGTACTCCCGTTACTAAAAAAACCTACGATGGATCCAACCAACCCATCCAATTACAGACCTATCACGACTGTCCCTTTTTTACTGAAAATATTGGACTGTGCAGCATACCTCCAAATTTAGCAATACTTGGAAACTAATAACCTATTGGGACTAAGACAATCAGGCTTCAGACCTAGACATGGGATGGAAACAGAACTTATTGACCGTAAGACTCAAATTCAGTCACTAAAAGATAAAGGGAAATCTGCCTTACTCCTTCTACTTGACCTATCCGCAGCATTTGATTTAGTGAACCATGAAATCCTCTGCAGACATATCATCTGCCGCTCTTCTCAGACCAAGCAAACGTATGGATCAAATCCTTCCTTAGCCACAGATCCATGAGGGTCTTTGCACCATCTGCATCAGCCGATCCTACACCAGTCACCTGTGGAGTCCCCCAAAGATCTTGCGTGTCCCCAACGCTCTACAACGTATTCACCAAACCTCTATTTGATATTCTAGACTATCTGGGTGTCACGTATACCAAATATGCAGACGACACCCAGATACTCATTCCCATTACTGGTGATTACGATGTAGACAGTAAAACATTAAATGACATCTACAGTACTATACAAATTTGGATGGCTAAACACGGTTTATGTCTAAACGACGATAAAGCTGAACTACTCCTACTCGGTTCTACCACTGAATAAACAAACTCGGAACAACATTCAAAACTTTCAACATTGACGGCAATACTATGAAAGTTGATAACAATGTGAAAACTTTAGGCACCTATATCGACTCCACTCTATCGCTCACAAGACAAACGAATGCTTTAGCGTAAGCTACATCGTACACTTGTAAACTCATCACAGCCTGTCGCCCCTACCTCTCACGGATCAATTGCATAACAGTAGCTAGAGCATTAGTACTATCAAAGTTAGACTACTGCAACACCCTCTACTTAGGAACCTCGCAATACAATATTAATAAAATGCAAACCTTGGAAAATAACGCTGTCCGAGTTGCGTGCAACATCCCTAGGAAACATCACATCACTACAGCCAGACAAAATTGAAATTGGCTGAGTATTAAACGAAGAATAGATCTCAAATCTCTCTCACTAACACATAAGTGCCTCTATAACCAGGCTCCAATCTACCTATGTGATACCCTCACACAACATTCGTCACTACGGCCTACAAGAAGAGCACAATCTCATTACATTGTTATACCATGGTTTAACCAACAACGAGCGGGTGGGGTTAGCTTGTCTGTCTTGGGAGCTAAAAAAAATGAAATTCACTCCCCAGTACCATAAGAGCAGAACCATCCTTCATGGTATTCCGTAATAAGGTTAAAGCCTGGCTCTGTGAGCAGGACCACCTTTTATAGGTCGGCAATCTTATCTACTCTAGTCATATACTTGCATCGATGTATGTTCTTTATTCCTGTGTGTACATTTGATTTCTCACTTTATTGACTGTTTATATTGCGGCGTCATGTGGAAAAATTGTAAATATGTAAATTTTAAAAATTATGTAATTATGATAACTATGTATTGTTAGAATAGCGCTCAGTTTCCCCAGGGCTCGATGCGCTTTACAAATAAACAAAATGCAAATTGGGGTCAGTATCCCTTTGCCAACCACAGTATTTATAAGTTTGGGGTTCACTCTATTTTTACTGTTGTACCCACACCCTCCCTGGGTGGCTTGGATCAGGATTGGAATCCTGGGACGGAAATGCTCAAGGGAGAAAAGAATGAAGATTATTTTTTCAAAAATAACCTTTGGTCTTTTCTACCGTGAACATTTCCAACTTTGCCCACACCCACACCCTCACCCCCATACTTACCTTGCAGTGGCACACTTCGCTGTGTGCCACCGACTCACTGTGTCCCTGCGACGCCTGTTCCCTTTCACTACCGTGATCGGGATCCGGCGCTGCTGGGTCCTTATCTTTTTTAATTCTTTTTATTTTTTACTTCTTTGGGATCGGCTGAGGGGACAACCCTGCATCCCCTGCTCACAATATGGTGAGTAAAAGTGCGGGGGAAACACCTGCTGCCCTTAGCACTGAATGGGGGATTTGGTCGAACTTTTCTTCCGTTCAGAGTTTTTCGAACGGCCGAAATTCGGCCAAATCTCCCTTTCAGGCCTTATTTACAGGCTTTTTGGACGTTTCCGGAAGCCAGTTTCAGACAGGTTGGTTCAGCTTGCAACAATTCGTTTGGAGTCCTTTTTGAACTCCCTGGGTTTTTTAGTGCCACCCCAGCCCCTTTGACCACTCCCTTCCCAATCCCTTTCATTTCAGAAGTTCAGAAAGTACAATGCTGCATTTGCACTCATTGGTCACCGGGGCCCCCACTCAAGTCTGGCCGAGCGTGCCCTTTTTGGCCTGCTCAATGAGGAGTAATAGACAGGGTGGACTGCTTCCGGGCATGGTGTGACTGACAGTGTCACTAATTACCCCTGTTGGTGTGACCTGCGTCCACACAGTCCCAATTCCCCTGTTTTCCATATGACGATATTCTACGTTCAGCGGCTCACCACCTGGAGGGCCCGATGAGCATAGAGTTAACTTGGTACACAGAGGAATCTCCACGATGCTAACCATCTTAGAAGCAGTTGAGCACTACCCCCCACCCCGCCTACTGGTGCAACAATCTCTGGGGTATTGATGGGATGGGCACCATCCGGCAGATACCGACTGGAGGTCGAAACAGAGAGGGGTTGTAGCCACCATTGTGTCGTTCACATTCCCATGGTCATTTGCTCTCCCTGAGGCCACATTAAACAAGTGGCGGGGCTAGCGATGGGGCCCCTGAGGAGTAGTGGGGTAGCAATTATCTTGGACAAGTCTTCTATGGGCAGGCTGGGCACAGTACCAATGCCTTTATTAACAATGCATGGAGCTCTACCGACTTCGATCTCTGCTGGTTTCCTTGATGTCTTGAAGATTATTTATCACCGCCCACCACCCCTCCCACGGGTTCATACTTGAGGGGGGGGGGGGTTTGAAAGAACCGAGGAGTTGGTGGATTTCACTTATCAGAGTATACGCCTCCCCTGGGGGTCTTGCGAGGCTGGGCTGTTTCTCCGCCGCTCATGGTAGAAGTGGTAAAAGGAACAAAGGTGCTGGCATTTTCCTTTTTACTGTGAGCATTTTTTGTTTGGATGCAGATGTTAATTTGGCCGGAGAGATAACAGGTGAGCTGGCTAGAAATAAAATAAATAATTTCAAATTGGGGCCAGTAAGCATATCAGCAGTGTTTTATTAGTGTTTTGTCCAAAACAGCACGCAGGCTCCCCCTGCCTTCTCAGCTAATCAGAATGCTCAGCAGTCGCAATGAGAGTCTCAGATATCCTCACACCTTGCGACTCCTCAAAATCCTCAGGGTCCCCAGAGTCCTCTGCACAGCCTCCCCCCGAAGTATGCCAAACACCCTATGGGCGCAAAGCACCCACGCTCTTTCCCGCGTGCTTCTAATATAGTACATTATTCTCTATCACTATGCGACCAACCAGTGCTATGAGCGGTGATTCTACAAACACCTGCACTTCTCATGTCCAGCGCGTTGACCCAATCATACCACGGACCATAAAGACATTTGACGTCTTCTGTTCTAGTGCTCAGCCTGCACCTCTCAAACACATACCTCCAATTGTCAATGAAGGCCGGGTTTATTAGATATGACTGGGGTTGGATGCCAGTCCCATGCACCACAGTCATCCTGTGACCCGCCCACTTACCAGGCAATCTGCCTGTCCTTGTAGTGCCATTCAAGCCGTTCAGATAGTTTTCCAGTAGTGACCCCGGGCCCTGGATCCACAGGGGCCCCAGATGTTCTTAGCTAGGTAGCTTTCCATTCTGTATGTGCTTGCTATGGCAAGGGACTGTGTCAATGTGTCTTAAGTAGACGATGGGCCTCATTACGCGGTAGGAGGTAGCCATGGTGCTATTAGCACCATGGCTACCCCCTTACCTCATTCTTGGTCCGGGTTCCCGAAATAGGGACTTACCGGGTCATTCCAACCTTGGAGGACCCGGTAAATGCCCATTCCGGGAACCATTCCCCATTCCCATTCGAGCCCCCATAGGGCTCAATGGGAATGGGGATGGAGCTAATAACGGTACCGCAATTTGCAGTACCGTTATTAGCTCTGAAGTCCCTTAACGGGTCCCATCCACAACGCCTGGTAAAACCAGGCGTTGTGGAAGGGACCTCGGAAATTGGTGGTAAGGGATTACCGGCACCAGTGACCTTACTGGTGCTGGTAAACCCTTACCACCTACCGCGTAATGAGGCCCGATGACTTCCCAGTTGTCCCATACGGTCCATGTGCTCTTCCAGGTATGACGGTATGGTTCATAACGGGTACTCTGTCAATCCTTTGAGGGATGATTCTAGTTGGTCAGTCAGGATTTCCACATTCCACGTCGTGGGATGGATGGACTTGCAATGGATGCATGTCCGTTGATTGTCCTGAAAGATTGGCGACTTATACGAGGTGTGAGAAACTGCGTGGCGCTCCCATGATTGCAAATGTGCATCAGCTTTAGTTATTGCGTCTTTTATGGTTTGACTAGTCTCTACATCATTAAGGCCACGGGCTGTGAATATGGACGTAGACTTTGCTTTTGGTCTTCAGCGTGCCTGCTGATAATGTGTTTAGCTTTGTCTAGTACCTTTAGACTATGCGATAACTATTGGGGTTTGGTAAGTCTTCAATAATCACATACAAAATGTTCTTATGTTTGACTTAATACTTTTTTTAATGTATGACACTAATACAAGATAGCCAAAGACAAGAAACTGTGGAGAAAAATGTGTGGAGAAAAAACGGTATGACTAACAATACAACAAGCACGGAAAAGACAATTTACATTAAAAAAAATATTCAGTCAAACATAAGAAAATGTTCTATGTGATTATTGAAGACTTACCTACTAACCTCAATAGTTATCACATAGTCTAAAGGTACTACACAAAGCTAAACACAAGTTTCTATTATTGATTTGGTCATAATAAGGGTACAAGGCGTGCTGATAACAGTGGAACCATATTACATTACAGCTGTGGACTCGCCCAAGGGGAAACAGATCCGATTGTGACCGGATCCAGTGTACGCAAAATGCCTGCTAATAATGTTCTCCCTTTCATTGTGTGTGATGCCACCTTAGAAGTATGTAAGTGTATGAAGTGTGAAATATTTGCATTAAAGGTTAGTTGAGCCACTTGCACGTTCTCAATGTTACTAGGCCTAGTAAGATCGGTGTTGTATTGTGCTCTGTTCTCCCCTGTTCCCCTCCCTGGCCTAGTCGTGCTCTGAAACACTTGGGTACGAGCGCGACACAAATAAAATATCATATCATATCAGATCACGTGAATACAAGCACGGCCGCCTCAGCCGTCATTTAATTTGGTGGCCCCTCCAATGCTATGGGCTAGATGTGACAATGGAAGGGCCAACATTGTGGCACTGCTGCTCTGCATCCAGTGGCATTACAGACGGCTCCCTAGAATTGCTCTGTGGTACCCCTGCCAGTGACCACATGAACTGGCGGCAAATGATCCAATTTTTAGATTAGATTATCGCAAATCATACCATGCAACTTTGCTGTAAGACCCATGTCGTTCAGGAATGTTAGTTACTTGTATAGCATTTTTTACACCGTTAAATTGTCTCAATGTTCTGTGGGTGAAGAGGCGAGTGGGCAAGGAGAGATGGCAGGGGAAACCGCAGTTGGGGATGCTGCCAACATAATCCCACATTAGGCTGAATTCTTGTAAAGCACTCTTGCTGTTCTTAAACACCCTGAATCTATTTCCGGTAAGAAGGGGGAGAAGTAGTGCAACTATTTAGTAACAGTGCACCAAAGGACTTTTATCTGACCCCTGAAACCTGCAAGCATCCACCAATGCCCTGTTCTATAGGTGGAAGAACTGGGTGACCACCAGTCCGTTTTATTATCTAATCAAACATTGGCGGGAGTTTGGAGGCGCTTGAACAGCTGTGTGGCCTGCAGTTGGTGGGTCCTAAATCCTCAGCCGATGCTGGGGAATCCTGTTTGGACGGGCTGGGGTGGGTAACGGCTGTGCATATGATTCCCTATATGCAAAAGCGGGGAACCTCCCCCTAGAAAGAGGTCACTGTTAAAAATAAATATTCTCTGGGTACAGCCTGCAGAAGAAGACTGTTGGAGAAGAAAGTGACAGGATTCAGGACCTGCGATATAGAGCCCAGAGGATTAGGCGACTGTGCCCTACCTTGGACCTACCTCCATGTTATATAAGCATACATTTCCACTGGCTCCCAGCCCACAAGCGTATTGTATTCAAAACTCTCTCTCTGACTCACAAGTTCTTGGCCAACACTGCCCCCAGATACTTGCCAAACAAATTCTCAAAATCACAATCCAACCGACCAACGCACGCTGCCTACTCGCACTTATTCACTATCCCCAGATTCAAGCGACAGAAACCAGGGGGTTGCAGCGTCCCAGTGGTAGCTGCTATACACTGGAACGCCCTTCCGCTCTCACTAAGATCAGGAACCTCCTACTGGACCTTCTGTAAAGCCCGCAAAACCTGGTTAGTCACACAAGAGCTGCAAAACTAGCTATGATACCATTGCCCCCTTCATGTTCACCTATGTTCTTATGATAACAAGCCTTATGTTGTATGTACTTAATGAATGTATCCTTCCTCTGAAAAGACTTCAATCCAGCAACCCAAGCATGTATGTATGTCCACAAACTAGCACCCAGATGCCCCCGGGTTCGGTGCGCCATACAAATGAATAAATACAATCAATGCCCAAGGCACCATCAGGGGATGGGCACCGCGGGATACCATTTTGACTCTAAAACACTCATTATGGTTGCATTGTAAGGGAGTTTGGATCCAAAATGGCACTTTGCTTGGGGCAGCATAAATCCTTGGACTGGCCATGGAAATACAATTCTGTCTGTGAGTACCAGAACGGGGAGCACGTACCGCAGCATTCTTTTTTGTATTTGACCCCTGCACCCGCTATCCCTTCTGCTCCCCACCCCCTTTATTCGTTCAACTGTTTCTTTTTGTTTTCTGCTCATTCTCTCCACTGTGGAGACACCCGCAACCCTTATTGTTTGTTATTTTATATTGTTATAAAGCTGTGGGAATTTTGAGCGTGCAACGAATACCGCGGTAAAATGAGGCAGCACTGCGAGTACCTTGTGCTTTAAACTTGCAATTGTAAACAACCAGGTAATTGACTTGGACTGTTTTGTGCATATATATATATATATATATATATATATATATATATATATATATATATATATATATATATATATATGTGATAGACCCTGTACAGAGGTGCAGGGAAAGCAGAAGGCACTCCAGGAAGTGCTCTTGCATACAGGAATTACGGCAAAACACTGAGGCAGCAAACCATTCTAGTCAGCCAAAAAATTATACTTTAATTCATTAAATGTCCAGGACAGAAAAGTAAAACAGCACGAAAAACGACGCGTTTCACGGTAACAAACCGCTTGCTCATGTTAAGGGCGAAAGACACAAAGGAAGGACTATTTATACAGATTTGAACTCTATGATTTTAGTATAGAGAGTCACGCACATTTCCTATGAGTCTGTTACACAAGTCTGCCATCTTTGAATGGGTTCAAGAGCTGAGCTACACGTAATGACATAACAAAGCCACACTACGCATGCTGTGAATTCAAACATTCTAAATGATAGGCAAAGTCATATTACAAAGTAAAAATCACTGCATTTCAGGTGTCTATTAATATGAACAATACAGTATTTCAAATTTAGTGCAAAGTGCACTATAGACTTTTCATTATAAGACTCATGTGTATTTCAATTAATTATTTTAGTTAAAATGTCTGTTTCGAGAATCCACCAGGGGGCGCCGAGATGTGTTGAAGCATCTCCGCTCGTCTCCCCGCAAGGGCGCTGATCGAGGGACCCGAGCCCCCCCCGACACCCCCGGAGCGAGACACCAACACCCCCCCCCCAGTACGAAGGTGCCGGGCACCCCCGGTCCAATCCTGAGACCCGGGAGCGGAGCGGAACCGGAGTTCCGAGCCAACGAACTTCGAGGGCGCAAAGCCCCTCCCTCCTGCGGCCCTGCGGCTCCGCGGGAAGCAACTGCGAGCCCGGGCCCAGAGAGGACTCGCAAAGGCCTAGGCGTCCAAGGCCGAGGGATCCTGCCGAGACCCGACGGCGGCTTGAGGAAGCGGATCGGCCCAGGAGATAGACCAAGGAGCGGGAGAAGGAGACGCCGCAACAGGACGAGGAACCCCCCCAGGAGTGCGCAGATTCTGGCGAAGCCCGCGCGGGGCGAACACGAGTGGCGTGGGCGAGGCCCCCCCGAGGTAAGGAGACCAACCCCGGGGCTGGGCACCCCCGGTCCAAACCTGAGACCCGGGAGCGGAGCGGAACCGGAGTTCTGAGCCAACGAACTTCGAGGGCGCAAAGCCCCTCCCTCCTGCGGCCCTGCGGCTCCGCGGGAAGCAACTGCGAGCCCGGGCCCAGAGAGGACTCGCAAAGGCCTAGGCGTCCGAGGCCGAGGGATCCTGCCGAGACCCGACGGCGGCTTGAGGAAGCGGATCGGCCCAGGAGATAGACCAAGGAGCGGGAGAAGGAGACGCCGCAACAGGACGAGGAACCCCCCCAGGAGTGCGCAGATTCTGGCGAAGCCCGCGCGGGGCGAACACGAGTGGCGTGGGCGAGGCCCCCCCGAGGTAAGGAGACCAACCCCGGGGCTGGGCACCCACCGGGGGCAATAAAACTCACGGCTCCCAACGCAAAGGGGGGAAAAAAAAAAAAAAAAAAAAAAAAAAGGAAAAATAATAAACGGGGTGAACCTCCTTCCCACCCCTGGCCGCAGATATCCCAGGGGCCCCCGCTCCCCCCGGGACGCAAAGGAGACGGGCAGGCCCCGGCGGCCTCAACTACTTGGGGGCGGACACCGGGGAGCCCAGAGAAGGCCTATGACCTGGAGGGAAACGCTGCAGAGGTTTCGGCGCCCATCCCTGGCGCCCCACACAACCCCTGAAATGGCCGCCCAAACACAGCAAGAAACAACAGAAGCAACCTCGGACTCCAGGGGAATGGCGGCCCTGTTGGATGAAATTAGAGGATTCCGTGCTGACATCACTCTTAGGCTGGACACCCTAGACAAAAAGGTTGACAACATAGAAGACAGGGTGCAGTCGCTGGAGAACAACACACCTTCGAGTGACATTTTCGAATCGCAATTTGACATGCGCCTGTCTGAACTTGAGAGGAGAGAAGAAAAATGCTCATTGAAAATGGACGATTTGGAAAACAGGGAAAGGCGCTGCAACCTGCGATTTCTGGGCTTCCCGGAACAGGACGGGGAAACCCAGGCAGACATTATCAAGGCAGTCAACGCGGTGGTGGGAGAGCTTTTTGACGGAACTAACACTAACGAACCCACCATTGACAGGGCCCACAGAGCAGGGGCAGCCTCCAGGGGCCCCAGATCCGTCTTAGTTCGCTTCCACTATTTCTCCGAGAAAAGCAGGATCCTCGAACTAGCTCGCAAGAAGGGCCCGGTGGAATGTGAGGGGGCCCAAATCTCCGTATACCAAGATTTGTCGGCCTTCACTCTGGCGAGACGCCGCCTTTGTTCCCCTCTGACGAAAATGCTCCAAGCCAAGGGAGTCCGATACAGATGGGGGTATCCTTTTTCACTCTCTTTCGAGCACGAGGGATATAAATATACCCTGATCACCGAAGACGACATCCAAAGAGTATCTGGCGAACTCCTAGATAACTCGGAGTCTGAACCGGGAGACCGCGACCGTGAGCGCACCCCGAAGGGCCCAAAAAAGATCAACGCTCCAAAGTAGAGGCGCAGAGTACGAGGCCAAAGGAAATTCAGGAGAGTGGCACCAGCGTCGCCGGACCCTCAGAATAACTGAAATAAAATGCTAGAATCTGATGGAAACCTTATCCGCACGACGAAGCAAAGGGGGGATGTTGTTGCATTTCAAACTTTTGCTACTAGCCCGAAGGGGCGGGGGGGGCTCGAATGGGTGTTTATAATGAGGTAACGAGCCCGGAGGGGGGAGACATGGTTGGCCGGTTGTGTGACTTTGGGACGATGCCTCAACACAACCAGGCGATCTGGGGGGGGGAGGGCGGGGGGAGAGAAGAGGGGATGTTGGGATGTTGGGGAATTTGTTATAGTACGCCAACGTTTGGGGACTTGATCACACCCTGGGGGCTGTTCCTAACCCTCAGCGTGGTGCTGAAACATAGAGGGAGTAACAACGCTTGCAACTTTGAAATTGGAGCTAGGTGCTTCACAATGCGTCCTAATGGATGATTCACTCCAATCCTTGTCAGTGGGGTCTCTGAACGTTCGGGGTCTCAACTCACCCACCAAGAGGTCACTGCTCATGCGGGAATTTACGAGGACAAAACTACAGTTTCTCTTCGTGCAAGAGACCCACTGGGTTCGGGGGAAAGAGCCCAAGCTCAAAGCTAAAAATATAGATCAGGTATTCTCAGCCTCTACCCAGTCCAAGAAGAGGGGAGTGGCTCTACTAGTGTCTCCCGGGGCTCATTTTGGGTTTAAGGTGGCACAGGCCGACCCCGAAGGCCGGTATCTCATGGTAAAAGGGGATGTGCGGGGACGCCTGTTCACCTTGGTTTGCATATACGCCCCAAATGAGTCGCAGGACGTTTTCTCGGAGAGCATGAAGGGGACAATAATGTCATTTGCGGAGGGGACCCTCCTGGTGGGAGGGGACTTTAATATGGTGCTCTGCCCCGAAAGGGACAGAAAGTCTGTGAACCCTTGTCCCAACATCCGCCTCCACAAAAAATTGGCCTCAACCTTCCAGGCAGTGAATGGGGAATTGGGGCTGTGTGACACGAGTACACCCAAGAAAGGACTGAACCCCGACTACACTTTTTATTCTAAGCCTCACGATGCCTTCTCGCGTATAGATTATATTCTGGTTGATTCAACTATGCAGGGTGAGATCTCCAGCGCTGGGGTGGAAACCGTCCCCTGGACGGACCATGACATGGTGAAGATTAGGATTGGCCTCCCCCCTGCCCCTGTAGCCAGCTCCCGATGGAGTTGTAACGACCTTCTTCTACACGACAAGGAGACGCGCCAAACCCTTCTTACAGCCATAGAAGATTATTTCTCCCTGAACGACAACGGGGAGGTGGGCACTATGGGAGTATGGGAAGCATTTAAGGCAACCATCAGAGGCACCCTAATTGGCATTGGGGCGGGGAAAAAGAGGGAGAGGGACCGGGAAGAGAAAGACCTGAAAACCAAGATAGAGGCCATACAACCGGGTGGTAAACTGAAAACACAGATGTTCCCTGGGCAGTGGGAGGAATTGCAGAAGCTGCGCTCTAAATTGGCTCACCTCCAGATAGGGCAAACGGAAAGGAAGCTCTCATTCCTGAAACAAAAATATATGGAAAAAGGGGAAAAGGCCGACAAGATACTGGCCTGGAGACTCCGCGAACTTAGGAACAGCAGGAGAGTGAACTCAATCCGCTCTGTGGACGGTAACTCGACCGCAAGAGACTCCAAAATAGCGGAACAATTCAGGCTATATTAGGAAAAATTATACTGCTCAGAATATAAGGGGGATGGGATAGAAGTTGATAGGTTCCTGGACTCCCTCCCTGTCCCGGGCCTGCTCCCAGACAAGGCCGGCACTCTGGAAATCCCTATTTCCCCGGAAGAGGTAATTGACACTATCTCCTCCCTAAAAAGTGGCACGGCCCCGGGGGACGACGGCTTCTCAGTCAAATTTTATAAGACCTATAGATCCACTCTCGCCCCCTTCCTGGCCAAGCTGTTTAACTGTGCGCTAAACCAAGGGTCCCTCCCGCCCACAATGATGTCAGCATTGATAGTGGTCCTACCGAAAGACGGCAAAGACCCAGCCCTATGCCAATCATATCGCCCCATATCACTCCTAAACACTGACGTCAAAATACTGGCGAAATTTCTGGCGAACAGATTGGTAAAATTCCTCCCCACCCTGGTACATGGAGATCAAGTGGGCTTCATCCCGGGGCGCCAGGGGTCAGATAACATCAGAAAAACCCTCGACCTCATGCATGAGGCCACCGAGCAGGGAGTGGAGGGATACCTCCTTTCACTCGACTCTGAGAAAGCCTTCGACCGGGTCGAATGGCCCTACATGATCAAGGTTCTTAGGAAAATGGGATTGGGAGATAATTTCTGTAGGTGGGTCGCAGCTCTATATAACTCACCCTCGGCGAGAGTATCTGTTAATGGGGGTACATCCGAACCCTTTTCCCTTTCCCGAGGCACCCGGCAAGGCTGTCCCCTGTCACCTCTCCTATATGCCTTGGCCATGGAGCCCCTGGCTATAGCGGTTAGGAACGACCCGGAGATTAGGGGTATACGATGTGGTGAGTGTGAGTTTAAGCTCTCTCTGTTCGCAGACGACATATTGGGCTATCTGACCAGCATTCACAAATCCCTACCGAGACTGTTCGATCTCATACACTTTTTCGGCTCCTTTTCGGGGCTGAGAATAAACGCATCCAAATCAAGCATTATGCCAATGGGCCCAGGGGAACAGGATATTGAGAACAAAACCGACATTCAAGGGGTTAGAATCGAGCGAGCATCCACAAGGTACCTGGGCGTCACCATCCCCAGAGATCTGTCACTCCTATACCAGGGGAATTTCCCTGGAATCCTCGCCCAGGTCAACAGCGATCTCAAAAGATGGGCCCCCCTCACGCTCTCCTGGCTTGGACGCATGGTCTCGGTTAAGATGAACATTCTACCTCGCCTTCTCTATCTCTTCTCAGCTCTCCCCGTCATGATACCTGAAGCCTTTTTCGAGGTGCTCCAGTCCCGCGTCCTCCACTTCATATGGAACGGCAAAAGGCCCAGGGTTAAAACTTCCACTCTGACCCTCCCAAAGTCCCATGGTGGCTTCGGACTCCCCGATTTTAGGCTCTATTATAAAGCAGCTCAGCTCAGGGTGATGTTGGAGCACATGCGGGACGATATGCGTACATTCTGGACGTATATCGAAGACACCCACGCACACCCGAGGAAGGTCAGGGACTATCTCTGGGCCCCTCCCAGGTCACTCCCCCCACAACTCAAAACACATCCTACCTTAGCAGTCCTCTGGTCACTGTGGAAACCCAGCAAAACTAATAACTTGATATCTACATGGCCTTCTCCTCTGTCATCCCTCTGGGGCCCGCCCATCGATCTGGACATGAGGGGCTTTCGGGACACCCAGGCCTGGTCTGACATGGGACTGGAAAGAGTCTCCCAGCTTACACGAGAGGAGGGCTTCATTGAATACGATAACTTGACAGATGCTCTGGTGGACAAGCCCCCCACGGTCTTTGAATTCCTGCGGCTGAAAGGGATACTTACCCAACCACGGTGGTCCGCTCAGCTTAGCCGCCCCTTCACCCCATTTGAACTAATCCTGGCCAAAAGTAAATCCCGCAAAGGTTCGCTATCTAAGTTTTATAGTGTGCTGATTCTAGCCAACCTAGAAGGCAGACAACCCTTCAAGCGCATATGGGAAGAGAGGTTGGGGATGCCAATAGAGGACCACACCTGGAGGGCGGTTTTCAAGTGCATTTTCACAGGCTCCCTTTACACAGCAGCTATGGAACATAACTTTAAAATCCTCCATTCATGGCATCGCCCCCCGGCGCTATTGTCTAGAATGTACCGGGATGTTTCCCCCCTCTACCCCAGGGGATGCCATCAACGGGGAACCTGGTTTCACATGTGGTGGAGTTGCCCGTCCATACAGGTATACTGGACGGAGCTCCTCAGTTGGATCAAGGATATCGAGGGTTATGGTCCATCTTTGCACCTGCTGGAAATCCTACTGGGCTCCCCTGGGCCAGAGTCGGAGGTGAATGCCTTCCCCAAGTTTATATGCGCCATGCTGCGGGCAGGGAGACTGGCGCTAGCGCAAAAATGGAAAAGTGTCCTGGCCCCCTCCAAAGAGGAATGGCTCTGCAAGCTCAGAGTGATATTCAGCTACGAAAAACTCTCGGCAATAGCAAATAATACTATGTCTGATTTTGTCCAGGAGTGGACGGCAGTACTGCTGCATGATGATTGTATCACTATGCGATTGTAGAGGGGCGATTGAACAAATGCTTAAACTAATGGATGCAATGCGCTGGTCCCCATGCCCCTCAGAGGGTTGATCTTGCCCTGACCTAATCACCATATGATTTTACCCCACTGTTTCAAGGATCACTTTTCTTTATCAAAGCGCTATGCAAGTGTTCTTCCCTATGCTAAATATAGTTGCATTTTCCCTAAAGTTGGCGTAACAATTGTTTGGGGGGCGGGACTGGGAGGGCGGAAGGGGGGTTGGGAGTTAACCAGAAAATGTTTTTGACAATGTGTTTTATTTTTTCTCTTGCATTTATTGCGGGTGGAACAGGCCAATAGGCCCACCCTGTCGTGTATGTTGTCAATAAAAATATTTAAAAAAAAAAAAAAATGTCTGTTTCGACTAAGTGTGCAAAATATGCCATATACAACAAAATGTTGGTAAAGTGCTATGTGCAATCATCAGCCACGGAGTACAACTCCAAATTAGTAAAGTGCAACGTGCATTTAGCAGCCTCTCAGTATTACACTCTAAATGAGAATAAGATAAAGTGCTTGGTGCATAAGAGGTTTTTTTGGACTATAAAAATACACATGTTGAATTAATTACCGCAATGATTAAAAGTTTGCATCAGTCGTAAAATCCATTGCCTATACATAATAAAATAAAACCTCACTTGCAAAGTAGATCATAAGTGGTGTTGCCAACCCAAAGGTTGAATCAACCAAAGATGGAGAGAGACAGACAAGTAAAAATTGTGCATGCGGGTAGTTCTATTCCTGTGTTAATAAATACTGCAACAAAAAGGTTGGTTACTCGCCCTGACAAGAGAAAAGAAGCGAAAAAAATATATTAAAACAAAGAAATAAGAATAAAGGAGAAGAAAGGTCTAAGATATGTCGAATCCTTCAATAGAAAAGATATTGATTTAGAAGACCTTCTAACCTTTATGCTAGTGAGAAGCCTATTTTCTGCCTCTTGCTGCAAACAAACTTATAATCAACAAAGGGTATTTGCATTTACATTGACATGAGGCTAATAATCAAGTTCATCATGAAAAGAGTCATAAAAACACATGTTATTTGAGGGGACAGGAACTAAACAGGCCATGCTGGAATCTGGAAACCTCTTAAGCAATTCATACTTCTAATTACATCACAAGTTGCTGTAAAAAGTTAGGTGCCTAGGAATGTATATAATTTTTCATGTAAGTTGTGGCCCTTCGGTTTCTTGGTCTCATAGTCTAGAATATATCTAGTTTCCATTTGTCTCAGTAAGAGTTCCCTATTGCCACCTCTTGCTGATTTTTGGATGGCATGTATTCCAAAGTACCCAAAACCCTCCAGTTTCCCTCCGTGTTTCTTTTGGAAATGTAGGGCCATGGGGTATGTTGGATCGACATTTTTGATCGCTCTTATGTGTTGTAAGATTCTGAGTTTTAACTTGCCGATTGTACTCCCGACATACTACTGATTGCACGGGCAGGTAAGGACATACACAATATACTCGGTCTCACATACATGTGATCCTGGATTTAATGATCACTTTGCTTTTCAGTACTGGATGTTGCTAGTTTTTGATGTTTGTTGCAAATTTGCAAGCCTTACACTTTGTACATTTATGGAATCCTTCTGGATTGGCACCAAGCCAGTTCGGGACCACTGATGTGGTTCTGGGACTCATCTAGCTGGACACTAGACTGTCTTTCAAAGAGGTGGAGCGTCTATAGGTGATATTTATATTTGCTCCCAAGGTTCGCCCCAGATGTTCATCTTGCTTAAGTACATGCCAATGTTCATGTATTATATGGCGAATGTACTTTGAGGGTTTGCTAAATGTCAAGATGAGTCGTGTGTCTGTTTCTTCTATTGCATTTTCAATTTGAACCTTAGGCATCAGTAGTGTTAGACAGTCCTTTTGACGTGCTTTAAGATAAGCTCTCTCCAGCACTTTTTTTGGATAGCCTCATTGTTGAAACCTCAGGGCCATAGATCTGCATTCCTTGTCAAAAGTTTCCACTTTAGAGCAGTTCCGTCTAATGCGGATAAATTCACCGTAGTGGGTGCTCCACTTTAATGATGTAGGGTGGTTGCTTTTAGCATGCAGTGGTGTGTTGGAGCTTGTGGGTTTTCACTACAGTTCAGTCACTAAACTATCCTGAGCCACAGTTAAAAGTATGTCTAAATATACAATGCTGGTCTTACTATGGCACTCGGTGAACTGAAGATTGTATTCATTTATGTTTAGTGACTTAACAAAATCCAACCATTCGTTAGTGGGGCCATCCGAAATTACAAATAGATCGTCTATGTAACGCAGCCACAAGATCACTTTGTCCGTTTGGTGGCTGTTTGAGGGGACCCACACTGCGAACTTCTCCCACCATCCCATCGTTAAATTTGCGTATGAGGGAGCAAACGTTGTCCCCATGGCGGTTCCTTGCAACTGAGTGTAGAACTTGTTATCAAATAGGAAACTGTTATTTGTTAGGCAGAGGTTGATCATTTCTAAAATTATCTTACCGTGCTCGAGGTAGTTCAACTATAGGAAGTACTCACAAGACTGTAATCCATCTTTGTGCTTGATTGAAGTGTATAGGGCGACAACATCTAGTGTGGCTAGTAGGTACGTCTTTTCCCAGGGTATGCCGTCTATTTTATTCAGAAAGTGCTTTGTGTCTTGTAGATATGACGGCAGGCTGGTGACAAATTTTATCAATGTTTCGTCTACTGGTTTTGACACGTTTTCAAGTAGTGCCCCACATAAAGTTACGATAGGTCTTGTTTTATTTTTGTGGACTTTTGGCAAGAAGTAAATTGTGGGCATCGTTGGAAACTTGGGATGCAGATATTTACACGTCTTCCTCCAATAAGTCTTTCTCCTTCAATTTCATCAGTAACTCAAAAAGTTTGTCGTTCATTTCTACTGTGGGGTCCATATCCAGCAATTTGTAACATTTTTGGTCCCTTAACTGTCTGTTGGCTTCAATGATGTAGTCAGCCCTGTTCATAATGACAATTCTAGTACCTTTGTCCGAGGGTTTGATGATATAATCTTCCAATGTAGATAAGCTGGATAGGATCTCCTGCTCTCGTCGTATTAAATTGTTAGAAATGTTGATTTTAGTTTTCCTAAACCTTTTGAGATCATTTATGACCAGATCTTGAAAGGCCTCAATGTTACCACCCGGTTTGAACATGGGGTTAAAGCGTGATTTCAGTTTGAGATTACTTTTGCAAGGCCAATCAGTGCAGATATTCATAAGTTCCCATTGGGGATCACTTATGTCTTCATTTTCTTGCCATTCGGTTTCTAGATGTATGAGATCTCGTAATGCATTCATGTCTTCAATGACCAATGGAGTATATCCACATCGTGGTTCATCATCTTTAATCTTGTGAGGATTGGCTGCAAAGAATTTTTTCAAGCGGGTCTTACGCATGTACTTATCAAAGTCTATTCTTGTCTCAGCGTAGTTATATGATGCGGAGGGGCAAACATTCTGGCCAAGTTTGAGCCCCTTTAGTTCTTCAACTGAGAAGACACGTGATGTTAGATTGACAATAGACATGTCTGGTGATTGGCTTTGTATTTCCATCAGTTTTTTGTTCCAGAGCGTGTCTGTCTGTCTGTCTTGTCTGCTGTTGCGGTGTCTGAGGTACTTACTCCTCCTTGTTTTTTTGTGCCTCGAGACTTGGTCAATTTTCCCTGTCCTCGACCTCTTGTTTTTTTGATGTTTCTGCTTCTGCCATCCATCCCTAAGAGACTCATCTCTTCTAAAAAATTCTGTTTTCTTGGGGGCTGATCATTTTCACTTTCCGTAGAGTCTACATCAGAGGATGATGGTGTACTCAATGCTGCTTTCTCAACGATAGGTGTTGTTGTTGGAAGTGTTCTCCTCAGAATGTCAAACCTTTTTGCAAATGTGAGGACCCTTCCCTTTTCATAATCCTCCTTGTCTCGGAGAAATGTTCATTGTTTCCGCAGCTTTATTTCTTCCTCAAATGTTTTCAGTCCCTTTTCTATGTTTGCTCGAATGGCTTGACCTTCACTTTGATTGGTCTTTTTGAGTTGTTCCTCAATCTCTTGTATTTTAGTCAATGCTTTTTGGTGGTCAATCTTTGCATATTTAATGAGAATGTTAAGGAATGTCACTGAGCACCTATTGCTTGATTCGCCTCATTCTTCCAGCATATCCGGGTCCTGCTCCTCAAATGTCGGTGTGGTTAATATTCGTAAGGCTCTCGGGATCCGTCCCACGTCAATGTAATTCTGCAATTAATACTCTTCCCACCATTTACTAGTCTCCCTTCTCAGGAGTTTTTCCAGTTCTCTGAGAAGTCTCACTTCTTCATTACACTGGGTATCTGGTGGTTTGTTGCTGGGCTTGCTTGCGGCAGATTTGCTTCTCACAGAATAAAAACACTTCTTGCTCTTTGCGTGCGTTTTCTCTGTCCTTTTGTTTAGACATATCGTCGTGTAGAATGACTGACAAGGGTGAACTGCCTCACGAGAGAAATGATTCTCACTTCCCTTGCTAAATTCTCAATGAACCTTAAGTGTTCAGAGAACAATCCTTAAACCGGCAGCCCAGTTTAAGCGAAGCTTATTTTGATGAAAAGTACAGAAACTAAAGAAAACAGTGTTGGACCTACCACTATGGTCGGATGCGCCTCCACCCTCCGATGGTAAGGTACCTCCAGCCACAAACGTGGCAAGTCCGTCACCGTAAGCTGGAACTGTTGCTTCACAGTACTTCCATGAGTCCTGGGCTGTCCAGAACGAAAAGTCTGCGGCTCCTTTTTGAGACAAAAAGCGGATGCTGCGCTTTGCTGCTGATTAGAGGAGCGGGTGCCTCTTCCAACGCCGTTTTTCCCTTGGCGTGGATATATGTGATAGACCCTGTACAGAGGTGCAGGGAAAGCAGAAGGCACTCCAGGAAGCGGTCTTGCATACAGGAATTACGGCAAAACACTGAGGCAGCAAACCATTCTAGTCAGCCAAAAAATTGTACTTTAATTCATTAAATGTCCAGGACAGAAAAGTAAAACAGCTGGAAAAACGATGCGTTTCGCGGTAACAAACCGCTTGCTCACGTTAAGGGCGAAAGACACAAAGGAAGGACTATTTATACAGATTTGAACTCTATGATTTTAGTTTAGAGAGTCGCGCACATTTCCTATGAGTCTGTTACACAAGTCTGCCATCTTTGAATGGGTTCAAGAGCTGAGCTGCACGTAATGACATAACAAAGCCACACTAAGCATGCTGTGAAGTCAAACATTCTAAATGATAGGCAGAAGACATATTACAAAGTAAAAATCACTGCATTTCAGGTGTCTATTAATATGAACAATACAGTATTTCAAATTTAGTGCATATATATATAGTTGCAATCTTTTCCTGTGCTTAAAGGAGAGTTCCGGGACTTTTTTTTTATTGTCCCTACGGTTCGGCCATGTGTTTTTAAGCATAACTCGGTAGATCGTGGAAAACTTTCCTATGGACCTTACCCGACTTTTCGTCCATTAACGCACTCGAAATCAGCCGCCATTTTCTGATAATCCTATCACTTGCCGCATCGCCCTGGCTCACCTGCTTTTGCGGCACTAAATCAAATCCCCCGCCCCTGAAACAGACTTGATCAAAACATTCATATTCCCCGCCTCTATCCGTGACGTGACTGAGCTGCGTAGGCAAACGCGCCCAGGCGTCTTCTACGCGACTCCACACAGAACCAGGAAATCAACACAGATGAGCTCAAACAACACAGCGCGCCACAATTGGGAATATGAAACTGTACTTTTAAATTAAACCGCAAGATTGTAAATTTGGTAAAGTAAATTTATTTGACATCAAATGTTTTGAGAATATTCAGCGATTAGCATTTTTATTTGCACATGTTCCAAAAAGTTCCGTTTCGAGGCACACGATGTTCCTTTGCTGTACACAGGGTCTTAGATCATCTCACAATACAGCGCCACAATTCGGAATATGAAACAGTGGTTTAAAAGCAAACGGCAAGATTGTACATTTGGCAAAGTACATTTATTTGACATCAAATGTTTTGAGAATATTCAGCGATTTGCATTTTTATTTGTTCACGTTCCGAAAAGTTCGTTTCGAGGCACACGATGTTCCTTTGCTGTACACAGGGTCTTAGATAAATGAATTTTTATTTGCTCTCGATCCAAAATATTTCGTCTTGAGGCAAGCGATGTTCGTGTGCAGTAGACATGGTGTTGGTTTACGATAAAATAAGCTCTTCGGTCGCACTGATAATCGCATGGCTGTTCCAACAACGAGGCACTAGGCCACCACAACGGTCTGTATGTTGCATCTAGCCGTTAGTACCGCGTAAGGGCATACTTGTACTTGGCGATCGTCCCATAAAATGGTCAGGGTGGTAACGTTGTTCACGCGGAGAAGCAACTGGCGGTTAAAGAAGCCGTCCGCCGGTGTCTGGTACTCGTGACACATGCAGTAATGCATGATGTACCTGTTTGAAAAACATAAACAATGAAATTAGTCTCACCATCAGATCTTTATTAAAATTATTCATTTTATATATTCGGTCGGTAAATTATTTCATAGCTAGGACAGTGCAACTGGGTTTTAAACGTCAAGGGGGGGCTGTAGGATACTGAGACAGTCCCTCAGTGCAGGGGTTGACAGGGAGTGCAGGTGGAGAGTGGAAGGGCCCAGGACCGAGATCGCAGACAGTGGACCAGTTGTTGCAGGGGAGAGGGAGAGAGAAAGCAGAAGCAAAGGTTTTGAGGTGCTTCCGTAAAAGTAGACGGTTCTCCCCAAGATAGTGTGCGGTACAAAACAACATGCCACATAGAACGAACAAGTACAACTTAACCCGTCTTTAAAGCAACTGTATAGTAATTAAATTGCGGTATAAACTCATCTAAAGAGTTACTTACATTATATTTGCATTTTCCATTGCGTCTGTGCGTAGGGCAGCCCCGAAATACCACTCCTTCTATGCCGACGTTATTTCTTCTAATGAACGAACATGAAATGGCTTTCGTTTCTGAAATTATATTCATTATCGTTTCTTACGTGGTCCAGGCCTGTCAAGGTCAAAATACAATAGAACCTTATTCTGAGTCGTGGGCCATTCTGGCACCCGAGAAAAAATCAAAGCAGCTGACCTTCACTTCGAACGAGCACACATTCCAAGTTAGCTACATTCAGTGTAAGGCATTCTCACAGGACTTGAAATTTACACTCCATCTTTGCATTTTGTCTGCGTGCTTTGCAGCCACACAGAACCATAAATACGGAGAGATTCTATATTTATTGAAAAATGATTTATATTACTGTTTGGTTTAATTTAATGCGCAAATGAACAAGGGTGGAGAGACACATTGCATGTACACTGAGCAATCACTTTTTTTACACAATACATAGATACACATATTCAATGGGCCTGCGACATGAGGAGACTTGAGAGAACAGACAATCAAATTACAATCATTTAAACCGTGATGTGTATTTCTCAATGAGTTCTTCTTTAGGTGGACATGGAACAGATGCAATGTTGGGTGGCAATGCAGTTGTCCCCTGCACAGGTTCGTTCACAACTCCATTTATGTGCCTATCTAGGACGTCAACAATAAGTTTCTCAATAAACTCATATTGCATATCCTCAAACACTGGTTTGATCACCCATTGTTTACTTCTTTTAGTGAAGGCCTTATTGTAGCGAAGCGTCCCTAAAGTTCCGGTCGTCCTACTTTGTTGACGGCCAACATTATGGTTATGTGCCAAGACCGCTAAAAGAGTCCGATTTATCATGCCCTCCATGCCAAAATGCAATCGTTTTGGCCTGTACTTTAGGCACATATTGTGGAACACCTCCAAATCTCCTGTGTGGCAGAATTCCGTGAGTCCCCTCAAAGCTTTTGTTATAGTTTTATCAAATACAATCTTTTCAATGGCTTTGTGAGTGGGTGATGAAGGAATCAACCACTTCTTCTTCCGTGCCTCCTCTGTGGACAAATGGCCATGTTCACAATTGTGGAAATGTTGGTTCGTGTTCCATCGGTGAACATTTGTACAGTGTGGCATTACTGACCGCCATTTTTCCAGTAGAATTTCCAACGACCCTCCACATGTTTTTGAGCTCCACCAAAGATGGTTGCTGATTGACTTGGACCACTGTGAAATACCTTGCAATTCTTTTTTTTTACCTGCAGCCGACAATTTTTTATTGATTGATTTTGCAAGATGCCAAACGTCAAATTGGTGATTTATATTTTTGTACTGTTCTCTCATTGTCTTGGCAATTGAAACGTGTCTGTCCGTGGCTATCAGGTCGATCACCATTCCCCGCGATTGTAGTTCTTGCAATGATGCTACAAAGCCAACTTTCTCCATGGCCACTGAGGATGTACTTTGTGACACCTGCACGACCACCGAACTCACAATTTTCTTACTTTCCATGTCCTGAAAGTGGTAGGTGCAGTACTTGGCTGAAAATCCTGGGCTGTCGCACTGTCCATCACCGGCTAGCCTGAACCGTTTGCCCGCGAATGTACTATCAATAGACATTTTTTCCATTCTCCAAGCTTCGCTAATGGCTGGAAATAGATAATCGGTTTGGTATTTGTAGAACTGAGTTTTCGCAATGAAATGGATTCCCACAAACTGAAAGAAAGACTCTAATTTTTTAAAACTTGAACCACTAAAAAGTGCAGCCGCTGCACAAAGTAGATTGCCTGCTGGCAGTTGTCCCAGCATAGGTTGTGCAGACCATGTGAAAGGATGATATTTTGTACAGGTGGCATGTATTTTAAGGTTAGTGCCTCGAATTGCACGAGTCACATTAATCAATGGCTCCCCACATACTTCCCCACCTACCAAATGCCCACATTTAATCCGAATAATAATATCAATCAAACAACTATCGAATACAATGAATTTGGCCTCTTTCCTTATACTGTCACTCTGCATCCCAGCTGGTTCGGCCTGTAACGTTGAGGACATGTCAGTCACATGAAAGGTAGAATCTCTGATATCGTCTTCCGCTATGTTCAGTGATATTGATGGTGTTTCATTGTCGTCTACTTCATTCTCTTCCATTGCAACATCTGTTCCTTCTCCGGCGATGGGTGAATAAAACAATTTCTTCAACTTTCTCGCCGTCTTAGTTTTTGCGGGTGTGGATTCTGTGAATTGATCTCCGACTGCATCCGAACTACCAGGAGGACATTCACTATCAATGGCTGGTGGTGGTATAGCTCCGTTGTCAATCACTTCATATTCTTCCCATTGGCACGATGCTTCTCCAGTCTCAAGTCCCTGCCAAAAGGTTTGACAAGCAACATCTCTCGTTCGCTTCACTGTCTGTGTAGATCTAGTTCGTACACCCACTCGCAACTAGAGGACAGATTGGAAAAGGGGTGTTCAGTTTAAACACAACTTACAGTATTGAACTATTAACAGTGAAAAACAACATAATATAGTGACCAGGACACTAACCTTCTTTTGCTTTCTTTTCTTTGAAACTTTCTTGCCTCGAACTTCAACATCAGGACGCTGTTGCTCCGACTCGTGTGTGCATGTCTCCACTTCCTCTTGCGCTGCAACGACTATGTTTTCCTGATAAGCACATCCATCACGCACTGACGCTCCATGGACTCCCTGAAACATAGAACTTTCATTAGTATGTATAATAATATCGAAAACACAAAATGTACTTGGGGACCAATACCCACGTACATCTCAATAGCAAAACACGAATGAACGCTTTGTGTAGAACATTCAAACGACAATTATTCACGCATTGTTGATCGAGTTAGATGGAACTGTCAAGATCCATACCTTGGGCTCCTCATAGACTTCCATTGATGATATTATTGAAGATGATGCTTCAGTAACTCCCTGAAACACAGTAATTGCATTAGTATGGTTTTCTATTTTGTTAAAAAGAACATACACTTTGTGCAGGCGTCAACGGCTCATCTAAATAGACCTGCACAAATGATCAGTTGTCTAAAATAAATAATGGATATCTAAATATGATTCGATTTGCTCGATCGTTGGAAGTGTCACCACCCAGAGATCTGCATCAACTACTAGGGGTGATGTTCTTGTAGAAGAAGCTCCGTCATCTCCCTGAAACATAGTACTTGCGTTAATAAAGAAGGAAGTATAGCGGATGTAATCACGTCATATGATCTCGCTTGATCGAGCTGTCAGTATCCATACCTCGAAATGCATAAGAACATCAAGGGACGATGTAACTGCGGTGCACACTTCTGCAAGCTGTTGCGCCGACCCGTAACTGCACGCTCCCCCTTCTTCTTGGACTAATGCTCCATCGACTCCCTGAAACATAGGACTTTCATTAGTAATGAACACAATATTGAAAAAAGAAGACACATAGGAGGGCGACGACAGAAGGACATATCAATGGCTAAAAACGAAAGAAACATTGTGTGTAACAATCACGCTACAAGAATGCAAGATCTGATGATCTCCATCGATGGAACTGTCCTGAAACGTACCTCGAGCATCTGAGTGACATCAACGGTAGTCGTCAATACGTTGGACTCCTCAGCATCTCCCTGAAAGACAGTACTTGAATTATTTTGGATAACAATAATTATAACTGAAAACAAAGACTAGAGGACGAGTACAAGGGTGTACCATTAGGTAAAATAATTACACGATAAATTAAAACTATTGATTTACATGCCTAAAACAAGTCAGTGGCAGAATAGCCTAGTAATATTACCCGATAGGCGCTTGAAGTGGCTGATGACTGCAATAACGACACGGATGGAGAATCTTCCGCCTTCATATTGAGTGGATACATAAATGGGGAAATTATTGTTAGCTAATGCTACACACTACCGCAAGGCCGAGAGATAAATACGTAAACTTGACTCACCAGTGGAGGGATGTGGACGAATAGAGTGGGAATAGCGGTTGAGAGCAATTTTCGCCTCGCTCGCGGTGTGTTCTTCTTTATTAGCAATGATGTGGAGTACATGTCAGAGGTAAAGTGCCTGCTGCAGATGCGGTATCGATCACCCCTCTTGTCCGCAAAGACTTCTAGGACTCTACTTTCAAGCTCAGAGGGTGGATATCCGCAATATCGGACCCATTCTCTTATCTGATCTATTGTTTTAGGGAAAACATGCATTATAGTACCTTCAGATTTATTATGGGTCTTCGAAGGACAACCGCCAATGGAACAGGCAGGCATTGTGGAAAGTTCTGAAAAGTAAAGATCAACAATTCTCTATGAATACCAATGTGTTAAAAAATTAAATACATAAAAGGTTCAATGCAAGGTATGTTTTGGTTTTTGGAACTATACACGGTATTCACATGCGGATAAGTATTTGAATAACTTTAAAAAAATACAAAAATAATTTGACTAAACTCAGAACATGTGACTAGTTCCTTGCATGTACTGTCTTGAACGAAAAGAAATTGGACGCAAAATGAGTATGGTACATGGCCTTACCTTGACGAGCAAACAGTTAGATGCAGGGATCAGAGTAGTTTCTTGTCGTAGAACAGGGAGCAGTTCACAGGTTGCAAACTGATGAGTTTGCTCAAAGTGGTCACGGAAGTTCACAGAGACGAAGAGCAGACAACCAGCACCTTCACGGGTTGACTAGCAAAGCGCAAAGAAGTTCTCATTAGAAATATGAAGTGGGTTATAAAGAATTCAAAACAGGGGTGTGTTTGTGAATGAATGACGTGTGGGGAGATGCTTGGCAGGAGACACGGGGTCTGGCGGTAGACATGGGAACAACAACCCATGCTCTATAGACCACTTTGAAGTGTACATGGTCTTTGGCACCTCTTGGCCTTTATCGCTCCCTGACAGCTCCACTTGCCAGCGCAAGTACCCCGGTGCGAACTGCCTTTGATATGGCGGGGGGTGGATTGGGGCGGTGGTCGTGCAGACAAGACACAGGAAGACTCGTGAATGGAGACACACTTATGTGGATTGCAGGGGGCCGTCCAGCGTGAGGGGAGATGCTTGGCAGGAGACACGGGGTCTGGCGGTAGACATGGGAACAACAACCCATGCTCTATAGACCACTTTGAAGTGTACATGGTCTTTGGCACCTCTTGGCCTTTATCGCTCCCTGACAGCTCCACTTGCCAGCGCAAGTACCCCGGTGCGAACTGCCTTTGATAGGGCGGGGGGTGGATTGGGGCGGTGGTCGTGCAGAAAAGACACAGGAAGACTCGTGAATGGAGACACACTTATGTGGATTGCAGGGGGCCGTCCAGCGTGAGGGGAGATGCTTGGCAGGAGACACGGGGTCTGGCGGTAGACATGGGAACAACAACCCATGCTCTATAGACCACTTTGAAGTGTACATGGTCTTTGGCTCCTCTTGGCCTTTATCGCTCCCTGACAGCTCCACTTGCCAGCGCAAGTACCCCGGTGCAAACTGCCTTTGATAGGGCGGGGGGTGGATTGGGGCGGTGGTCGTGCAGAAAAGACACAGGAAGACTCGTGAATGGAGACACACTTATGTGGATTGCAGGGGGCCGTCCAGCGTGAGGGGAGATGCTTGGCAGGAGACACGGGGTCTGGCGGTAGACATGGGAACAACAACCCATGCTCTATAGACCACTTTGAAGTGTACATGGTCTTTGGCACCTCTTGGCCTTTATCGCTCCCTGACAGCTCCACTTGCCAGCGCAAGTACCCCGGTGCGAACTGCCTTTGATAGGGCGGGGGGTGGATTGGGGCGGTGGTCGTGCAGACAAGACACAGGAAGACTCGTGAATGGAGACACACTTATGTGGATTGCAGGGGGCCGTCCAGCGTGAGGGGAGATGCTTGGCAGGAGACACGGGGTCTGGCGGTAGACATGGGAACAACAACCCATGCTCTATAGACCACTTTGAAGTGTACATGGTCTTTGGCACCTCTTGGCCTTTATCGCTCCCTGACAGCTCCACTTGCCAGCGCAAGTACCCCGGTGCGGGCGGTGGTCGTGCAGACAAGACTCGTTTGCCGTAGGGCCTCACCAAGGAGAGGCCATCTAACTGCATGTAAGAGGCAGGCTGCAGGATCTAGTACATGGAAGGCAGGGGGGTGAGTTTATAAATACCTCAGCCTCCCAGGAGAATATATGGGTGAAGTTCACCCTGGAGACCCTGAACAAAGTGGTGTGGTAAGTATTTTTGGGGGAGGAGGCAAGGCCGGGAGGCTTGATGCCAACCCGCAAAATAACATATGTATGTCTGCTGCATATGGGTTCAACGGTTATGTGGATTGAAGGTGGGCGGCCAGCGTGAGGGAGGATGCTGGCCGGAGACATGTGGTGTGACAAGACAAGGCACAGGAAGACTATTCAATGGAGACACACTAGATTCATTTAAAAAATCAAAACAACCATTGTTAAAATATATGTTGGGTTTTATTTTAGATCTTAATTTCAATTGAACATAAATAATAAACATTACACATTGTAAAGTTGCGGTTGCAGCACATCCCGGGAAAAGCCGCGGTATTGTCCACTGTCGCTGGGGAAATGTTGTCTAATGGCAAGTACCGCACAGGCAGGTATTACTCTCCGAACGCGGTGTCCGAGCCTCCCGTGAAGCCACCAAGTGAAGCAACGATAGGCCACCAGCCTGTACCACCTGTGAAAATGAAAGATGCAAACTGTATTAAAATGACAACTTTCTTATCACTGTCGATTCAGGTACAAAAATGTCATTCTGCTTTGAAAAAAATTCTATCTAGAAAATGCACAACATGGAACCAATTTACATGCATTCGAATGATATGTAGATGTAGTTTTATATGTGGGAGACGACCATGAAATAGTAGTGGCATCACTGACATCACAACCAGAGTATACTTACTCGTTACTCGGATTACGCGGACGAACAGTGCCGCAAAGTTCGTGCATAAGCACCATCATCATCCTCAACACTGTCCGTGAGAGGCAGGCTTCCCTGAACTCTGGCAGCTCGGTGATGCATTGCGGACTTGGCTCGCCTTCCGAAATGTAGGCCAAGCACCCGGAATTTTCACGGCAGCAGCAGTTCTCCTCCTCAGTTGGCATTAGCTCGCAACGATTGCACGTGCACCAGGTGGAGACGCCGTCCATGCGACATGGTCCAGGCTCTTCATCCGTTGACTGGTCCTCCCAACTGCCGTCCGAATCCCCATCGTTTTCGCGTGCTTGCCTTTCCAGTAGTTCTTCCTCGGTGTACTCGGGCTCGTACATATACGGCATTATTGTAGCCATTGTGTGGTAAAGAAAGTAAAATAATTTATAGCGGTGGTACTGGTATCTGTTCACACGGGCTACAATCAACGAAGGTAGCTGACCAGAGCACAGAAACGAGTCACAGAATACTCAAAGTAACACAGCGAGAGTAATGGAATCGAAAATCTGCTGCTGTGTGTTGTGAAACGGTGTGTTTATACTTATTGAGGAAAGAGGCGTCCTGCCGTTTCCATGGCGACACTTCATTAGCTGAGGCGCAGCGATTGTTGACACGAAACGTGCTTTGGCGTTGGGAAATGGGCGGTACGCGTCTGCTGATGTCAGCCTCGGGGGCGGGGGATTTGATTTAGTGCCGCAAAAGCAGGTGAGCCAGGGCGATGCGGCAAGTGATAGGATTATCATAAAATGGCGGCTGATTTCGAGTGCGTTAATGGACGAAAAGTCGGGTAAGGTCCATAGTAAAGTTTTCCACGATCTACCGAGTTATACTTAAAAACACATGGCCGAACCGTAGGGACAATAAAAAAAAAGTCCCGGAACTCTCCTTTAAGTACTACTCATACACAAACTATTTGCAGATTAATCTTATTTTCTGTGATTAAGTGATACTTGTTGAGGAATGTGTGTCCCAGAAAAGACGATGATATGACGTTATTTATTCCCATAGCAGGGCAGCCAAAGGTAGGTCACCCTAACCCCCAGCTCAAGCGCAGCTAGGCCTCATTGTTAATGCCACGTCCTCCCAGTGATAATGTGATGTGTTCCCAGAGTACGTATCCCATTTCCACCATCCTTTATATGAAAAAAAAATGTGCTCATGCTTCACCGTCTTCGAAAATAAAAAAAATATCCAGGGCATGATATGGCCAAACTGACGAGTGATAAGTAAGCGCGACAGATTAGGAATGTCCAAAGTCTGCACACACGTGACTTGTGACCGTTTATCCTGCAACTACGACAGAAACACTGGCAGTCGGAGGCTGCACTTCAGACTTTGCACCAGTGCAAGTGCAGTTTTTCATGATAGTAGCACTAGAGCAAAAACATTGACCGGGTGCATAAATGCAGTTGAAAGAACATTGCACTTGGACAATCTTGGCCCTGGTGCTAATAGCCTGCACCATTTCACTTGCTCTAGAGCAATTATCTGGAATAGAGGCCCAGTTTTTTTACGGTAAGTTCTTTGGATGCTGAATTCTGTCCAAGGCATTCAATTGAGACAATGGTGTGTTTCCCCCCCAAAAAAATGAGTTTGCAGGGAAAAAAACAAAATGAATCTCATTAAAAAAATATATATATACTATGTGTGCCAAAGGACTAAGGAAGTTTGTCAGCTTTCTGGCTTTGAGACCACTCTTTATCACCTCCCTACTCACTGCCAGAAGGAAGCCTGTCTGTGGCTATTTAGTAAATGGGCATTTTAGCTAAATGGTGTTATCCTGTTTATGTGGCGAGCTTCCTGTAGTACTGCACTAATGGACAATTGACTCCCATTCATGTTTGTGCCTTGCATACAGTCCGAAAGCTAGACAAATAATATTCTGGACGTTGGTGTGTCAGACTGCATTTTCCACACCTCCCAAGCGGTCTGCATGGTTTATTTTAGTAATTATTTTTAATTTCCATTTCAGGCTTTTACTTCCTCCTGCTTATTGTTCTTCCTAATGCTGGTGGCGGGGATGTGGGACAGGAAAGCGCTCAAGGGAGCGCTAGTCACAAAGTTCCCTTTTTATAGTAACGTTCTACCTCCCCCGCGCGCCCTTCCGGGACGATTGTTTTTAGAAATAATGTGTTAGGTCATGAGGAGGCTAGAACCATCCTTGCAGGACCTCCAACTGGCATTCAGCAAGCCAGTGTGTGCAAAGGTTCCTGGATGCGCTCCGATTCTACGTTCCAACACACAGTATGCATACCAACTAAGCCACCCACACATGGCAATTGAAGACCCCGCCCAACAGACATCAATCATAAATACATTACACCCCTACAACCAACCTAGACACCCTGAGACAATGTATCCTAGCACCGCAGGCACAATCGACTTCCCTTCGGACACGCATGCGTCTCTGCTCTCAACACTGACCACCTAGAATCTAGCCTGCCCGCAGGGGCCAGGCTACTTCCGGTCTGCATACATCAACACAACAATCAAGCTATCTGACATTATTGCCTCACTAAACACTGCCACCCCTCTCTTTGAAATCCAGCGGAGCACCTGGCAACCATGAAAATCACAGTGAGTGAAGTTGAGGCAGAGTTTCTGTGTCTAGAAAGGAGTCTGCTTCTAGCACTACATTTGAACCAGGGGTGGACCAGGCTAGTGCTCCAATATCTACTCCGGCTATTATAGCACAGGAAGTCCCGCCTTTAGTTAGGGCTGCATCTTTAGTGTCGCATGATTTATGGATTTTAAAGGTACATTTTACAGTTCCTGGGAGCAGTTACCGTATTTTAAAAAGGCATTGAGAATGTCTAGCCCAGAGTGGGGTCGAATATTCAGAAGGGGGCATACTTTATGAAAAGTTAGATGGAGACTCCCTTGCTGAGCATCAACTATTCGATGACCTTGTTTGAACTCTGTTATCACTCTGAACTGCTGCAATCATGTGGCTCCTTGGTTAGTTTTAATTGGGTACTTCATGTAGAACAGACCTTGGCTCAAGGTACTGCTGAGCACCTGAAAGAACATCAGAGAACCTACACAGAATAGTGCCAGGTGTGGCATGCCGTTGAGACCAGGATGCAGAATCCAGGATGTAATGGGCAATGATGGAAGGCTGGGGACTTGCAATTTGGACAGTGCACTGTACAGTTGGTCTTTATGCATTGTTCCCATTAACAGGTGCAGATAAATCACCCGAATTGTTTTGTCAACTTCGAAAACTGAGATGAGAACCTTGGTCTCCAGGATCCCGAATCAGCAACTTACCCTTTACACCACATTTCCTCCTGTGCACCAGCTTCAGATTTCACTCAATGGCTCTGTGCCATGATGTCTCACATGTCCTGAATACATAGTCCTCTATTTTAGCACAATAGATCGAAAAGTCCCCTGCCTACCACCTATAGTGAACACTGCTACAGGTTATCTTAAATCATCTGCTCCCTCTCGAATTTTGCATGCCATGATATGATATGATAGGTTATTTATAACACGCTTAATACCCAGAGGTTTCTAAGCGCGGACCCGGGGATCGAACCTGTGTTGCTCCGTGCCGTCTTGCTTCCAAGGCGAGCACGTTGCCACTGAGCTATCCTCCTGAGACATGCTACTGATTGACTTACAAGGCCCATGCACACTACGCAGGAGATACTGGCCGCTTACTGGAGGCCCCTTACGCGTTGCCCGTATATACCGTTCAATGTGATGCCCTTCTAATTCATGTTTCGGGGTTACGGGTATTGTACCAAGAATATATCAAGTCACTTGAACAGAAATCTTTCCCTTTTGACCTTCAAATTTAGCCTTAGGTTACTAAACGGCTTGCAGGGCCTGTGTCCTTAAACCACACCGCCAAGAAAGGTGTCTCCTCTCCTTTATTATTAACCTCTGCGCTAATAATAATACTTTTCGTTTAATACATTTTCAAATCAATATCCTTCATGTGGGTTGCATCCAAAAAACCCTACGCGGCTAAAGTAACCCCATTAATTCCGTAAGGAAATCAGAGGTGGGCAAATGGTGCCTAAGAAATAACTAGTACATTTATACTTATTCAAAAAGAATAATGGCGTATAAAAGACACCATGCAATTAGTAGAAGAGACCCCCACCCCCATCAATCAGGGCACACTCAAGATCCAGCCTTTAATAATAATAATAATAATAATAATAATAATAATAATAATAAAACGGACTATAGCCAATCCAGCCTTATCCTAACAATACTGTGGCCAGACAGCATATACTCTTTCTGTTCATCCTAACAAAAGATTTTTCTACCCCTACATTAAAAACATTGAAAAGCAGCTCAAGAGAGCATGACACCTATAGTTCAAGCTGGTCTCAAAATGTGTGCACGCCACTAGCCATTGGCCAGTGTTAATTGACACTTGACAAGTAAGAAACTGTGTGCTGTGTGTATAATTGAGGGGGCAGGTGACTGTGTATGTCTGCCTAGTAGCTTGAACTTGAGATTTTGACCCATGATACAAGGCTCAGTACTGACCACCACCTACCCACGCCACATCCACTCTCTCTGCCCCCAACCCCCTGTTCTTTCTACAACCAACCACACTCTTGCTACCCTCAAATCCCATTCTCTCTACCCCTTCCCACCCACCCTATGACCACTCTCTCTACCCCTTCCCACCAACCCTACCCGCACTCTCTCTATGAAACCCCACCCTCCTATCCCCACTCTCTCTAGGTAACTCATTTGATAACCTTCAGAAGGACTTTGTCTAGGCCCTTTGTGAGGTATTTGACAAGAGTTCCCCCTTACTCAGAGTTTTGCAACCTGCGCATCTCCACACAGTTTGAACCACGACTCCCATGATCCTTCAATATTAACTACGCTGGGTAAGGCTGATGGGATTTGTACTCCAACATATCTGTGTAGTCAAAGATTGCAGATCCCGCCTCTAACTGAAACACTAACATGTTAAACCAATGTTTGCAATGTTTCACAAACCACTGCATTCTGCTTAAGTAATAATGTTGGAAATTAGAACCTAGGTGGGACAAATCAATGTCTGTTTCCCCTCATGAAGAGCGAATACAAAGCTGTGCTTGTTATTGCAAACATCCAAACAGAGCTATTGAAGAAATAGAGTCTCTATTCTGTGTGACACTAGAGCCTGGACACCAGGAGTGCTGGGCCTCGGCCATAACACTCCGAGAGAGACCTGTTCTAAAATATCAGATTTCCTGTGCGACACTGCAGCCTGCACCCCAGGAGTGCTGGGCCTCGGCCATAACACTCCAAGAGAAACCTGTTCTAAAATATCAGATTCCCAGTGTGACACTACAGCCTGCACCCCAGGAGTGCTGGGCCTCGGCCATAACACTCCAAGAGAGACCTGTTCTAAAATATCAGATTTCCTGTGCGACACTGCAGCCTGCACACCAGGAGTGCTGGGCCTCGACCATAACACTCCAAGAGAGACCTGTTCCAAAATATCAGATTTCCTGTGCGACACTGCAGCCTGCACACCAGGAGTGCCGGTCCTCGGCCATAACACTCCAAGAGAAACCTGTTCCAAAATATCAGCTTTCCTGTGTGACATTGCAGCCTGCACACCAGGAGTGCCAGACCTCAGCCATAACACTCCAATATCAAATTTCCTGTGTGACACTGCAGCCTGCACACCAGGAGTGCCGATCCTCAGCCATAACACTCCAAGAGAAACCTGTTCCAAAATATCAGATTTCCTGTGTGACACTGCAGCCTGCACACCAGGAGTGCCGGTCCTCAGCCATAACACTCCAAGAGAAACCTGTTCCAAAATATCAGATTTCCTGTGTGACACTACAGTCTGTACACCAGGAGTACTGGACCTGTGACACTACAGCCTGTACACCAGGAGTACTGGACCTCAGCCATAAGACTCCAGGAGAAACCTGTTCTAAAATATCAGATTTCCAAAATGGCACCTTAGCACAACGGTGGGCCACCTGTGGCTCTCCATATGTTTTAGCCTGCAAAACCCATGATCCCTTACCATTGACTATGCTGGCCACAATTTATGGCAGTTGCAGGCCAACTAATCTGAAGGGCTGCAAGTTGCCTAGCACTGTCTTAAATTAAGTAAAGCCAACAAAGGGGTGCCGAGTATATGGGTACTCTGGGACCTGGGCACCCCCGGGAAAAGCAATCTGTGCTAAATGTTCCTATACTTGCAATGGAACCTCCCTCAAATCTAGTCACTGCCACCCCTTGGGAAGATCAAACGTTGACTCCTCTGCATTCAACCACCTCTCCCTGCCATCCAAAGCCCAGTCTTTCTCCACCTCAATTCAATTTCCTCCATTTTGCACGTAAAGATGTGACAACCCCCTCCTAACGCGCCTTGTCAGGCCCTCGCCTTGGTCGGGACCTAGCATTCCCTTGTACATGTGCTGATCTTTGCACTGATACTGTAGATAATGCTAATGTACTAGCTCAACTTAAGGTTTAATCAGCAATGACATGCAGCATACAATAATGGGCACAAGCCATGTCTGGGAAAGTGTCAGCCTGGCTCAATATGTGGGATGACCCCCTGAATTATTTCTAATGAGGGTAAATCCCCTTGTGATGCTGCTTGATGATCAGTAATGTTTGACTGATTGGAAACTGTATACACACACTCTTATCATCATGTATTCCTTTTCAAGGACTTCCTGGGAGTACAACAACAGAAGAGTGACGTCTCCAATTCCTCACTGTGTACAAGCACTTGTTTCAGAGATCTAAAAAATAAGACGCCACCACAGGCACTTCCCCGGTGGGTTGGCACCGCTTGCAACTTTCCAAAGAACAAACAAAAATTGCCATTAGCTTCCAGAACTACAAATCAAACTTCATATTCACTGCTTGAGTAGTGTAGTACCCTTGCTGGCACACATTTTGCCTTTGACCCTTAAGACCCAGGCTTCCTAAAAATGATTCTAGATCCCGGTTGATGTATATTTTCCAGAGACTGAACTGCGTAATGCCATGTGCCCTAGCGGGCATAGATGCATTTTGAGCATGCCGGGAGAGCTAGGGGTCGCTACCTTGGTTCTATGATTGCTAGGAGTCCCAATCCAGTGGCTCCAGGACATGGCGAGTCCTTGTTCAATCCCACACCAGATAGTTTGGCTTGCACGGAGACCCTTCACCTCCAGTGAATAGGAGCCTGGTTCCAGTGCAGCCATTATAGAAGCCTTTGTCCAACAGCATTCATCACCCCCATATTCCCTGGGGAAGGTTAGAAGACTCTTCTCCTCTGCCATGGATGCTGTCTGTCTTCACTTCGCTGGCAGAGGACTTTAGGATAGACTACATCACCAACAAAGGTCAAGATACATTATGCTGCTCCTTGTGGATTCCAGACATGAATCAAAGAATGAGGGGATGCCCATCTCCTTTTAAAGGCAAAATATCATAGTAGAATAACCCAATGAATGAACTACTGTAAGGGGTCCATGTCTGGTGGTTATAAGACGTGCCTCTTGCCTTATGACATCACACCTAGATTACCTGACTTGTAGACAATAGAGGGGACAGGAAAAGGAAACGACCCCTAACAAAAATCAAGATGGTTGGACCCTTCTTCTGGCCTACCTATCACTTTTGACTACTCCACCTCCTTCCCATGCCTGCTGGATTCAAAGGTACACCGGCAGTCGGCACCCCGGTGTGAGAGTGGCTTTGTTATTTCAGTGCTTGAGTTTAGAACTGGATATTTGAGGGTTCGGGCATATATGGCCAAGTGGAAAAATGTATACGGTAGCAATTGTTTACTTTGAAGTGCTATGTGAGAAAGTATCACACACTTTATGTTTATCTGCGATGGGTTGAAAGATCTGAGGATCAAATATCTCAAACCGCTGCTTTTATTGCATGAAGTCTGCGCTTTGAAAGAGGCTAGCGAATGTGTTATTTCTCTTGACCTGGTAGTGGCCCACTATATGCACTTCAAACTTGGCTGAGAAAACACCTCTTAGCAGCATTTTAGATTTAACTGTGTTTATATTGATTTGGATTATCTTCTTTTTCTTTACTAAATGAAGTTCTAACCCTATAATGCTCTCCTTGTTGCATTGTAAGCGCATGAGGATTTTAATGGTTTTTGATCATGTGTAGTAAAATATTTCATTTTTTTTATTTTAATTTTTTTAAAAAATGTAATTGGCTTTTTCAAGCCTTTAAAAAACATACATACACAACAAATATTTGATTGTTATGGAGACCAGGCTAATGATGTTTTTTTTATTTTTGTGTTGTACATTGGATTAATGGAGTCATGAATTGTATGCATTGTATTATGTTTCATGTAAATTGTCCTGATGACTTAACAGTCGAATAAAGGATTATCATCATAATTCCAATGCTGCCTCTGAAGCACCTCTTTTCAGAAAACCTCCTTGGGGAAGTTCCTTTGCTCTGGGAGTAGGTGGGGCTTCCCTGCACGGGGATCAATAGAACAGAATCCTGGCCATTGATTCACATAGAAGCTGTGGGGACAGACAGGCCAGACATCAATACACGTCAGTCTTGTCAAAGCTGCAGTCCTGCTCACAGAGATGACACTAGGGTGATATCAAACTGATTGATGTGGCTGTATAATTGTCTGCTCTTAGCTGTCACTATCCCACAGCCATCCCTGTCTTATATGTACAGATGTATGTGCCACCAGACTGACTAAGGGATACAATTATTAAAATTTAGCTCAGAGGCGCAGAAGATCAAAAATCCACCTCACCCTGCTGGAACTTTGTGTCCCAGCAGTTGTCAGTCAGTGGTGGACATGTGCCTTTTGAATCTGCTCTGCATCACTAGTTGCAGCAAAGGTACATGTGTACACCATTATTTTCACATTGAGCATTTATGAAAGGGGTGTCTCATTAGCAGACCTCCCATTCATACCCAGAATTACCTACATAGTTTTATGTTAATAAAAATTAAAAAGCCACGGCTTTCACACCCTTGCAGATGGCATCCATCAGAGGAGCACTGTAAGGATTATTTAGCACTACACAGTCACAGTAACTCTCAGCTCAGTGTTACCCTGCAGTGTCTTCAGAATGTGTCCATCATCATGCACGTGAAATACTAAGACAATATCAGGCTACCTTCATTGGGAACCTCGACCTGAAATTAGTGAGCACAGGGCTTCATGATAACTGCTCATTTTGAACCTGGGTATTCAGACCCGAGGCTTGATCTATTGTCCCTAGAACAGTAATGCTCACCATCTTTCGCGGAACTGCACAATATCAAAGGATCCCCTCTCCTTTTAAAACGTGCTGTGTGCCTCCTCGTTTAGTTTTTGTTTTATTCAGTCTTTAATTAATCCTCAGTTTTAATGTTCATTGTTGGCATATTTATGAAAATTTCAAGCAGAGAATAAAATGTACATTTAGACAAACTGCTATTCTGTGATTTTTGCATTACATGCATTGTCGCTTATTATGTCAGCCTATTGGGGGAATACCGTTTTAAAATCATAATGGAAATGATTTCCTGTCACCATCATCCTTGGGTATTTCTAAATGGACCGTGACCGCCACCGTACGGCCTTAGCTTGTGTGGGTGTCACTCCATTTAGCAAAGTGGCTCTTAATATTTCTTGTTAAGCTGCCGGACTACAAGCCCCCAGGGCAACATCTTCGCATAAACTACTGAGTTGACATTCAGATGGGAATGCCGCTGATACCAGCTGCCAAGAGGCTGGCTGATGGGGCCTTTCTTAGGAGTCCCGTAAGCATTTCAATCCGCTGAAGTAGGGCACTGAATATCTGGGTATAAGGCAGCTATGGAAAGAAGGCATATATATTTGTATTTATTTATTTATTTTATTTAATTATACCGCGCCGCTAGCCCGCAGGCATCAGGGCGCCACAAAAACACACAGAGACAGGCCTCATTACAAGTTTGCCGGTCTGGAAACAACGCCACGGTAGGCAGACTATTAACGGTGCCGGTGCTTCCGTGTTCCCCATTCCCATAGAGTCCTCTGGGACTCTATGGGAATGGGGATTAACAGAATTACCGGCGCCTGACTTACCTGCCGCCGGGGTTGTAATATCCCGGTGTTACCGGCAAGCCAGGCGCCGGTAATGTTTTTCGAGTCTGGCAGCAACCCGCCGGTATGAGGCCCAAACAGATAAGACGAGACAGATAAGACGGGACATATATATTAGAGGTGAGGTAAACAGCTTCAAGCCTCTAACAATCCTGTGCATCTGTATGTTTGTGTCGACTGCTGTGGATTCGGTTCATGTAGAACTATTCTTTGGTGTTGTGCACTATTTACTATATAAACTTACAGGGAAAAACTATGATAACAATAACTGAAAGGCAGTACAAGAAGTTACAACATTGTTAGTAGTAAAAGGTGCCATAAGAAAAAGTTAAACTGGGCATTTACATCGCGCTTCATGCCAAAGTCCAGCCTCTAAGCATGGGACGAGGTTTCAAACCGGTACTGCTCAGCGTTGTCCTTTTTCCAACAAAAGTGCATTACCTCTGAGCTATTCGCCTGGCCACAATTTATGTTTCCTTTGAAAACTGTATTCGCAACTTCATCTGCTAATGGTAGTGCACAAAGCTGTTGCTGTGGCACACCAATGGCTTTGTAGGATCGGAATGAATTCCTTATGAAGGCCACCACCGGGGCCAGACAAATCCAGGCATACCTTTTGGGTGCATCGATTACAAGTGAGACAGAATTAAGGAAGAATTTGAAACCATATAATGCTTGTTACCAAGGGCTGTCCTGGCTGTATACCATGCCCATACCCTTAATGCGAAGTAATTCCTGTCAATTTCCTTGTGGACAAATGTGAATTTTCGTTACAGTCCAGATGTTTGGTGCTATGAATTATAGAGCCAGCAAACACAAATGCCCGAATAATGTTTTGGACTATATTTTTTCTTATAATTTGTTACACATTTTGTATCAACTCTAAGGCACACCCTTGCATTAACCCTGAAGAATGTCTGAGATTCATTTCTAGAGCTGGGTTGAAACATGTTACATAGGGGGTCATTACGACCCAGGCGGTAAGTACGCCAACTTTACCACCATGGTGTAAACTATGTTTACACCATGGTGGATGGCGGATTTACCGCCCCATTCCAAGGTGAGTGGGGCGGTAAATCCCCATTTCCCATTTTACCCTTCCCCATTCCCATTTTTGCCCCATAGGGCATAATGGGAGTGGGGAAGGCGCTAATTACGCCACCGTTAAAATCGGAATCAGGCGTTAAGGGTTAACGACGGTGTTAACCCTTAACGACTGAGTTGTAATGAGGCCCATAGTTTCTGTTTTGCAGAGGTGTGACTGATGTGCATCCTGTCTATATTTTTTAGGTAGGTTGTGTGGAATAAATCAATTTGCTGAGTGTATGTGTTTGATAGGTGGCTGCCATATGCAGTAACTCTTTGGAACAAACACTCATGAGGTGTCTCTGATGGATAGGTTTTATGTGTCTTCAGATGAGTGATAGTTTGCGTTGATTGAAGGTCTGTGTGTGGATCAACATGACTGAGTATATAGGCAGTGCACTCAATTTGTTATCTACCGTGAATTATTTTCAAGGTCGGTGTACCATCTCTAATGACCTTTATTTGGATAGTCAGTTTAGTTTGTTATGATTATGCACAAATCATGTAATTATTAAACTCATTTCTTTCCATGAAACCTTATAGTGTTACAAGGCTGGATTGAATGGAGTGGCTGTGTGGATTTATATTTCAAGTTTCCCACTTAAGTGACAGTGGAGGTGAAAATCAAACATTGCGTCCTGGTTGGCATAAAGGTGGATCAAGCCTCATTGTGGCTAGCCTCTAACCCCCTTCAAATAGAACCCAGTGAAGCATACTGTGTAGCAGCATAATCACACTGCCCACCTGTGCAGGCTTGGGATGGCGTTAAGCTGTTTCAAAAGTACTGCTACTCTTTCCATGCTGGGCAACTATGCCTGTATGGCCCAGGACATGAGCATTCAACTATTACAGCCACCGGGCATAGGCTTTGCATCCAGGTCCCCTCCTCTTTGCTCATTGTAATCCGAAAAAGCAATGTAAGCCAGGCATTGCCCTGGTGCAGTCTCCTGTAGAGACCGCTATTTGCTATGTACAGCTCCTGCTCACCTTTCTGCACCTTTGGAGGAGAAGACATCATATTGCATGTACCTCCTATTACTCTCCATGCCATCTCTCCATTTAAAACAAAACCTGAAACTTGGGCCAGAAGGAGAATGGTTGTGCAACCGCAACTAGATGTAAATAGAGAAGGATGAAAAATGTCCATCTGCAAGTTACCAAACAGGGAAAAGTCATTCACTCCCTGGCATGAATGCCAGTACTCCACATGCACACAGCAAATACTTTCTCACTCGCTAAGTTTGAGAGGGGCAGGGAGGCTGTTCCAAAGAGAGGCACCAGCCAAAGAGAAAGATCTGCCCCCTCACTCTCTGCTTCGAGAAGCGCCTGACAAGCAGAACGTTCGAGTTAGAGGAGTGGAGGGCTCTAACAGGGAAGTATTTAGGGAGAGAAAGTTCAAGATAGTGTGGTCCCAGACCCCAGAAAGCCTTCTGGATGATTCAGAGGGTCTTGGATTTGATCCTTGCGGCCACCGGTAGACAGTGTAGAGATTTTAGGGCTGGAGAGATATGGTCCCTGGGCTTGAGGCCAAGGATACGTCTTACAGCCCTGTCCTGGATTAGCTGAAGGGGCATAGAGAGAAAAGGGGGAGGTTGAGGAAGAAGCTGTCGCAGTAGTCCAGCCTAGAGAGGACCAGAGTGTTGGGGACATTGAGCTTCTGGGGAAAGGTGAGGAAAGGGAGAATGCCTCTAAGGAGGTGAAGCTGGAAATGGGCCTTCTTGGCAAGGTCCAAGATGTGCGGGGTGAAGGAGAGAGAGAAGTTGAAGATGACCCCAATATTTTTGGCCTCACAGGATGGTGAGGGTACAGGGCCCAAGGAGGGCTGCCAGAGGGTAGGAGGGAAACAGGGAGAAGGTGTCCCAATAAGAAGGATCTCCATCTTATTGGCATTAAGACAGAGATCATTGGTCACACACCATGCCTTGATAGTAGTCAGACAATCGAGGATAAGAGATGAGGAGGAGGAGGAGGTAGTAGAGGAAAGTTTGAAGAAAAGCCACTTGTCATCGGCATAACACTGAAAATGAGGGTAGTAGGAGGAGATCAGGTGAGCAAGAGGGGCTAGATATTGAAGAGCCACAACTATAGGATAGAGCCCTGGGTGATGCCGCAGGTAGAGAGTGAGGTGGTGGAGGAGAAAGGGCCCAGTTGCAACAGGTATGGGTGGTTAGTGAGGAAAGAGGTCAGCCAATCCAGTGCCCGGTCCGTGATGCCGAGGGTATCCCAGGGCCGTTTTATGAGGATAGAATGGTTGACCATGTCAAAAGTAGAGGAGAGGTCGAGGAGAATGAGAACAGCAGGAGAGTTAGAGTCAAGATTTGCAAGCATGTCTTCACAGGTATTCAGGAGAGCAGTTTCTGTGCCTCTGGAGGCCCAGAATCCAGATTCATGATCACGGATGCAACCAACAAGTTCAGTATGAAGGATCAGTTGGGAAGGGGGCAACTTCTCCAAGAGTTTACCCAGGAAGGGGTGTTGAAGATAGGGCGATAGCCAGGCTGGAGGGATCAGCAGATGTTTTTTTAGGAGAGGGTGCACAAGGGTGCATAGGGAAAGCGGGAAAGAGCCAGTGGCGAAGGAGTGGTTACAGAAATCATCAAGAGCCGGGGTGAGAGAGGAGATGTTATCCTTAATGGTTCTAGAGGAGCAGGTAAGCACCTGTTTGTATGAGACCTTCATAGAACAGACAACTTTAGAGACCTCATCAGGTGCTATGAGCAGGAGGGGGGAGAGTGCAGGAGGTGGAGGGAGGGGAGTCAAGGGAGACAGGAGAGCAGGCGCGGGATGGCGGTGGTGGAGAGTGTGTCCTGAGTTTTAGATGTGATATGGGAGGCCATAGCAGTGCAGAGAGCCTGGTAGGGAAGGAGAGAGATGGAAACTGCAGTTGGATTAGCGAGTTCCTTGCAGATTTGAAAATTCAGCTGTGTTGTTAGTGGCTCCAGAGATGCGGACTAGGATGTGGGCCCTCTTCTTGGAGTGGATAGAAAAACGATATTGCCTTTGGAACAGGCAACAGTCCAGTTTGTCTGAGGATAAACCCATTGCCTGCCACTTCCGTTCAGCAACTCTGCACTTGCGCTTCAGAGAAGCTAGCTCAAAGTCATACCAGCCGCTGGGCTTGGAGGCAGGTATTGGGAAGGGGAGAGGGTCTTCCCACATACCTAGGGGATTCTGAATGGGGAAACAAATAATAAACTGCACTTTGAGAGATCAGGGGTGAGGGGGCATGCACACAGGAGAGTGCACAATTGCACAGTGCATGCATTAGTAGCTACATAGTAGAGGCGAATGTAAACACCATCTTAGTTATTGGCAGCCATTTTGAAACGTAGGCCCAAGCGCATCGAAAGCACCAAACGTGTTAGTATTAGGCTTGTATTACTTGCACAAACATAATTCACGCCATGTGTGAGCTTCAGAGAGATTCAAACCCTTCATTGTCTCAAAGGCTGGAGTCCTTCGCGACCCAGGAAGAATGTGCTCTGCAAGGCCACAAGAAGGGGGCAGAGCACCTCTTGGCAGTTACCATCCCACGATACAGATAGCATGGACCTTAGCCCCAACACGCCCTCTGCATCAGAGCTACAGCCCTCCTATGCTTTTATCATAAGACCTCCACATACCACAGTGCCAGCCAGTCCCAGACCACCGACGATAACGCTGTAAGACCCCCAATTGATTAAAAAGATCACAAAGCAAGGCTATACACATTTGGGTCACGTGATTTGTGCTGCGAGGTGCCAGGCAGGGATGAAATTATAGCTCAAAATGAGCATGGAGGATCTTGTCTGGGAGTGAGTGAAGTATACAAGTTGGTATGACCTTGGCTCTCCCCCTGGGTCCATCTCTGTGTCTGCGAGGTGCACCATTACAATGATAGAGTAGCATTGTTTTCAAAATAAGTAATTGCCTTTTAAGCCCTGTTATATTACATATGATGAGCCCAGCAGCACCCACGTAGATGGAGACAGACAAGAAGGTTGGGACCAGTGGCTTAGTATCCCCTATGGAGTGGGCCGTCCATGTATAGGGTCACTCCAACCAGCCTTGCAAGTTTTTACTGCATGTAATGGCAACAATGATGATGTCGGGCGTCCTTTTTGCTTGCTGCACATCCCCAATTTGGCAGAATGCTCGGCGGCAGCAGAGTTCTTTGCTGATGCATTTCTATTTTGTAGAAATAATACTTGTTATACTTGCAAGCAGTGTCTTGGGCCTTTTTCCGTAGCGGGTTGTATCTTTTCTGGTGTGAGCGTGCATGGGCGTCCCTTCACAGGCTTCAGGCAGATCCTCATGATGGGGCAAGCATGTCAAGGGTGTTGGAGATAGAGAGGTGGAGGATAGCAAGGACAGATTAAGAGGGAGAGTCAGAGGCAGTGGTGGGAGAGGGGATGAAAGTGGAAGCAGAAGCAGCGACTGACACTCGCTTCATCGTCAAATGATGGCGAAGGAGGCTGGCAGTGCGTGAGGAATCTCAGACAGGGTGCCAAGTGGCCCCAAGCAGGAAGAGAGGAGAGAGTGGTCAGACCGGTAGAAGGGGGCAGTGACCAGGATAGAGATAGGGCTGGCTCCAGAGATGAAGGCATCCAAGGTGTGTCCAGCTGAGTGGGTCGGACCAGAAGGAAGAATAGTAAGAGAGCAGGTGTCACAGAGGACACAGAACAGTGAAGTGGCTGATTCAGGAGAGTCGAGGTGGATATTGAAATCAATGAGGACGAGGAGTTTGGAAGTAGAGGTCAAGCCAACATAATAACCGCTATTACTACAGCGCTTCGGAAAATGAGGAATCCAGAATGAAGCATTGAATACAAAATAAATATGTATTATTTGTGGGCAATAAATCAGATTTGTCAGAACTGCATTAGCTTGGTTGAAACATGGTGCTCTCCTATGCCACAGGGAACCAGGTTTGGCTGAGACATGGCTGGGGTTGCTTGCATTTCCATACATAGGGGACATGGCCTAGAAATTCGGGCTGCCCTGCTCCAATTGCTGGCAGAACTCATACTGATGTGCATATGACTAGTCCTCTTCTGCCATGGCGCAGACAGGCTAGAAACGATGGCGTGGAAGGATGCCCAGAGCAATGCCACTGGTTGCGATGAATCATATATTGAACAAAGATGGTGTCCAGTGGATTCGAAGAAACTTTAGGGAGAAGAGACTAAAACTGCAATCCTAGTCAGACATTATTCAATTTTATTATAATTTCATAAAAAGCATTACAAAGCTAGTTCACTAAAACATTATTAAATCTTCCATGTCATTCATTCATACACAGTTCATATCAAAAAGTGCTACAGTTTAAATCAATGGGAACCATTTTTATACAAGCAAAAGCTTCTGTTCCAATTCTTTAACTTTTACTATTAGTCCACATAGCTGTGTGGACTAATAGTAAATGAGGTTATAGCATTCCTATTAAAAACAATTATACAAATTGGAAGTTAAAGAATTGGAACAGAAGCTCTTGCTTGTATAAAAATGATTCCCATTGATGAAGTTATTTATACTGTAGCATGTTTTGATATGTACTGTGTATGAATGAATGAAATGGAAGATTTAATAATGTTTTAGTGAACTAGCTTTGTCATGCTTTTTATGAAATTAAAATACAATTGAACAATGTCTGACTAGGATTGCAGTTTTAGTCTCTTCTCCCTAAAGTTTCTTCGAATGCACTGGACACCATCTTTGTTCAATATTTAATAGCTCTACCCCTAGGTGTCCGTGAAGTAGGGGTGTCCCACCTCTTGGTTTTTGGTAGTGCGATGAATCATAGTCTTTCACCTATTCCAGTTTTTATTATCATTTCTCATAACCGAGCCAGGGTTGCTGCTTGTTGCAAAACACTTGTTTGTGCTCAAGCAACAGGGACAGCTGAGCTGTAGCAGGGAAGCGCCACAGAACGAACACAGTAACAGTTAAATGCAATAGAGTCGACAGGCTTTAAAGGACAGGACATTTAACAAAATATATCTTTCGCTCAAAAGAATTTCATTTCACAAACCGTGCAGCAAAAGGAGCCCAGGTCTGACTTCACTTCCCTAGGGAGTGACTTGATAGTGTAGCTTTGAGACTGAGAAATTGTGTGTGGCACTTGCACTGATAGTTAGCATTGCAAGAATACACTTGCACAGGGCTGTAGGCCAAAATAGCTGCTGATGTAATGGAATTTCAGAGGGAAGCAATCTGCCAAGAGCCATTACGGTTCAAGTCAGGGAAAGGTTATTAAACAAAAAATATATATCTATATATATCAAGAGATTTACACAGAGAAACACCCAGCTGCAGAGTGCATGGCCCCAGCAGAAGACACACCTCGATCACAGACTGTGTTGTTACATGCACTGTTGATAATGGCACTGCCTACCTCCAGGGCAGCTTTCAGCTCCTCGCCACTGCTCGAGTCTCAAAGGGTGGTGAAAGCCCTGGCTTTTTTTGATTTGTATTAAATAATACAATGATGCAGGTAATCAGATTCCCCTTTAATAAGTTCCATGCCAAAAGCCTATTGTGTACTTGTGACTGACTGCTGTTATCCGGATTGGCAGCTCCTGCTCTTCCAGTGGCACAGAGCCGGTTCAGAGGCTGCAGGTGTCATCTTGACAGATGCTGGGACACCCACATCTCTGCAGCGCAGGGGCTGCATTTAAAATATTCTCTCCTGGGCCAGGAACTACATAACACTGAAGATGTTGTCCTGTTGGCACATACAACTGTATACATTAGCCCTTCCTGATAGTGTATGGTGGCCAGCATCTCTCAGAGTTATCCCAGCCACATTAAACTGATATCGCACATGTGTCAGCCCTGTGGGCCCAGGTCAGCTGTGGAAGGATTATGTATATTCCTCCGAGACAAGGCCCGTCCTTGCCCACTGGCAGGACAGTATCCTCGGGGGATTGCTTCTCTTTGTTCCTTTGCTAAGGGCAGTTAGCACCCTTCTCCCTGGGACTGGAAGGATATCGTCAGAGCCGGAGGTAGGTTTGAAGGAGGCAAACATTTTAAAGTGGTCGTGGGGATTAGAGATGGGCAAAAATTCAGTCCAGAGGTGCATGTAGTGTCCATGCTGCAGTGCTGGGGTTAACGTGTGGGGGGGGGGGATTGATTCGATGATTTGCTGGATTTTGTCTATTTTTTCCAATGAAAACATTGTTGATTTTGTCTTGTTTTTCTTGAGTTGCTTGCAACTTGGGATCGGGTGAGGGTTTGGTGCAATGCTTTACTACTTCACAGAGAGCTTTACTCTTGTTAAAGGCTGCCACAATGGTGGCAGAGTATAAACCAACTTTGGCCTTGGTGACCAGAATTCTATGGTGGCACAGAGATTTGAGGTTTTTGAGATCTACAGGGTTATATTTTTTCACTAACATTTCTCTAGGGCTCTGATTGAGTCTTTGATGGAGGCAAGCTCGGGGGTGTACTAAGGGGCCGCTTGTTTGGTCTTAGTGCTGCAGGATTTTAGGAGGGCACAGTATCTACCAGATTCATAACAGAGTTGTTGAATAATTCTAGGAGGACCAAGCCAATCACTGTGGTGGGTAAGTCTTCAAAGTTTGCTGCTAGCTCGTTAACTGGGAAGGTTTTGAATGAGCGGTGCTGAGTGAGCGGGCATTTATACTCAGCTTTGTGGCCCGCGGTTGAATTGAAGGGGCCCCTGAGTGACCCTCGGATGTGGAAACAAGGCACAGTCACCACACACGAATAGATACGCCAGACATGAGATTCTGTTCCCAAAATCTAGGGTTTATTGCAATACAAAATAGTCCCAGTTGGCCAAGTGGTCCCACGCCCCGCGACGTGTGTCTAACAGACCTCGGGGGATGCAAGAGAGCATGAAACGTACATCAGTTACATATATACAAACGGAGCATCTTACAATCAGTAATGACACATATGATGCCGCGCCCAATTCATTTCCCTTTGAATTAGAGGCGATAATTGACCATCGTGGCAAATATGACACCTTGGACCACCATATTTAGTAACAGTTTGCAATCTCCAATTTTACAGACACCATTCTTTGTTTGCGAGAACACAGCGTTTCTGTTTTTCATGGGCAAGCTGCGCGTAGGAGACTGGCACATACCAGGCCTCACTATCTCTAAGTTTCGATTCTTGCTCTAGAAGTCAGCCCGCTCTCCGGGGCCTCACTGGGCTCAGTAAGGGGGGGCCGTAAAGAAGATCATAATTCAACTCTTTAAATGCTAGTTTCGTACATTGCTATTCTTTCGGGAGACTCGCTGGCATTCGTATACTGATTAAATGCCTTGCTCCCTGTCTTCAAGGATACGTGAGAGAGGGAATCGGGCATTCCTGTCTGGCTCTCCAGTGTAATGTTTCAACATGTTTCTTAGCCTTGGACCATTGAAGCAAAATAATATCTACAGCAAAGCAGTTTTACATGAGGCAAAGTGACAACGTTAGAGAGAGCAGAGAGAGAAAACACAATGGCGATTCTGGTCATCTTAAAATGTCTTCACTCTTGTTAAACTAATAGCTACGTAATAACTCATGACTAATGAATATGTATTCTTACACTGTAAATGAGGCGGATGGTCTTCGGCCAACCAATTGTCATTCATTTCTGGACCCTCGAGGGGTGCTTAGTTTTTCTGGACTGACAGAATGGGTGATTGACAGTGGGATGGCACTGTAGTCAGACCAGTCGATTGGGATAGGGTCTGTTCAGGTGATGAGGGAGAATGATGAGAAGACTAGGTCTCGGGTATTGCCTTTGTTGTGTGTAAGAGAGAGCACAGTTTCCTTATGGACCATGAATCCGGTCAGTGCAAAAAAAAGTGCACTTCGAGTGTGGTTGTTGCCGTGAGACTCTGGTACGTTAAAATCTCAGAGCAAGACATTATTAGCGTGTGCTAATTTGGCAGAGGAGAGTAAGATGGAGATGTTGTCAATGAAAGCGTCACTCCTGTGAGTTAGTCTGCAGATGAGTTGGAAGAATATACATTCTTGCACGGTACTATTCACATGTGCTGTTTGACCCAGATATACAAATGGGCGCTTTTGAGATGTGCCCAAAGACATAATAAACATAGTGAAAAAGAGAGAGAGAGCACACATAAATGCACGAGGATAAGCTACCGAGCCAGCTTCCAGAGAAGGCACTGCCCTCCCTCTCCATAGTGCTTTTGCTGTGGCAGATTAGCTACTGCATGTCCATATTGCTGTGATCTCCTTTTTGCATAATAGTCCTGCTCGTGCTAAGTGGCAATGCTGCACAGTCTGAGAATCAGAGTGATCGCTGTGGCATTTCAGCATGCGTCACTGCGACGCAGAGCCCTAACCTTTAGGGAAACTCTCACTTCATATGTGGCTGGTGGTAAGAGTTGTGATTTAGGCCTGTATTGTGTGTTGTAATGGCCATCACCATCGGAGTTCCACAAATAGGAATGTGTTGTAATGATCGAAAGTGCTCGAATGTCCATGATATTTATTAAGGCATAAGTGCTATTGCAGACTCTCAATCTATTAGACAAATAAACATTGTACCAGTTCACCATCCATTTAGCTGGACACATGTTGTACCTGTAAGTTTATCACATGTGAAAACCATTCTTAATCAGTGTTTTGCTGGTGTGGGCAGGAGGCATTGATTTAAGATGTAGAGTGGGTAAACTGGTCCAGTGGCCTGGCTAATACCTCTGTTTGGAGTGGCACATGGCCGGCCAGCCACCATCGTTAGGATTTGGGGGACAGGAAAGAGAGTCTGGACACATGCATCCCAGAGTGACCTTTGGGGTACAAAAGGTGTAATTATTGGATCATTCACCTCTTTCTGGTAGTTGTACATGTTTTCTTCCCATCTTCGGCTGTTGTTTCCCTCTGTGTACTGCACAAATCACATGTCAGGCATCAAATAAATGTGGTTCATGCTTGCATCCTTTCATTTCCACACACATTCTTGTTGGTCATTAAACTGAATGACTGTGCCAGCATGAATGCCATTGGTAGGAGCTCCAGCATAGTTGTCTGGATCTTGCCAAGATCAGATTCCATTTTTATTTCTGTGCATTGCTATTGTTGTCCGCTAATTTCTCCATATGGGGATAAGCAATATGCACAATGTGCTGTCTATCGCGCCTTGTAAAAATAAATAACAGTGAGTAGATTGTGGATTACCACAGGGTTAAACCCTTATGCCGGTCCTCTTCAGCATTTTCATGCCGCAACTAACACGTATCTTTGAAGTCCATACAGTCGGCATTACATGTACATGGATGATATCCAGGTGCATATCAATTTATGAGAGGGATCTGAGCATTGCCACAGAGTTGATGAATGTCTGGAACATGGGCACATTTGGATAAGACAAAATTGTCAGTGGATCCAGGAAACAGATCCTGCTAGCAGAAGTGCTGGTCCTATTTCCTTATCCTTTGGACTGGCTGTGAATATTCAGGTCTCGAGCCTTGATTGTTGAGAAAGTCCATAATCTGAGACCATAATTCGACAGTAACCTCTCCTTTACACATCAAGTAATGCAGTCACCAAAAGTGTGTTCTGTCATCTCTGACTGCTTTGAGGGGTCCTCCAATAATACCATCTACACATGAATTCCAACAAAGTCACTCTTTCAGTACCCGAGACAGGAACGATGAGTTTGGTTCATCTTTGCCCAACAATGAAACAGCAACATCACACATGCACTGAAGGCACTATGCTGGCTTTTGATCGAAGAAAGATTTCAAAGCTGGATTTGTAGCATATATGCTCTGCTTGACCACACTCTAGCTTATCTTCCCATCGTCTTCTAGCTATGTAAGCCAACACCATGGATAGGTTTGGTGTCCATCAAACTTCTCATTTTCCACATGACTTAAAGCAGACACGCTGACGATTTGCACAACACTAAAGCGGTCCCTCTGCAACATGGCTCTCTATCTCCATTCAGCAATTAATCGCATCTGACCAATCAGATGGCTGTGATTGAACTTGATATGGCATGGACCTTGTGGTATCTTTCTGTATAACAAGGCTTTTTCAACATCCTTCCCCAACAAACATGATGGGCTTTCTTTTGCACTGGAAAGCTCAAAGGTGGCCATCATCGTTGACCTCTGTGAGATTGTGCCTTCTCCCATACCTCCCTAAACATATCGCTCCCAAAATGCTTTGAAGCAGCTAAAAAGCAGAACATCCAGATATACACACTCTCTAAATACATGATTATTGTTTTGGGTGCATGGCAAGTACTCTGTGATGTCTGATGATATACCTTTGAGATCTAGACATAGTATATACACAACTTGTTACAAAACCTGTCTTTATCGCTCTGTCACCCCTTTAATCCCCAGTCTCTATCTCTCTCTTCTCTCTCTCTTCTCTCTCTCTCTCTCTCTCTCTCTCTCTCTCTCTCTCTCTCTCTCTGTCTCTTTCTCTCTCTTTCTCCCTCTCTCTCTCTCTCTCTCCCTCTCTCTCTCTCGAAGATCAGACTTCATAAACCGTGGATACAGCCATGGAATTGTGGACAGACAGATTCATAGGGCAACACAGATCCCCGGAGCAGCCTCTTAGATTACAGAGTGAAAGAGACACAAACCTGGGTACCACTGGTAGTGACATTCAATCCAGAGTTGGGAGGCCGCCGCAAGGTTTGTAAGGAAATCCAACCCATCCTGCAACAAGATGAACGTCTGAGAGAAGTTTTTCCTGAGATGCCCCTCCTTGCTTTCAGACAACCAGCGAACACAAATTCTTATGAGAAAGATCTGTCAATGATGCAGGGGTGGATTGGTTAATCGAGATCTTACCAGCCAATTGGTTCTTCTCTCCTGAGCCCTCCTGTCTTTTTGATTGGTTTCTGGTTGTCAAGCTCGGTTAATGGTTGGTATTGCATTCATTGCATGAGAATGTTATCCGTAGCATTGTTAGACATTCTTAACTCTTGGTATATCCGTCTGAGACTAAATGTAATTCAAATAAGCATTTTACTGCGGACAACAAAGTCCAGACAACTAAACAACATGAACCTTTTTAATGAGGACCAACAATGCAGGGTAAGGTGGGGGATGAGATTTGCATTTGAAGTGCAAAGTGTTTTTAACTTGGAAAGGAACCCGTGTTACTGCATCTCCCTGTGCACTGTTCTGCATTTCAACCAAACTACACAGCAGATGAAGGAATAAAGGGCAGTCCATGTTTGTAGCTCGATGCACTCCATAAGTGTTACTTTGCGCTCCATAAGTGTTACTTTGCGATTCCCACTTAAGCTGTGCTGAATTGTGCTACGCTGCTACACTGAGAGTCTGATTCTGAGCTCAGGAGTAAATTAGTGTAGAAAGGTGACATTTGTCACTGGAGGATAGCTCAGGGGCAACATGCTCGCTGTAAGAGGATTCAATTCAACACTACAGCTAAGTCAACGCCTAGTCTGGAATACTGAATGAAAACCCTTATTGATATATCTTTAGGTCCAGTTCATGCGTTCTGGATGACTACCCCTATATAACACCCCTCTCTTGGAATCCCCCTGACCCCACTGAGCCAAGAAGTAGTTCTGTTTTGCAAGTTAAAAGGTTTATTTGATAATTTAAACAATAGGTATATATATCCCACTTTATAATAAATTAATAATTGAATATCACCCTTAATCTGATATGATAAAGATTAACAATGGAGAATCTGGCACTAGCACACTTCTTTATAATCACTAATGAGTTGACATGAAATGGATAAGATAGCACACTGGTAAATAGGAACAAAAGTATAATGTGGTAGAGGATGCTTTATGTAAGCTCAGGTGGATGCAATATTCAATGAATGCAGTACAGAAATTACGCAATATGATTTCAACCAAACAATGTAATCACTTTTCTCTGGCTATTCACTCCCCCCCTCTTTATGCAATGCAAGGAAATGGAAGGAAGCACACAGTTCTCAGAAATGCAATCAATGTAATCAGTTCAATCCAGCAAGCTTAGACAACAGAAAACAGATAGGAGTTTTGAAATCACAGGCCCAAATTGCTTTGATATGTGCTGGCAATGAATGAGAAATATGCTGGAAACGCTTTTAATTCCCTTTCAGAGGTTCAGGGTGAGTGGTATCTAGTTAATATTAGTCCAGGCTCACACTAGCAATGATGCAGGGATAGTTAGCAGGTTAAACGAATTTCTGGCAAATGGAAAGCAAACAGCAGCAGTTTTTACATGTGAAGAAATTGCAAATCGCTGTAAAATTCGCGGATGCGTGTTCCGCGATTGCGGTAAAACTATAAGGGGTAGGAATGCGGTTCTTGGTACGATTCAAAGCTACGATTCTAAGCTATCAGAGGAAAGTTACTGCAAGTCTCTAGCCCAAACGGTCGCGGAGATATGAGCGATTTAATAAAGGTCGTTTTTGGGTTTGCAAATTTCAAAAGCTCAAAATGACAAGTGCAGCTTGCAACTAGAAATGACAGGTGACAGCTAGGAGGCAGTTCTACTTAGGTTAAATAGATTGAATTAGATGAATTTAAACTAAGAGATTGGTTCTACACAGTTCTGCTGGGTACTCACACTATATTCTTGAATTAAATGGGCCTCATCACGGATCTGGTCAGGGTTTTAGACTGGGCTCTGGTCACTCTCTCTGCTGGTCTGGGTCTCTCTGGTCTGGTCGCTTAGTACAGCACTGCTTTCTCTCTGGTCTGGTCTCTTAGTACAGCACTGCTTTCTCTCTGGTCTGGATAGATTGAAGTCTCTAGTTTGGCTTTCTGTAGGTTGATGAAGGTAAGTATGGATTTTTCCAGCAGAGCGTCCCGCTGCAGATGGATTTGGAAGGTCCTCTCTGTCCTGTCTGTCTGCTTTTATGTGTTTAGAATGTGGGTGTGTTCTAGCATCACTGACCCTACCTCTCTCTCAGCTTCTAATTGGTCAAACTTTCATTCGTCCCCTGATTGGCGAACTAAGTTGTGTCAGAGTGATGTCAGCCATTTATGATCTCTTGAAGAACCTCCCTTATCATCTGTGCACCCAAATCTATATATGATCAAAATACATACTTCAGAGTTACACAGTTGCTTGAAATTACATATACATGGTGTGGCTGAATTTAGCCATGTCTCTGTCCAAATCTGCTGTTTCTAGGAGCTTGCATTCACAAATGGCAACTTCTAGCACTTTTTAATGTGCTAAACAACATTGGATCTTCATTAAATTTTATACAACTGTTCCTCACATATCTACCCACATACCAATGCATTTTCGTTTGTCTAGCTGAAACAGGGAGTCTGTAATATTAATAAACAATGGGGTTTTGCCCCAGAACATCACACAAATTCGAGTTTAGTCTTGAATTAAAGGTACATTTTTTAAATTAAAGCTCTCGAAGTTATACATTTCTGTCATTTGATTACAAAGAGTTATCAGTGTTTTTGTAAAATATATATTTTCCTTTCAATTCAGTCCTCAGAGTGTTGAGGTCCGCCTCCAAGACTTGGGTGGGTCAGTCACAGATCTCTGCTGGCTGGCAGATCTTTGTTGACAGCAAACATTTCAGAATTAACATATTCCTTTCAGAGGAAAGGGTCCTTTGTGTGGTGTCTGGCAAGCTCACATCAGGAGGCCAGGGGGCCACTTTGCATTTAATTAACAGAACCCTGTTATTTCCTGGCTTCTTGTGTTGAGTTCTGAAGTGTCAATAGTTCCCAGACAGGCAACCCCTTTGAACCTTTGATGAAATAAGACCCCTTTTCTTTGCATTTAGACAATCTTGCAAAACAGCTCTCCTGTCAGAGTTTAGACCGCTAGCGCCACCATCGGGATTTTGTTGGCACTGCATGCAACTTTGGGATTTTCTTGGATTAATGCATTCTAAACAGGAATGGTTCTTACATGGTAGTAAATCCTTGCTTAACATTGTTTTGATGGGGCTCCTTATAGTAAGATGGTTATGTGGAACCCCACAAAAAGGGTTGAATCTTTAAAGTGGTCCAATGAGTCACGATTTCAGCAACTTTTTGACATCAGTAACAGTGGATTTTGTTAACAAAGACCTTTCTTTACACTGGTGGGTGGCAAGTTAGGTAACCATTTTGGTGTGCGCACAACTGCGCAGCTCTCCTGGATTCTGGGATGAAATGATGGGCGGCGACAGCGCATCCCCATCTTTACCCACTCCAATTATTTATTTTTGTTCTGGGGCAAAATGATGGGCAGCGACAGCTTAATCCCCACATTCACCCCGTCTAATGATTCCACATGGGTCAAAACACTCCACAAACCCCCCCGCCCGACTGCGCTTTGACTTGAGTCGAGGGGGAGTCGGTTGCAAGGGAGGTTTTGAACCCTGGCGCTGGTATGTCCACATTATCTTCTTCCAATTCTGTAGATGGCACAGTTCAGCATCTTCCTCTCCATCCGGTCAGATCGATCAGTTCTCCTCGCCGGTCCTGATGGGAAGATTGGGCGGTACCCCGGGCCCGTTGCGTCTCTGCTCCCGGTCTCCGGATCGTCCTCCTTGGCCCGTCTCCAGGTCTTCTTTCTCCTAGGACGACAAAGGAAGAGCGGCAATACCTACTCATAGACGTTTTTCCACCACTGTTGAGATAGTGGGGCAGCATATGCATTTCATCATCACGAAACATTACATTCTTATTTTGAAAAAATAAAAACAGTATAACTAAGAGACAGTTTCATACAAATCACAGTGTGTTAGAGACTAGATGTGGTATGTTTTATGATTGGAACTGAATTAGTCTGAGACAGTACCCGCTAGGATTCCAGAGGATTCCTCCAGTTGTTGCAGAGTGTGCCTGGGATGGCAACATTTCAACTGGTTTATGTGGACCCACTTGTCTTCCCCCTCTGCCGAACCGCCTTTGGGGATGCGGATCTTGTAGGCCACAGGGGAGATCTTATCGACGATCTCAAAGGGTCCCTTCCATGTAGGCAAAAATTTTCGCTGCTTGGCCTGGTTCCTTTGGAAGTTGTATAGATAGACCCGGTCTCCCACCTGATATTCCTTCCTGGAAGTTTTCAGGTCATAATGGGTCTTCATGCTATCAGCCGATCTTTCTAGATTCCGCTGAGCATAAGCAAAAGCATGTTGGAGGTGTTTCCTTAAATTCTCTACATACTCATGAGTAGTGGAGGCATTTATCAGTGTCTGCTCTTGGGTCCTGTAGAGCAAATGCTGAGGAAGCACCATCTTGCGCCCAGTCATCAACTCAAATGGTGACATTTTGGTTGCAGATGAAGGGGTAGATCTGATAGCCATTAGGACCAGAGGTAATCGGATATCCCAACTTGGCCCAGAATCTGCCACAAACTTCTTTAATATGCTCACAATTGTCCGGTTATATCTCTCTACTGCCCCAGAAGAAGCTGGCCGATAAGCAATATGCAACTTCCTTTTGACCCCCAGTATCTCCCACATCTTTGTCATTACTTCACTGGTGAAGTGGCTACCTCTGTCTGACTCAATCCTTTGAGGTAGACCAAAACGGGAAAAGATGTGGTTAATCATCAAGGCAGCTGCCGTTTCTGCCTTGCAGTTTGGGGCTGGGAGACATTCCACCCACTTGGTGAACAAGCATGTGACAGTCAACATGTACTTATTCCCCCTAGCAGAGCGAATCACGGGGCCTACAAAGTCGATTTGTAAATCTGACCATGGCAGTGTCATCCCCCGCTTTTGGAGAGGCGCGCGGTGCGTGAGGGATGATGGCTGAAATTGTGCACACACAAGACAACCCTTCAAATATTGGTTGAGGTCCTGGCCCATGTGTGGCCAGTATGCAACCTCTCTTAAGATTTCCAGTGTTGTGTGAAACCCCCTATGACCGGCGGTGGCCGCATCATGGGCGTGACTTAACATCAGGCTTCGGAATGAGGTAGGAACCACCCACTGATCGTGGCCAGCTTTGGATTTCCTTACCAGCAAACCGTCTTGAATCCGGAACATTTTTGGACATTTCATCAACACTCTTAGGTCCTCTTTCCCAATGTAATCGGTATCCGTCAGGGGAAAGTTCTCAGGGTCCTCAAGGTACTGGTAAAATTTACCAATAATTGGATCCCCCTTCTGAGCAGTAATCAAATCATCATCAGGGGTCTCCTTACTCCATTGTGCAATTGAAAGGTCGTTGTGAGCATTTGTCTGGGACCTAGTGATAGCAGTGACCTGGATTTCCCCCAACAGGGACTCAATCTCAATTAGATCCCCTTGGATGGCCCCGGTTTTGGCCAGCTGATCAGCTAAGTCATTTCCAGTTTTGTCTGGTCCCTCTACTTTGGAATGACCCTTGATCTTTTTCCAATAGATGGTCATCTCATTCGAGGTGACCAAATCATCAATGTTTTGGATCAACTTCCCATGTTTCAAGGGTTTGTTGTTAGCACATAACATGCCTCTGGTTTTCCAATTAACCAGGTGCTCCACGAACCCGTTCCGTACATAATCCGAATCTGTGATTATGACCAGTTCGCGGAGTTGATGCTGGACAGCAGTGAGGATGGCCTGATGCACAGCCATCAATTCTGCCACCTGACTACTTCGGGGACCAATTTTGTATCCAGCGGAGGGTTCTGGGGACTCATTCACCCATGCATTCCCTACGCCGGCCACCAATTCTCTCTCCCCGTTGTTGTCAACATGGTAAGAGCATCCATCCACATAGACAGTGGGCATTCCCTCACACTTGTCTTCTTCAAAGACTTTGTGTGGGGAATTAAGGTATGCCTCCATGTTGTCCTTTATTTTTAGACTTTCGTCCTCGAGACAGTTTTCTCTGGCACAATCATGCAAGTCAGCCAGACCTTGCGCGAGTGGACTCTTCTTGTTTTGGCCATATCTGACCTCCACAGGAAAGCCTTGCATTGACAGAATCCAGGAAGTAATTCGGGAATTACTCACATTTCCGGCCCGGATTCTGTCACTTTGGAGATATTGCAAAGGCTGGTGTGGGGTCTCCACTATGATGTGTTCCCCCTGGATAAACGGGCGGTAATTCTTCAATGCCCACACCGTTGCCAGGAGTGCCTTCTCACAATCGTTGAATTTTTCCTCCACAGAGGATAAAGTTTTGCTCGCATAGGAGATAACTTTATTGACCTTGTCATGCTTTTGGTATAATACTGCCGTCAAGCACGTATCAGAGAACCCCGTCTCCAGGAAGAACTCCTTGTTTCTGACAGGGTAAGCTAGGCAAGGCGCTTGTGAGAGGCTTCTTTTGAGTTGTTTTACTGCCTCTGCCTGTTCTGGACCCCATTCCCACTTGACCCCCCCCTTCAGGAGATGAATCAGGGGTCTGGTGATCTCTGCGTAGCCCTCAATGAACTTTCTGCTGTAATTAGTCAGTCCAAGGAGGCTCCTTAGTTCCCGCAGAGTTGTGGGGTCTTTCAGTTTCTGAAGTGCTTCCACTTTCTTTTCCTGGGGACAGAGGCCCTGAGGAGTAATCTCATGCCCCAAGAAATTAACACGGGTTCTACACCACTGTGCTTTCTGAAAGGAAAGTTTTGCTCCGGCAGCCCTCAACTGTGTCAGAACATAACGGATCTCCGCTATGTGTTCCTCAACAGTTGAGCTTTTGATGAGGACATCATCTACATAAGCCAGGTTACCCCTTGCACCCAAGTCGGGCATGGCCTTGTGTAGAAAAATGTTGAATTCATTGCCGGAGTTGAGGTATCCGAAGGGAGTCCGGGTCCATGTGTACTGCTGGCCCCCAAAGGTAAAAGCCAGCTTGTATTGGTCCTCCCTACTGACAGGCACGGTCCAGTATCCATTGGTCAGGTCTATTGCAGTGAATACCTGTGACCCCTGGATCTGGGCCAGCCCTTGGTCAATGTAGGGCAGAGGCCATCGGGAAGTATGGACCCGTTTGTTGAGCTCCCTGAGGTCGGCGCAGAGTCTCCACTGGCCGTTCGGCTTCAATATCCCCAGCACCGGATTATTGAAGGTGCTGTGGACTGGACGGATTATTCCCCGGGACTCAAGGTTCTTAATTATTTCAGTAAGGGACTCCATTGATGCGAGAGGCAAGCGATATTGCTTCACAAACACAGGAGTCATGCCAGGGTCCGTGGGGATTGTTGTTGTGTGGATGTCAGTGCGACCACAGTCATATGAGTCTACCGCAAAGAGATCTTGGAAATCCAAGAAAACTTGTTTCAACTTTTGCTTTTGCTCCAGAGTCACACAGGCATCAGCTAGGTTGACTCTCTCTTCCACCATCTGCCTGAAGCCTGGAAAGACTTCTGGTTTGGCTATTTCAGCGGCCTCCTCCAGCTGGGTGGAGAAGTCCCTGGTCAGAGTGCTGATTTGGACTGGAGGCTTCAGGTGGGAAAGGCAGTCCTCATGGACCTGGAAAATCACCTCATCCCTCCTGAAATCACAAGTCACATCTTCCTTACCATAGGGGCAGGAAGTGTACACCAGGAAGTTCCCCCCATGCCGGGTAAAAATCCTGTCTGGTGTTGTATGGTCCTTACTGTCACTGTCAAAACAGTCCTTGGGGATTGGTCCTAACAGTTCATTTACAAGATCAATGGAGAAATGTCGGTCATCAACCGCCATTCCAATAATGGTGCCTGCGGCTAGAGTAATACTCTTTAAGTCGCTGTTATCCACCTCTATTAGAATGGTGTCATGTTCTATGTTGACTAATGGAGTTGGGTTTACCCCCAACCCTTGCTGTTGGAAAGAAGCATTTAGATGTATGTAAGCATCAGGGTTTTTCAACTCTTGTCCCCTTTTAACTTTCACTTCCAGGGAGAATTGTCGAGTCCTTTCTGGGATGGTGACTTCCTCTTTTACCTGAATTTCAACTGCATAAGGTAGCAATTGAGCTGACCTAAATGCTTTTTCTGGATCATCAAAGCCCATGGGATTATCCGCTAATCGGGACCAAGCTTTGAAGTTTATTAGGTCCAAACTAATGGCAAAGCGATTGAGAATGTCACTGCCTAAGTAAAAGGCGGCAGGGACGTCTCGCACGACCCAACAATTGTGGACTATGCTCTTGTTGCCAATGGAGATTTTGAGCATACACCTGCTTGGCAGGAGATGTTTGGAATTAGGTGCTTCCAGGTCCATTTCCCATTTGTCTATCAGTTTGAAGGTGGGAATGGCTGGATCTTTTGGGAGTTGGCGAAACATGGCTTCGCTGATGAAGCTCTTACCGTTGTTCACACACACTCGAGCGAGAACAGAGTCCTTCCCATCATTTAACTGAACAGGGATGAACAACTGCTCTCCAATTTGCTGAATATCAGCCAGGCTCTGAGCTGATTTCACATCTTTCTGGACTATAGGAGTGGGAGTTTCAGATTGTGGATTGGTAAAGAATTTCAGAGTGTTTCCTTCCAGCGTGGAGTACCACTTTAGACTGGAAGGAAGGTTGATTTTCAGAAATAGAGAGGACCCCCCATCACCAGTCTGTTGTCCTACTGCTATTACTGTCACGTCTGGAATTTGGCTATTCTGGAAGTGAAATTCTACTTGGTCAGATTTTTGTTCAACCATGTGGCAGGTGCCGTTTAAACTAACATGGTTGACACTCTGTTTTAATTTTATCGGTCGGCTAGTCTGGGTCCAGAGGACCTTGTTTACGCAATCTATTAGGGGTGACAACCTTCTCAGGAGGTCATTCCCTAGTAAACAAGGGGTGCCCTCTGGGGTCACAACTATGACCGGGTGTTTCAACTTATGTCGCCCAATTTTAATGTCCAAGTCTGCAGTCCCCTCAACGGGAATTTCCTTCCCGTCAAAGTTCTGCAGTTGTCCCGGAAGAGAGGTGAGAGGAATTTGGTAATTCTCTCCCCTTCCTGCATTCAGTTCGTCAAAAGCCCTTCTGGACAGAAGGGTAGCTTGAGATCCAGTGTCCACCAGTGCCGAGATTGTACCCTGCCCCTGTACTTGTACCGGGGCATAATATCTTTCCTCCTTCTCCTCAAGGGGGCACAGGTAATGTACATTTTTGGACAACTGGTGGGCTAACTTTCTGGTTTTGGACATTGCTAGCGAAGAGATTTGGGCAGAATTCTGTGGAGAGCCTTGGGAATCTGAAAGAAAAAGTTGGCAACTGGAGATCAGAGCCATTGTGGGTTCCCCTGGTTCCGGTTCTGGGCCGCCCCCCCCTTTTTGGAGGCAGTCCCCAGTATGGGTTTGAACCCGGGGATTTTCTTGCTGTTGGTTCTGGGATGAGATGGTGGGCGGCGGTAGCTCAGTCTCCACATCTCCCCAGTCTGGATTTTCATCCCTAAGGACCCATTTTTCTTTGGGAGGAGTTCCCCCCTCTCTGAAGGAGAAGATCCTTTTCCCAGGATCCTCTGAGGATCCCTCTCCCTCAAATTGGAAGATCTGTACCTCCTCCTCAAACTGAGTCTGTTTGGGTCTTTTGTTTCTCCTACCCCCCCTCTGCTCCTTAGGAGGCAGACTTTCAGGGGCAAGAGATTTTGTTTCCGGTTCCTGGGTTTCCAGGGGCTGTTTACAAGTGAGGAAGGAAGCTTCCTCCAAGGCTTTACACCCCCCTTCCCTTTGTGCCTCTTCCCTGGGAACCGGTGTGTTATCGGGGTGCTGCCCCCGTCATTGTTCTGGAGCACCAGGTCCAGAATTGGGTGCGTTCTGCGCCGGCACGCCCATCTGAGGGTTCTGCTGAGCCCTCAGTATGTGACCCAGATCCCGCGCCATGTTTTGAACCTGGCGCTCTAACTGGGAAACCCGCTCAGGCTGATACGGGGCCCTGTTTTCTCCCCTGGGCTGATCCCGGGAAGGGTAGCTGTCCCTCCTCTGGTAATACCCTGTGTTGGGAAGATTTGGGTACCCCTCCACCCTTGGCCTCCCCTCTCCCGGATTCAGTGGTCTGGGCTCAGGGAATTGGGGAAAGAAGGATGGATGGTTTTGGGGCTGAAAGTCGGGTGGATATCTGGGGAAAGAGTTCTGCCCAGGGTTTGGTAAATTTCTGCCCTCCTGTGGGAAGTTTGGAGGGAAGTTCCCTGGGTTGGGTGCTTGGCTGGATCCCCCCCCTTGGGCTGGAGGAGTCCACACATAACCCAGGATGGGTCGATTTCCCTTGTAACGGGGACTTACATAATCAGGAGAGCGAGGGACCCCATTTGTGGGGCTGCCTCCCTGGCTCCCTGTCTGTGACTGGCCCGAGGACCTTCTGGGCCTAGCATTATTAGGTGCAGGTAGGTTTTTAGGCCCCCCCATCTCCAAATCCAAAACGGGGGTGACCTTTACCTCTGCCACCTTGGCAGCAGCAGGGGTGCTGTTGGCTTTGGGGTTTTTCTGGGCATTACTTTTGCTATCTACCGGTTTCTGCACCTCATAGATCCGGGTAGCCTGTTCAATGACCCAGTCTAAAGATCTTTTCTCGTGAAAATCCCTCACGAGCTGGGTCATGATATATTTGGGCAAGGCATGAAAAAATGTATTAACGAATTCTCGACTGTCTGTGCGCACCCTTCTGGTGGTCTGCGCAAAAGCACGCTTTAACTCCTGCACAAATTCTTGTGGGGCCTGATCCTCCCCACATTGCAAATTGTAGGCTGCCTTGCGAGCCTCTTGAGGATTTCTGTGAACAGAAAAATGTTTCAAGATGGCCGCCTTATAGGTGGACCATCTTAAATGATTTTGGTCCTCCAGCCCTGCAAAGAAACTGGAGTATTCCGGGGAGAAGGTCCACTTTACATATTGAATACAGCTTTGGCTGTCCTTCAAATGGAAAGTCTCCATCATTTGTTCAAACAACTCTAAGTGCTCCCAAACAGAATACTTAGCGTTCTTATGGTAAGGCGTGATGACGCTCCTGATCGCCTTAATCTGCTTTAAGGGGTCCTTAAGCAAGGCCCTTTTTGCCTTATTGGCCTTTTTGGTTCGGGTAACCCTTGTCCATTCATCCTCGGACTCAGAGGCACTGCTCCCAGAGGTTCCCGTCTGTTCTTCCAGGTTTTCCCGGATTCTGCGAGCCTGGGAATGGCTGGCAGAATGTGGGGACCTGGTCTCCTGTGTCCTGCGCAGTTCAGAGGAGTCTTCAGATTCCTCCTTGCTGCCAGGATTTGCTGGGTACCCCCCCCACTGACCTAACTGGGCAGAGGTTTTCAGGATGCCCTTAATGGGCCTATTCTCCCGGGGTTCCCCACTGAATTGCACCATGCTTGGGTGCCCATACCCGGATGCCCGCCCCTCCATTCCTGGATGGTACTGGCCTATGAGCCCCATGCTTCTGGCTGGATAGTAATCTGCCATCCCTGTGGCCCTGTGCTCATGTGCGCCAGGGGACATGGGGGTGGCAGAGTCCAGGGACTGAGAGGTATGAGGGCCTCTGGTACTAGGGCTCCTGAGGTTATGCTCCGGAGTTTCCATTTCCCAGCGAACCTCATCTCTATCCGCCCCTGCTCCCTGTTGCAATGCAAGAGCCTGCATTTGTGCCTTCAGTTCCTCAGTTAAGGCCTTACTCGACTCTATCAGTCTCTCCTGCATCGCTACCTGCTGTTGGAGCCTATCATTGTGCTGGCAGAGAGCTTCATTCTCTCTCTGTGTTTCCTGATTGGTCCTGGAGCACTGGGCCAGTCTTTGCTGCAGGAGGGTTACCTCCTGAGCTGTGTCCCTATTGGTCTGCTCCTTTCTTGCTAGAGCATCCTCCACCCTCCTGGTGTGCTCTAACAAGTTCTGGTGTTCTTTTTGGAGGTCACCCAGTCCCTGGTGGGCCAGGTGATTTTCTTCCATTTTTCTTTTTAGATGGCAGACTTCCTGGCCTATGGCGTCTCTTTCCTGACTAAGAGCCTGCATTTGTGCCGCCAGGTCGTCCCTTTGCCGTTGAAGGGCACCAGCTTTTTGGCGCTCCTCATCAAACTCTGCCTGGGTATCCAGGTCTTTCAGAATTAGTTTGTTGCTCTCTGCCTTCTCTCTATCTAGGTGGCTTTGCAGGGTGACTACCTGCTCAGCACATGCCCTATTGAAGTCTAGCTGTTGCTCCAGCTTTTTCTGGCTTTGCAGTAGGGAGTCCAAACCTTCTTGGTGTTCCTTCTGCAAGGCCAGAAATCTGGTATCCTGTTCTGACTTTTCCTTTTGCAGCACATCCATATCCTCCTTTATTTTAGTGATGTACAGTCTGCTGTCATTTTCTGACTCCTGGCTCCTCTGCAGCCTCTGCTCAGAAGAGACCAGGTCAGATTGGACCTTCTCTAACACCATCTGTTGCCTATTTGCCAGATTTTGGCTTTCAGCACATCTATCCTGCATGTCTCCCATATATAGGTACAGGTATGCTGCTATCCTGGCAATCTTATTGTGTTCCTCTTTGGCTTTAGGAGCCATATATAGTTCACTCAGGGCCACATGTAAGGGACCCTGATCTCTATATATATCTGACCCTGTTTCAGTGACCTGTCGCGTGATGGCCTGCAACCAGGCATCCTGGCCCTGTTCGGTCCATTCACCTCTCACAAATAGCTTATGCAAGAGGTGCTCTCTGGCTATTTTCATATCTACCAAGGTCGTCATTCTAGAGATTGGTCTCTGTCCTGACTTACAGAAGTTTGTATTTTATTTTTGCAGAACAGAACTTTTCTTGGAGTGTCCCTTTTGAGGAATGCTTCACAGCGTAATGCAGCGTGGTGATCCGACCGGATGTATGTATCCCGTCAGTTAGCACACTGTATTGAGCTGCACAAGTGGTAAATCTAACCCAACGTCCCGGACGAGCCCCCAATTTGTAAGAGGATTCAATTCAACACTACAGCTAAGTCAACGCCTAGTCTGGAATACTGAATGAAAACCCTTATTGATATATCTTTAGGTCCAGTTCATGCGTTCTGGATGACTACCCCTATATAACACCCCTCTCTTGGAATCCCCCTGACCCCACTGAGCCAAGAAGTAGTTCTGTTTTGCAAGTTAAAAGGTTTATTTGATAATTTAAACAATAGGTATATATATCCCACTTTATAATAAATTAATAATTGAATATCACCCTTAATCTGATATGATAAAGATTAACAATGGAGAATCTGGCACTAGCACACTTCTTTATAATCACTAATGAGTTGACATGAAATGGATAAGATAGCACACTGGTAAATAGGAACAAAAGTATAATGTGGTAGAGGATGCTTTATGTAAGCTCAGGTGGATGCAATATTCAATGAATGCAGTACAGAAATTACGCAATATGATTTCAACCAAACAATGTAATCACTTTTCTCTGGCTATTCACTCCCCCCCTCTTTATGCAATGCAAGGAAATGGAAGGAAGCACACAGTTCTCAGAAATGCAATCAATGTAATCAGTTCAATCCAGCAAGCTTAGACAACAGAAAACAGATAGGAGTTTTGAAATCACAGGCCCAAATTGCTTTGATATGTGCTGGCAATGAATGAGAAATATGCTGGAAACGCTTTTAATTCCCTTTCAGAGGTTCAGGGTGAGTGGTATCTAGTTAATATTAGTCCAGGCTCACACTAGCAATGATGCAGGGATAGTTAGCAGGTTAAACGAATTTCTGGCAAATGGAAAGCAAACAGCAGCAGTTTTTACATGTGAAGAAATTGCAAATCGCTGTAAAATTCGCGGATGCGTGTTCCGCGATTGCGGTAAAACTATAAGGGGTAGGAATGCGGTTCTTGGTACGATTCAAAGCTACGATTCTAAGCTATCAGAGGAAAGTTACTGCAAGTCTCTAGCCCAAACGGTCGCGGAGATATGAGCGATTTAATAAAGGTCGTTTTTGGGTTTGCAAATTTCAAAAGCTCAAAATGACAAGTGCAGCTTGCAACTAGAAATGACAGGTGACAGCTAGGAGGCAGTTCTACTTAGGTTAAATAGATTGAATTAGATGAATTCAAACTAAGAGATTGGTTCTACACAGTTCTGCTGGGTACTCACACTATATTCTTGAATTAAATGGGCCTCATCACGGATCTGGTCAGGGTTTTAGACTGGGCTCTGGTCACTCTCTCTGCTGGTCTGGGTCTCTCTGGTCTCGTCGCTTAGTACAGCACTGCTTTCTCTCTGGTCTGGATAGATTGAAGTCTCTAGTTTGGCTTTCTGTAGGTTGATGAAGGTAAGTATGGATTTTTCCGGCAGAGCGTCCCGCTGCAGATGGATTTGGAAGGTCCTCTCTGTCCTGTCTGTCTGCTTTTATGTGTTTAGAATGTGGGTGTGTTCTAGCATCACTGACCCTACCTCTCTCTCAGCTTCTAATTGGTCAAACTTTCATTCGTCCCCTGATTGGCGAACTAAGTTGTGTCAGAGTGATGTCAGCCATTTATGATCTCTTGAAGAACCTCCCTTATCATCTGTGCACCCAAATCTATATATGATCAAAATACATACTTCAGAGTTACACAGTTGCTTGAAATTACATATACATGGTGTGGCTGAATTTAGCCATGTCTCTGTCCGAATCTGCTGTTTCTAGGAGCTTGCATTCACAAATGGCAACTTCTAGCACTTTTTAATGTGCTAAACAACATTGGATCTTCATTAAATTTTATACAACTGTTCCTCACATATCTACCCACATACCAATGCATTTTCGTTTGTCTAGCTGAAACAGGGAGTCTGTAATATTAATAAACAATGGGGTTTTGCCCCAGAACATCACACAAATTCGAGTTTAGTCTTGAATTAAAGGTACATTTTTTAAATTAAAGCTCTCAAAGTTATACATTTCTGTCATTTGATTACAAAGAGTTATCAGTGTTTTTGTAAAATATATATTTTCCTTTCAATTCAGTCCTCAGAGTGTTGAGGTCCGCCTCCAAGACTTGGGTGGGTCAGTCACAGATCTCTGCTGGCTGGCAGATCTTTGTTGACAGCAAACATTTCAGAATTAACATATTCCTTTCAGAGGAAAGGGTCCTTTGTGTGGTGTCCGGCAAGCTCACATCAGGAGGCCAGGGGGCCACTTTGCATTTAATTAACATAACCCTGTTATTTCCTGGCTTCTTGTGTTGAGTTCTGAAGTGTCAATAGTTCCCAGACAGGCAACCCCTTTGAACCTTTGATGAAATAAGACCCCTTTTCTTTGCATTTAGACAATCTTGCAAAACAACTCTCCTGTCAGAGTTTAGACCGCTAGCGCCACCATCGGGATTTTGTTGGCACTGCATGCAACTTTGGGATTTTCTTGGATTAATGCATTCTAAACAGGAATGGTTCTTACATGGTAGTAAATCCTTGCTTAACATTGTTTTGATGGGGCTCCTTATAGTAAGATGGTTATGTGGAACCCCACAAAAAGGGTTGAATCTTTAAAGTGGTCCAATGAGTCACGATTTCAGCAACTTTTTGACATCAGTAACAGTGGATTTTGTTAACAAAGACCTTTCTTTACACTGGTGGGTGGCAAGTTAGGTAACCATTTTGGTGTGCGCACAACTGCGCAGCTCTCCTGGATTCTGGGATGAAATGATGGGCGGCGACAGCGCATCCCCATCTTTACCCACTCCAATTATTTATTTTTGTTCTGGGGCAAAATGATGGGCAGCGACAGCTTAATCCCCACATTCACCCCGTCTAATGATTCCACATGGGTCAAAACACTCCACATCGCCTTGGAAGCAAGAGGACAGGGAGCACCACCGGTTCGATCCCCGGGTCCGTGCTTTGAAACCTCTGGGTATTAAGCGCATTATAAATAACCTATCATATCATATCATTCTCTCATCAAGTTTTCAGCACTGCGATTCTGCATGGGTGGAAAGTTTTGAGGGGAGATGTCATGCTTTCAAGCTCTAAAAGCCGATACAATCTGTCCTTTTGGGCCCAGTTAATTGTGAGCATGTCTGCCACTATTCTTATTTTAGGCCGTATGTGATCACTCGCTGCGTTCTCCCGGCAGCGGGTGTGGATATGTTTCAGTGAGGGTCTGATAAGGGTACCTTAGCCCTGTGGATTGTTCTTCACATTTTGACTGCTTTATTATACACAAACCATTTACCATTGGCTATCGTGCACGTGGCGATTAGGAGTGTGAAACTATCTGTTTCTTTTGGTAGTTTTCAATTTATAGACACGTCCCTTTGTTTACGCTGCGATTTGCCCTGAAACCGCTCCTTGATCACCGCTCTCCTTCCATTCGGATATCTAGCTTACAGTTGCATTGAATTATTTGACTAATTAGTAGCATTGTGTGCGTAAATCATATCAGCCTTCACAACATTATGGCAGTGGTATTCAAACTTTTTTATGCTGAGCCTCCACTTCTGTAAAAATATTGTTGCCATATCTGCATGCATTTTCTATTAAAAGCAGTTACCATGCTCCATTTTCTAAGACCCTCGGCTTGCACCCCTTTACTTGCCCCCGGATATTCCTCAGGCCCCCGTAGGGGGGTGTGATGCCCCGGGTAAGCCCCGTGATGGCGTGCGGGCCCCCAGGGTCTAAGCACCAGCGCGCGCGGGCGCGCAAGAACGCACGCCGGAGACGACTGGTTGTTCCGGTGCTCCGGCGCGAACTGCCGGGCACCGCCTTTATTATCATAACGCGCATGCGCCGGCCTGCTAGGCCGGCGCATGCGCACCTCGTGTAATACGTACACAACATCGGGCAAGCCCCACAGTTTGAAGATCACTGCATTAAGGCAACGTTTTTCTCAGCATGCTATCCAGCTATATTCTTTACTTACGCCTCACTATGAGTGCAAAAACACTTAGCATTCGGTTGTAGCCATTCAAAGGTTAGCTGCACCCATTTTAACAATACCGCCAATGCATTGAACGTCCTCCCTCTGTCTCTCACCACGTTGGATAAGCTTAAGAAACTTGAAATATGAAATACTACAAACTATCAATATGGTGCGCATTTACCTACCACACTCGAAAAGTAGGTTGATTTAAAAATGCTTCAGTTGAGTGTTCGCATTTTGATATTTTCCCAGTAATGAAGCTAAAAATCCAGGTTCATTGAAGGAATGGGCAACTTGGTGTAAGGCGCTCAATAAATAAATCAATCAATCACATCTTACAGAATGTTCGTTTCATATGCTTACACTGCTGATTAAGTATGCTAGCCTAGACCATAAGAAACTAGCTAAAGACATTGCACCTTTACTCGAGGAACTGAAACTGAACAGTGATCAAGACACCATACAGCCATTTTTTGGGATAGTTGTCTCCGAAACTCCATAATTATCAAAGAGATACTAATGATTCTAAGAGTGGCCGTATTTAGACCTTTGCCCAAAAAGATGTCTATGGGCCTCATTACACGGAATGTGGTAAGGGTTTACCGGTACCGGTAAGGGCACCAGTACCGGTAAGGGCACCATTACCGGTAAACCCTTACCACCTTACTACGAGGTCTACACCAGCCATTAAAGTAGGCACCCGCAAAGGGACCTTGGTGCTAATTACGGTACCGCAATTTGCGGTACCGTAATTAGCTCCTTCCCTATTACCATTGAGCCCTATGGGGGCAAAAATGGGAATGGGGAAGTGCCTTGGTGAATGGGGAATTGCCGCCCCGCTCACCTTGGAGTAGGGCGGTAATTCCGCCATCCACCAAGGCGGACACGGTAAAATACCGGCGGCAACGGTTACCGCATACCGTGTAATGAGGCCCAATGTATTTTTCACATGCAAAGGCCAGAAACTACCTCAAGATTTATTAGGAGTGACTCTCAAATCCCCTGACATTATTTATGCGGAGGACAAAGCTACTCATGACACCAAAAGCCTACAAGTACAAAAACGGGGTCTGTTAGAAGCAATGAAAAGGAAAGAGGTTGTTTTGGACATTTTTCAAAAGGCAACAATTCTAAAAGAGAAGAGGGGGTAAGAGGAGGAATCAAAGGCAGATGCAATGAGAGGGGATATTGGAGACAAGCCACTTGTTCAAACAAGACGGATTCAAACAAGATCTCAGAAATTATGAATGAATCGCAAAGAATTATCAATCTTACTGAACATCTGCTTCCTAAACCTGTGAGGGGCATATTACAACTTGGGTTATCATTTGGTCCACAGCATAATTTGGATCTGGTAGCTGCATTTGGGGATGTATTCAAGTTTTGCAGGAAACTGCTTTTACATTCATATTTCACTTTCCGGAAGTCATCAGATGTACATCCAACTACAGCCCCAAATCATCTAACTATCAGAGAGTGTCATGCATTAGAATGTCTGTTTGCTGCCCCAGCTGTCCCGGCAATCTGTGCTAGCAGGAAGAAAATTACAAGAAGATCCATCTGGAATTACCCATCTGGCTTCTCCGATCTCCCATAAGTACCAGAAAGCGTGTGCATTTTTCCCACGCCCATTTCAGCAAGTGCTTTCACAAGTGCTGATTACTGTCCCAGCTGTCCCGGTAATCCGTGCTAGCAGGAAGAAAATTACAAGATCTAATTGGTGGGGAATAACAGCAGACCTTACGTGGACCGCTTTAAAGAGAGACTCGTACAACCTTTACTCAACGTTACGTTCAATACTTATTTTACATTTTTGCTTCCCATAGGAATTACCCACCTGGCCCCTTCCATCTCCCAGAAGCAACAATAAGTACCAGAACGCGTGCATTTTTGGTGCACGCTTTTCAGCAAGTGCTTTCACAAGTGCTGTTTGCTGTTCGCTGCTTCGTGTCAGCAACAGCGAAACAGCACATTACTCTACAGCTTTGGTCCTATAGTAGAGCTTGTTCTATAAGGAGTTGACTAGACGGGCCCTACCCTTACGTCTGGCATACGTAAGCGAGCAGAAACTGCAGTCGCTATTTCAGATAAGCTGGTGATAAAAAAGCAAAAAGAATCGACTATTCAGCAATGATTCATCACCTACTTTCGACCTACACACTTTTCTCGTATCCTTGATAGGTAGGTCCATCTGAAAGTGAAAGCACCTGTAAAAATATCAACCTTTGTAGTTTTACTGCCCAGTCCTGTTTCTACCTCTGACTTTAAGTTGATATTTAGTTGGTACCTGAGCTGCCGCTTGTGCTCGACTGTTCTCGCTCATTCTAGGACTGAACGGTAATTTAGTAAATCTACCTAGGTGAGTCTGCTAGCCAATTAGGCTGTAACGTGTGATTGACGGGTGTTTTCTAATCAGAGTGTTTTCCTGTAACGTGTGGTGAACCTGTCTTGTCCCAATGACCGCTACTGAAGTCCTCGATATGCTAAACGAGAATGTCAATGAGTCTGAAGACCAGAACCCACTACGAGCTGCCGTAGAGTATGTCCATCTAAAATTATAACTCACCCTGTTCCCATGCTGAAAAGTCAGGAACTTACAACCTATTTTTCTAAACTTCCCCCTCTCAGCAAACAAAATAAAACAAATGCTGTCAATGACCTGACTACAGACCTAAATGTCTCGCTTAGCTGATAAGTATGAAATGAGTAAATACCATAATTACCACTCCAACCACGATTATAGCCTTGAACTCCATAAAGTGTGGTACACTCCACCCCGAGTGCTTACTTTTTTCCTCCCTGCCCCCCCCCCTGTCCCGCCCCTTAAGTAGTGTCAGACTGTCTCGGTCCCATTGACCTAGTTGATGTGCTCAACCATCCACTTTCTAATACTAACCTAGCAGTGACAACAGTATTGATACACCAACCAGAGTTAGCGCCCCCCCCCCCCATGTCATTTTGAATTCCCTTGACCTGCCAGATGAAACCACCGGCATTGAATATATGGGTGTCGATCTAAACTCCTCTCCCCTTTCCTGCCCCCTATCAGACTTCCCATCTGGAGCAGACGGTAGTGTTAAGCAGTACCTCCCAGTTCAATCAGAAACAAGCCCCATGCCTCTTCCGACCTATGATTTAGAGGCAACGATTACCATCAGTTCGACTCCATGTTCTAGTGTCGGGTCTACTGACTCCACTTCAGCTCTGGGTAATACCATTATTACTCGGGACACGAGTCCTATGGAAAGCATCCTGTTGACTGACGCTACTGTGTCATCTAGTGTAGCTGCTATAGACTCGCCAATCTGTTACACCTTCGAATCTGCTCAAGCTATTACCACCGCTGAAACAGATGACATAATTAACTCAAGCATGTCAACTAACGAGATGTTTATAACCTTTGAATGCCTTTTAACCTTGATGGTCGAGAAATGCGAGAGGTTGGAGAATAAGTTACACATACAGTCCATCCTCTTGCACAAAAGTATAAATAAAGGTAGAAAATACCAGCAGCTGTCGATTTTGTAACACACCCAATGAAAAAGAAACTATTTGCCATCTTTTGCTCCACAGCCCGGGAAACCAGCAGATCAGAGCACGATACCTGAGACCGATCTTATCGAACTTTTCTCGGATGGATGAACCGACATGCTGGGCTAAATTGATCAGCGGTGATAAAACAAAGTGGCTGCTAGCCACTTACAAAATTCTTCACCACATCGACTTACCAGGCAAACTGTTAGCCGGAAAGACTGCGCACGGCACACCCCTTTGAACTAACGATGAAACCATCATTCAGCTAGAACTGTGGAACTTTTGCACAACCTTTCAGTGCCTTTTTTTTGTAAAAATCTTTAAGATGATACACAAATAAAAAAATAAAACAAATAAAGGTAGAAAATCAGTGAAGGACCAAAGCACAAACACTAATTCTTTTATGCTGGATAGACCTCAAACGAATCTAAGCAAAGCAGCAGTGTTTACGGCTGCAATAATACCGGTCCCTACCACATTTGTTCCCCCTTCAAGTACACAGCGCTGTCCCATTGTTAAAACTGCTAGCATGAAACGGAAAAATAAAACCGTTTCACAAGCCTTTATGTATACTAAAAGATCTGGAACAAACAGCTACGCTTGTGTCATACCTGAGCATAGTGCAAATGGTAAGACTATTGTTTCTGAAATAACAGCATTTCCTACTATTATTGCAGCGACCCAAAGTGATCAAACTAACTCAGCTACTCGTCTGACTAATGGTGCACCGCAAAGTGGGGAGCCAGTGACTGCAGTGCCGCCTCCTCTTTCCTGCGTGTCTGCAGTAGGTATAACGGATGTGGCACCTCTTGCCCCCCCTAGCACTGATAAGATCTCAAGGCGTGCAGGTAGGCTGCAAAGGGAAATTGACGGACATGTGGGCCTCTTCCACCCGTAATATGATCAGAGATCCCTGCCCAACCGCAATCCTCAAAAGACTGTATTGTAGGCGTGAAACATAAAGCCCTTCAACTTCAATCAATTTTTACAGAATGTCTGCCTCCTCCACTTAATCGTATGGCTGCGCTAAGTTTGTTTCAATCCGTAGCTCCTTTAAGAGTTATAACATCAGATGATATCTATCTAGTTGATCAAGTTGAACATATTGCTACCAACACATCAAATATTTGTTTTAAATCGGAATCCATGCTTGATCACGTATTTCACCATGAAGCTGCTCTATTCAAACAAGGATACCTGTGCAAATCTGTATTGATGTCAACAACTAAATTGAGACCCAATCTAGTTACATCGACTGCTGGTAATAATAAACAAAGCACTGCTCTACTTCAAAATCGAACTACCATGAATCAATCTAAAACTGTAGTGAACCCCACCACACTTTGTTTTCTTCACTCTAGAAATTATGTTCAGGTGTCCTCTTGTTGCCGTCCTTCTTGTAACGATGCAAGCGGTCCAACTAGCTCATGCCTGCCTTTGACTAAATCTTGCCCCCCACCTCAAATCCTATGGTCTCCATATGCAACTCCTGGTTTAGACGATGGCTACTGGCAGTAGCTCCTGTCCATATTCAAATCCCATTTTGCTACGTTGTCTCAATGACGCAAACATATTATGCTCATGGAACCCGCGTGGTTCCTGACATCTTTTTAGGGATGATGGCCTTTTAGCCACTATAGATCTGTTTTCTAATGTCGCCTTACAGGAGACTTGGTTCTCCAAATGAGTGGAAGTTGATGGACACTCAACTTTACAGAATGTAGCATCCAAAGGTCCCATTGGTCGACCTAAAGGCGAACTATTCATTTCTGTAAGACCGCCTTGGTCCATTATTAAGCTTGAAGGCTCGACCTCTATGGTTCAGGTGGCCAAACTCCAGCATCACCAGTGCAGTATTATCCTTATTAATCTCTATGATCCTCCAAATCGAACAGCAACCACTCATAACGTATCCACTGTAAAACATATTTTAAACACCTATCATCATGAGCTACCGATATGAAGCCCCAGTCACCAGGTAAATATGCAAACAAAACAAGAGGAGTGGCGGGGCGCTACTCTGGGTCCCAGCTGCAGTAAGCTCAAACAGTCCAAAGATGTCCACCTCCCAGAATTTCAAAGGTTTTGTTATTCCATAGCGTTTATACGCACCACTGGCCATGCCCTTTGGCCATGGTCAGTGGCCTCAGCCCTTTCCCGTGCCCACTGTATGTTTAAGAACACTAGCAGACCACTATCCAGGGCCTTCGGCCGTGCCAACTGTCCATTTTAAAACACTACACGACCACTGGCCATGACCGGCTTGAAGAATAACATGCATGTATAAATCTCCTTCCACAAGAACAGCAGGGCACACAACTCTCCATGCCCATGGGCACAGGTAAAGCCTGGGTTACGCTCCTGGAATCTTATGGCTTCCTGCATCTAAATGGTTTATGTACAGGTGATGCGCAGATGGCGTATACACACGTATGTGGAAAAAGCGCATCTATTGACTACATATTTGTGAATCAGATGGGTATTTCTCTGGTTGAAGATATGGCCATCGTACCATGAGACGAAAGTGACCATCTCCCTCTGTTTCACCTCCTCACAAATCTAGACGCTCCCTGAGTAACTAGATCATACGATCTAAATCATGATATTTATGTCCATCCAATGGGAAATCGCATTTGTTGGAATGCGTCGACTCTCACAGAGACTAAATCTGTTTCTGAGAGCGTTCTATCAACTTATATATCTCAATTTGAGGCGTCTACTCTGGAAGCTGCTTCTCCAATTACCACCACCTTTTCCAGCCTGATTGCTCAAATTAAAGAATCCACCCACCAACCTAGGAAGTACAAAAGTGTCTGGGAGCGCACAAAAAAAGGTTTTTGTAAAGCATAGGAATTTCGACTCCGATATTGAGGCTGCAAAGAAACAAATGCGAGCCAAAATCTCTGTTGTTTTATGCCCTTGTTTGGGTGTCTATATCTCAGAGGCAACAAATATGCATTTTAAAATAACTAGATTGGATTTCCGGAAATGGCTAAAGGAATACAAACAAAATTTGGATATTGACAAATGGAAAGAAATTGCACATTTAGCAACTCAAAAAAAACAACACAATGATATAGAGTGTTATCAGAGGTAATGAATTGCGAGCACTGTCTCCAAACTGTGTGTCCGAACCTGCCTGGGTTAACCATATTGCTGCCACCCTTGGTACAATCTTCTCAAATGAAGCTAACGTTCCCCTCCCTGTTACAAAATGGATATTATTACCATAATTAAACATTTAAATAACCCTCGGGCCACAGGTCCCGACGGGATTTGCATTTGTCTCATCAGACTATCTCCGGGAATGTGGGCTCACGCGCTGCACTTATTGTTTGTTCACATAGGCACATTTGGTATTCTTCCCGACATGTGGCATGAAAGCCAATTATTACCAGTGTACAAAAAGGGTGCATGGAATTTACTGACTAACTACAGAATGTTAGCCATGTTAGATATACCAGCTAAGATTTTTTCCCAGGTGTTACTCCTGGAGCTGAACCAATGGATCACTGAAAAAGACATTCTCCTCCTTAACCAAATGGGTTTCATCAAGAAAGCATTTACCTCACATAATGTTCTAATTCTGGTATCTTCAGTAGAATATGTGTGGTTACGTCAAGAGAGCGCAGTTTACTGCACGTTCATTGACATCCCAGCAGCCCTTGATTTCATAATGCAGAACAAATTGTGTCAAAAATGGATCCAATGGAAAATTCCCCTTGGCCTCTTAAGAAGGCTTGAGAATGCTCATGCTACTATACACTGATACTAGTATCAGAATTTGACTTGATGCAGAGGGTAAATTGTTTTCCTCAATGCGGACACAACAAGGGGTTAAACAAGGGTGTATGGTTGCTGCAACACTTTTCAACCTATACTTAGCTGATTTACGCGAGGCCTTCAGCGACTTACAGACTCGCCCCGTGAAAGTTGGCTCTCACCAGACCAGTTGACTCGCATACGATGATGATCTCCTTTTAATGGATCATACCCTCAAAGGCCTCCAATGTCTGCTCACAGCTCTGGGGGCGTACGCAGATGAAAACGGACTTTCTGTGAATATTGGGAAAAGTAAGATTATGACATTTTCACGCAGAAATCTCCAGCGTAAGAGTATGAATGTAAATTAAATGGCTCACACCTTGAGTCTGTAACTTCTTACAAATATTTAGGGATTTGTATCCAAAATACCCTTAAATGGTCCATCCACTGATATGAAACTAAAGCCAAATGCCTCTCTCCGTCTCGTCTGCTTGCACCCTGCCAGATGTCCTTCCCCAGTGTTATCCCCTTCCCTCTCCCTTCCTCTTCACCCCCTCCCTACCTACTCTATGGTGCTCTCTGTCTCTCCTATCTTTTCTAACTGCTTCTCTATCGACTACCCTGCTCTTCTCACTAAATCTGGTTGGAAGAAGTTTAAAAAGGACATCCCGGTCTCCAACGCAAGCCTCCCTATCGCTGACACCTATACCAGTACCTCCTCCAGGCAAACTTTCACCGACATCCTCTTTGTCATTCCCTCACCAGACCTATGGACCGTACTATGATCTCTGTGCTCTCTCCCTTCTCCTCCTCTCCCATTAATGTTGGCACCAGGTGGGAGGCCCTTCTGGCCTCCTTCCACTCCTCTAATGTCATCATTAATGTCTATGTGAATGGTACCATCTTGGTCCAAGGCCCATAGGCCAACCTTCTCTTCTTCAATAGACGCCTCCTGCGCCTCATCAATTTCCTTTCTTCTCCTGCTGTGCCCTCTCCCACCACCACGTCTTCCTAGCCTCCCCCTGCTGCCTCCTCCCTGGCTACCTTGCCCTCTCCTCCTTCCCTTTCTGGCCCCCCTCAGACTCCTTCCACACCTCTGCAGGGCACATCTCTGATTTGTACCCCTCCTCGAAAGTCTTTCAAGGACGGCAACCTTCTCAATATTGCCACTCTAACCTCTCGCTCAGCTGTCAAACACTCCTCTAACATCAGCTGCCTCCTAGAGGAACTTGACCTCGATGTCCTCGGTCTCACCGAGACATGGTTCTAGACCAGCTCTGTCACGAGCTTTGTCACTCTCCTCCCTGACAGCTACATGATCCTCTCTGCGCCCAGGTCCAACCGTTCCGGAGGGGGATGTAGCCCTGATCTTCCCTGAGTGGATTCCGGTCTCTGTTATTCTTACGCAGGCCTACTCCTCTTTCGAATGCCTCGTCTGCAGGCTCTCTCTCTCCTAGCCATTCCCTTACTGTGGCTACCATCTATCGGCCACCTGGTCAGATCCCCTCCTTCCTTTCTGACTGGGCGGACCTCTCCTCCTCACTCCTGGAATCGACCACTCAACTCCCCCATCTTGAAGACTTCAACATCCACCTGAATGCCTCCTGTCCTTCCTCTGGACTCTTTCACAACATTTGCGACTCTCTCTCACTCTTTATTCTCCCCTCTGGCCAGACTCACTCTGCAGGGCAGACTCTGGATGTTCTGATCTCCTCAGACCTTACCCTTTCTGTCCCTCTCACCACTCCTCTCTCCTGGAGTGATCACTTTTTCCTTTCCCCCCAGCTCACCCTCTCTACCCCTCAGGCCAAGCCAACTCCATCACTGCCACCCACCTTCTCGGTCATCCGACACATGAAGCGCGTGCCAGCTGAAGCGTTTGCCGCCACTTTCTCATCGCTCTCCCCCTTTGGCTGGCTCTCACCCTAACACAGCCCTTTCCATGCTCCACTGTGCTATATCTGATACTCTTGATTTTCTTCCCCCGATCATAAGGATCTGCCCGAAGCCCAAAGCCAAGTGCAACTCCTGGTTTGACTCAGACGTCGTCACACTTAAACGCAAATGCAGGGTGGCTGAGAGGAAATGGCGTGCTTCATGTACATCCTCTGACAAACTAGCCTGTCGCCTGCTCCAATGGCAATACCGGCTCTCTGTCCAAGAAGAGAGCACACAGCCAAGCCCATGTCTCAATTGCATCTAACAACTTGGCCAAACTTTTTCAAATCTGGCCAATCCTTCTGCAGTCTCCACCTCTTCTGTCCCCTCCCAGGCCCTCTGAACGGCCCTGGCTTCTCACTTCATCTCTAAAACTCAGGACATCCTGTCCTCTCTCTCTTCCTCTCCCCCTCCTCCCTCTACTCCCTTCTGCAGCCACCTCTCCTCCCTCCTTCTCTGCCTTTCCTCTGTTCTCCCCAGACAAGTTTTCTAGACAAGACCGATCTATGAAAGTCTCATCAAAACAGGTTCACCCCTGTTCCTCCAAAACCATCAAGGACCACATCGACTCCCTGGCCCCTGCCCTGGCCGACTTCTGCAACCACTCTTTCGCCACTGGAGTCTTCCCTTGCCCTTACATATACATCCTCTTCTTAAGAAACCCTCTGCTGACCCGTCCTGCCCGGCTTACTATCGCCCAATCTCCATCACTCCTTTCCTTGGCAAACTCCTGGAAAAGCTGGCCATCTCCCAGCTCAATCTTCACATTGAATCTGTTGGTTGTCTCCATGATCATCAGTCTGGCTTCAGAGCTACCAGAAGCACGGAAACTGCTCTCCTGAACATCTGTGAAGACCTGCTCTCTAATCTTGATTCCAACACCCCCTGTGTCCTCATCTTACTTGATCTCTCCTCTGCCTTTGACACGGTCAACCATGCCATCCTGCTCAATCGTCTCTGTGATAACCTTGGGTTCACCAGTCAGGCCCTGGTGTGGCTGACTTCTTTCCTTTCTGACCGACCCTCCCAGGTTCAACTTGGGTCTTTCCTCTCCGCTATCTCTATCTCCACCTGTGGTGTTCCCCAGGGGTCTAACCTCTCTCCCTGGCTGTTCAACCAATATCTGGCACTTTTTGCCCACCACATTGCCACTCTCTGTCCCAACTTCCAGTGCTATGCGGATGGTACTCCGCTAATTTTCAGGCTACCCCCAGCCACTCTTCTCCCTCTCTCATCTCTGACTGTTAGTCTGCTATCCAGGAGTGGTGTGCCGCCAATGATCTCTGCCTTAATGCCAGTAAGACTGAGATTGTCCTCATCGGCACACCTGCTCCCTCCTTTCCTGTCACTCTCTGGCCGGTGTCTCTTGCCTCTCTTCCTGCTCCCACTTGTGAGACTAAAAACCTCGGGGTCATCTTCGCCTCCACACTCTCCTTCTCTCCTCACGTCTCTGATGTCTCTAAAAAGTGACACTACCCGCTGCACCTCCTCAGAGGTATTCTTCCTTTCCTCTCCTTCCTCCAGAAGCTTACTGTCTCCATAGCTCTGGTTTTATTTAGGCTGGACTATTGCAACAGCCTCTTTCTAAATATGCCTGCTTCTACTCTCCGCCCTCTGCAACTTATCCAGACCAGGACTGCAAGACTTGTTCTTGGCCTCAAGCCCAGGGATCGTATCTCTCCAGGACTGAAATCTCTGCACTGGCTCCCAGTGGCTGCAAGGATTACGTTTAAACCCCTCTGTGTTGTCCACAAGGCCTTCTGGGGCATGGGGCCTCAATACCTCCAACTCTCTCTTCCTAAATATCTTCCTTCTCTAGCTCTTCGCTCATCCGCCTCCAACTCCCTCAGTCGCTTCTCCAAGTAACGAGTTAGTGGTAGATCTCTTTCTTCGGCTGGGGCCTCCCTCGAACAGCCACCCTGCCTCCCTGAAACTTGAGGAGAATCATCTCTGTTTCCGGAAGCCCCTCAAAACCTTTCTCGTTGCTAATGCTTTTTCTCCTCCTCTCCCCTACTGGCCTCCTGGCTGAAACTGAAGCTGCACTGGATACCTAGCCAACCTCTGTTCTCGGGCCCAGGTCCCTCCCCCCCAGTCACACACACCTGCACTGCCTTCCTGGCATCCTGGCAACCCCCGCACTTGGGTACTGTTTTATGTATCCCTACAGTCTCACTACCAGCACTTGACACCTGAATTCTGCACTTACCCTTGCACTTGCCACCTGCTGGCCTTACTTTTTACTTACTGTTATTTATTCTATTATCCCATGTACTTCACTGTCCCCTCTCCCTTATCCTCCACCCCGACCTCCCCGCAATTTCCTCCTTCCCCTTTCCCATGCACTTGAGGGAACTGAATGACACCTGGCATAGTAGGATCGTTGTCTGTCTCACCTCTGTTCCCCCTCCCTTGCCTCGTCGCGCCTTGAAACACTTGTGTATAGGCGCGCTATAAATGCCATATCATATCAACTCTGGGGGAATTTATGGAGACCACCGGGATGCTGCGCAGCCTATCCCCATTTCACTTAAAGCCTTTCTTATAATCTTGCACTTAACTTCATTTTACTGCAGTTGTGACTTCTATTTTTGAGTGAAGAGCCCACATTTGATTCTACTTATTTTCAGTGCAGCAGTGCGCAAGGACACAGTCATAGACTTTGGAGAGAAATCGCCAAGTGGCTTTATAGTCCACAGTGGGCGCTATATTAATCATTACACTCACTCACACTCACTCACTCCCCTTCCAGATAGATTTGTCCAATGTGTCTCTCTTGTTTATTTCATTCCGCAACAAAGAGTCAGAAAATAGTGTCTAACATTACTTTTAAGTCCTGTCCACTTCCGGGTGTCTCATCAGAGGAATCACCTTGGGCTGAGCAAACCTCGTCTTTTGTTTAGGAATGATTCTGCTTCAGTTCTGTTCCTACTTTCATAAAGTTTGTACATGGAAAAGGAATTCTGTGACTGCCATTTTTTTTTTTTTTAGTAGTTACAGAATTACCGCCAGTTTTACCAGTCGAATTTCGAGTTTGACCTTGGACTGAGAATTTGATAAATAAATAAATACTCGACTCTTAGGTCCAAAAGCAGCAGATTTAATGCCGGCGGAATTGCTGCCCAAGGAAAAACCTCCCAGTCCCCAGTGTAGGGTTGTGGACTTCGAAAATGGGTATCAACACTGTATTGCCTCCACTTGTAGCCCAGCATTAGATCATCCTGACCAAGGTTTGCAGTAAATTAGTTTGTATTCCCACCGAAATACTGCAGGAACATGGTCCTACTCCGAGTGACGCTCACTGTGATTTAAATGATGCACTGTTTGATATCCCATTTCTGAATTGTTGCCAATCAGTCTTTTTCCCTTTGGAGATGAAGCCTCTGGAAGCTGACTTCTCCGTGCAGATCAGGCGGTGGGAGAAGGGGGAGGGAGGGGTGTAAAACAACCTTCATTTTGATGGCAGATTTTGTATTCCTCTCCCAGTGCAGCTCTCCATTCACTTTGCTCACCCAGGCTTGACACGGAGTTTAGCTAGCTACTGTGAGAGGATCAGTATCAAAACACCCACAATGCATTTCCAGCTGGGGATCTTTGTAAGCCCACCTCCTTCCGGCACGGCCCATCAGCAGTTTTTCCGCCACGGTGTATACAGGCTCACGTGTCCTTTGAATGTATTGTCTGTGCATTTTTGCAAAATGGGTTGTGTGGGTCATCTGTTTTAATGCCAGGGCTTCTTTTGCTTACAGCGTGATGCATTGCGATTGCGCAACCGAACGGCCAGCTTTAATTCGATTGGTGGAATTTATTAAATAACCCAAATGATAGGCTGCTAATTACTGTAATGAATTTAATGAATTTGCTTTTAACATTGTATGAAATTAACATGTGTTCAATATGTTTTTAACTCTGTATTTTGACTGTTTGTGTCTAAAGTTTGTTTTTAACTAATTCACACAATAAATAAATACAAATAATTGAAAAAAAACAGTTATTGGGGCTGCGCAAAATTAATTCACATTGGACGTAGTTAAAAGTGGAAAGCTTCAATTTGGGTTCCTATGCAAGCTTCTCTCCTACCTTAAATGAAGAAGTATGTAAGGCAGCTGGGAGAACACGGATAAGTGATATGCCAGCAGGAAACTGTAGTAATACGTTTACCTTATATGGTGACAGCAGTGCCCTCATTTCTGAAGCACTTCAAGGCTCATTATCGCTCTGTCAGGTTTGAACAAATTCTCCAGGAAGTTCGGAGAGTGTGGACTGGAAGGTCATTTTTTTTTTAATAAGCCTATGAAACGTAAACGGGATACGAATGAAGGAAAATTACATTTCCATAAATAGAGAACATTTATTTAAAAAAGTTGAGGCTTACTTCTACCATTTGGTTATATTGCTTAAATAAAATTGATGTCTAACATTGATCTCTACATTATGCCATATGTCAGTGCATAAATATTTAATTGACAGTATTTGTAGAAAACGGATCAATCATTGTGCGAGGGATCCTGGTGCAATGGCGTCAATCAGTGAGCAGAAAAAACAAGGAGACAGACTTAGTGAAAAAGGCAAGTCTTATGGTTCTTGCAAATCAAGTAGCGACAGAGAACTACAAAGTTGAGGTGCTAATGCCACAAAGTGTTGTTAGGAAACATGAAATGGGAGTCAATTATTGATCTCCAGAGCAAAGTACACTATTTAGCATATTAGAGCACAACCTGATCCTAAAAGAGTCAAACTGGTGCAATAGTATAAATGGCTTTGAAGCTAATAATCTTTAGCCAGTGAAATGAAGGGGTGTAGAGGAGTAATAACAGAAAAACTCCAGCCATTTTGGCGGGCTCGGCTGCCTGTTTTCTGTATCAATAGTAGCTGCTAAAAATGACATTTGCTCATGGAGAGAATGGGAGCATTGCCAAAATCAAGGCACAAGAACATGATGGCATTTACGGAAGAGATCTAGAAGTTGCGTATAGAAATTGCCTTAAAATATCAGCCGTAGGTGGTTCTGGGCATACAAACGTGGCATATTATCACCACCCATGATTTCATCACTATCCTGCAAATCTTGGAATTTTTTGTATTACTAATTTAAAATAAACAAAATTTGCCAAATGCTGTTTATAATACTGGCCCCTTTGTTTTTTTCGTGTTACCAGGTTATGACTTTGCCGCGGTCCTGGAGTGGTTTGCTGAGAGGGTTGACCGCATCATTCTCCTATTTGATGCTCACAAGCTGGATATCTCTGATGAGTTTTCGGAGGTCATCAAAGCCTTGAAGAACCACGAGGACAAGATGCGTGTCGTACTGAACAAAGCTGACCAGATTGAGACCCAGCAACTGATGAGGGTGTATGGCGCCCTGATGTGGTCCCTGGGGAAAATAGTCAACACCCCCGAAGTGATCCGGGTTTATATTGGTTCTTTCTGGTCTCACCCACTACTCATCCCTGACAACCGCAAGCTCTTTGAGGCAGAAGAGCAGGATCTATTCAGGGATATCCAGAGCCTACCTCGCAATGCCGCTTTGAGGAAACTGAATGATCTGATCAAGAGGGCACGACTGGCAAAGGTACTTTATACTCTGGGTTTATGGTTTGGTGGGGACAGAGGATGGCATGGTTGGGACTTAACCTGCAATTTTACACTGATCAGTATTTATTAATACTATTCATATCAGGTGCTGCTTCTGTATTGTATAGATTAATGTTTCTACTAGTAGTCAGATCAATATATATTTATGTCAATCTATGAAGACATGCATCCCTTCACCAGGGTTAGAGCTGCGCTAGCACAGTTTTATCAATAGCAGCGGTGCATGGTGAAGGTTTGCTCTTGGTCCTTATCCCTACACATGCAGTCCAGGAAATTTTTCAATAACTACAAAGATTCCTCCAGGGATGCAGGTCTGGCTGCTATAAAGACTTTGGGATTTGTATTTCTCTGATGGTACATCCAGATGCAAGTTAAATTCAGTGAAAACAGATGACACAAAATGTTGATGAAAAACAGATCAACAATAGTTACTTGAACCTGATGGAAAAAAGTGAATGGATTTGAAACTTAATAAAAAATAAAAGATTGACTTTTTTAAAAGAAAGTAAAATGGTTGTATCCCCAGTTTAACTGTATTTTCAGGTCAATTTCTTCACCTTTCTACATCCAGTTCTACCATACTTACCTCTTCAATCCAAACCACATAACTATCAGGAAGCTTGATTACATATATGCTGCATTATCTAGCAACAGGGTCCAATGTCCTATTTATATATGTTCCTCAACTAGTAAGTGGGTTTTACTAGTAATTAGTAACTAGTAAGCATAAACCTCTTACATTTCATTACTAAGTCAATGGTGTTTCTGTGTGGTTTCATTGACTATACTTACTTTGTTGGCCTTCCGTTCAACTCTTTGTCATACAAAATGTGTTTTCTTTTAATAGGCCACCATACCCTCCTTCTTCCCCTTCCCACCCCGTCCCACATATACCTTCCTACACTTGCACATATGTGTATCTATTTTGTGGCAAGAGTCGATCAGGTAAGTGGAGATGATGAAACCACAGAGAACGATTGAACTGGTTTACTACCTGCATCCCATGCACTGTTGCCTATAGGCCTCCTCACTTTGGCTTGAGCGTGCCGAATAAAGATGGCTACCAATAGTCTGAACTGCTTTCCATATACTATCTAGTGCAGTGTATACAGTGTGCTCTGTGGGTGTGCCCTCTCTCCTTCACCATTCCAATTTGTTGCACTGTTTAAAAGATGTATTCCCATGCATGATGACCAATGATGGTGAGAAGCATATACCTTAAAAAAACGTTATTGAGTGCACTTAGGAGGTGAAGTTTAATTAATTAATTTTTTTATTGAATTGTTTTTTTTTAACACACCTAATACCAGACATGAGTTCGGTTTCGAAGCGCAGATCCGGGATTCAAACCTCTGTTGCTCTGCATGGTCTTGTTTCCAAGACCAGCGCGTTGCCCCTGTGCGATCCTCCGTTCACTAGGTTCTTCACCTAATTTGTGTGTCACAGCATTACTTATCCTATTGTCCGCTATGACTCCTCAAGTGCCTTATTTATTTGTTTTCAGGTCCATGCCTACATCATTAGCTCCTTGAAGAAGGAGATGCCAACAGTGTTTGGCAAAGACAACAAGAAGAAGGAGCTGGTGGGAAGTTTAGGAGAGATTTATGCCAGGATTGAGCGAGAGCACCAGATCTCGGCCGGAGACTTCCCAAACTTGAAAAAGATGCAGGTACAACACCAAATAGAGGAGCAAAATGAGTGTGCAGTCATTTTCCGCCTACATACATTGTAAGGGTATCAATGGGTTAATATTGTGAGCTGGTATATGTTGTTGTAAGTGCAAACAATTGACATTATACCCTGTAAAAGATTGGAAAAATTCAAGTGAAGCTTATATCAGTCGCCGGCACGTCTGATTAAACATTTGTGGAATCACAAAAATTCCTGCATGCGTGAGATTGCAAGTAGATCTGAGATTGCTGGTAGGTCTGAGATTGCTGGTAGATCTGAGATTGCAGGTAGGTCTGAGATTGCTGGTAGGTCTGAGATTGCTGGTAGGTCTGAGATTGCAAGTAGATCTGAGATTGCAGGTAGGTCTGATATTGCAGGTAGATCTGAGATTGCAGGTAGGTCTGAGATTGCTGGTAGGTCTGAGATTGCTGGTAGATCTGAGATTGCAGGTAGGTCTGAGATTGCTGGTAGGTCTGAGATTGCTGGTAGGTCTGAGATTGCTGGTAGGTCTGATATCGCTGGTAGATTGCACTACTGAAGTCCAATGTTACTTAGCCGTTCTGCATTGATAATGTTTGTGATCCTTGATTTGAACTTACATATTTGCTTTTGAAGCAACAACAGTAAGTCAGTTGGTCATGTGTTTCGAACCCGAACCCTTTGGCATTCCTCAGGACTTTGTGTTGTTTTGAAACTCGAAAAGAAAAAAGCGGAGGAGAAAACAGAGGAAAGTCCATCAGTGAAACCATAGACCATGTGTGTTTAAAATGTTAACAATTATTTAAATTAGCGGAAAGCATATGTCAGTCTCACCAAGTAATATAACACTTCTCAGGCGGGGTTTAGAGCAGGCAAAGGGACAGTGGATCATTGTTTCTTACTGTTCCTGCTCATAGAGAAATATACCAAACTCCTTAGAATGAAGCTGTACGTCATCTTTATTGACTTAAAGATGACGCTTGGTTTGGTTTCAAGGGGCTAATTGTGGCAGGTTTTGGAGAACATGAATGTCCCCTTGCCCCTACTGCAATAAATGCATTTACTGTTGAAAGAGGGGTTTGCCAAGGCTGCGTCCTCGCACCGCTTCTTTTTCTTTTATTTATCCAAAAAGTTGTTGATGCGTTAGAACTAGGTGCAACCTACCCCCCAGATTTGGCACAAGGCGATGGCCAGGCTTATTCTTCGCTGATGATGCTGCAATCATTGCAACCACCCAAAAGGGCTTTGCAGCATCATTGGATATATTTGTGAAGAACTGTGATACCCTTGGCCTGGATAGCTGGATAGGTGGACAGACCAAGTGGTAAAATCTAGGGAAGAAGCACAGGGTAGCAAGAGCTCTCCATCCAGCCTTATGTCAGGCTCCCTCTGTGCCAGCCAGTCCTGTTTACATCAAAACACATGTGATTGTTCATTTCATCTATGCAAATAGGTCACTTCCTCATTATCAGTGCAAGGAGGCCCCGCCAGAGTTCTGCTGAGACATATCAATGTATTAATTTGAGGCCCATGTGCTAGAGGATCTTTCTTCTGGCACCTGTGTATCGTTAATATTTTCTTGATTGTATTACTGTACAGAGAGTTAGAGTGCATCCTAAATCTCATTTGTGATCCCCTATGTATCTGCCAACCCTGTTACCTCCTATGAAACCTATTTCCCATTCTTAAACATTGCCATTCTAAATGTCTGGTCAGCCAACAAAGCAGAGAATGCCCACAACCTTTTTTAAGATTATTGCATGTACTTATTGTGGGATCACACCAACATGATTCACTGACAACAGTATACCCTACTACCTACTAGCTACAAAATCCACTTGAATTACAGACCAAACAAAACTGGATAGAGACGTTCCCTCATCTCCCCAGTTTATGAGTCACAATACCCATTCTACCACCAAACTGTTTAGAGTTCTTGGTGGTCAAATGTTCTTGACCCCATTACCACACTTATTATATATTCACCATTGATAGACTTATAGACCTCCTGGGAATGCTGTATTGTTCTTCAGTGAATGGTCTCAACTTATGGCCAGCCTGCAGATCACTTTCAACAAAATGCTCATTTTCGGTGCATTTTAATCTCTGGTTAGATTGTGCTATAAATACTGATCACTTTATGGACCTCGCTATCACTACCTTTCCCATCTCCACATTCCCCTCAGGGGAACATTCCTGGGACACTGCCCTCAGTTGGACTTGCTTTATTGTTGACACCATGGCCACCCTTATATCTTGGTCAGATCAGTAACTTCTCTCATCCAAGCCCAGCAGCCTAGGGAACCCCCTATCTTCCACCAGGCTCAGGAACTGATTGCCTTCAAGTGGTTCTATGTGAAAAGGTCCCCTGGGAAAAAGTTGCCAGATAGTCAGTTCTTTTCCCTGCACCCATAAAAGCCAGAGTCGAAAGGGCAAGGAGCATCTGTTCGGCTGTGTTACAGGAAAGGAAAGAAAACGCTTTGGAGACCTGTACTTTTTACAGGGCATTTTCTGCACACTGGGACAGCTGCTGTGGTTAGCAGGAGCAGCTGACCATAAGAACCCGCCCCAGCGCCCTTACGGTGTAAGCCCGAGTCGAAAGGGCGAGGAGCATCTGTTCAGCTGTTCGGCGAGTTGGGCGAATGGGGGAATGGAGCTAACGTATGCATAGTTGTGAAACGCTCAGTGGTTAAAGAATAAGTAAAAGTAATTTCTACATTTGAGGGGCAACTCTGATGCAAAGGTAAGCCCATTGTCAATATACTCAACAGACTGTGAGTCTATTGTGGAAGTAATATCTTTCATCTCGCTGGGGTTCAACTAGGAAACAGCATTTTTCCCACTTTCATTGGAACCATCAATTGACTCAAATTGCAGTGAGTGACATCATTGGAAATAAATCGGCTAAGTAAAGAGACTAATTAAGGTTTAAATTTGGGTAGCCATCATGAAACTGCACAGTACGATGGTCTCGGGCAAGGAATTTTAGTCAGGGGGGGATTGTTTTTACCGGCCGACTCCAGTAACAGCCTTAACATCCACTGGCCAAAGTACTACGGTAAATAGAATTGATCCTATGCAGTAGTAACACAAGCCAAAATTCATGCAGAGGCAGAGTCAGCCTCTCTGGAGAACATGGGTGTAGAGCGGAAGCTTCACGCTTCTTTGAAACAACAATGGCAGAAGGATCTGGAATATCCAATAACTAACACAAAAATCCAGAAAAATATGTGATCACTTTGGCAGAAGAAGAAATAAAAGTCAGAATGACGCGGGGGAGCACAAGGACATTTCTTGGGTCATTCTGCCAACCCTGCAAACCCCTTTTTCAAGTACAGAAGTTCACCCAGAATTAGGAAGAAAGGATAAAGTTGCTGACATTGGGAATCCCATAAGGGAAAACTACAGCTCCTCCCAATCAGATATTTCTCCTATGAAAGGGTCACTGAAAGACCTACAAGGAAGTGAGCATGCTCTAGAGGCAGCATCTCCTTTGGGAAAAAATTAGCCTAATGACGGCACCTTGAGGGCCCTGAATTTTGTATTGAACTCTTTGGTTAAAGTATTTGAACTTCTCAAAACCGTTCAGTCACAAGCTGGTATTCTTTTGGAACTGTCAAATGAGATGGCATCTAATGACTCTATGTTGGTGGGGCTCGTTTCTATTATTATCACCCATGTTTTTTCATTGGAGGAGGTTAAGCAGGGTCTTGACATTTCCTCAATACAGACCATGCTATATAACAAGGAGAAGACAGAAGAAGGGAGTGATATTCTCTTGGGGGAGGTGATCCAGTTTTTGAAGGTTAACCCAGTTCCAAAGGTAGTGGAAGAAGATCATAACACTACCCACAATCAGTTTCCCGATGATACACCTCTGTCAGAATCGGATTTGGAGGAGTTCCAGAGGCTGGTGAACGTGGCAATAGAGGATATCGAAACCACCTCAGCATTTGTTCAGGATCAGGATAAGATGGACTCAAAGAAAAAGGCGGTACTCGAACAAGACCAGCAACCAGCATACTGTCAGAGATCAAGAGGCAGACGGAATATGAGAAAGCATCAAGCTGGGAGAAAAAGATAAAAAATGGAGAAAGTGAGAGGAAAGAAGCAAGTGGTAAAAGTAAAAAATCACAACGATCCCAACAATATCAGCACAGATGCAATTAAACAGTTGAAAAAGACCACCCTTCTGACTGATATAAACAACACAAAGATTGACGGGAAAAAAGCCCCGTCACAACTGATACATTTCCACGAGGTGGAGTACGTAAAGAAGGAGGCAACCGGGGTAAAGTTGGGAAAAGCCTAAAAGAGGCAGAAAATATTCCTAACCCCACCTCAAAGGCTATGGTGGAAGTTATCAATGTGAGCATTGGTCTTCAAACAGATATCAGGCCTGACCAAGAAAACAAATCAGTGGGTGCTAATGGGTACGAGTAAAACCCCAATCTCGAACTCTGAAGGAAAAAAGGAGATCATTAAAGTACCAACCTCAAACTGCTCTAAGAATGAAGTATCTGGTAATATAAGATGGGCCCCAATATTCTTGAAAAAAAACTAGCTCTGTTGAAGCAGAGTGTTGTCTACTAAAGCAGCAATCGTGAATAATGATACTAATAAAAAACATGCTCCAATTTTCTTATCAACTGCAAAAAGGAACATCATTAATCACTCGGTGGAACAAGAGAACTTAAGGAAGTCCTCAGATTTGACTCTGGGTAATCCGAATACACTAAAAATGTAGTGATACTCAAAATGGGAAAACTGTGTCAATCATTATTCATTCTTTGCAAAAACGTACAGCTCCAATCCCCAAGTAGTGGCTCAGACATCTGCATTATCTATACTGAAAGATCCAAAGGACTTTGCTATGCCAAGAGTCTGGTTTAGACTCTTAACCAAGGTTAAGCACTACAAGTCGCTTAGCCGTTCTGTGTTATTGGAGATAATTAAGAAAGTAAAACATCTGTATTTGTTCTCCACAGACCACATTGACTCTGTAGAGTTTCCTTTGGCTCAAGACCCCTTCTTTGTGGAAGTGGTATTTACAACAGTTGGTGCTAAAATAGCTATCCTGAGTGAATCGGGGGAATTAGAGCTTCACGGCTTGGAAGTTTCAATAAACGAATCTAGGGGTAGTTCCCGGGCTCATATTAGTAATAAAGATCTGATCACAACTCTGCAAAGAGGCGGAAACTCCGAGCAGGGGAATGAAGATGAGGAAAGGGGGTTAAAGAATGGACAGGTCCAACAAGGAAATGCATTAACCCTCTTACCAGAAATTCTCTTCCAGGTCTTGCAGAAACTGGGTGTAGGCACCCAGCAGCTTTAGAAGAAGGGGTCTTAATATAGTTTGTTGGAACACGCAGGGTTCCACTACTTTTAAGTCTAGGGGCATGTGTGACTATCTTTTGGAGTTTGGTGATATAATTTAATTGCAAGAAACCTGGTTGGTAAACCCTCTAAATATTGAGGATTTTACAATGCTCTCATTACCAGCCATACAAAAAACTAGAGGGAGGCCTTTTTGCGTGGGCTTATGATTGCCCTAAAGAATCAAACTTTTAAAGACACAATTCCAATCTATAAGAATGCCAAAGGCATTCAAGCCTGTAAAGCCCATTTAAATTGTGAGAACTTAGTGTCACCCTGGGTGATAATTAACATCTACTGGAACCCCGCTGTTTCGAAACTGACTTAATTTCTCGGATCCTTGGGGCTGTTGTTTCAAACCATTAAAGTGGACTTGGAAAACAGTAATGTAATTCTAGCTGGAGATTTGAATACAGATTGTTTACAGGTGGAAAGCGGTTTGGAGAAAAAAACCACCAAAAATGGGAGAATGTGGTTAGACTTTGTAGAGTCTTGGGATTTAACAATGTTAAACGGGAACACAGAGGGGAGTTTAGGCCCTTCTATAACTTGGCACAGAGGTGAGTCCTCATCAACCCTGGATTATATTGTTGCATACCAACCTCTACGTGCGCTCCCCTCAGCCATGGCTGTGAAACAGGACAGGGGGAGCCATCATAGTAGATTGGAACTATCTTTTCCCGATCTTACAATTTTAGTCCGTAGAGTTAACAATCAAGTATTAGAATGGATGAATGGGAAAATCAGACGTGTTAAACCCAAGCATGAAGGTGCAATCCTAAATAGCCAACTAAAGAAAGTACTGAGATCCATTTGCGAATCAGAATGCCATCCGAACAAATGTACTGAGTTCATTTGGGCTACTTCAGCCCCTAATGAACCAGCGGGAAGAATTCTGCAGAAACATGTTCATGTTTTTAATGAGGAAACACAAAAAAGGAAAAGAGAGCTCAGGAAGGCTGTGCGTAATATTAAGTCAGCAGGGCTCCTACCAGAAGCATATAAGGCAGAGCTCACTAGAGAAAAAGCCAATTATAAAGTTTGGTTAAATAATCATAAAGTTTCCCAAATACAAAAGGATGGGGAGCAGATGTTGAAACTGCTAAGAGAAAGAAATACAAGAAATTTCTGGTCAGTGATTAGTCTATTTGAGGTTGGCGCAAATAGTTCTTTGTGCAACTTAGTCTCAGAAGAAGGATGGGTGAAGCTGAACTTCATTGAGGGGAGATGTAGAAGAGATAATTATGAAATCTTCAACTTCTAAGGCAGCGGGCCCAAACAGGCTTACATATCAAGTTCTCAAAAAAGAGTCTAAAATGTGGTCTCTTTTACTATGTTGCTTATTTGGAGAAATCCTAAAAAGGCGAATCTTCCCGCCATCTTGGAAAGTTGCTCTGGTTATTCCTTTCTTTAAGAGTGGGGATCGTCGGGCAGCAGCAAATTATCGTCCAGTCGCCCTGCTCGACATAGAAAGTAAGATCTTTATGAAGCTCTTACTGAGAGGGGTAACTCTATGGGCAGAAAAGAATAACATCCTGTCCTGTTTTCAGACAGGCTTTCGACAGGGCATGTCAACATCATTGAATGACCTGATACTTAACCTAGCAGGTGAACAGGTAAAGGGGAAAGGTCCATCACTCTTGTATGGAGCATGGGTAGACCTTTCGAAAGCATTCCATCAGGTGGACAGAGCACTGCTCTGGAGCAAACTTAGGCATTGGGAATACCTGAGACATTATTGGGAATGTTGGTGGCGGTTCCCCGGTGTTTGGGAGGCCCCTTTTTCTTCAACCTGTTCTTAGCATATATGGGTACTGCCTTGGAACCGTCTGCATTGGCCAGCCCTATGCTAAATGGCAGAAAGATCTTCTGGCTGGTCTATGCAGACGATATTGTGTTGCTAGACAGAACAGCAATTGGGCTCCAGCGACTGTTAACAAATTTGGCTGAGTATGCAGGAGCCAACAATCTCTCAATAAATCCAATCAAATCGAGAATTGTAGTTTTCAGACATCCACAAAGTAAGGTTACATTTTCTAACTGGTTTTTAGAAGGCCAAAAGATACAAAGGGTAGAGGTGGTGAAATATTTGGGATATAATGTTTACGCCTCCCCTGAAGTTTATAAATTGGAGGCCGAGGTTGCTGCAAAGATAATGCAGTGCTGCACAAATGTGTAAATTGAACTCCAAATTTTGCACGTTTTCAATTCTGCCGCTGGTTACATTTTACTTGGTAAAAGTAGTTCCTGTAATCCTATATGGGTTGGAGGCGAAACCGCGGCTTTGGTCCATTAATTGGCACATTTTTGAAGCTCAATTGTGGAAGAAGGCATTAGGTCCCCCTGCCTGCGCCCTAGGTTCGAGTATTAGGTTCAAACTAGGACTTAAGTCCTTGGTTTATATTGCTAATTGGAAGTTAGTCTCGCTGTATTGGGAAATCATTACTGCGAAGGGGTTCAGCCTTTATGGAGACATTAGATGTCACATGCTGCAATCCAAGTCTGCCATTTTAGCAGCCTTGGAAAGTAGAGTGAGCAAGACTCTGTATAAGGTTGATATAGAAACCCTTATTTGTAATCCATTCAAAGTTAAAAAGAATCTGGAAGCTATGGATTGGATTGAGACCATAGAGAAGGTTAGAATGTCCCCCTCTACAAAAATCTTTTTACAGGGTGATAAGAAACTTGGTTGTTTATCCTTCTAGCTTATGAAATTCCCAGATAGAGCATTGCGTAATAACCTCCTAAGGATTAGGTTGAATTTGGTACACTGTGAAGAAGCCTGGAAAGACGGCAAGCGGGGTGACAGAGCAAAAAAACTATGTAAAGTATGCGTTGTTCCAGCAAAACAATCACTCAGGCATTTATTGATGGAGTCCGAAGGCAAATGGAGTTCGCGAATAACACTCTTCAGGAAATCTTTGCGCCATGTGGAAGACCTATTCTCAGAATTCTTTTAGGATAGGTTGATCTCGGCTTATAATGCAGTTTTAACATCAGCAGTGGTTCAAGTATTAAAGATATGTGAAATTACTCTTTGACGTAATTAACTCTAGATTGAGTGACTGAAATTTTGAAAAGCTAAATGAACTTAAATTTAATCTGAGAGAAACACAATATGTCAACTTAATAATTTGTTTATGTGAGCCTAAGAATGGTGGAAAATTTTTGTTTTAAGAATGTGTAAATATTTTTTTATGTTAGGTTTTGTAAAGGGGTGTTGACAAGCCAAATACAAATAAAAAAAATTAAAAAAGCCTTCCCCCAAATATTCTAGGACGGTTAATATTTACTATTCAGACTGCAGTCCTAGAATATTTGGGGAAAGTGCTCGATTTTCTTGGGAGTGCAAATTTGGGGAAATGTAACCCGCTGGTAATCTTTTCCCAAACAACTTTATCACTGGATACCCTTCACGTTAGACACATGAAACGTGTTACCGCCACATATTTCTCAGAGTTCTTTAACCACTCTGCCATCTCCTCAGATCTCCCAATTAATGTCTTCTCCTGTCTACACAATGAGATCACTGGAAGTCTTAACCTGCTGGCATCCAACACCCCTCCTCACATAAAGAACAGATTGCTCTCACTTGAAAAGAAAGAAATTGGCACTTCAATGACTGTGATGTAGGACGTGCTTCCATGAAGACAACATGAAGTGCTTAAGATGTGCAAGAGGTTGACACTCACCATGACGCAGAATACAAAATGCTGTCTTCATATCCCCATTATACAAGTCCCAGATATCTCATTGGAACTGTTTAACATCTGCACAAGTCTGTCCTCCCTGCCTGTATGCAGTCCTTTATCCCTACCAAGAGCTGGCCGACAGCCTCCAGAGAAAGTGCAATCAACTCAAATCATCATATCCCATTGCCTGCCCCCTGCAGCCCATCAGATACATTCTGATGCCCATCAAATCGTGCCTCCTCCCCAGAATATTCCTTTGCCTCCTTCGGACAACTAGCCCTTTCAGACACATCGGGGCTGTTCTGAAAATGAGTTCATGGATTTGAGCAGCTGCATCCCTGCTTTGCAGCCAGGATCAGATATTATATTGAGACTCAGTTTGCCTGCTCTGCTTAACTGCTCCCACCCTTCAGGCTGCTTTATCAAAAGCTCTAAAGAAAACCTGGATCACCCCTCCTGCAGAATCCAACCGATAGCCTGGTTATCCTTGCCAACTGTACCCAACAGCTATTGTGCTATGGTAAGGAAAGTAATGACATACTACATGATCACCAATCTGGGTTCCGGCCCATTGGCCGAACTGAATCTGCACTAACTGGACAAGGATACCCCTGCGATCCTCATCCTCTGTGACCTTTTGGTGGCTTTCGACACTGAATCACACGATTCGAAACCTCCTTAGGGTTTTGCTTGGTGTCAAGATTCAGGTCGGTACTGTATTGCATCATTCCTCCAAGACAGAAAATTGCAAGTGGGATCACATTGCTCTCTAGGCTCACCTATCTGAATTGCGGCATGCCCCAGGGGTCTATCCTCTCGCTCTGGTGGTTAAAGGTCAACCTGAAGCCATAGGCCAACGTGACTCCTCCTTACTTGCTTCGTTTCAGGTTTACGCTGATGATACCCAGATTGCCTTCCTTCTGGTTAACCCAAGCCAAGCCTCTCTCTGTCTCTCTGTCTGTCATTGTTTACTTATGCAATCACCCCCATGTTTGAGGACAGACAAGACTGAAAAACGTGCCTCCATTCTGAGCCTAAGGTAGGCCTGAGTGTATGGAGGGTCTCGATGAGAGATGAGGGCCATTGCTGGCATTGTCTGTCCCCCAACACGGCGGCCATAGCTATTAAGAGATAAGTGGAGAGGAGGCCATGTTCAGGGGGTGGGAGGACTTGAGAGGAAAGTAAGGTATAGAGCCTGGAGTCGACAAGTTAAAAAAAGATGGCAGATTTGGGAGACCTGCTGGCTGGCCACAGAGGAAAGAGAGTGGAGACCGTGGATTCATTCCTGCGTTCCTGGCCATCTAATCGGTCAGCACCTTCCTTCAGGTGCTAAGGGATTATAGACAACTGATTATGCCTTTACATCTGAAAAATGGGAAACATCTAGCTCTGCCAATCCATCCCTTCTGTCCTGGCTTTTATTTGGCATGCTGTTACGGTTGCTGTTCCGTCTCTTGCTCCTGCTGCAAACAAATCTATTGCCTTCCATGTTCTGCTTTCCTTTGCCCTTCAAATTCAGGACATGACCCAGACATCTCATTACCAGCGCCACATGTTGATGCATATTCTGATTTTCCTAAACAAGTCACCCATGATTATAGTGACAGGGGTTTAAGTCCTCGCCGGCATTGACCACTGAAACAGCTTCTATTTTGGTCTGTATCACACACCAGCACTTCAATTCCTGCACTGATTTTCTGTGGAGCAGAGGATATCCTTTAAAACCATACTCTTTATTCACCGTCATACTGGGGTTGTGGAAGCTGGTAAACCAGTCAGAACATCACCAAGTACTGTCACATCAGGTCTTTAACATCAGCTAACGCCCTCTCTCTTACTCCAGCCTGTGATAGAAAATAGGTTGGTGACTATTGAACAGGGAAGATGCCTCATTATGTAGCAACGTCCCTGTCACCTTGAGGTCCCTTGGAAATCCTCTTGTGTGCATGAGATGTCTATGGACACTCTTGTTCAAGTGTGACTTTAACAATTCCTGAAAAAAGTGCCCTTATTTATTTTTCTTTTCTTTTTCACATTTATCAAGTGCACAAAGTAGCCCTCGGGCATGGTGGCGCTGTTACATGCACGGCTTACTTAGTTACAGGAAACTTAAGGCAAGACAGCCTGTCTGTGGATTGTGGTTACATTGAACCTAATACCAGACAGGTAGCAGTTAAACATGCAATGTTACACAGGGTGGGGGGCTCCACGGTTCTAAGGTTCTAAGGTTACAGGGGAACCAGAAACAACTAATGCCTTCAGGGACACCAGTATCTGGGTGTATCTAAGGGTGTAGCGTGGCCTAGTTGAAGAGCCTCCTTAGGCACTCTTGACACTGTGAAGACGCCAAAGCCTTGCATTTCCGATGAACTTGGGCACCTTTCAAACTGACCACATAGGTTGTTCTTGGCTTGTCCTGCACTTTCTTCCTACCCTCCCTGGCACTTACCTGTTCCTGAACGTCACAAATCTGCTAAGGTCCAGACTCTTCTTCTCCCCCCACCCCCTGCTGCCCCTGCCCCATCTACCCCTTCGACTACAAAGTGATTGAGTTTGCAGTTGACACCTAATAAAACACCAATATTGTATTTAATCCTCCTTTCCGGACAGCTCTGAGCTACAAACCCAAGTGGTTAGTCATATGACTTTAGCAGTAGGGCAGCAAAGATGAGGTCCCTGTTCATGTGTTTGGAGAAGTCACTGAGGTATGGTAAGAAAGAAACGTCTAGGTTAAGCGTACACTCTCAAGGGTAATTTTGGAGATCAGGCACTAGTAGCAAAGCTGTTGAGCCTACTGTCATGATGCCCACTTGTTTCATTCTACAGATGTTGAAAACCTACTAGTATAGGATTCAATGGGAAACTCACAGCTGCCATTGAATCCTATGGGTGAAGGGATCGCATTTGTAGGGAGGCAGTTCCACCAGCTGGGGAGACATCGTAGGCCTGGACCGGGGCTGGCGACTGGTGAGTGCAGACGGGCTCATTACAAGTTTGCTTGTATCTGAGCGGTAAATCCACCAAGATACCACCTAATGGCATTACCATTACCGCCACTTTGTCTGGTGGTATTGCCACCAGATTACAAGTGGCGGTATGCAGTGTTAGTTCCCATTTATTTGAGTCCTATGGACTCAATGGGGGATGTTTGGTGGAATTAGTGCAGCGGTAATTCCACCAACATTTGGCAGAAAGTCCGCAGATTTTCCTCCAGCTCATAGCTCGAGGTGAATCCTACAACTTTCCACCAAACCTATAGTTCAGCAGTGTGGTAATGCGGCATTTTACTTGCACCGCCCAACTTGTAATGAGGCCCATAAAGATTGAAAAAAGTAGGGGCGAGGGCTTGCAGAACATTATATTTGAAAAGGCGTGACATATTCAGAAAAAGTTTCTTTGTCCCCTTCGTTCCAAATGCACATGATTTCAGAAGAATTCCTGTTAGACGTGCAGTGGGTACCACTTTGCTGGGAAATGGTTCTTTCTATTAGGAGGTGTTGTGCCTCAAATGTAGCATTATAATACTAATGACCCTTGTCACAGTCTTTACACACATGAGGCCTGCCTCCTAAGACAGAGCCCCCAACCCATCATTCCCAAGACACACTGGTTTATAGGGTTTACTTTGCTTCAGTCCTTTCTCCCTGTTCTTCCACCATCCTCTTCTTTTCTCCGTGTGGCCGAGACACCAGGTCTCCGACCCTTAATGCTCAGTACTGCAACTCCTTATTAAGTGGAGCCTCACCTTTTAACATTAAAAAAGGCCTGATTATACAAAACGACGCTGTACGTATTATAAAAAATGTCACTAGAAGAGCCCACGTTTCAGACCATAGAAGAGACCTCCACTGGTTGGCAATACAGGGACGCATACTTTTCAAAATGGGTACCATAGTCCATCGCTACCTCTTTGATACAGCCCCTGATTACCACAAACTACTGGTTTCTCCCTATCTTACCTCCAGGACCCCTAGATCTACCAACCAAGGCCAAATACAGGGCACAAGTGTCAAACGCACAAACGGCCTAGGAAGATCGTTGCCTGCAAAAGCGGCATATTTCTGGAACACATTGCCAGGAAATCAATGAAAACCTTACTCTTTAAATGAACCAAGTGCCTAGCACAGCCTCTCTGCCTTGGATAAACTGTCCTGTCTCTTTATGTTCTGTCTAAATGTGTTTTTGTTTCCTGCGTCCCTGATGCCTGTGGGCTGCCGGCACATTATAAATAAATAAATAAAATAATTAAATACGGCAAGTATATTAATTGTTATTCTATTGACATTGTGTTAACATGACCATATTCTCTGGTGAGTATTGCCGGGCTCGCCGTCTTTAGGTATGATAGTGGCACTGCCAAGCAGGCTGAGAGTACAACATGGCGGTGGGCTGCCCTCACCGAAGGTTGGTGGGTCAATTTGGGCAACAGTGCAGCACACCTTAGAATATACATCCCGTTCCCGACAAGCAGTTAATGAAAGGGAATGGGTGCCGGCTCTACCACCCTGGTGTGATCACTCTTTCTGTGGAAAGGAGCCACTGCAGGGAGTATTTCCAGCACGCACTCTGGTAATATCCCGAATAATTTGGGGTGGGGGGATTGCCATACAACCTAATATAAACAAAAAATGAGCAGGAGTTGGCTACTGTTTGATTGGAGACACACTTAGCCCATAAAGTGCAGAGGAAAACGACATAACGTGGAGGCAGCACCCTTGGATGCCCCTCCACAATTACTGGAACATACAGAATTGAAGGCGATCTACATTATTATGGATGAGGTTCACTTTCAGAACCTCATCTGTGTATACAGCATTGAGGGAAAGGGAAACAATCCCCCTACAGCCTCATAGAGAGGAGCCAGGGGCCCCTGAACTAACCAAGCCCACTAAGAAGAAGGCTAGACGGACACCTTCAGGGGGAGCAGTAAACAGAGGCCCTGCAGCACATAAGGGTTATGCTTCACTTGCCTGAATACTTTTTACTTATTTATTTTATATTTAGGTATTTGTTTCTAGTGCGCCATAGCCCGCAGGCACCAGGGCGCAGTTCACACATAACAGTTCACAAGACAAACGATTCCACAACTCGTTAACAAAAAAAGCACTGTCTCAAGCTTTCTTTTGAATGAAGCAATGTTTTCTTCCTTACGAAGCAATTCTGGGAGAGCATTCCAAGCCATGGCGGCCTTCACTGAGAAGGAAATGCCTTTCCATCTTGCTCTCTTTGCTCGTGGAACGGATAACAGATCCGCCGTGCTGTTGCGCAGTGTTCCGTCCGGTGTATCCCTAGATTTCATTTTGGTTAGGTATGCTGCAGCCTTATTGAACAGGCATTTATGAGCCAGTGTGAAACCCTCTCTGCACTCGGCAGCCAGTGGAGTTCTTTCCTATGACTCCAGGATACATGGTCCCTCCTAGGAATGTTTTGGACTACTCGAACTGCGTTGTTTTGCACGACCTGGAGTTTGTCTATGCTTTAATTACTGGCCCCACCTAGGAGGGCATTACAGTAATCCAGCCTAGGCAAGATGATGGCACGAATTCAAGTTTCGCAGTTTTTGCAGGAGACCAGAGGATTTATTTGCCATAGTACCTTCAGATGGTAATGTGTGTTTTTTATGATGTTATTAACATGAGCATCTGCACTCAAAGATGCTTCTAGCACTGTACCCAGGGATGTAACTTTTTTTACCACTGGGATAAAAGAGCCATCAATAAAAAAAACTGCCCCGGTTTGTTTCTTGTTTGGTTAGAGACAAAACCATGCATTCTGTCTTTCAACCAATAAGATACATCCAGTGTTTGACCATCCACTCCTGGATGGATGCGTAAATAGAAGTTAGATTAGCTAGGTCAGTATCATAGTCCACACTAAGGTCCATTAGCAGTTGAAAGTCATCTGCATAGTGGGTGAATTGTAAGCCCCTTGTTTCAAGTTGGTCACACACATATGTAGGTTAAAGAGGGCTGGCGAAATACATGCCCCCTGCAGCACTCCATATTTAATGTGGGCTGTCTTGGAACAGGCAGTACCCCAGCATATTTTAGAATGTCTTTCGCTGAGGAACAAGTTCATCCACAAAATGACCTCACTGGAGCAATTCCCCATGGATGCCAGGGTTTTAAGCAAATAGGAGTGGTCCAGTAAGTGAAACACGGCCGACAGGTCCAAGAGGATCAGCAGCCCAGTTTTGCTTTCTTTTAGTCTATCTAACATCTATGATTGCAAATTAAGCAGGGCCCTCTCTATCCCATGGTGACTCCTAAAGCCTGACTGATTTTGGTGCAAAATGGTAGATTCCTCCAGATGGGCCTGTAATTGGCCAGATACAACCTTATAAATTTCAGAAATAAAGGGGATTGCCCGACAAACTCCTGGGTCCTTCGGGCTAAATATATATCAAACAAAAAAGGAGGACCCTTGGATAGGAGATGACAACCAATTCATTTATCTTTTTTATAAATATCGACAAATGATTTTCTAGATTCTTTTTAGTATTTTTTATTGCTAAATATTCACTGAATAGGTGTAAAATAATTCAAAACATAAAAAGAAGCAACAATTCATACTTATTTTTGATCCATAAAATCATTCATCCCTACACTCAGTTCATTCACTTCCTCATACACACAATCACACTAATACACTGCAACCTCATTTTTAAGGGTACAAAACAACAATTTTATACATAAACAAAACAATTCAATCCTTTTCATTCAAGATTCCAATAACTGCCTGTTTTTAATTATGCAGTAGGTCGACACGTGTTTCGGTTGCATCTTATAGACTTCAATCAGTCCACTAAGTACCTCAACCATCTTCCGGACATAAACGTGGAACAACAATAAAGTCCCATTGGATATAGTCGGATGGATCACACTTCTTAAAAAACAAAAATAAAAACCTTTATCAAAATACATCCTAATGTCATCCTTTTGCTATTTAAAGACACTATTATTGTGATACCAACAGTGTATGATAATCTGACACATAAAATCGTACCAACCTCCGTCTTGTAATGGCGGTGTGGGCAACGAAAAGATGGATTAATCCTGTCTGCAACTGTAGCGATATCCCCGATCAATGAAGACAAACCTACAAAGATGCAGTACATAATGTTTTTTAGATCATTTCCTCATGTATTCATATATAATTCCGATTTTTCACGTAAAAACGCACTTACTTAAGAAACAACAGGTTGAGCCTCTGTTGGAGTCTTTCTGGTAAAATTCACCCTGGAAATGACTTAATCATTTGAGTTCCTTCAGGTATATGGCGTCAGACCTCTGATCAGTGCCTATAACAAAGTAATACACCCGATCACATAGTAGAATCACATGTTCGCCCTTGGTGCCTGTGTATAACTATCACCGTTGCACTTACTTATATCATCACCATCAGTCTCTCCAATTTCATGGACATAATGCGTCTTTTGTGTAAATTGCACAGGTCTCAATGAGTTGGACCCAGTTCCAAATGAGTTGCCAAATTTGACTATTAAAGGAAAACAGAGAGACATGCAATTAGTGCATATTGTTTCTGTGTACCCAATATAGTTGCACATGTTACACTTTATTTGTATAACTCATATGTGTACCCTGTCTACATCTCTCTACTGACACCCATAGTCTATTCCATAAATGGGCAGCAAGTGTATTAGCGATTTATTACGATTTTATCCATACCCTGGTGCCATATTGCAGCCCGAACTCAATCCCGAAAAAGGGAGGTAAAAAGGAGAAATTGGACAGACATGTCCTGCTGTGTCTACTTATAAAAACTTTCTCTGTTTCTTTGACTCCTCGCAGATCTCGCCTGAGGACCCACCACCGCCCAATGTTCTGCCAATGGGTCTCTTATCAATGAATACCTGCGCAGTAAATACCTTTTTCAGGCAGTCCCGTCTGCTCACCCGGGCACTATAAGGTGCTGCTCAACTATGTCTCATAAGATCACTGTTACTACAACCGGTGCTTCTTCTGATAACTTCCGACAAAATGAAGGCCGTTTGTTTCTTACCCTGTCCCATATGACTGTACAACTGGTACTTCCGTTCTCTCGAGCTGTAAACTGCGAGTCCCTGCAGCTGAGGCAAGCGGAAACTCACTAATCACATGACCGGAATATCGCGGTCAGTGACATAAAGAAAGAGCTGGCTTAGATAAATAAATGCCCAGTTCCCCGTATTTAGCCGCTGTTATAATGCCTAGAAATTCGCAAGAATGCTTGTTGACTCAGTTGCAGAGGGCCACATAATTCTGCGTTTATAATACGCGTCGTACGGATTCAAAAAAGGAAACTCTTCCCAAACAATATTTTATTCGTTCTCCTGTTGTTTTAGTTTAAATAATCCTTAATAAAGTAAAATGAAATGAAGTTGGTCATCACTTTTTGATTGTTCCTATTGTTCAGTGACTCCATTATTCATAGATCATGATTTGTGTAATACATAATGTCCTGCTATCATGAAATCTGCATACAGGTTATTCTTACATAAGATATTACTCGCTGATACCCTATCCGTACTATCAAAAGGGAGGCAATGAGAAAGTCATACACCCCATCCCCGAATCCTGTTTAGTTGACCATTTGTTTAGGGTGATACTTATAAAACGGAGATCTGAGCCAAAATAGATAGTAAAGAAATACTATCCCTTGCATAGTGAAATTGATCGTACTCTTTATTTAATGGATTTATTGGGTGATCAACGCATTCCATTCGACTATAATGTTTTACCTCAAAAACGTATTCTTTTTCCATGTGTTTAATAAAAATTGGAGGTTGAAAAAGCCTCCCGCCACGCCTGCAGCGCCTACCGCCCCACCCACATTTACTTTTCAGCCCACTATAGCCATCATGTAAGGTACTTTCGGCCCCCTGTCAAAATCAGTTGTGCGCCCCTGCTTTAGATGGTAGTACGTCTCCTGGACAGGATGTAGGTCTCATTTTGGCAAGAGTGTCCTCCATTTTCTCAATAGTGACATTTTGGAAAGAGAATCCTAAGTATAAGCCTTCCTTCTTGGTGTCCAGTTCAGATGCTTGGTCCGGGGGTATATTCAGTTTAGCACGACAGATTTGGATTTTATCCCATGCTTTGAGGACTTTACATAAGCTCTGCAGATCCAAAGGAGGATGATCTATCCAGGGAATATGTGCTGGTGAGCCAGAAAGCCTTCCCATTCACAAAACAGTGGGATGCCTTCTTCTGATGGGATGAATGGAGAATGACAGGCCCCTACTTCCTTGTGAGTTTTGAGACCAACTTATCTCCAGTGCCAAAAGATGAATTCCCGGGCTTGTAAACTATCAGCCCAAACCTCGGTCCTCCCTGAGGAAGCCACGCCCAAGGACCCCACACATAAAATAATCACAGTGGTTTTGAAGTGCTCATTTTCAGTATCAACCTTCATTATCAGAACAGGGACGTATGTGATCTGCATCGCTCAGACTTTCTTCAGAGACTTCTGCAAGGTTTTTGAATTGCTGCAAAATCATGAGGACACATAAGGACTGCTATCCAGGATGGACCCCCTGTTCAAGTTGGTATCAGATGTGACATTTGATGGGTTGTGTGCCTCATCTGCAGCAGGATCATCTTTGATGGCCAAAACATCTATGCTTGCGACCCTGATGAGGGATGTGGGCCAGATGATCACTACTGCTAAACTTGCCTTTGTTGGTTTATTGGCCCTTCGGTCCTCAAATGGAGGGGCTCATGGAGAAGTCTGCAGAAGAATGGAACATCATCAACCTTCTGCGTCCAACCCCTCACAGGACATTCCTCAGGCCATTAACATCCTCTCACACTGGACAGGGCAGGAGGATCTTCTGAGGTAGCGTCCATGACTGTTCGGTCCCTGGAGGGGGCAGGGCCTTATCAGCTTAGCCTTCCCACTCAACATCCCTGCCCCCCTCAGAAACTCTGTCTACAGAAACCTTGTAGTCAATCATTGATGCATATGTGATTGGAGTCATTCTGGAGGGATATGCCGTAGACTTTTTTCCACCACCACCGCCATCAGGTCATAGTCTAACACCAGTTCGCTGGAACCCACTGAAGGACCAGGCAATGCTGGAGTTATATCTGAACTATGGACAAAGAATGCTGTTGTGCTGGCTCCAACAGTGGACCAGGGTCAAGTGTTGAATCCAATTATGTTTCTAGCAAAATAATAATCAGGAGACTTCAGACCAGTGCTGAACCGTTTCATATCATACTGCAATTATAAAATGTTTCCTGTACAGTCCATCCTACCGCTGATCCACGTAGGTGATATGCTAACATCTATCAATCTGAGGAATGTGTATATGCAAATACCAGTACGGAAGGAGAATCAGAGCAATCTGCCTTTTCTTCACAAGGGGTGGCACTTCCTATTCACTTTCCTGTCCCTTGGACTGCCATCCTTCCCCTGGGTGTGTAAACATTCTGAGTCTCAGTGCTAGGTGAACTACAAACATACGGTATCAATGTTTTTCACTACCTGGACAATTGGCTACTTACTGCTCCTTCTTTGTTGAAGGCATCCCAGGATGTTTTGAGTGTTTACTAGGTCCTCCAGTGTTTGGGTTTTGTCCTTCATGGGAAGAAGTGCCACCTCTCCCCTGACCGTCAGCTGTGGTTAGGAGTTCAGGGGGAAATATCGACAAACACTCAGATGGTCTCATAGGTATGTCACCTTTTGAAGCTCCTAGTCTCCCATCTCCTGGAACACTGATCTCCATCCTCTCTCCATTATGAAGCTCAAATCCCTGAGTCATCTACCCTGTTGGACAGCCTCCAACAGTGGTTAGTGTCCACCAACCTTTTGCAGGGAGTGTTGGTCTGTCCTCACATTCCACAGGCTTTCTTGGTAGCCGTATCATCTGGGAACGGATAGCGGAGTTGGGGTAGGTTCCCAACCAAGAGTTGTATATTTAATTCTTTCCAGACCTGGTGATCCTCAGTTTGCCTGAATCCTTTACACCCAAGGTGATGTCACTTGTTCATGCGTCTCAAGAAAATGGGCTCCCGGAACAACCAAGGCAATCCCAGAGTTGGTCCTCTTCTCCTGTATTTGTAAAGGATATCAGGATATCATTTAGCCAGACCACACACAATTGTTTCACCAGACATACTCCTTAGTTGTGACCTTTGTAATGGTTTCCTAGTTCTTGTCTTTCCCCCTCAACAATGAGCAAGTGGATCAAGCTCCCAATATCCACTGCACGTGACACTGCTAAAATCGTACTGGGCTCTGATTTCGGATAGTTCCACTGGGGGAGGTGGCATTTTTATGGGCAGAGTTCAGGGCAGCTTCCATACATGATAGTTGTCGATTAGGCCACCTGGCCATCTCCAACCGCATTTACAAAGTACAACAGTTGACAAAGGAGGGGCGCCCAGGGGACTTTGGATCTACTACTTTGTCTTCCTTAGATCAGTAAACATTGCATAAATGACTGGTGTTGCAGGGCTATGAGTTACTTCTGGACACAGGTGAAGCTTTGTACTTTCTCAAGTATGTAAGGACTGTGATGAGGAAGATGGACGGGGAGGTAATGGCCATTTTACAGCATTACACTGAGTCCTAGTCTTCCTCGTAACAGTCCTACTTAACTCCCTCCCACCCTTATCCCACGCTGGTTTGGTATTAAATAGGCTGGTGAAATGGGTGGAGGAGTTTTTATAGAAAAAAAAGAAGAAAACAAACAGGAGAAGGGGTGGTAGCAAAGTAAGCCCTATGTCCCAGTGTGTTTTGGGACGCGTTTGGAGATTTCTGGGGAGACTTGGCCTCATGTGTGCAACGATGTAGACTTGGACTCATTGGCCCTCATTAGAAGTTTGCCAATATCCCACTGGTAAATCTGGTGGGATACCGGCAAACAGACGTACCATTGCCAGCATCTGATATGTCGGAATTACAGGTGCCGTTAAAAGTAGGTACATCCCCATTCCTTGGAGTCCACTGGACTTGGAGTCCACTGGAATGAGGGAGGTAAATCATGCTACTCCACTGGCAAACTTAGAGTATGCCTGTCCGGAAATGTGCCAGTAAACGGAATTACCAACATGTTCATTCTGCACCGTTTTATGCCTTATGAGGGCCTGTAATGAAGATAACCTGTAAGTAATCTGGCTATTATTGTTATCGCTATTGCGATCATCGTGATGTCTCACAGTCGCCTGCCATTCAAAAGGCTTTTAGGCAAAACCTTTTTTTGTCTCCAATAATGCATGCTCTATTCTAAATTCTAAACTTACAAGGAGCATCTCGAAATGTCTCGGTAGCACGTGGCGAAATCTGTGCTTTTACCACCGCCACGAGGACCTGCGGGAGTCCGCGAGGAAGTAAACACTGTGGGCCTCATTAGGACCCTGGCGGATTTCGCGGTGCTAAATGCACCGCGAAGCACGGCGGAAAGCCGTCGATAGCGCCATGGGGGTTGGCGGATTTACCGCCCCATTCCGACCTTGGCGGAGCGGTAAATCCCCAATCCCCATTCTGCCCTTCCCCATTCCCATTCTTGCCCCATAGGGTATAATGGGAGTGGGGAAGGAGTTAATTACGCCACCGTAAAATACGGTGGCGTAATTAACAACGAGGTCCCGTAGCGCCATGGTTTTCTCCGCCTGGTAAAACCAGGCGGAAAACGGCGCCATGGCGCTAAGGGAACTCGTAGTACGGCGGACGGGTCCGCCGCGATTAGCGCTGGCGGAAACCCACTCCGCCAGGGTCCTAATGAGGCCCTGTGGGTCCAATTTTGATAGGCAGCAAATGGGCTGTAAACATTGTTGATGGTGGCTAGAGAAGTGCTGGGGAGTTCCTGCCATCCAGAAGCGCCAAGTGGTGGCCAGGGGGTCCACGACCACCCTTATAAAAACACTACTCCACCCACGGCCACCCAACCTCTTAGGTGTTTGCTTTGGTATGCCACCCCAGTGACCTCATCTGGACACCCCTATGAAAAATTACTAGTGGCGCCACTGCTGCCATCCGGGTGTAAATCCTTCTAAAGTTGATGCAGAAGGAGCACTGCAGGCTTCGTGTGCACAGTGCATCCCCAGGAACAAATGCTCACTTATCTATATCACCGAAAGAGTGCAGGAGCTTGCAAGTCTTTGCCAGTAGTGTCTGTAATATAGAAATGCGGCACCCTGTGAAAGAAAGCATGAGTTTTCAACACACTGAAAAAGCAAATTAGCATTTCAACCGCCACGCCCCTGGAATGCGCTGAGCTTGCAAGGGGTTCGCAATCCAGCAGTTTATTAATGTAGATAGCATTATACTGTCATTGCAGTACTGATGCATAAAGTACATATTATTTCCTATTTGCACCAGGCTGCCATCTTGTGGCCTAGCAATGAAATACTTTAATAGGGACTGCACATGAAACCCGTGTAAACATGGCAGAGAAGTCTGTCTCATTTCCACCATATCAATGCCTCGCAGGTGTCATTTTCTTTTTGCACATGCAAACGTGCCATTCGACAAGCAGAGGGTGCATTTGCAAATCTATTGTGACAAGGATGGCTGCTGTCCCGTAAAGTGAGGACATGGACTAGTAAACAAAAGTAATGGATTATATTCCAATCCACCACTTTAGGTTTCAGAGGGAAACTTGGTGCAATGTAGAACAGTTGTGTTCCTTGGAGGGAGAACACGTTTTGCGTGCGTGTGTAGCAGCTAGGTTTTCTGGTTCGGGTCCCGGTCAGGGTGGACCTTCCTTGCCCGAGACCAGGGATGAACCCCTCTGTCCCCACACCCTAGACCGGCTGGATAGGGCGGGCACTGCTCAACCTGCAATATAAAATGAAGTTAGAACAAGAGATGTTCACCTTCTTGAGCACCAGGCGAGACAGACACCATTGTGGAATTTTGTAGGATTCCGAACGGGGACCCGAATTTATTTAAAAACCACAACTCAGTAACTCTATAAAGATTATCCGTTCTACAAAACCTTATAATGTTCCTCTTCTCTGTTCCTCTGGCATGATTTCCCTCTCAGAGATCTGCCAATGTCAGCCCCCCGCCCCCCCCTGACCCCCTTTGCGAGGGGTCAAAAGTAGGTCTCTGTCGGTGGGCACACCCTGTTTGGCCTCCAGGTGGGCCGATAGCTCTTATGGCCTAATGAGTGCACGGGCTGCTCTGGGCACCTAGTCCAAACCCATGGTAGATGCCATGCAGCATCTAGCATATGCGGCACAGTTTAGGAAGATGTTAGGTGCAAATTCATGCCCCCCCCCCCCCCCCCCGGAGAGCTTTTGTTCGCTGCTGCTTTGCTTCTCTCGCTCCTCCAATTGTAGCTCAACAATTTCTTTTCCCTAACATTCTCTTCCCCGGCCCAGTGCTTTGTTCTGTTTCTCTTCTCTTCTCCACATTCCATGAAGCCCTATGTAGGGCTGGATGGTATAGTCCAGCTAAGCCCATTATCGAAATACAGAAACACTTCATAAACTCAACAATAAATAAATAATCTATTACCCACCATAATGTCACCATCATTTTTCCTTATTTCCCTCAGGGAACAGGCCGCATTGAGCCATGGGCTGCACGTGCACCTCAGAACCTGGCCCCTTGGCAGACGGACCTCTGTCTATGAATAGCCACTTGAAGGCTAGCAAGAAATGTTCTTTCAAATGAATTTGCATGTTGGCTCCAATCTGCCTGGGGCTTCATGCATGAAGTCAATTTCCCCACTGCGTTACAGACTGATAGAGGTCTCTGGGTCGCTGGGCAACTTCTGCTCCAACTTCTGGGCATCTTCACAATGTTGGTTTTACTTCTCTCGAAAGGGCTTTCAGTGGCAATTCTACTCTGTTGCTTTAACCAGCTGTCATTTTATGCATGCTACCCACACAAGCCAGTTTAGAGGTGTCCACTAACCACAAGTGGTGAAAAGGTTAAACGAGTAATACACTGTATAGTTGAGATTGGAAGATTATGGTCTAGAAAAGGCAGAAATGGAATCTGAGAATAAGTAGAATAAGTTTGGTAACAACATAGTGTAGGTTGTACGTGTTTTTGGAAAAAGGTTTTGCTTTTTAAAATAGGAATGATAGTCCTATTGTCCTTGGTAAGCATCCGCCCATTCCAACTTCAGCTCCTGCAGCCAAGCCGGCGGCTTCCACTGCACTCCCATGTGGGATATCCGCTGGACCAGCACTAGGTGCCCACCTCCCAGCACTGCCAACTGAACCCTAAGGGCACTCAGGAATCACCAGCCTTCACCGTACTCCACAAGTGAACCCGCCATTTGGGATGATATGCCCCCACACCACTTAAACATAAGACAATAATAATAATGTATTCTGTGCTGAATATAGCACCCAACATGGTGCCATGCGGCCTATTCAGCACGTTTCTATGTTGATACTCTGTGGTAATTCACTTTGATGCAATTACCAACCACCCATCCACCTCACACCCTTCCCACACACAGCCTTATGCCTCTTACCCCCAAACATACGTTTAAATTACTGAGACTCAAAGTACTTGCATCGAAGTGAATTGCCACAAAGTAATTCACTTTGATGTAACCAAGGTATACGATTCAGCATAAAATACAGTAATAATAATAGCGTGGACTTTTATGGTATACAGTGATTTTAACGTATTGACAATAACTAATGACTTTTATAAATGAAACCTAAATAACAGAAAATACTGAATTTTCGGTTAAAAGTATATATGGGGATGCAGTAAGGGAATAAAATGGGTGTGGAGGTGGTTGGGATGGGATAATAAAGCTAGGGAAACTGTGGGAATGGGGGGACCCCCCGTAATCTAAAAATAAAAAGAAATTCAATATGTTTTAATTATCTATAATTAGTTCAAAACGTTTTTGTTATTTGATTCGTTATGATCACATGGAAATGATTTTTATGTGGTGCTTGCTGTGGCAGGCTTCATAAAGCTTTACATAACAGCTGTTACTTTGGCAGTGCAGTGAATTGGGCTGCCATGATCCACACAAGAGACTAACCCAGGGCTGCCTGGTGGCAGTAGCAGTTCTGTCTGCTGGAGCGGGAAAGCAGCAGCAGTGCCATAGCTCATGAAATGCGGAGGAACAGAGCATCCACCCCTCAACCTACCTGTGTTGGAACACCAGGAACCGGGACGGCAGCGTGCTCCACTCTGACGGATGGGAGAGGATGAGAGATGGCAGCAAAAAGACACTGCAGGAAATCAGAGGAAAGGCCCTAGCCTTTTCCTTTGACAGCACCCGTAAAAGTCCCAGATGAAGAGAAGACCCGGGTTCAAATCCCCATAGAGGTACCTGGGGAAATGTAAGGGGTACTTAAATTAATAAAATAAAAACCTGAGACCCAAAGTTCAGACAAATAATATTATAAAGAGGCCCAGGATAAAAGAACAATAAATAAAAGGAAGTTAACAAAGTGAAATCATGATCAAGGAAAGTTGAAAAGGACCTTGAAGAGAGAGTTCAAAGATCGAGGCACACCCCGCGGACATTGTTAGGGTGGAAGGAACTCTGGCAAGCCGGGATCGGGTCTTCTCCGAGTACAATTGCTTGGGAATGCAGCCCAAAACAGGTGGTAAACTCCATCTAAGGCTAAATACGGGTGCGAGACCGATAGCCAATAAGTACCGTAAGGGAAAGTTGAAAAGTACTTTGAAATCAGGATTAAAACAGCAGAGGTCCAACTGGCCAATCAGGAAAGATAGCCTAACATAGGAGGACCAGAGTGGAAACACCCTGCCAGCCAATCCTGTAAGCAGGGCTTTCGTCCAATCAGCAGCCAACAGTATGAGAAGGAGTCTAGCTATAAAAGCACAGCCAGCTCATTCTGAAGTTGTCTCAGTCAGGGACAGATTCCCTGTATTTCTCTTCAAACGCTGGTGAAGGGAAGTACAGTTGTAATCTGAAGGAGGAGATTTTGCCTGGGCGAAGGAGCCTGGGGCACTGCCTGCCTGAAATCTGCCTGACTGATTGACCCAGGGGGAAGAAGTAGTGTACCCCTGCAGCACCACCAAGAGTTGACCCCTCTGAGAAGCCTGGGAAGAGAATAAAACAACACCTCGCTAAGACTCTGGTAGAGAGACCAGGACAGAAGCAGGAACCCTTGAAGAAGAGAGGGGCAAACAGTCTGGTCCCCTGAACACGTGCTGGGCAAAGTGAGAGAAAGATGGGAACGATTATAGATTCCGAAGAACAAGGAGCCACTCCAAGTCACCTAAAGAGGAGAGGGGCCGAGCAAAGAGAAAAGGGTAACCAAGTAAGAAGGGAGAACCCCACTGAGGGAAGAGACAGAGGCCAGAGAGAGTGGCAATAACCCCTGAAGGTAAACCGTGGAAGGCCAAAACCCCTGAAAGGAAGATAGGGGTAAGGTCAAATAGAGAAAGAAGGAGAAAGGACCCCAACAGGAGTTTGGGCATGAAAGAACGCTGAATCTGCAAGACCGAAGCTAAAGGTGGCGAAAGAAAGTGAGAGAGAGAAACCTAGAAGGGAAACAGGAGGTTGGGGCAACCTACTAAGCAACCAAGAGAGAGCAAGAGATTGTGAGAGGGATAAATCAATCAAAGGACTATCAAGATAAAGAACCAACATGCAGGACCCAGATGATCCCTCGTTGAAGCGGTCCTGCACCTGGAAGGCAACTACAACCCCAGTTTGCTTTTTTGCATAATTGCCATGTTGCTTGTCTACCCGATGAGGCCTGTGAGAAGGCCTCTCTGAATTTATGGTCTTTGTTATTTTAGGGAAGAACTTTAAGTTAGATTTTTTGACATCAACGCTTTTCCACCTAACGGAAGGACTTAACGTTTATTTACTTCATTGCACCATTTGATTTAACCATTCTGACAACTCACTATTTTTAGGAACATTTTATTCAGGAAACCTTTATTTGAAGTTGAAGATTCACTGTGACAGGCGAATTTACTTTAGGGTTTTTGGTACTTTGGGCACCCCTTTAACTCCATAGGTGAAGTGCACCTTATGTTTGCGTTATTTACACAGGGATGGACTTCTAAATTATTTGTGTTTGAATGCTTCACTTTACTCCTCCAACCCTGTTTTGTCATACTTGTATAAAGAGTTTCCTTTGAAAAGATCCAAAGTCTGAGAGCCTTCTGCTCGCCAAGTCATAGCACATGGTGTCAGAAGGGGGGATTCTCTAGGCCTGAAATAGAGCCTGCCCCGCAAGGTTTAGCTGCCATTAAGGAACCTCTTAATACTGTGCCATCTAAAGTCTTGTAAGGCCACAACCAAGCCCTCCAACCCATCAAGGGCTCAGTTTCCAACTAATGAGTCCAGAAGTATTCTTTCCCAGTAGAACCAATGTAGAAGGACACTGTTACATTCTGCTAAAACCCCATGACTACTAGATCCATGAGAGAGATCGGCTCCTAATTTCCACGGACCTTAACGTGTTTATACCATCTAATCACTATAGGTTCCTTATTCCTCCAAATGGTCACAGGAAGAGGAAACAAATTAGGATAGTATTCAGACTGACAACACCCACTGACCCACTCCAAATTGACCTTACAGACCCTGAACTTTTCTCCTCATCCAGTAAGTATTCAGAGAGGGGGACATCCAGGCTTATCTCATTTATGCCACTTCATACATTGACTCTCTCCTGTGTACTTCCCAAAAGGAACTAGCAACACAGAGGATATCCAAGAAAGCTGCCAAAAAGAACACCTTTCAACCCTTTCCCACCCAGAGATAGGTTCTTTTGTCAACTCACCTTCCCTGCTAAATGAGACCCTTAATTCAGGTCTTGTGGGAGATATGGGATCTATCTCGCAAGTAGAGATGTCATCCAGTGAATGGACTGGAGCCATAGAATGGGAGGAGGTAGCGTGCCCTGTTGTACGAGTGTCAACCGCACCAGTGGAATATCTGGATTATTTACAACCAGAGTCAACAACTTGGTGAAGGAGGACCGCAAAAAGTTAGAAGACCAGATGTGTATCTCTCTGGAAAGGCAGGACATTATACCCATGTTTGCCCTGAAAACTATTTCTCAGAAGAAGAGACTGACAGTGAACCCACTGAAAAGATCCTTGAAAGAAATTCAGGGGAAAAGGAGGCCCCGACATACCTGTCAAGGCGATCATGGCAGCTTTAGGCACATCAAAGGAATTTCCCCTTTCCCAAGTACAAGACCCTGAGAAGGTCTGGAAAGTCACCCTGAGAAAAGGTCCAAGAAACATTGGATGAAAGGAGGGAAGTGTTGCTTTACTGGAGACAATACCTATTATGTCCCAGTAACACTCTTCCAAACTACTCTGTGGGCAAAGCTAGACACTGGACGCCTAGATTCAGCCATCAGGCCGTTATTCGTGTCTGCCCAAGGAGGCCTGGGAGAAGGCCTCTTTGAATTGATGGACTCTGTTATTTTAGGGAAGGAGTTTAAGTTCGATATTTTTCCCATCAACAGTTTTCCACCTAAGGGAAGGACTTTAAGTTTATTTTCTTCATTGCACCATTTGATTTAGCCATTCTGACAATTCACAATTTCTAGGAACGTTTGATTCCGTAAACCTTTATATTAAGTTGAGGATTAGTTGTCGCGGGCACATTTACGGTTTTTAGTACTCTGGGCACCCTTTTCCATAGGTGAAGTGCTCCTTACTTTTGCATTCTTCACACAGGGATGGGCTCTCACCAATCCATCCATTCAACACACCCTCCAGCACACTCTTTAACTAGTCCGTCCATTCACCCATCCATCACACAGCCTATCACTCAGCCTCTCACTCACCCACCCACAAAGAAGAAGGAAAAATATTCATAAATTATTTGGCTCCTAATAGTTGCTTTGTCGGTTTTACTAATGTAATTTAGATTCATTTTGTAATAAGAGTTTCCCCTTCATAACCCCTCACCTTCAACTCACCATCTTTATGTTATGATGAGTTGCTCAACCAAACAGTGAGTAATACCTATGCTTATACTTGCCATGATGCGTGCCGTTAGCAAAATTGAATGGCCCGGGCTGCAGAAAAGGTCTTTTAAGGGAGACGAGAAGATCCCTTGGTTGAAGGGCGTTAATGCTATGACATCTTTCATACACTCATTGATGCCAGAATGTTTTAATGTGAAGTGTGAGCGACCAGGAAGAAACCTTTAACTGGGAGGAGAGTGGGGATATACAAGTCATGCTACACCCTCTGCACCTCCACTTTCTTTGATGGATCTCCCAGCATTTCAATATTCTAACAGAATGAATGAAACCATCTGTTTTTAGTGATAGAGAGACTCTAAACACTCCTCTCATTATATGTTAAATGCAATAATGTCTTTATACCAGTGAAAAAGATACAGGTCTAATTGCTGTGTTCAACTGATAGGACAGCTGGCTCCTACTAGCATAGACAGCATGACACAGTTGCTTGTTGTGCTACTCTGGAAACTGTAAGTAAACATGTATACAGTGCATTGTTAATAGTGTGTTTCAGAGCACCAGAGGTAGAACAAGCATCCTGGAAGTATTTGTACCACCCTCTGTAATTGGCCGTAACCTGGTAATGACCATGAATGAACCTGCTCATTTAGTGAACTGGATAAAGTGTTCAAGGTTGTTGGTCTTGATAGGAGAGCTCATGCAAAAACAGAGTTTTCTGTTCATGTTAATTATCAATATAATCTTTTATGTAATTGTCGAGTCATATATGAATATATATTTTGTATTGTAAAAGTGGCTGGATTTTGTTGATTCCATTAACTCCTACCTTGTTTTAACCCTTTAAGGAACAATTGCAAGGCCATGATTTCAACAAGTTCCAGCCAATCAAGAGCAAGCTGCTGGAAACAGTGGATGATATGCTGGCTCATGACATTGCTCATCTCATGGTGATGGTGAGACAAGAAGAGACCCAGAAGCCGGTTCAGATGGTTAAAGGAGGGGCCTTTGAGGGCACCCAGAATGGTCCATTTGGACATGGATATGGTGAGGGTGCAGGAGAAGGCATCGATGATGCAGACTGGGTGGTATCTCGAGACAAACCTGTGTATGATGAGATCTTTTACACCCTCTCCCCAGTCAATGGCAAAGTAACAGGTGCAAATGCGAAGAAGGAGATGGTGCGATCCAAGCTGCCCAACACTATACTTGGCAAAATATGGAAATTGGCAGATGTCGACAAGGATGGAATGCTTGATGATGAGGAATTTGCATTGGCCAACCATCTCATTAAGGTCAAGTTAGAAGGACATGAGCTTCCAAATGAACTTCCTTGCCACCTTCTCCCACCATCCAAGAGAAAGCTTGCAGATTAAAGAACCACAAGTTGTGAAGGAGAAAGCATAGGGAAGGAGAGATAAAGAGACACACACTTAACTAAATTATATACATGAGAAAAGTTCACCATGTTGTGACATTTTGAACTGTAGCAATTGTTGCATACTAAAAACTCAAAAGGGCAAAAGATTGTCATAACAAAGCACCATACCGAGGACTGATCCTTTCATGCATTATGTTGTTGAATATTAACATAGTATTTTAAGGAAGAAAATTCCAAAAGTATAATCCATATTAAACAACAGTAAGGACATTCTGCGGTCTGCAAAAGGCAGCCATTCTTGTTCTATGACATTATTGTACATTGCTTTTCGGATTGCTTTTCATGTTGGCCGAAGAAAAGGATCCCAGTCCTTTGCAAACCTGGTCCAGAGGTCTTCATGAAGGACGTGCCCGCCTCACTTAGTGCGCGCAGTGATTTTTGCAAAGCCAGAAAATAAAGCAGATTGTACATGCACATATTTCAGTATGCCAATTTTCCTATGTAAAATGAGAAAACATCTCTTCAGGCAATAACTTATATTTTGCGTTACATGTGAAAACATTGAAACCATCTATCATCCCCCAAGAGAACAGTGTTTTATTTCTCCCACTATCCATCACTTTCTCTCCATATTCTTGAGCCAGAGTTTGTTTATATAATTATATTGGGCCCAGTATATGTTGGGAAGGCTGGATAATGAGAGAGAAAATGCACTGTTTCTTCTGTTTTCCAAAACCTCAAGCAGTGAGGATGAGCAACATGTGGTTATTCGGTTTCTCATTTTGGGTTTCCCATTAATAACAATATTTCTGTCACCTGCTGGATAATTATAGCACATAAATCCACGGATTCACGATTTGTCAGATTATCATAAGCAAGTCTTATTTCTACACTGACCAATCAGTGTAATTATCTAAACAAATGCCATGTAGGATCGTGCCATTTTAGATCAATTCTCGATCATTCTGAGACCAACCAACTTTCTAATGACGTGATCATTTCAGTTTTACTTGTTGGAGAAAAAGCAATGAGATTGAGCTATATTATCATTTTTAAATAGATGATCTGACAAATGAAATGTGATGGCATGCTCTCCATGTTTACAATGGTCCATAATGACACATGGTTTGGGTTTTTATGATGAAAAAAAAGCCCACATGAGGTTTAGCAAAAAAAAACCATCATTCGACATGAAGGATTTCTTAATTATGGGATGTTTGAAGACTCCATCGCACCGGTGTATCACTTCCAGTTCAGTGTCTTTGTTTAACAGTCAGTCAACAAAACTGTATTGGGTTATAGAATCCATAAAAGCAACATAAATTACAACTTTTAAAAACATATATGTTAACTGTACATACCCTCAACGATTATAAAAATGATTTAAAGCTTAAGTTACACACATGTGAAAACAAAATACAAAGGCTCCAAATGTTCCCCTTCACAATTTCCTCAACAAGTCACAGAGTGACCACATGCCCCATCGGGTTTGCCGAATATAAAAAGATTGCCCTAACTCATGTATACAAACGAGGTTAAACAAAGGCACTGATTTGAATATCATCCTATTTCAATCATTTTCCTCTGTCGCACATACAAGGCTCTCTGCAATAAGTATGACAGAGCCCTGGCCATTAATGGTGAATTTATAGTCAGAAAAAAAAGAATGCCGGTTGGGGCTGCATAAACCTGATCTCACTAAAAACTGGAATCAAAAACCTCTTTCTCAATACCGCAAGGCCTGGCAGAAGAAGAGGAAATGAGCAAGATCCTCCAGCTCTCCACCACACAGTGGGCACCGCTTGAAAACTCAAACCTGTCCGTCTTGCCAAAACTTCGCCCAGCGATAATTAGTCAAAACGGACTCTTGTGATTGGACACCTTTGGAGTTTACTATTAGTCCAAACTAAATAATCCTTTCTTTTATTTGTGGCAAGGATCATAAAACGCTTTTCTTGCATTCTACACACTGGATCCAATTGATTCTTAAGAGCACTGGAAAAGGTCTCTATGTGAACTGGAGTCCCCTCAACACTTTGCCTATTTATGACATCGAGAAGAAACCTTTTCTTATGGTAATCATGTGCATCAATCCCAACTCTTTTCTCATAAAATAATAAAATAATAACTGTTATTGCAGCTCTTAGATACCTGTGGGTTTGTAGCGCTATATAAAAACTAGTTATTATCATTATTATTATTATTATTATTATATCCAGTGGTTGGTACCCTGAGGGCATTCCTGTTTTGGTATATTGATGTCAGCTGCTAAAAGGCACTTCACTAACAGTGCTCTTGACACCCGTGAGCGTCATACACCGACCTGCTGAAGAGTTTATAATGCCTAAACATGTCTTGTTTCAACTCACAACTTTGTGGCAGGCATTCAAAAAGAATCTGTTGTGCAGTTAACAGTAGAACTATAATTGGTTGGCAATCTTTCTCATTCGGTACAACATGTCCATTACTCTTTTACATGGATATTGTGTCCGTCAGATACACTGTTGAGCCAGGCAATGCCACTTTTTCCTCCAGGACTCTCTTTTGAGATCTCATTATTTTGAAGCAGTGGCACAATCAGCCTTCCCACCTCTGTTTACGTGAATGTAGTTTAAAGCTCGAGCATATTGGGCCTTTGAGTCATTTTTATTCAATCTTGAAAGTGGGAAAATGGGTGTTGTGGCAAGCTATGTTGTCCCAAGTGTTATGTTCTCATTTCTACATATTATTAGCCTTTACTGTGATTAATTGAAAAGCAGGACTGATAAAACAAAAGTAAGCAGCAGGAAGCCAATGACCAGGAAGAGATGTCCAATGTGGAATTAGAACTAGTGGCTCATCTGCTACCAGATGGCAACATACGCTCCATGATTCTGCCATATTGTTTCAGTAAAAAGATGGAAGCTGATATAGCTGTGAAGTTTCATATTTATATGTTCACAAGGACATCAAAACCTAGAGGTATTCCAGCTGTTTTTTTTGTACAGTAATAACTCTTGCTTTAAATGTGTCTAGTTATCTTACAGGCAGCATACTCTATGCGTGTGCGTGTACTAATGTTTTGGTCACTCAGCTTTAAATAGTGTCCTTAGACCGAAGGGCATATAACAATAGGTGGAATATGTACCATGCGTCAGGAGCTTGAGCTTAGGTAGTGAGTATTGATTGCGTAGACTAGCACCTTAGACTTTAGAGTAACGTTTGTGATATGCGTGCATGTATTTCTAAGCCATCACCCCTTCTTGAAGAGTGAAGAGGTACCTGTGCTCCATCGGTTTGATGCCAAGGGGCCCTGCATACTTGGGGATCCAAAGAATCGGTGGCCATCTCTTTGCAGTGCTTCATGTTGACCCACTTGGGGAATTTTTTGATGCTTAGTCATCAGTCTTCCTATTGATTATTACCACTCGTGGCCCCACGAGCAGTTTGGGATTATCACCACTGTTGAGCGCAGATAAAAGGGGATTATCCTTTTATGGCTGCATCGCCCTCATGGTGCTTCTTTTCATGTTTACGTGTACTGAGCAATATTGTTACTACTGGGTATTTGTCAACACTGGTAGCCTCAGAGTGACAGATATCATGACACAGACTAAAATAAGTTCTTGTATAAGTTTAGATCATGCAGAGGTTCCCAATAGTGCTTCTGTCAAACACAGCTGGGAATGGATTAGTAGGGTGATCACACCATACAAAACCCACCCTACCCCCAGTCCGTAAGCTCAGTGCATCCGATTAGTAAACCTGAACCGGTGAAGCCTGACGCAAAAAAGAATATGCTTAATCTGGAAGTCTCCGGGACACTCGCACCCTGTAGGGTGCTCCAGAAAACTCCACTCATCCAAAAGGAGGTGCTCAGCTGTCACATTTCCACTTCTCTGTTCACTGGACTGCCAGTAGTGCGTGGCCGAGCGAGCGGAAGAACTTACATTTCATCCAGCTACCTCGGTGGTGGGAGTTTTCATTCTGTAATCTCAGTTAACATGTGTTCTTCCGCTGTTGCAGATGCTAATTGTTTACCGTCAGCCACAAGCTGAATTTTATACAATCAATTTTTTGTCATACAGATAATTTACACAAGAATGCCATCACTGCAGGTATACATTTCCCGAGACAGTGGATTCAAGTCAAGTGAAAAAACCTGGACCATCAAGAAACAATTTCAGAAGATCCGAGAGCGGGAGAAAATTGACTTAATAGAAGATAAAGCAGACAAAGAAAGCAGAGTGTTTTGCATTCAACATATCTATTATTGATAGGTATGGTAGCATCCACGGTTTCTCTTACATCTGTCCTATCGGAAGGGAGCTTTTTTCAAGACCTGTCCCTGTCACTCAGTGCCACCTTATGAAGTGAGTGGTGCTTGGAGTCGAGATGTTTCATCTGGCAATATAAATGGCATCAAAACTCATCACATGATCGTTGAGTATGAGGACATGTATCCCAACATACATAGCACAGGTGAGGGACTCAAACAATGAAGCAGAGACTTAACAGCATCAAATTCCTAGTTTTTCTTTTCATTTGGATATTAATTTTGCATTTATTCTTTATCTGTGTATGCCTAATATTTTGCCATGGTATGACCTTCAATTAAAAGAGGGTGTTTGAGACAGCTTTTCAGGATATGTGTGTGTCGGGTGTTAGGATTTTTGCAATACTTTTGTCTAAAGGACAAATAAGAATTATCCACTGTCTGTAAACTTCCTGAACTGTTCTATTGGGCAGTTCTTCATCAGGGTCTTTTCTAATGACTTTGATACGATTCTTCAAATGGTCCACAAAACAGCGGTGAAGCAGGACATCTGTGGGGGATGTCTGTGTAAATGTGGGAGAACTGCATTGAATTGTGGTCCTGGCCACTCCCTGACTGTCCCTGTGAGCCAAAGAGAAGAGTTGACAATATTTCAATGTGCAATGCGTGATTTTCTTTCGATCATCTTAAGCAAGTAATTCAAAGTGTATTGCTTTGAATTTAAATAGTGAATTTCCAATACCCCGTAGGAGAGATCCCTATTTTGAAAGCGGAAGTACTGCATCCAGAATCCACTGTATTTCTCTGGCTATCGTCTTTCCCTTAAAACAGTAGTAGCCTGACCTAAGAGGTCACCAGAAGTTGAAGATGTTGGGATTATGTCAAGAGGATGAGTGTTTCATTTGTCTTTTTCGTGTCCATGCTATGTGATATAAAACACCCAGTATTGGAACCCCAGACTTCACACAGTTCCCTGAATGGGAATTGAGCAATGAACAAATGTGCCTCGGTCAGCAAAGAAATGTACCCAGGGAGGTCAACAGTGCTTACATGCTGTGGAAATAGTTCACATTCTAATGTAGATATTCTGTAAATTGGGTCGGGTAAAATCTAGAGTTTAGAAAAAGTCTCAATGTTCTTGGAGAATTTGTGGAAGATATCAGTTGAGGCAATCATGGTACAAGTCCTTTGTAATAATTTACCATATCCACTGTTTATTGAGAATTAACAAGGACTGAACCTCTTATGTGTTCATTGTAAACTTTCTAATCACTTATTTGTGGTATAGCGCTGGAGTCAATCCCAAGTGGAGATTTAAACCACAAAGAGCTGTCCACAGAAATACTTGCATTTTGTCAATAATCTGTAACCGAGGTTCAAACTAAGGTGTATCACAGTTTCATTGCTATTGATTCCATAGAAAAAATCCCAAGACCATCTAAGGAGTTCATGTCAACATGCACATATAGGATTTTGACTCGCATTGAACAAAACCAACTAAGAAGAGCATTTCTGTTGTCTCATCTCGTATTATCAGATGTGTGATGTTGCCCTCCGGCTATTTTTTCATCCGAACTTCCTGATGCTACTTCATGCATTTGCTAATTGGTTTTATTTAAATAAAGTTTAGAAATCGTTAAAAATGAATCACCATTTTGGGGAAAAAAACTATTTATATTAATATGTGATTTATTCGATGCATGTATTTCCATAATTATCCATAGGGTCTTACATGTTCCCCAGACAGAATGTCTAACGTATGCTCGTTATTCAACATTTTATTTATTTAGTCTACTTTTTCATACTCACCAAAGCATAACGAGACATAAATGAAAAAAGGAGCTCCTGAAACAAGTATTAACCAATTGAGATAGAGTCTGAAATTAATTGAAGCTAAGCCTCTCCAAATATTTTTCCTCATCTTCCACCCAACCCACCAAGGTGGAGCACAGCTCCAGAAATAAGCTATGCTATATTATTGTTTCTTTTCATGCTGCTAAAATGTTGTAATGCTTTATGTATATGGTATCCGATGTATTGTCTAAACCATCCACCATAACAAAGAATATGTATGATTAAATAAAGTTAATTTGCAAACAAAACTTGTGTAAAATCTGGACTGAATTTGAGATCGGGAGGACACATAGGGCCTGATTCATGGAAGTGTTTTATAATGGTGCAATCCCATAGGCAAACGTTCCATGAATCAGGCCCGTAATCTGTAGGTGTCATTGTAACAGGTTGCAGTTTTTTGTAATACCTTCTCGATGTCTCCACTGCATTTCATCTGGTCATGTAAGAGGTACGTTTATACAACCTAGCTTCTTGGATAGTGGTGGGAAGCAGAGTTCTGGCTATCTTCCTTCCCAACTGGTTGAGCCTGTTCGGATTAGGTGGTTGGCAGCAGATCTGACCCCCCCATCCCCACAATATGATGTGGCATACACCAAGGATCGATCCTCTTGCTTCTGAAATTTAACATCATCCTGTACCCACAGGATGATATGCCGTCTTTGTTTCGGTTCACAAGAATGTTGATGCAGCTCTGGTTACCTGAAAGTGCACCCTCTTGCTGACATCCACCGATTAAAGAGCTACCTGTGCACCATTGAAAACTTCATGTCTCATGATCCCTAAAGCTCAAACACGTGAATATTGTATGTGTGTTCCTTTCATCTTCTCGGTCCTTATTCCCGATGCTGTCCTAGCCTTCATCTCTTTACTCTTTACACCTATTCCAGCATACAGTGGGTGTGCTTTTTAAAAAATATATGTTTATTTTAAACCAAGGCAGGGTGACAACAGTACAACATATCTCAAGATAAGGTGACACATCATATAACAATCCCATTCAATCCCTTACCCGCCTCCTACCCACGACCGCCGGCTAGGGCCAACATTTCAATGGTCTGTGTTCTCTGCGTCCAATCAAGCTGATGTTCCCCATGGGGGGATGCCCCCGCCACCCAGAGCCCACCTGGCATTACGAGGCTTATAGGTTAAGGCCGGGAATTTTCGGTCATAGTCTAAAAACAGGGCCCAGATGTTCTGAAAGCGGTGAAGAAACCCTGCCCTAGCGGCTGTTATTTTCTCTGCAATCAGTATGTCCCATATTTTCTCCCACCAATGGAACATGAGGGGGCCGTCAGCAGATTTCTAAGAGCGGGCGATCGCTATTTTTCCTGACACAAGGCACTGGGTTAGCAGTTTGGTTCTGTTTCCGGAACGTGGATAGATCCCTGGGATCCGGGTCCCCAAAAGGATAGGCTCAGGCTCTAGTGGGAGCGCCGTCTGGTTGATCTGTTCAATGGTGGCTAGACAGTCTCCAGAACTGTTGGATTCTAGGGCATGCCCACCACATGTGGACAAAAGAGCCTGACAGGCCACATCGTCTCCAGAAAGTGGGGTCGAGTGCCTGGTTCATGTGGTGAAGCCTGAGGGGAGGATAGTACCAGCGTAGCAGGATTTTGTAAGCACATTCTCTATTGGAAACACAGAGGGATGATTTATGAGTTCGGGTCCAGATATCCACCCAGGCCTGGTCCTCTATGGGATGTCCCAGATCTGCCTCCCAGTGAGCCATGGATAGAGTTTTTGAGGCCAGGAAGTCTCCCAGAAAGTGTTTGTATAAGGTGGAAATCCTGCCTCGGGCCGGGAGATCATTGAGAGTCAATTTGAGGGATGTGAGATTGTGAGTGGCAGCCTGGAGAGTTTGAGGGTGGGAACACCAATGACGTAGTTGGATGTAGGAGAATCTGTCTCTTTCCTCTAGCTGAAAGGATTCCTTACATTGTTCAAAGGTGCGGGGTAGGCCTCCCACAAATAGTTGACCTAAAGTTTCAAGGCCTCCTGCAATCCAGTTTGTAAAGTTTTGGGGGTTTTCACCAGGTGAGAAAGCCAGGTTGAGGAAGACCGGGGATAGGGCGTCTAGCCCCCTTGGGATTCTCTTATGTCTCAGCACCCAATCCCAGGAGTTTACAGTATGTTTAGTAGCTAATAGGAGTCCTTCCCATCGCTTTCGCATAGGAGGTGGGATGTGTGGGAGAAACCACAAGGGGAGAGGGAGGCGTGATTGTTCCAATTCAACCCATCTGGGACGGTCGGTGGTTACCTGCCATGCTTGGATGTGTGCCAGCTGTGCTGCTACCCGATAGGCCTGGAGGTCAGGGACTCCCAATCCACCCAATGTTGCATTAGCTAGCATTTCCTTTTGTGGGATCCTAGCTTTTTCACTCTCCAGATAAATTGGAACATTTTCCTCTGCAGATTACGGAGGCCGTACGCCGGGATTGCAACAGGGAGAGATGAGCAGGCATAAAAAAATCTGGGGAGAAGGTTCATTTTACAGGCAGTGATACGTCCCATCAGTGAGATTTCTTGGGGTGCCCAGCATTTCAGATCGCCTTCCAGTCCTTTGAGGAGCGGGGGGAAGTTAATGGAATATGTGTCCCTTGGATTCGCGGACACTCGGACTCCTAGGTTGAGGAAGACCGGGGATAGGGCGTCTAGCCCCCTTGGGATTCTCTTATATCTCAGCGCCCAATCCCAGGAGTTACTATATTTTTAGTAGCTAATAGGAGTCCTTCCCATCGCTTTCGCATAGGGGGTGGGATGTGTGGGAGAAACCGCAAGGGGAGAGGGAGGCGTGATTGTTCCAATTCAACCCATCTGGGACGGTTGGTGGTTACCTGCCATGCTTGGATGTGTGCCAGCTGTGCTGCTACCCGATAGGCCTGGAGGTCAGGGACTCCCAATCCACCCAATGTTGCATTAGCTAGCATTTCCCTTTGGGGGATCCTAGCTTTTTCACTCTCCAGATAAATTGGAACATTTTCCTCTGCAGATTACGGAGGCCGTACGCCGGGATTGCAACAGGGAGAGATGAGCAGCCATAAAAAAATCTGGGGAGAAGGTTCATTTTACAGGCAGTGATACGTCCCATCAGTGAGATTTCTTGGGGTGCCCAGCATTTCAGATCGTCTTCCAGTTCTTTGAGGAGCGGGGGGAAGTTAATGGAATATGTGTCCCTTGGATTTGCGGACACTCGGACTCCTAGATAGGGTATCGCCTTCATTTTCCATTGAATGGGGCATATCGGGGCTACAGATTCTCGTTCAGCCGGGGACAGACCTATCCCCAGAGCTACCGATCTATCAAAGTTAATGGAGAAGCCGGTGACCCTTCCATAACTATTTCAGAGAGGGCATGCCTTAATGAGGAACTGGCCTCCGAGATGGTGAGTAGGACGTCGTCCGAATATAGGGCGATGTTTTTTTTCTGCCAGGGAACTGGGGGGGGTGTCCCCTGCAACCCCTGCTCACTGTAGTGAGTGGAGTGTTGCGGGGGACAGCCCCCCAGCCCCATACCGACCCCACTGAAACACAACACATACCACAAAATGTTAGAACTTTTGGTAGTTAGAACTTTTCGTGGTGTGTGTTTTAGGTCTTTCGGTGGGGTCGGTAATTTGTTGATTCACTACTATGTAACTCTGCATTTACCAAAGTGGCGTTCTGCACATGAGTCAGTTGCTGACTTTGTTTTATTAGCCGCATGGAAAGGCTTAAAAAAATACATGTTTTTACTCAGGCTTTTATTTCTTTCTAAATGTTCATTTGCTCGAGGGCACATTCGTGTTTTATCATAAAAAAGCATTAGCAATGCCAATAGTTTAGGCCTTTTTTTTAGTAGAGTTGTTTTCTGAGTTGTGAAGGTTTTTCATGATCTACCTGGATACACCATCTGACAGGTTTTTCCATTATATACTGCGGTCATCCTCAAAACCATGTGAAGGCAGGGGCGTTGCAAGGGGGGGGGCTAAGGGGGCTTTAGCCCCTGATCTTTTGGTTGTAGCCCCGGATAGAATCTCAGGAGCTACAGCCAAAAGACTCGCTAGCCCCCAGTCCCAACAGTTCTGACATCAGCGTACTCCCGGGTCTTTTCCAGACCTGGCAACTCCCCTGTGTGAAGGCAACGTTTTCATTTTTAAAGATAATTATTAATTCAGTCAGTAAGGCTTGTAATAAACTATCCAGGGGACCCAGGGGTGTCCTGTGAACCTGTAGGAGTTCCAACATCTCACTTCTATGCTCAAAAGATAAACGGTTCTAGGGAAAGTAATAGTGCCAGGGAGGTACTCCCCTGCCGAGGCGTCCAGAAACTTGCTAACCCGCATCATATGTTAGATTTTGCCATCAAATGCCAAAATACTCCCACCATGTACAAACGTCATATACCCAGCTACGGACATCAAATGCTAGTGATCTTTCCTTGTTCCTTGTACCCACGCCGTATGGTAGTTTTTGCCTTCAAATGCCTACCCTTTGAGACTCATGAAAACTTGACACTAAAACCTTTGCGGATTTGCTCCTAGCAAGGCAATGGATTGTAAACGAAAACACCCTACTTACAAGCAGGATTATTTTGGAACACATGTCAAATGGATCTATTAACAGTGATGATTTGCAATGGAAATTCATAGGAGCTTCTGACTGGCTCTTAAGTAGGATTTGAGAATGTGCATGCAATTTATATCGAATTACAAAAAGGCCATTTGTCTAGATTATGGTTAGAACATTGAAATTAATGTGAAAGAACTAGCGCACTGATGAAGAGTTGTAAACTCAAAACACATGTAGGCGTTCTTTGGCAGTGTACCATGAAGATGCAAATGTAGATGGTATGTGTATCCATCGATAAAAATGGAATACATTGTGTAAACTTAGTGATTTTATTTTGATCACTGCACGTATATTTGATTGTATAAAGCGTAGATTTGAGTACCAATAGGAACTGCATCAGATCAATATAAATTACCTAGCGCATAGGATGGATGGCCCAATTTGGTCTCTGATTGCAGCACTACAAATAAAATGTATAAGAATTGTTGGTCCCGCAAGGTTAACCACCAGTAGTTTGTCTCCATTTCATTTTGGTCCATACTTGCCATACTTGGCAAGTCCCCTGAAATGGAGTTTCTATGTCCATGCACAGGACACTTTGATACGCTCACTTCCTTTGCCACCCGGCTGGAGTAGACTACTGAAACCGTGAACATTGTACACACGGTGACTGGTATATTGCTTCCCTTCAATGGGATACTAACATAACAAATTCTGACCTTACATCATCAAGTAAGTCTTGAAGACCTGCAAGCTCGCCCCTACTCCAGAAAGTCTACGCAACATTTCTAGATGAGGCAGGATATCAACCTCTGTGGTCCTGGGCCTGACGACATGTACGTGTACCATAGCCATGTAAATGCACACACAGTCTTTCATGCAAATGATCGCTGATGTGAAGCAAGCGGGTTAGCCAATCGTAAACAGAGGACTTGATATGTGGACAATGTTCTAAGGTCACCTAGCACAGGTGTTGTGACATAATCGTGGAGACACTCATGGAAGAGCATACCTTGCGTTTCTTTGAGAATGCAAGCTTCTCAATATATCCCTCAAAGGGGAGCATCTCACCACCTTCGGACATATGAATCTCTGCAACAACAACAAAAAACACCTGAGTTGCTATTTCGTGGAGAAAGGTTGGTGGTACTGCAGAAAGTGGAGTCGCCATGTATGTGCTTGGGAGGTCACATTGGCGCTTGTGCTTCTGGAGGCATGGCTAGCCGACAGACAGAGCAGAGCTGAATCCCTCAGGCTCTGTTCTTTCAATTGCATTTATCCTTACATCATACACATGAGAACACAAATGCTGCTGAAAGCCTCTCCGTTGCAGCCTGAGTACATTGGTTAACCAGTGATTTTCTAGGCTCTTGGCTGGACCACATCATAGAGATGTTCCTTACTGGTCCCGGTTTGGAACAGGTTGCGTTTGTGGCAGCCCCCACGCACCACCGATACCAGTAATGTGGGCTTGTATAGGGGCCTGGCTGTGGGTACGCCTTACATTGTTGCACACATCTGAGTAGAAAAGAATCCCTGCTGGATTATATAAATAATTGAGGGGCTGCAGTGCTGTAAACAGTCACCAGATTGAGACATCCATTAGCCAGTGTACTCCGTGAGGGAGAGAGGTGGGTGTGCTTTGGGAACATAAACTGTCCATGTCCTAAAAGTGCTGCTACCTGAAATGTCTTCATATTCCAGCTGACTGATTCTTTGATAGCCAAATGCAGGGAAACCTCTGGGTGCCCTAAACTATGGCTATGGCTGCGGCGTGAATACATCTGGCAGAGGGTGCTTGGAGCTGAGCTGCCGCTGCCCTCTTTCAGTGATATGGGCTCACTGACCGGTAGCAGAGTGTCCTATACACTAGGCGACTGCACTGTCAGTTGCAATGATGAACTGCACCTACGAAGGAACTGTAAGCTCAATCATTGAACTGTCGTGTGACCTGGATTGTGGCTATCAAAGGCTCTGATGATTTGTAGTGAGGGCAGACATTCATGGAGACACTAAACCATGACCAAGGAAAAAGAAGGTTGCCGGGACAGTGGAGCTGCTTGTTAGGACAGCCAAGTGAGGATAGATCAATACACATCCACGGTCAAGGAAAATCCACTTAAGGAATGGATGGTGTTGAGGAGAAATGTGGTGCAGCCATGAACATGGCATTGAACCAGAAATTGGCCAGATATCACAAACAACTGTGTTAGAAGTGGAACGGGATATTAAGAACACATTGGTAACCAAGATGGAGCATGCAAGTCTCATTGGGTCTTTAACAAGAGCTGACTTAAGGAAATCATTGGAGACAGTATCTGAGGTGAGGGTTTATTTATTTATTTGAATTTTTATATATCGCACCACACGCCCGCAGGCCTCAGGGTGCACAGTTGGTGTACGAACTAGAAACCATGCTCCAGGAGCTCAAGCCTAAGGTGAGGTGGTGGCTGCAGCAATAAGGATGTTATAGTGGAAAACAAAGGATGCAGAGGGACAGTCCAGCAGGGACAATATTCATGTGGTGGCCTGTCAGAGGGGGCAGAAGGTCAGTCCATAAAGCTGTTTCTAGAACAATGGATCTCTAAACAGTTCAAGCCGGGAGGTCTCTCACGATCTTCTCAGTCCAGTCGCAGGACCTTACCTGAAGCACCACTGAGACCGGTGGTGGCCAGATTCCTCAACTATAGCGATTGTGCTTTCATCCTGCAGCCTCCTTTTCATTCTATTCCCTGGCTACACTCATGGGCCTCATTACTAGTTTGGCGGTAGCCTTGCCGGTAAAACCGTTTGCCTGTCTGCGAACTACACTACCGGCAAGCTTACCGGTACCGTAGTTCCCGGACCGGCAAACTCATAATGAGGCCCAATGTGTACAGAAGCACAGGAAAGAATTTCAAGCTGCCAAGAGTTGTCAGAGTGTTCTCGGCATGAGGAACAGGATTTTATATCCTGCAAAGTTGAAAGAGATTTGTATTCGTATTTTTATCAATTTATATAAGGCTTTCACCAAAGCTCTGCACCAAGTATTTATACCCTTTCAAATAAGCGAGAAAGGCAAGGTTGCAATAATCTGTTCATCAAAAAAAGAAAACAATTATAATGACGATGTAGAAGATAAGAATTTAGATGAGAGTGAAACGCAGAAATAGAGTGGGGACATGTAATACACAGTGCTAAGGATTTTCCAGAGTTTAGGCACAAGGAGTGAAAAAGAGAAAAGTCAGAACTGAGCAGAGGGTAGCTAATACACTACCATTTTGAGATTGAGAACAGTAAGAATGAGACTAGGATCAGGGGAAGAAAGGCCACACATGCATGTGACAATGATGCAGAGAAAATGAAAAATAAGATGAGTCAAAAGAAAGCAGCAGAAGAGAAGAAAATATAGAATGTAGATGAGAGAGACTAAAGAGAAGTTAAATAGCAATGTTAAAGGTAGAGTGATGGAGCAAGTTCATCAACAGTAAGTTGGATTGAAAAGGCAAAGCAATAATCAAGACAAATTGAGCTTTGACAATATTGTAAAGTTGGAAGCAGCAATAATGTGAGATGTTAGAAAAAGAAAGAGTATAATCAAAAATGATGCCCACATTTTGAGCAAAGGTAGAAAGAGAGAAAGCAGAAGGGGAAAATGAAAGGGAAGAGGGAGGCAGTGGAGGAGGAATAGTTGATCATAGTGAGAATGCATCCAAAATGTGATAGCAAACAATCAGGCAGTAGAATGGAGAGAGTGGGAGAAGGTGGAAAATGAATAGGTCTGGGAATCAACAGCATAGAATTGACAAGAAATTTTAAAGGAGGTGATACTAGAATAAAGAGATGTTTGAAGGGGAAATGGAGGTGCACAAGAACAGATCCCTAGGGCACCCCATATTACAAGGGAAAAGGTGAATACTGCTTGCCTGCCCAAGAAATAGAAAAGGTCCTATCAGATAAGTAAAATCAAAAGCACTGCAAGACAGAGACAGAACATCCTAAAGAAGACGGAGTAGAGAGAACAACAGGATGATGAACAGTATCAGAAGAGGCAGAGAGATAAAGAAGAATATGAATAGAAGATAGTATGCTGCGTTTCATGTACACCCAGTAGCTTCTTTTCATGTTTACGTACTATGAGAAAGTCTGTAACTACTGGCGTCATCGTCGATAACCTCAGTGCAAGAGATATTATGACATAGACTAAAACAAACTTCTTTAAGTATGGATCCTTGTATTTGGTTTGGGTACTAAAGGGTTTTAATGTGCAGAGTGTAACGAGTTAGTGATACAGTAAGACAGTTTCAGTGGATTGAGATGGCCGAAGACCGAACTGATAAATAGGGAGAACGAATGATCACAAATCTAGGTTGTAATTTAAGTATAGACTATATGATCCAGTATTTCTGAAGGAAGGGAAGTCATCATATTTGGAGGGAAGGGACAGGTTGAGTGAAGGGTTTTTCTGAATGGGAAAGATAATGCCATGTTTACATTTGGTGGTAAAACCAGAAATAGAAATATATATATATTGTTCTCTCTTCTTTTTTTTCTTTTCTCTTCCTTTGTTAGTTACTGGGTGGCTGATCTACTGTTGCTAATATATTTCTAATGAATCTGAAGTTGCCTGTTGTATATGCTTTATTGCTGAGAGTGGGTAAGGTCTTTAATGCTGTGAAAGCATGGATGGTGGAGAACTTGCTTGATTGTGGTGCTTGGGACAGCCGCAAAGCTGAAAGAAATTGATGCCCAATATGAAGCTTTCTCAATTGGGGGTACTAGAATACAGGTTTCTGACCATGTGAAAACTCTGGGGTTATTTTTGATTGTAAACCTCAATTTTAACAAACATGTGTCCCATCCGAGTTTCGCTGTGTCTATATGACACAACTAGAGCCCTGGTTGCAGCAGCCACAATTAATACAAGACTGGATTACTGTAATGGGCTATTGGTCGGCCCATCGCAGGTTAACGTAAAAAGACTGCAGACCATTCAAAATGGTGTGGCTAGAGCTGTATGTGGCCTGAAGCGTAGAGATCATGTCACCTCCGCGCGCACGGAGCTGCACTGGCTCCCTGTTCACCAGAGGATTCTCTTTAAAGCATTAAGTCTTGTTTATAAATGCTTGGCAGATGATGCTCCAGTCTATCTCAGCGCACTGATAAGGAAACTTCTGTTTAGGCATGCATTACGGTCCAATGAAAAGGATTTACTGATGCAGCCAAGATTTTCTTTAAAGAGATTAGAAGGCTCAAGTTTTATTTTAGCGTATGGGCCCTGAGTGTTAGGAATGACCTTCCACAGTCACTTCAATAGCTCCCATCAATTCCTCAGTTTAAGAAAGCTTTGAAGACATATCTGTTTGATGGAGGAGGAGATTAGGAACCTAATGTCCATCACACTGACCTAGGACTCTTTATGTGTTTTCTGTTTGTTGTTGTCATGTGAGCGCTCTGAGGCCTTCGGGCTTGTTGGCGCTATATACACATTTTCTAGAATATAATATAATATAATTGCTGTTTGTATATGTAATAAAAATCAATACAAAAGATGTATTAAAAAATAAAAAGAGATATTGCAAAGATATATTGAGAGTGGTCATAGCAGGGGAAAGACCTTTAGCATGAGAGAAGTTGGTATAGCATTGAGAGGTGAAGCAGTAGGACGAGCATGGGAAAGGACAAAGAAAGAAAGCAGTATCACATTTAAAAAGAAGTGGCAAAGTGGAAAAAGACAAAGAAATAGATGACTGTTGTATCAGTGGAACAGAGGGATAGGGGAATTAAGAAAGAGAATAATGCAATTGGTAGACACAGAGTAGAAAAATAAATGGCAGTGGGTGAAATAGTGGAGGAAGAAGAGGGATCAGGTGGAGGGAGACATGTTATTGAGAACATTAAGGAGGTGGTGAGAATGGTGTGGGAGAGAATGAGATCAGAAAAATTCCGTTTTTTGGCAGCTAATATAGAGGGGTCTTCTGGGGTATGCAAGGAAGACAGCGAGCTAATATCAGAGGAAGAGTGTTTGTTTCCAATGCCGTTTGGTGGGTTGGAGTGAGTGAGATGCAAAGAGGAAAAACCTCAGAAGTAAGCCAATGCTGGGAAGGTTTATGGGAGGGAAGGAAGGACTGAGCAGTATAGTGAAGAGGGAAAGGTGCGGGCAAAGGAAAAAAAAATGATCTGAGGAGCAGATTGTCAAAATGTGATGTCAAACGGCGGATCATAGTTATGTATTGATCCAGATGAAGCATGTGATGTGATTGACAAATAGCACACCAGCAGTAAAGCTGAGGGTTGTACATCATCATGGAGCAGCAACAAGACATTCTAGTGGATTGCAGGTGCACAGAGCTAATGGTGCTACAGCAGGGAATCTTTGAAGCTCCTACCAACAGATCCGAGGATTCAAGAATAGAGGTTACATTGAGACAAGATGTACAACCAGTTTCACTGGCACCAAGGAATTTGGAAGAAGATGGCAAGGATTTGCATGCAGATTAAGTTTGCTGATCCGTAGTCTGGCCGATAGTGGCTATTCATTAGAAGTCTTTTCAATGGCACAATTGTTTGTCTTTTCAATTTTTAGTTTTCTTCTGTCTTTTTCTGCTCCTTCGCTCACTGGATGTTCTAGGTCCTGATTAGGGGATCATGCTGTGGTGCAAGAGATTATGGGTTTTGGTGAATGCCCCCTTTAATTCTACTTTTAATGATAATTCTTTATGGGGGGACACTCAGTGTATAGTTGTTAAGTAACCTGCTCAAGACTGTTATAGCTCCACACAGATTATCTGGGAGTAAAGAAGGTTGGCCTGATTAGTGGATCATGCTTTAGTGCGAGTGTTTCTGGTTGTATGCACTCAACTTTACGTCCAGGGTTTTTAATACATAGTTCTATAAATATCTGATATGTTCTTTAGCTCCTTACTACTTGGACTTTACTACTCCACACAGTTTAGTTGGGAGAAATAAAGTTATACGTTGGTTGGGAGGGCAGCATGGAGGGTTCCTGTATTTTGTAAAACATTTGGATGTCAGTGCAGAGCTATGTTGAGCGTCCAATCCCTTGTGTTGGGGATTTATCGCATGGTGTGTTCTGTTCCGATTCCCTGCTTGCATGTCGTTATATTGTTATGTGGGAGACGTTGCAAGATGCAGGGGTTCTGGGAGGTTGGATGTGCGTGAGGGCTAGCATGAAGTTCATGTTCCCCATCAATTAAAGAGCTACACGTCTGAGGTGTAGTTTAGTGCCACAGTGGGTGTTCACTATGCCAGTCATTGCTGGGCTTTGCAGCTTCCCGAAGACAGTGGCAGAATGTGTTTCCTTTTGGGTTGTGTGGTTGGCTAATATGGCAGAGATAAGATGACGATGATTAAGGGCTACTTGGGGAGGTAGGCCTTGTACGGGCAGAGGACACACTCAAGTACATAATTCCCTGTTGCGCGACACCGACAATGAAACTGTTGCAACACCAACAATGAAGGAAGACACGTTCAGCGCAGTCAGCGGGACGAGTGCTGACAGATTCTATTCCTCCCATTTTCTGACTATTACAATGAACACTGCAGGGGAGACAAGGTGCAATTCCTCCCAGAATACTTTTTTTTTCAGGGCAGAAAGGCTTTCCAGGGATCTTACCGCCCCATGTTGTACACACTGACAAACTCTAGGTTGCTGAAAAGAAACAGACATTCTCACACTCGCTTGCAGCGTGAGTGAAGGGCACCACTCATGTAGTCAACCACAGTTTGAAATCCAAAATGGTGGCTTTGTGGAGGAAAAAGAACTTCGAGCTGGTTTCTGGATGGGAAGGGGGCGCACAGTGAATGCTTGCAGTGGTTCTGGAGGATGTGAGGATAAAGGAGAAGTAATCCCCATATTACTGGACCTTTCTGTGGCCTTTGACACCGTAAGCCACCTCACTTTGATCTGATTGAGTTAATTAGGCCTTGGATAGCTGGTCCTCGGCTGGATTGAATCCCTTCTGATCGATGGCCAGCAAAGTATGTCAATGTCCTCTTACTATGGTGTTCTCTGGAGTGGCTTACACTATCTCCTACAGATCAGTGTTCTTCCCACTGCGCAGTCACTCACAAATGTGATTCCTCCCTATCAGATTACATTAGTTAACTATGTGGACGATACTCTAATCCTCCTTGAGCTTTCTGCTGTGACTGCCATTTCTGAGTTGAGGGAAGCGTTCAAAAATTGCACCTTTCACATAGACAATTGCTGCAGGCCAAAATGATTTAAGTTAAACCCCACCAAGACCAAACTGTGTATTACTGGTTTGTATATATTAGATATAGACACCTTTTGCCCTCTTTTGCCCTCTACGATGGAACCATGCACATGCCTGCAAAATCAGTAAAAAGTCTGGGTGTGGTGATTGGCCAGGACCTTTCCCCAGGTCTGCAAATTCCCGGTTGTAAAAGTAAGGTTTTACTCCATCTTTGGAGGATTCCACAGAAACCAGGTGCATTTTGTGTCGGTTCCATCATGTTTGGATTACTCAAGCCAAATGGATCTGAACTGCCCTAAGTACCTCTTAAGGTAACAGGGGTTACGGATGAGCTCTGTTGTTAATGAATAGACGATTCAGAGAGCAGGACATATCACCCCTGTTTGAAGGCCTTTCAAATGGCTAACCATGAAGAGGTGTGTACAGTTCAATGTTATTTGCATGGTGCTTCCTACCTATCACAACCTTGGCCCACATTTCCTCCAGTTTTAGCTCCTTAGCTATTCACCTAAAAGGCAGCTTCGATTTTCTTTGGCCAGTGTTTTGACTTTCCCACAGATCAAAAAAGCAGACCCAGAGGCTGTTTGTGTTTCTCTCTCGTTCCGCTGTCATGGAATAAGCTACCAGGCCAGATTAGAGCTATTTAATAGCATTTGGTTTTTGGGAAGTAACTTAAAGCATGCCTCTTTAAAGTAGCAATCCGTTTTAGTGCCAAGAAACTACTTGTGGTGCATGTAGAACTTTTTAATACTACCTAACATACCATTACTTGGCGGATCAGTGAAACACACAGCCCAGGCTAGTGATGCCCCCATGTGGAACAATGTTTTTTTTCCCCCAATCTTTACAGCCCCACATATGTTCGCTAACCCTCCCTCATGGGATTGAGAGGGCGATATCAAGGCGCATATGAGTGGAAAACACAGGGGCAATAAGAATACCTGAGCTCCCATAAAATGGGCGACTACACAGGAGTTGAGTGCTGTTGTGCATTCTAAACTGAAATCTCTGCATACATTGTATGCCTTCAACTGCCAGGGTTTAACAAGGTGGGCAGAAGCTGCAATCATATATGTGTGTATGAACATATAGGTTCATACATATGTGTAAACATGTGCGTTGACTCATTCAGGTAAACTCGGGTAAAAGACAAACAGCATGCTTTAACATCCCAAACTCTTTATTCCTTAAGGTGCTCAGCTGGGAATGAGTCGGGGAAAATACATTTTTAAGGAAAACTAACTATATATCATTGATCTAAATCAATGTATCACACTGACTGTCAAGACTGGAGGGGGGTTTCGGTACTCATGCCCTATAGATGGCAGAGTAGAAACACAGAGGACCCCAGCCAAGATTCTCTATTGTTCGTAGCAATGGACGAGCAATCAAGGCTTAGCTCTCAGGAGGTGATGCGGGCTGGTTCTTAAGCACAGTGTAGTCCCCGAGCCCCCACAAAGGAATGTCCACACACTATGTTAGTGATAACACAGCTCTTTATATAAATAAGGTTCAAGTTAGATACACAATAACACACTTTGTGCTCAGGCAATTCTATAATGATAAATATGTACAATATCTCTGTGGTACCACCGTTCACTCTTGACTCCTTTAAAATGTACGAACTGGCGACAGTTGCGATAACATACAAGTCCAATAGTAATGTGAACCAATACCAGACATAGGAGAGAAACAAGTAGTTAAGCAATTGGCAAAATCCGGGGTTGCTACCACCCAACACTGTTCTGTGTGAGGATCCCCCCACCTCGGTAACCTGTAAATAAGATATACTGACAAGCAGGGCTTTAAGTGGGGTAAGAAATCGAGGGAGGGGCCCTCATTTGGGGATGTGGCTTGTGGGGGGTTGTGGCCTAAAACGTACGCAAATCGTAAGGTATGCACACACATATATATACATATTATATATCTGTGTGCGTACCTTACTATGGTTTGTGTACTTTGCAAGCCATCTTTTCTAAACATAGAAATATGTTACATATAATTGTAATGTAATGTACCATATTTCTATGTTTAGAAAAGATGGCTTGCAAAGTACACAAACCAGAGTAAGGTACGCACACAGATATATAACATGTATATATATGTTTGTGCATACCTTACGGTTTGCCTACTTTTCAAGCCATTTTTTAAAAAAAACATTGCAGGGTTTATAAAAGATGGCTTTGAAAGTACACAATTCAAGCCATCTTTTATAAAGTTTTGACTACGGACAAAATTGTCAGTCAGCAAAACTTTATAAAAGATGGCTTGAATTGTGTACTTTTCAAGCCATCTTTCATAAACCTCGAAAAATGTCAAGAAATCCCCAGGTTCGCCGAGGGTTAAAGACGCCTCGGCGACCTGGGGAAACAAAGGCGCAGTAACTGCCTCTGGTGACCCCTCGCGCGAGAGGTCACCAGAGGCAGTTTCTATGACTGACAGAAGTGGCAGTCAGGCACAGCATCGCTGTGATTGGCTGCCACTTCTGTCAGATCGCCTGACTTCATTGCTGCCAATGTTGCGTGCGGTGGGACCGGGGGCCCCGGCAGGGCCCCGGCTCAGCCCCACTTTTCGGAGACTGCCGGGACCCGGCCCGGCAGGCCCCCGCCCACTTAAAGCACTGCTGACAAGCCCCGTCCATATATTGTTTAGCAGAGTCGTGTTCCCTTCTAGAAATGTTTTAGTACCCCGATGTGGTTTAGCAGAGTTCTTCGATGAGTCGTCAACAGATCCTTCTTGAGTGAACTCCCTTTAAAGCAGGAGCCACGGATCATCAGGATTCCTTGAAGAAGAGGTGAACAATGTTGTCGAGGTAGCAGTTTCGGTCCTTGCGGTGCTCATTTACGATTGGTCAAAAACATCCTGCAACAGTGAGGCATGCGGTGCACCTTGATGACGAGTGTTTGTTGTCGCAAAGGGAAGACAATGAAGAACTGTATACCCAGCAAGGGCTTCGGGTCGTCGGCATTTGGCGTCTTTGATGTCTTCAGGTGGCGGGAAACCCACCAACGGAATTTCCTCAGACGTCGACTTTCTCTGGCAGGACGAAAGCGGTCGACGGTGATGTGCAAGGGGGTCCTTGATTCAAAGTGACTTAGGCAATGGAGCGTTGTGGCTCTGGTCAACGAGGGTACAGCAATACCTCTGAATCTCAATCGAAGGTGATGGGCATCAATTCTTCTTGTTTCAGCGGGCCTCAAGGTTAAGCATCAAGTTTCGACTTCAGCTTCTGAACAATTTCCATCCATCAGTGAGAGGTCCCCAGATATACTGTTGGTATCTCATTCACTCTGCTGGGTCACACTCAGGCAACCAATCATTCAGAAGGACATTCCGGCAGGCCGGCAGCCAATCGGGCTCAAGGGCATTCAGGCCATTCTTCTCCATCCAGAAACTCACAACACGGAATGTGGATTCAGACAAGCACCCAGCGTTTCAGCACTCCACACTGCATTCATACCAGTTTCGGGCAGGGCTGTCTCAGTCTTTGTGTCATACAGCAGATACCAGACACCCATAATATGAAATGCATATTTGTCACACACTCCATTCACCCAGGTCCCACCTCACAGGCATACCCACAACATACAATCATTGGGAAGGCTCCAGCCAGTCTAGCCTGGACTTCCCCACAAAACCATATATGGAACTTCCACCCAACAGCCAGTCAGGGGAAGAGACAGAGTGAGGGCTTCCCGGGACTTCGGGAAAACAAGGTAACAGGCGATGGAAACCAAGAAGCCACGGCGCCATCTTGTCCGCATCAGGAATCCCCTGATTCCTATGGCAGGGCCCGGGTATCCCAAAATGGAGTATACCCAGAGCACCTGTCAAATTGAGCATGGAGCTGCCACCAGCCCCTACCCTGCTCAGTGGGCCTCACACAGGTGCCCAAAAACATACACCAGTGGTACAGGTTTGTACCCCGACCCATGGGTGCCATAAGAGTATCCCAAAGGTCTGTTCACCAAACCAACAAGACGGAGAGCCGCACCGCTAGGAGTCCCACATGAACTCCTGTGTGGAAAACAAGACAGAACACCTGATAAAAAGGAATAAAGGACAAGGATACGGAGGTCCTGTCCATCTGATGCATTTCCAACATCACACTGATCCCCACAATTAAATGTGGGAATTGTTTTATATCAGGAGGGCTGGGTGACACACACTCCCACCCACCAAAGCTTCATTCAGTACCCTTAAACTGAGCCGCAGAGAAATCATGGAAAATGTGTCTAAAAATTGCAGAAAACCTGTCAGTGTGGTAAACCCAAGATTAACCAGGAGCAAAGATAACCTGATTTCCTCCCCATGTTTCCACGTTTTCAATCTCCTCTGATTAAAAGGTACTCAACCCACCTTCCACAATGGCATCAACATACTCACCAGTGTATGGGGCTGGAAGTTATACACTTTATACAGTCCTGAAGTCAGAGGATAAATTTGCACTCAATTAATTAAAATACCACATGGGAGTCGCTTTAGTAAACACTCCCAGTGCTATTTGATCAAATCTATAATTCCAGAATGACATATGCTTCTGAAATATTTACTTATTACCCAGAATTAACTGTCAATTTATATGTCCCCATCCCTCAATAGTTACAAATGACAGGGGGCTGGGTTTAATCTTTTCCCTTTTTAGAATATATTTCCCCTTTGCTTTATACTTACATAGGAGTTTATTTGGGCATCTCAAAGACAGGTGGGCACTCCCTTAAGGACTGGTTCAATTCTCCCCCTCAAGGAACAGATAGCCATCTGGCAGCCTGGTCTCCCTCTTTATGTATTGGGACCATTCTGCTGCCTGTTTCGTTAAAGAAGGCCTGACTCTATAACTCCAGGTAGGTCTCTCTTAAATGCTCTGCTAGTAATCTATAAAAATGGATCCAAAAAGAAAGATATCTATTCCATTCTTCTTTGTGTTGTTATCTATTCTTCTTTCTCTCCTTTTTCCAATCATCAGTGAGTGAGCAAGTACATGTGTCTCAGAATCTGTGGGTCGGAACTTTAATAGAGCAGAGACCGCACGCTTTAAAGTTGTGTATAATTTTTACTAATCTAATTGGTCTATGTATGTGATTGGACAGTGTTGCAAGAGTGACATCACACTACGCCATCCTCCTCCCCCATTGTGATTGGGCATATTAATGAACAGTGCAGTCTAATGGGATTGACTTATAAACCCAGTATTTGATGTGATGGAATATTGGAAATGTTGACATTAAACATTTGTAACTTTCTAAAACAGCGTATACCACACATGTGATCATATTACTAATCGGTTCACCAGATTGGTCTCACTCCTGTGAATGAAATGATGCTAGTCTAATCTCGGCACAGCAGGGGATGATACACATTTGGCCAATTTTGTTCTGGCACTTTTAGACACAAATTCCATATGCATCTCATAATAGCAGGCTATCCAACATGGACACTAGGATATAAAAATTACTGGTGTGTGCCGCGCATAGATATCCATATTTGCCTAATTTACATAATTAAAATATATCAAAAATATTTAGTTTTACTTCCATCTGATTGCGCCTTTGAAGCTCAACATGTTATTTAAAAAATTAAGTCTCTGAAACCTTTTATTCGAAAGGTATGTGATAAGGTTATTCACAATGTAGTGTTAGTGGTGCATTTTGTTTCTTATTTACAAAACATTATATGGCATCACTAATTAATCTGCCTAGTAACAGAACATCTGGTGTCCCATACTGTTAGTTCATGGCTGGGACATTTTATGAATCCTGTGAATGCTGGTGTCATGTTGAAAGTTCTTTGCAGTTAAACTGGCAGGGCTTTTTATTCATGACTCATTCCTGCCCCCTTAAGTGATTCCAGTACATGGGTGAATCCTGGATGAGACATCCAGTCTTCCCAGGTACGAAGTTGCCTGTTCCTTCAAGAATCTTGCCAAACCAACTATCCATGCACTTTTACTTGGCCATCACACCTGTCAGTCTGTTTACACCCACCCAGTTTACACAGTGTCACAGAGGACAGGACTACCTCAAATTTGAAGAATGATACACCGCATACAACTAACTAACGAAACTGACTGCTAGGAGTGATATCACTCTCTGACCAAAAAAATGAAGAAATTATCCTTCTGGATGCCAAAACATACCCAAAGGGAAATAATGTCTATGTATTTGATTTATAAAGTACAATCCTATCTGGAATATAACAGAGTGCTCAACAAAGGAGGATACACCCAGGGGTCAGAAGTAGTATGCAAGCATCGCAGAGTAGTTGGCATGAATAGAAGGAGCACAGGAGGGAAATCCCCAAAGGGGGAGAAGTAGGTTTGAGAGGAGTCATCAGCGGCAGACTAGATATTCTTTGAAGTGTAGGGTCTTCAGATTCTTCCTGTAATCTGGGATGCAAGAGGGCAGGGTTGAATGAAAGACAAACACACAAATGCTGCTCTTAACTCCAATATAAGGGATAAAAATTGCTTTCAAAAATGATCTATTCGAATATAGCATACCTTGTTGGATCAGTGAAATGCACAGTCTATTCTACTGGTGATATAATACCTATTTTACTTATCAACTCGTCATCCTCATACATTTTTTATGTATTTGATGAGAGAGCAGAGCTTCAACAGAGAAACTCTGTACATGAGGACATTTGATCTGACAGGAAATCCCATACCTGGGTGCATTTTAATACAATTAGAGATACATTGAATTATCCAGTGACCATGGGAATAGAGAGGAGGCATGGGGACATCAAGAGTAGTGGACAACAATGATATACAATGAGCACAAATGAACATTTACACAGGTTATCATATACAGTATTTTAGGCGTCATGGGGGGTGATGCTACCCCATGACCCTTGTGATCCATCAAGAGAAAGGAGGAGCTTTTTAGGGCAGTTTGAATCCTGATGATTTTGAGGTGGACATCATATCAGGAGGTGATGGGGAGAAAGATGGGTGAAGGAGTGAAACAGAGAATTATTCGTTTAGGCAGGAAACTGGGAGGTTAAAGGTGGCTTGGTATTTCAGAGTGCAAGAGGGTAGATGGAATTAGCCAGACTGCGGGTAGGGCAGATTAAGATTATCTCAGGGATTCAATGGAGATGAAATATGAGGTGGGAGTGATTTACCATTGGCAGCACCCCAGATGGAGGCACTGGTGTGAGGTGGGTGAGGAGGGAGGGTGACAAAGCTCAGTAAATTGTCAGGAGCTAGCGGAGAGTCCAAAAAGGAAGCTGGAGCAGTAGACAAGGCTGTTGAGAACCAGGGTGGAGATGCATCTGTGGGGAGTGAAATGTGAGATGGGGCATAGCTTTCTGATTTTCAAGCAGTTCAATCTGGCAGTTCCGAAGGTGGTAATGAACTGTGGGGGTATCTGGGGAAATGTTAATGAAGAAAGGAGGATGGGAGAGGCGCTAGAAGCCAGGATGTTTATTACCACAGTGCTGGGGAAGTTAAGTATCATGCCGTGAAGCATGATCCGATGCACTGTTGTATATGCATTATTAGGTGTTAACAGGTCAACTTGAGTTCACATTGTGTCAATGTATTGTTGTTTCCCTTTTGGAATACAATATATCATTTTGCTCTGAGCGAGACATATTCCTCTTGCAGCACCAAATACACCTGAGCTAGAGTCTTTATGTGCAGCTCCATATATTGAGAGCATGTGGCTTAAATTTGAACATTTCTGAATGTGCCTATATGGGCTTCTGCAAAATGTCTATTACCAGCAAAACTCCAAGGCTTAGCCGTATGCATCTGTCATGGCCCTCATGTGTTGGGAATGTGATTATGTATCAGGAATGAGTGTCTACATCTAAATGGTGATACCTTTTATATTCAAATCAAGTTTGGAGAAATCCATGGCGCCATTGAGATGAATGTTGGCCACAGTTTTTTCCTCATCTTCCATGTTGTAATTCACATGTAAACCTGACGCGGAACCTCCCTCTGAATGTTTTTTTCTTCAGCACCACATATCACACTCCCATAGTATTATGCAGTGGACCCAAAAGCCTCATGGATGTGCAGACTTACAAAAGTATCTCTCATATTCACTGAGCCCCGAACTAGTAACAACAAATATCGATCCTTGGGTGCCTAGGAATACATCCAAGGAGCTGTGCAAAGTAAGCCATCAAATAATTTCCTTTGTGCTACACCTAGTAGACCGGTCATCTCCTTGGAGAGCGCTACATTTTTGCAGTTCTTCTGGCAGGTAGGTTGGCGGAATGTACCTGTTGCTCTCGGATACTTTACATGTATGCATGTAGGATACAGTAAGAGCCGGATTATCACACATACTCTGATATGCCACCAAGCACATGAAGTCGATCCTGGCTCCATTGTGGATCAGGAAAGTGGTGATTTCACACCGCCCATCAGATATATGGCAGGAATCTTCCAGCACTAAATCCTATGTATAGAAAGGCCAGACCTCGTCCCACCAATGGTTGCAAAAAGCTGCTCTCATCTGTGCCATCTTGTGCATTCAGTGATGCAATTAGCATTCTTATGAACCAGAATACTATGTGCTTTTAGCTGCTGCTGACATACATATCACCCCAACAAATATGGTATTTCCAAGCTTAAAATCATGTTCTTTAAGTTTAATTTTAATTTAGTTATTTATAATGTGCATATACCAATATAACATTGGCTGCATCTAGGCGGAGTTGGAAAAAAAGTACGGAAAATCCACTCCCCACAAGCCAAAACAGAGAACATACTATGAAAAAAGATCAATCTTCAATTTTATTAGAAAGATCATCAGGGATTTGAGCGAACAAAGCTGTGATGGCGGTTTATTCCAGAGACGAGGGCCCAAAATGGAACAACGCCTAGCACCACTGGTAGAGCTGTGTATTTGTGGGATAGGCCGCAAATATTTGTTCGTAGATCGAAGAAGGTGGGATGTAGAATATGGTTTTGCAGTATAATTATTGAGGCGCTAAGCCATCAATTCTGCTGCATTTCGGATGATTTGGAGACGTCTCAACAGGAATTTCAGCAAACTGGCATAATAAGCATTGGCATAATCGAGCCTGGAGTTTCCGAAAGCACCAACCACCAGAGCATGTGTAGCATGCGGTAGAAATTGAAGTGTACATCTTAGCATCTGTAGGCAGCAAAAGGAGAATTTGTTGGCCTCATTGACTTGACAAATTAATTCATCTCTGTTTCCCAGATACCCCCCTTATGTTTTATCTTATTGGAAAATCTGGTATGGAGGTGAAACAATGCCAATGGTAGAGGGCATTTCATGGGATATTCCTGGAGATGTGCGGTGCCCAGCAACATATGTCTTACTAGGGTTCAAATGGAGTTTGTGATTGCCCAGTCTTGATCTCAGAAAGACAAGACTGTAACTGTGAGAAGTTCTCCTGAGGGCATGAGAGCCTATGAAACAGTTCCAGATCATCTGCGTAGGAATAAAAATGAATATCGAATTTCTGGATAATGGACAGTGAAGGAGAGTTGTAAATGTTAAAAAGAAGGGGAGATAAGGGGCAACCTTATGGAACTCACAAGGAAACAATGAAGAATCTGAGGTGCAAGAGGCCATTTTGACGGCCTACTGACTATTGGAAAGAAAGCTTCGAAAGCAATCCAAGGCGGACCCTGAAATCCCAGCAAGGTCTGAAAGTCAGGATAAAAAATATTATGGTCCACCATGTCAAAGACGGATGATAAATCCACCATCATCACCAGGGCAAAACAGCCATGATCTGAAATGGGAGTCCTGGGGTAGGTCGATAATTCCCCATATCATCAGGGTCTAATGAGGTTTTTTTAAAGCAAGGTTATATGAGCAGTTTTTAGGTGCTGAGGGGCAGATATTTGATTTAGACAAATTGAAAAAGTTCATGATGAATTTGGCCAACGTGGTGGAATGCATTTCAGCTACTAAAGTGGGAGGTACGTCTGTGCTAGAAAGATAGGTTTACGCTTGTCTAAAAAGGTAAGGACATTGCCTTCAGAGACACTATTAAACGCAAAGGCAGGTCCGATCTGAGTGGCTGAGTCTACTTCTGATGGAAAGCGAAAAGTTTCCTCATACTGTAAATTATTATAAATCTTAAGGATCTTACCAAGAAAAGAATGGAGAACTGTATTACCTAAATCAGCCAATGGCAACATTTCTTGAGAGAGACACAATGGACTGCTACAAAAATGTGTGGCTGGTTTATTTACGACCAAACTGATCTAGCCATGAAGGAAGGTAGATTTAGCATTCCTAATTTCAGTTTTATATAATGGAAGTGCTTTCTGCACCTTATTGAGGTGGAAGGGCTCAAGACTTCCACTACATTTTCTCTTTCCTTTGATAAGCTTGTTTAAGTAGTCTTAGTGATGACGAAAACAGGGCGACGCCCCCATTGCTTGTTTTGTCCTCTCTGCCTTTTATTTTGCCTTATTTTCTGCTTTCACGCACTAAAATATGCTGATACACAAATCCAATCCTTCACAATTTTCTCACTTGGTTTCATTTTTTGCAACTTACCATCCTGGCGTGCACCAGATCCCTGTATTGTATACTGGGAAGCTCTTATGCAGTATTATTCACTACACGGGCCCGGTTGCTCATATTTTCATACCTAAGCTTAGGATTTCCTCAATAGAAAACAAATGCTCACTCTGTAAGGATCATTTTAGATATTTGTGAATCTGTTTCCTAAAATACTGTTTGCTAAAGGAAATATAAGTGTTGAGTTATATTTTCCACTGTTAATCAAATATGAAAAATGTGTTTTGCTTTTTTCATTTTTAAATTATTAGTTGTTACATGGGTTGCTGTATGAGAGACCCTTAAACGTAAGTGCAAGGTGGCTGAGAGGAAATGGCATGCTTCATGTACATCCTCTGACAAACTGGCCTGCCGCATGCTCGAAAGGGAATACCGGCTCTCTGTTCGCAATAAGAAGCGAGCTCACATACAAGCCCGCGTCTCTGCGGCATCCAGCAACTCAGCTGAACTCTTTCAAATCTGCAAGGAACTGGCCAATTCTGCCGCAGTCTCTACCTCTCCTGTCCCTTCCCAGGCCCTCTGCACGGCACTGGCTTCTCATTTCATCTGCAAAACTCAGAACATCCAGTCCTCTCTCTCTCCCTCTCCCCCCTGTCCCCTTTCTTCCTCTACTCTCTGCTCTTCCTCTGGCCCTTCTTCAGCCACGTCTCCTCCCTCCTTTCTGCCTTTCCCCTGTTCTCTCCAAACAAGTCTAATCTATGAAAGTCTCATCAAAACATGTTCACCCCTGTCCCTCCAAAACCATCAAGGACCACATTGACTCCCTGACTCCTGCCCTGGTGGATTTCTGCAACCACTCCTTCACCACTGGAGTCTTCCCCTCCCCCCCTTAAGCACTCCCTTGTGCACCCTCCTCGTAAGAAACCCTCTGCCAACCCCTCCTGCCCGGCTAACTATCCCCCAATCTCCATCACTCCGTTTCTGGGCAAACTCCTGGAAAAGCTGGCCATCTCCCAGCTTAATCTTCACACTGAATCTGTTGGTTGCCTCCATGACCATCAGTCTGTCTTCAGAACTGCCAGAAGTACAGAAACTGCTCTCCTGAACATCTGTGAAGACCTGCTTCCAACCCCCCATGTGTCCTCATCTTACTTGATCTCTCTTCTGCCTTCGACACGGTCAACCATGCCATCCTGCTCAACCGTCTCCGTGATAACCTTGGGATCACCAGTCAGGTCCTCGTGTGGCTGACTTCTTTTCTCTCCAATCGACCCTGCCAGGTTCAACTCGGGTCCTTCTTCTCCTCCATCTCTATATCTACCTGTGGTGTTCCCCAGGGGTCTAACCTCTCTCCCTGGCTGTTCAACCAATACGTGGCACTTCTTGCCCACCACATTGCCGCGCTATGCCTTAACATCCAGTGCTATGCGGATGACACTCAGCTCATTGTCAGGCTACCCTCAGCCACCTCATCTCCCTCTCTCATCTCTGACTGTCTGTCCGCCATCCAGGAGTGGTGTGGCACCAATGAGCTCTGCCTTAATGCCAGTAAAACAGAGATTCTCCTCATCGGCACACCCATACCCTCCTTTCCTGTCACTCCCTGGCCGGCCTCCCTTGGTCCTCTCCCTGCTCCCACCTGTGAAGCAAAAAACCTTGGGGTCATCTTCGACTCCACACTCTTCTTCTCTCCTCACATCTCCGACATCTCTACGAAGTCACGCTACCAGCTGCACCTCCGAAGAGGTATTCTTCCTTTCCTCTCCTTCCCCCAGAAGCTCACTGTCTCCAGAGCTATGGTTCTCTCTAGGCTGGACTATTGCAACAGCCTCTTTCTAAATATGCCTGCTTCTACTCTCCGCCCTCTGCTACTTATCCAGAACCGGACTGCGAGACTTGTCCTTGGCCTCAAGCCCAGGGATCGTATCTCTCCAGGACTGAAATCTCTCCATTGGCACACAGTGGCTTCGAGGATCAAGTTCAATACCTTCAAGTCTCTCTTACTAAATATCTTCCTCCTCGAGCTCTTCGCTCATCCGCCTCCAACTTCCTCAGGGTCAGTCGCTTCTCCAAGCAACAAGTTGGTGGTAGATCACTTTCTTCGGCTGGGGCCTCCCTCTGGAACAGCCTCCCTGCCCCCCTGAAATTTGAGAAGAACCATCTCCAGTTCCGGAAGCACCTCAAAACCTTTCTCTTTGCTTCTGCTTTTTCTCCTCCTCTCCCCTGCTGATTTCCTGGCTGATACTGAAACTTTACCTGGCCACCCTCTGATCTCGGGCCCAGGTCCCCTCCTCCGCCAGTCACACACCTGCACTGCCCTCTTGGCAACCCCCGCACTTGGGTACTGATTTTCTGTATCCCTACAGTACCACTACCAGCACTTGACACCTGATGCCTGCACTTACCTTTACCCTTGCACTTTCCACCTGCTGGTCGAACTTTACTGTTGTTATTTATTCTATTATCCCATGTAATGCACTGTCCCCTCCCCCCTCACCCCTGCACTCTCCCCCTTTCCCCTTCCCATGCACTTGTGCGATCTGAATGACACCTGACCTAGTAGGATCGTTGTCTGTCTTCCCTCTGTTCCCCCTCCCTTGCCACGTTGTGCCTTAAACACTTGTGTATAGGTGCGTTATAAATGCCATATCATATCATATACTATGAGTATGAAATACCAGAACCTGAAATACTATAAGTATTTGGAGAAAGGGGACATTCAAAACCAACACACCATGGCGCCATGAGGTTTCAAGGATGCGAGAATCCAGACAAATTCAGTCACAAGAGGGATTAAGGGTCATCATACACAGCAAACCCTTCCATCAAGTATATTACACAGACCTGCAGAAAACCAAAGACGTTTTATTTCCATATAAGGTCGCGGGTATGAACATTTATTGTGATGAGGACACATGTATGGTGCCAGGAAAAATAACACCATTCAACCTCCCTGGTGGAACTATACATTCAAGACACTTCACAGTAGCAACTATACATTAACTAATGAAAGAAAGAGAGGCATGAGGGAGGAGAAAAGGTCACAGTGAACAAGCAGCAGGGTCACTTACCCTCCCTGCTAAGATTCACCGAATCCAGAGGAAGACGACGAGAGCGTTAGCTAGTGATAGAATTAGATAGAATTGTGAAGGTTAGCCACGCGTCACATTTAGATAGAATTGTGAAATTAGACATGCGTCACATTTAGATAGAATTGTGAAATGAGACATGCATCACATTTAGATAGAATTGTGAAATGAGACATGCATCACATTTAGATAGAATTGTGTAGGTTAGCTACGCGTCACATTTAGATAGAATTGTGAAATTAGACATGTGTCACATTTAGAGAGAATTGTGAAATGAGACATGCATCACATTTAGATAGAATTGTGAAATTGGACATGGTCACATTTAGATAGAATTGTGAAATTAGACATGCGTCACATTTAGAGAGAATTGTGAAATTAGACATGGTCACATTTAGATAGAATTGTGAAGATTAGCCACCTAGATGAACTTTGAGAGTACCCAATGTACTAACCCCCCTCTCCTGCTCCCCTCCTACACACCTCCCTTACACACCCATCGGATAGCCAAACTACACACACAGACCCAACAAAACTAACACTCGCACACAACAACCCCAGGCTGTGGACCTTACCCCTACGGACACAACAGGCCAGTGCACACAACCATAACCTTAATCACTAGCCAATTCAACACATAAAACACACACACAACAAACCTCCCAGGCATAGGGCCTCACCCTTACGGATACCAGAAGCCGGTGCAGAAAATCAAACCATTTGCAACCCAACACACACAGATGCTGTGTCTCCTGGTTCTGGACCTATCCTATCTCTCCACCCTCACTAACCAACCACCTCCTCTTTCTTGCTGAGCCACGTGAGCGCCTGCAGACTGCCCCTGTGTGGTAGCGGTGCATGGTAAAAATCAAGATAACATAACACATTTCATTATTAAATGATGTCCAAAGGGTATTTCAAAAGGGACCTAACTGGAGGTTGGAATACAGTGTTAACCAAATGAACTGTGGAGATGGTTGTTTTATGAAAAAGGTGAAAAGAAACACAGCCGGTATTTCATAGCATGTGCAAAGTGTATGCAGGGTGCCACCAATCTTTTAACATATGCACTGTTTGGTGCCCTGCAGGCAATTTTAAACATTTGCACGGCAGAGTGCAAAAGGAATGAGTAAAATATTCTTTTACTCTTATGGTCTGTGTTGTAAAAAAAGTAATTAGCCACCGTAACTCACACATTTTTGTAGACAGCATTTAGGCACTGACTAGTAGATTCCTGCGGGATCTGTGGCAAAATGGGGGTTGAGTGCATAGGAATCCATTTGTGTTGCCCCTGCATGAAAATCACATGTGGGTGTAAAACTTAATGCACTCACAAGACAGAGGAGACAAGCACACTGTGGATCTAAATTCCACTTTCTTCCCCTTCTCCAGATTGCTGGGGATTTGATTTCCACTGTCTTCCCCTTCTCCAGATTGCTGGGGATTTGATTTCCACTTTCTTCCCCTTCTCCAGATTGCTGGGGATTTGATTTCCACTTTCTTCCCCTTCTCCAGATTGCTGGGGATTTGATTTCCACTTTCTTCCCCTTCTCCAGATTGCTGGGGATTTGATTTCCACTTTCTTCCCCTTCTCCAGATTGCTGGGGATTTGAATTCCACTTTCTTCCCCTTCTCCAGATTGCTGCGGATTTGAATTCCACTTTCTTCCCCTTCTCCAGATTGCTGGGGATTTGATTTCCACTTTCTTCCCCTTCTCCACATTGCTGGGGATTTGATTTCCACTGTCGTCCCCTTCTCCAGGTTGCTGGGGATTTGATTTAAACTTTGTTCCCCTTCTCCAGATTGCTGGGGATTTGATTTCCACTTTCTTCCCCTTCTCCAGATTGCTGGGGATTTGAATTCCACTTTCTTCTCCTTCTCCAGATTGCTGGGGATTTGATTTCCACTGTCTTCCCCTTCTCCAGATTGCTGGGGATTTGAATTCCACGTTCTTCTCCTTCTCCAGATTGCTGGGGATTTGATTTCCACTTTCTTGCCCTTCTCCAGATTGCTGGGGATTTGATTTCCACTTTCTTCTCCTTCTCCAGATTGCTAGGGATTTGATTTCCACTGGCTTCCCCTTCTCCAGATTGCTGGGGATTTGAAAAAGGGCTGCAGTGGTAAATGAAGGCCCGGCTGTTACGCCTTCATTTGCACACTGTCCCCTGTCCATTATAAAATGCCCCTGCTGCATCTCTCTGGCAAACTCGATTTCTGTGTTTGCTAACTTTCAAAACCACACAGGTCTATTACCCAGGCATTAACAGTACAAGAAACGCGTTTCAATGTATGGTCTGTACAAAGTATAAATGATTTTGCTGAAAATCATACGTGTTTGATTTCTTTTTGGTCAATTCTTTTTAACAGCTTTTTGCAGTGTGTAGGGGCCTGCACGTTAGGTATGCAGCTTCTGAGGGATATACAATGCAGCTGAACTCCTGATATAATACATTTAAAACATCATTCTTCGACACAGCTCACCCCTGACTACACATGTTAATGAGGCGTAGATGCATGCCACTTGGCCCAATGTATTATCACTGTGTGCAATTCTGCAACTGTGTAAGTGTGATATGATATGGCATTTATACGCACCTATGCACAAGTGTTTCAAGGCGTGAGATGTGCACCTGTGGAGTAAACCATCATGAAATGCAATTAAGCCACCTGCCTTCACTTGCGCTTGCCAGCATATGCAATGCAGCCCCTGAAGCAGACAGGCAAGCATGTATACACGTTTGGCCATCAAAGACTTTATCTGCCAGAGTGGAATGACGGCTAACAGCTCAAAATTACTGGCAGGGTTGTGGATCAGCCAGACTCAGAGATACACAGTTGGCTTTATGTTTACAAAATGGTAACTGGTACATTGAAAAGAAACTGCAATAAAATGCTGCTCCTCTGGCAATCTGCCGCCCTAGGCCTGGGCATAGTCGGCCTTGTTGTAAATACGTCTATGATAGGGGAGGCTGTCTGTGATCCGCATCACATTTTATACATTTTAGTGCCACGGAAACAGCACTAAGCAGACACCCAAATGTGAACAGAATTAGTTAACTCTCCTCCTGAGTCATGCGGGGTCCTTTGCATGAGCGGGTGCTTTAACAATGCGAGGGGCAGTCATTCATCTGAAAGTCACCTCTCCTTTCCTGGAGTCTATTGCTGGGCAGAAATTAGGATTCTGCAGGCTTTCCTCTTCCTTCCGAGATATCCCAGCCCTTTCCTCTGAGATTGCATTCAGCGCCCTCCTAATCAGGTCACAGTTGTAGGATTTCTGCTAATAGGAGGGATGTCAGCTCGACTTTACAGGGTTATTTTACCAGTGGCTTTTTCTGTTATTCACTAAATACTGTCCAGTGTTTCTTTGTGTCATCTGAAACCTTCTACACAATTACATTTTTTTTATTTCACCTGACACTGTTCAGGTCCAGGTTTTGAAAGGTTGGGCTTTGCAAGGCTGGACCCATACAGGTTGTCAAAGCTGCAATAAAGCTAGACACTGCTGCAGAACAGTGGCATATGCTGCCTGCCATCAGTGTAGAGAGGCAAAGACAATTGTCTACCCTCCCTAAAACTATCTTATGTATCTTGTATCTAAATGTTTTATGTACCTAATGTAGCAACCAATTAGCAGACACCAGCATTGTTGCAGAATTAGGGAACAGGTTGACCATCTATGTGGCCTGATTGATTGCCTCCTGGGACATGTCAGCCAGTGAAATGCACAAAGGGCTTTCCAAAGGAACCAATGTGCAGCGCTGGCACTTTGCATGCTGCTGTAATTGGAGCAGGAAGAGCTGCAAAGGGCCTCCCGGATGGGCATGCGCAGATGAGCAGACAGTTGAGGGAACACCCCTTTCAGGGCGGAATGTGCACTCGCTGACTTCGCAGACTAGCCTTCATTGTTACAGAAGGGCCTGGCCCTTTGTAGCTGCCCATTCTGGAAGACAGAGCTGTGGTCAAAACTCAGAAGCAATGGGTGCTATAGACCTTTTTACTTTTGGGTCCCTGCTGCAAACATTTATCTCTGCTTCTCAGCCAACATGAACATCAATATATGACCATTATAATCCTTTGCTCTGCAATGTGGACTGTTCCAGTGCTTTTTATTGCCCGTAGCACATATCGCTGATTTTCTCTGACAAAAAACTATTTTCTCTACAAAAAAGACCCTTCGGTGGATACACGTACAAGAAAATGGGTGCTTAGCAGTTTCTTAAGTCAAACAAGATGTTTACAAGTGCGTGTTGCCTCTCCATTCAAGTGAATGCGGCTGCGTCCAACAGCACAGTATTCCTCGACAGCCATACTTGTTAAGGGTAGACACACATGCATAGTCCTGGTGGTTAGGGTTAATTTTGTGCTCTGCCCATATTACATCTTTAGTTCTTTAACCTACCCAAAAGATCACCTATTATCAGGAGACTTTACCGGTACAACAGGGGATGACTTATCTTATCCCTGACATATGGACGCTTGGATGTATTTTTCTGAAATGTATACATTTATCTTGATTTGAATCACCAAATGACCCCAACACAAGGACCTTCCAAGGACAAAATTACAGTTATCACACAAAGAGGGTAGGTTGTTTCATACTTTTACACCTTAATCATTCCTAAATTTCAAAAATCCACCTTGGGCGGCACGTCTTTTTCAGTCTTGGCACCCAGAATCTGGAATTCTCTTGGAGCTCATCTCTGTGAAGAGTGTATACATTAAATATTTAGATGGCAACTCAGAACTTGGATTTTCAGTGTAAAATCGTCAACCTTATCTAACCTAATGACTCTCATAGCATAGGTATTAGTCCCTAACAATAACTCCATAATGCCCTTCCAGGTCAAATCAAGGGCACACACCTGCACTGCTGTATAAGACAAAGACACCTTTCTGGACTAAACAAAAATGTGATTGAGCTAATTTGCATACCCACAATGCATTGTTCCAAGACTATGAAGTGAGGTGAACTTCCAACGATGGCTACTGGGTGGCACTATGACATGTGTGACTTGTTAGCTGAAATGCCCTATTCTACACTCACATTTCAGGTAGAAGATGCTTCCAATTGCTTATTGAAGCCCACCATAATATTGATGGTGTTTGCTAAGTATACCCCAATGCTTCTTCGCCAATCTCCTTGAGGCAGACTACACCATGCTCATGAGTCCCACTGAGGGTGAGCTACCTCCCTGAACGCCATCTTGGGTTGATAAAACTGGATGTACACATTAGTATTGACCTATAAAAAGAAGACCGGTTTCATGAATAAAAAGCATGTTTAAAGCAAATATGCATACACCCAATGCATTGCTCTGTGGCTATGAGCCGGTGGTGCCCTTCCAGGGATGGCTACTGGGTCGAAGTGTGGCATGTTAGCTAAAATTGCCTATTCTACTGTATAAAAATAAAAGAAACACAACACATGCACACATACTGGGTAACAAGAACTGACTACAGAAAGGGAGGGAATACCATATGATTAGTCCTCCTGGTAGATTAGAGGAAGTCTTTGAAATCAAAGCCAGCAGGTTACTTTTAAGAGGCATAAAGCCATCCCACCTGACTATGTATTCCCTATAAGATGGCATCAGAGTGACAAGACTACTGAGACTGTTAAAGACTGCAGCAGGAGAGGTAGACACAACAGGAGTCTTCTCTATATGATCTGGAGTGAAGACCAACACAAGAGTCACACTGTTTACAGATGTGGAGTGGAAGCAGCATTTGTGTGCTTTTTCGGAATGGCGGTAGAACACCAGATTGGAAAGAAGCGACATATGCATAATCAGAAAGCAAGGAAAATACAAGTGAAAAGAAAGAAGCTTTGTGTAGAAAACATTATTGGATCTATGTGATCACTGCGCTGCCTGTAATGTCGACAACGAAAATGTCAACTTCCACGGCGCAGCGCAGTGATCAGATAGATCACATTGGGGCACATATCCCTACCCACCCCCTCCCCACTTACCTTCCCAGCAGCACACTTCTCTATGTGCCGCCGACTCCTCACTATGCCTGAAGCATCAGTTCCCACCCACTTACATGCATCAGAGCTGGTACTGCAGGGTCCTTTTTTTTTCTTCTTCAAAACGTTCTTGTCCCCCGCTCTCCATCTAATGGAAGTAGGGGACACCCATAAAACTCCCAACCCCCATTACCCTGAACAAGGAGAGCAGGGGACACCCCCACAACCTCCACCCCCCATGGTCGGTGTACAGTACTTCGCATTTGCACCATACCAGTCTGAAATTTGGTACCACACAAATGCGCAGTGCTGTATCAGTCACAGTTTTAGTGGTGACATTTTAGTATGATTCCACATTCGTAACTTGAGAGTTCCAAGAGAAAGTAAGTGCACAGTTAATCCCAGAAGGCTTAGCCAAAACACTGAGTTAAACACACAGAAGGGTCACTGCTAACACAGAGCATGCATGGAAGATCCACTGAAGAGAAAATGTGAGTACAAGACACAAAGAGTCACAGGATGACTAAAAAATGTATCTGCCCCAAAACTGTTCTCAGTGGTGAACGAACTATGCAATGGTGCATGGAGACATCTGACATAGTTCCATCGTGATCCCTGACTGATGATCTGGCTCAACAATGTGTACAAAAAACGGACAATATTAGGATAGAGATGAGAAATATACCCCATAAACTAGACATGCTCAAGATTAGAGTGAATCGGGATACATCCACAGCATAAGATGCCTTTGAATCCTTTACCATATTAGATCACTATTCACTTTTACATCTATCAATAACTGCCAAAAGCTCAGGATACTCACTAAACCTGGTTTCACCTAAAATATCCTGTGAGGTATCTCCCCTTTTACAAGAACACAGGCTACTCTTGTTCAACTCTTCCCCAGCCACAGAATGGCGTCCATTACTCCATTAACATGGAAACAATCCGTTATCAAACCTTTGTTTCAGAATCTCTATCAAAGCAACTAGAATGAAAGGTAGTCTTACAAATTCAATCTTTAATAGAAAACTCGGGTATCTTGGACGAAGCCCAACTTGCCTTCTGACCTTTACACAGTAGTGAATTAATTACCACACCAATGTTAGATTAAATGAAAAAACAGACAAAAGTGGTTCCGGGAAACTGATCCTATTAGATCTGTGGGCCGCCTTGATATGGTTGACCATCAAATTCTCTGCTCCAGGCTTGAAGAGTACAGTTTTAGAGGGACAGTCTTTAAGTGGCTACAATCTTTCTTATCAGATTGTTCTCAGCACGTCCATTTGCGCCCGTTTTCTTCACATTCTTCTCCTACAACATACAGAGTCCCACAGTGCTCGGCATTGTCACCCATACTGGTTAACCTCTATCTCCGAACAATAATGGATATAACCCATCATTAGAACTATGCTGATGGTACCCAGATTTTAGTAGAACTATGCTGATGGTACCCAGATTTTAGTAGAACTATGCTGATGGTACCCAGATTTTAGTAGAACGTGATCACACCAAAGATAATATATCCACAAATGTTAGGGAATGCGAATAGGCTATCAAAGAGCAAATTGACACAAACTATCTCAGTATCAACCCAGATAAGACAGAGATCATGTTTGTAAATCAGACTTGCAGACCTTGTAACTTCTTATTTTTGCAGAATACCTTCAGCAAGTGCCCAGAAGATAAAAAGGAAGTCAAAAACCTAAGCATCATCTTGGATTATAATCTATCTGTAAAAAGTCAAATTGCCAAAGTGGCCATAGTAAGCATTTCCTTATTAGGAGAATCAAATATCTATTTCCTTTTCTGTCTTTTATGGATCAAGTGCCAATCATGAACCTGTGTGTTGCTTCATTTTTTGAACAATAGCCTCATGCTCTGAAATAGCTCTAAGAATGTATATTTTTTTTCCCAGCATTTGTTAGGCTCTTTATACAACTGAATAGTGTTTCAAAGTCCCACAAGGCTAAATGGGAAGGGAACAGGGACAAATAACAACAGCAAAAACAGTAAAATACAATCATGGTCCTACTAGGCCTTGCGGCATTGGGGTGTGGAAGTGCAGTGAGGAGAAGTGCAGGAGATAGGGAGGGAGGAGGGGGAGCAGAGGAGTGGCAAGTGCTAGTGGAGGGGCCAGGAGGGACTTGCTCAGGGGTGCCAAGGGGAGGCGGATGAACCTCAGGCTAAGTGCTAGTGTAGGTGACTCCCAAGAGTGGGATGCAGAGCCAACAGGCAGGGGCCTGTGAGATACATGAGAATCAGGCCAGCAGTGACAGCGGCAGTGGGGTGATTAGTAGGGAAGGGAAAGAGTGAAGGAGGTAGACAACAGCAGAGTTTTGAGCAGTTTCCGGACCTTGAGGAGGTCTGGCTCAAGTCTGAGAGGGGCAGGGAGGCTGTTCCAAAGGGAGGCAGGCACCAGTCGAGGAGAGAGACCTCCCCCCCACACTCTGCTTGGAGAAGCGTTTGACAGTCCGAGAATTGGAATTAGAGGAGCGTAGGGCTCTAGCATGGGAGTATTGATGGAGGGAAAATTGGAGATCGAGTGGTCCCAGGCCCCAGAAGGCCTTGTGGATGATGCAAAGGGTCTTGAGTTTGATCCTTGCAGCCACAGGGCGCCAGTGGAGAGATTATAGGGCTGGAGAGATACGGTCCCTGGGCTTGCGGCCAAGATAAGTATTGCAACCCTATTCTGGATTATCTGGAGGGGATGTAGGGAGGAAAGAGGGAGAATGAGAAACAGGCTGTTGCAGTAATCCCACCTGGAGAGGACCGGAGCTCTGGAGATACTGAGCTTTGGGGGAAGGTGAGGAAAGGAAGAATACCTCCAGATGAAAGCTGCACTTAATTAACATCTGCATAACATAATGTTACATTGGTAGTTTGTTAACCAACTCTGCAGGCAGTTGTTTGACTAAACACTGGTTTTAAGGTTTGCATATTTCCAAATGCAAAAATGAACAGGCCTTGGAATGAGTATATAAATAAAATTACCATTCAGGACAACATGTTCAGGATTAGGTTCGACTGGCTCCTGAAATTTTTTTTAACCCAAGAATGTGTAAGAATGTGTGCATTACAACTAAGTCACAAAAGGAAGAAGGCCAGATTCCTGCAAAACTTTACGTTTTAGTATAATCTACACACACTTGCGTAGCTTGTGCATGCATATGTATATTGCAACCAGTTGTAGGAGTTACTTAAACCTGGTGTATTCCAGAAGCTTTGTTCTTTGTGAATTAGGCCATTTAGTAGGAAATCTCTTTTCTGTTGAGTTACACACCCATCAGTTGATCATCTGATATCAGTTTCACTTCTTGTTGGACTCCATTGTCAAGTCACGGCTCTAGCTTTATTTATTCATATATTTTTGAATTTCTTTAAATATTTATAACGCGCCACATGCCCGCAGGCCTCAGGGTGCACATAAAACAGCAACAGGACGCACAAACATAAGAGCAGGCTGGAGAATAGAAGAGCAGAAGTTTAGGCCGGTTATTCTGGGCTAAGGTTGAAAAAGTAGGTTTTTATGGCCCTTTTAAAGAGAGGGTAGTTCTGTATTTGACCTATAGCCGCTGCAAGCGAATTCCAGAGAATAGGAGCCTGAGTGTCAAAGCTAGTGGTACCGAACCGGGCCACTTTGAATCTCGGCTGAACAAATACTGTAGCCACGGTAGAACAAAGATTCCTATTGTTTGGCTTGATCTTAATACGCTCTGATAGATATACAGGGCTTGAGAGAGACACACATTTATGCGCCAGAGTAAGCGCTGTGTGTTTATTCATTGTTTTATGGGAAGCCAGTGTAGAGTTTTTCTGAATGTAGCGATGTGGTGCGACGCAATAGTTTGAAAATGGTGCGTACAGCATTGTTCTGTGTGACTTGGAGTGCTTGTATGCTGTCAGCAGTAGTGCCGGTCAGCAGGGTATTACAGTAGTCCAGCCTGGAATTTATCAGCAGTTTGGACAGCAAAGCGCAGTTATCATTTACTCAACTTCTATCCTTTTGTGAACAATAGTGCTATCTTACTGATTGTATTTTTTGTAATGTTAATGCATGATGTTTTCACAAGGCACACAGCATGCAAGCAAATTACACATCTTGCCTTTGGTGTGTGCTTCATACTGGTAATGCTTTTTACGCTAAGACATTTGGTGCCCAATGTGTCTCCACTGATTTTTTTTTTTTTTAAAGGTAGACAATTAGGGTTCTATCTTTATTCCCTCCCTTCACCCTCCCTCACCCTCCAAGACACATGTCTTAGTAATACTAATTGTCACCATGATGCGGCATGACCAGCCCCTTTGTTTGCCTCCACCATAGTCCTGGTTGTTAACCACCCAAATCTTATGTGCAGTGCACTGGTCAGGCTCTGGCTTGGCTGACCTCTTTCCTCTCAAATCGACCCTCCCAGGTCCAACTGGGGTCTTTCCTGTCTGACATCTTTTTCTCTACCTGTGGTGTCCCCCAGGGTTCCAACCTCTCTCCCTGGCTGTTCAACCAGTACCTGGCACTTCTCGCCCACCGCATCGCTGCTCTCTGCCCCTACTTTCAGTGCTATGCTGATGATACCCAGCTCATTTTCAGGCTACCCTCGGCCTCTCCTCTTCTCCTTCCCTCATCTCTGACTGTCTTTCTGCTATCCAGGAATGGTGTGCCGCCAACAACCTCTGCCTTAATGCCAGTAAGACCGAGATTCTACTCATCGGCACACCCACTCCCTCCTTCCCTGCAGCTCTCTGGCCGGCCTCTCTTGGACCTCTTCCTGCTCCTACCTGCAAGGCTAAAAACCTTGGGGTCATCTTCGACTCCACACTCTCCTTCTCGCCTCACATTTCTGACGTTTCTAAGAAGTCACACTGCCAGCTGCACCTCCTCAGAGGTATCCTTCCTTTCCTCTCCTTCCCCCAGAAGCTCACTGTCTCCAGAGCCCTGGTTCTCTCAAAGCTGGACTACTGTAACAGCCTCTACCTAAATCTACCTGCCTCTACTCTCCGCCCTCTGCAACTCATCCAGAACAGGACTGCGAGACTTGTCCTTGGCCTCAAGCCCCGGGACCGTATCTCTCCAGGACTGAAATCGCTACACTGGGCTGCGAGGATTAAGTTCAAAACCCTCTGCATTGTCCACAAGGCCTTCTGGGGCCTGGGGCCAAAATACCTTCAACTCTCCCTTCCTAAATATCTTCCTTCTCGAGCACTTCGCTCATCCGCCTCTAACTCCCTCAGGGTCAGCCGCTTCTCTAAGCAACGAGTTGGTGGTAGATCTCTCTCCGCTGCAGGGGCCTCCCTCTGGAACAGCCTTCCTGCCTCCCTAAAACTTGAGGAGAACCATCTCCGGTTCCGGAAGAGCCTCAAAACCCTCCTCTTTGCTTCTGCTTTCTCTCCCCCTCTCCCCTGCTAAATCACTGAAATTGTACTAAATCAGCAACTGGGCCACTCACCAATTTCAGTCCTTGGCCCAGCCACTCTCCCCTGCACTGCCTTCCCGGCAACCCCTGCACTGCGGGACTGTCTCTGTATCCCTACAGCCCCTCTTCCCTGCACTTGTCTGCACTTATCTTGCACTTGCCACCAGCTGGCCCTTATTATTTATCTTGTTCGTTACTAACCGTGTACTGCACTTTCCCCTCTCCCTTTCCCCCTTGCACTTTTCCCGTCCCCTAAACCTTGCACTTGCGCGATCTGAATGACACCTGGCCTAGTAGGATCGTTGTCTGTCTACCTTTGTTCCCCCCTCCCTGCCTCGTCGCGCCTTGAAACACTTGTGTATTGGCGCGTTACAAATGCCATATCATATCATATCATATCAGTTGTGCATAAAAAGATGATTGTTAAGTCTAGTTTAATCTAAAATAACTTCAGGCTTATCAAAAACCATAATTGAATTGGGATAATCTATTCAACCTCTGTTAGGCAGAATTACATGCAGTACTCTTTGGGAACACTACGCACAATTAAGACTACAGGTGTAAGCACAATCTCACCTTTGGTACAAGCCTGTACTACACAGTAATGTGGTAGCAGTGGCTGAGCAGCCAGACTTATCTCAAGAGGGACGTGAGCAGTACAAGATGTTACACAAAGGACTTGCAATCACAGTAGTTCAAACAAACACTTACTCAAGGTTTCTTGGTAAAAGAATATAAATTTAGTTAGAAAACATTCCACTAGCAAGAAGCAGCTCCATATCACACTATAATACACTACAGTACACAACCAATACGTTTCTGAACATGTTAGGCTCCCCTGAAGTTGGAGCAAAATGGCACTCAGTAACTTTCAAAAGGGGTAGAAAGACAAAGGTTATAAGAATCAAAACACAATTACTTTCAGAGGCAGGGCAAATAGTTTCAGTTCACTACAAGAGGCAATTCAATTCAATAGGCCTGGGCCAAAGTTAATGGTTCAGTGTCTTGGATAGGATAGCACAGGTCTGGTAGTAAACGGTTAAGTCTTTGCCAATGTTCTTAGAAGTAGTTTGCCAGAAAAAGAGTTATATGTCGGATTAGGAGTGATCAAGACTAGAAAATTGGGAAAGGATTTCCACACCGCGTTTACACAGTACCTTATGTATGAAGAAAAGCAGTAGCTGGCGGTTGTTCCTGGCAGTTCCTGCAGATCTCGCTGTTCCTGAGCTTCACTCGTGGGGACAAGAAGGAGGACGTCGGGAGGTTCCTGCACTGCCCAGGGAAGAAGCCACAAGCTTGGCTAAACGTCGGTTTTAAGGTGTGAGTGCCTTAAAGTCCACAAACTGGTATCCTTCTCACTGGCTATCCGGTTTTCAACAGCACTCTGAAGAAAATTCGACCAGTATGGAGACAGTGTCCAGGTGGCTTGTGAGTTGGTTGTTCCCACCAGCTCAAGGGAAGAAGTCATCCTTGATGGTGCTTCTCTTTCGGGGGAGTTTCAGGCAATTCGGCAGGGCTTCACCGGTCAAACAAATGGTCAAGGAGTTGCAGCAGTCGTCTTCCTTCAGCTCGTCTTAGGTTCTTTCGTTCCAGTGGTCAACTCTGCCTTCTAAGTCCCAGAGACCTGCTTTTGAACAGTTTTCTCCCATTCATTCCAGCCTAGCTGTCACTCACCCAGCAGGGTGGCTGTCCTTGACGGACAGTCAGCCAGCCAGTCACGCCAGAGTGCATTCAGGTCTCCTCCCTCACATCCTGTCCACCCCAGATACTCAGGCACCAGAGGAGGGCTTCAGCACTGAAGCCCGCCAAAGGCCATCAAACAAAGGGACCAAACCTGGTTTGGCGCGCAGAGACAAACACTAGAAGGACCTTTCCTAAAACAAACGCCAAAAAAAGATGACCAGAGGGGCCTTGGGTGCCATATTGAAAAACATGGCTGACCCGATTTTTAGCTACCGGTGTTCGCCGTTGGGAAAAATCATGGTAGTTTGTTCTAAAACCACTGCCACCAGCCATTTCAAGATGAAAGGGTTACATGAGTATTTAGACACAGGAGATGCTAGGAAACCCCTCCAGCACTCTATAGGAAGATAGTGTGTGCTGGGTCTATGAATTTAAAAAGACTAGCAAAGTCAATTTAACCTTACATGCTCTGGTAGACAGTAGACAGTACCAGAGAAGGTATTTAAACCTTGGGAAATCTGAAAGACATCCTTGTCCCACTGCACTGAAGGTGCCTGGTGACACACAAGAAAAAGATGATACCTATGGAGTTGTCTAAAACTCCATATCCAAAGAACACAAAAGTAAAACACGCATCAAAAGTCATGAAAGTGTGGGAAAAAAGGCTCACACTCTTTCCGGGTGAAAATTAAAATCCTAGAAATCCAACAAAGTTGCTGGGGTCTCAAAAGGTAAGGAAAATTGGCAGATTCCTGAGGATTCTCCCTAACAACGTCCCACCGCCAATGTGCCACTGAGCGCCATACCAAACAGATTCTGATAGAATCACGCTACACTTTACTACAAGAGCACTATGCTCCAAAATGGCATCCTTTATCATGTCTAGTACAGCGTCACACACAGATGGCTACATGACCGCTCTGTAACAATAGAGAGGAGGTTAGTCAAGACAATCCCTATATGTTTTATAATCACTTGCCTGAAGAATGATAGCGAATGCACCTGACGAAGTCCAAGCTTTGGGGATGGAACGCGTGGTGAGCACAGAGTGAATACTCCCAAACTTCTAGTTTCCTCATTAAGTCCATGTCTGTTTCAATGATTATACTTTGACATTTACACACTGGTGTTGCAATAAATTTCACAAGTGTTTTTTACAGCGCAGGCCGAGTGCCCTGGTTAGTTTGTTGTTTGTTGAATACTGAAATGTCTTTTCATTGCCTTGACAATCTCAGTTTCAGCAATCATGCCTTTTGTTTGTTTACATAAGTGGTTTGCTTCTATAACCACCCAGGTGCACTCACTAAGAGGCAGAGCGTTGCCAACAGAGGCGAGTGGTGTGAGAATACATATGGTTAAGTTGCTGTTTCCATAGGAAGAGCACTTTTTGGGCGGCTTATAACTTCGCTCCCCCGGATGAATCCTCACCAAACTTTGCAAAAAAAGTATATGGCCCACTCTGAATTTTTTTGCAAAGTTTGGTGAGGATTCGTCCAGGGGGGGAAACTTATAGGGGGGATCCCAAAACTTTGTTTTTTCCCATAGACTGAATGGGAAATTTTTTTTGCTCACGCCTTCAGCCCAAACCGCTGGACGGATTTTCACCAGGAGCAGCGGCTTGGTCCCGAAAGCGTGCTTTTGCAAATTTGGTGAAAATCCGTCCAGTAGTTTTTTTTAAAGTGAAGAAAAAGTAGGTAAAAAAAAATTAGTGATATCTGGGTTCGCTTCGCGGACACACTTCCCTGTTCGCTCCGCGGACAGTGTACTGATTGGCCAATCGTCTTGCGTGATGTCCGCGGACATGCGACGTGTTCGCTGACTGGACGGTGTTAAGCGTGAAGCGCGTCAGATTTTCGGTAGCGTCCGCCATCTAAAATTCGCGGACGTCCGCGGACAGCGCAGTGAAAGTTTGTTCTAAATGTGTATTTAATAGAGTGTGTTGGTGTGTAGGAGTGTTTTGGGAGGATGGAAGGGTATGAGATAGGATATATGTTGTGCTTTTTTATGTGGTAGACGTTCTTTTTGTGTACGATTTGTCTGCGGACATCACGGGTGTTCTGGAATGTTCTAAATAAACTGAATGGGGGGTGTTCTGAGTACTCAATATGTGTCCGTTTTGTTCGCAAGCAAGCTGAAACTGTTCTAAGAACACTCGTGGTGTCCTGAAATGTTCGCAAATAAACAAAATGGGGGTGTTCTGGGGACGCTCTCCGTATTGTTCTGTGACAAGTTGAATGTGTTCTAAGAACACTCGGGGTGTCCTGAAATGTTTGCAAATAAACAAAATGGGGGTGTTCTGGGGACGCTGACCATATTGTTCTGTGGCAAGTTGAATGTGTTCTAAGAACACTCGGGGAGTCCTGAAATGTTCGCAAATAAACAACATGGGGATGTTCTGATGATGCTGTCCGTATTGTTTGTTGTCAAGTTGAAAGTGTTCTAAAAACTCTTGCGTTGTCCTCAAATGTTCGCAGGGGGTGTCCTGAAGACACTGTCCCTATTGTTCGATGGCAAGTTGAAAGTGTTCAAAGAACACTCGGGGTGTCCTGAAATGTTCGCAAATAAACAAAATGGGGGTGTTCGTAGGACGCTGTCTGTATTGTTCGTTGTTAAGTTGAAAGTGTTGTAGGAACTCTCGCGTTGTCCTGAAATGTTCGTACATAAACAAAATGGGGTGTGTTCTAAGAACACACGTGTTGTCCTGAAGTGTTCTAAGAACTCTCGCTGTGTCCTGAAATGTTCATAGGGGGTGTCCTGAAGACGCTCTAAGAACACTCGGGGTGTCCTGAAATGTTCGTAAATAAACAAAATGGGGGTGTTCTGGGGACGCTGTCCGTATTGTTCTGTGGCAAGTTGAATGTGTTCTAAGAACACTCGGGGTGTCCTGAAATGTTCACAAATAAACATAATGGGGGTGTTCTGATGACTCTGTCCGTATTGTTCGTTGTCAAGTTGAAAGTGTTCTAAGAACTCTCGCGTTGTCCTGAAATGTTCGTAGGGGTGTCCTGAAGACGCTGTCTGTATTGTTCGATGGCAAGTTGAAAGTGTTCTAAAAACTGTATCAGTGTCCTGAAATGTTCGCAGGGGGTGTCCTGAAGACGCTGTCCGTATTGTTCGATGGCAAGTTGAAAGTGTTCTAAGAACACTCGATTTGTCCTGAAATGTTCGCAAATAAACAAAATGAGGGTGTTCTGAGAACGCTGTCCGTATTGTTCGTTGTCAAGTTGAAAGTGTTCTAAGAACTCTCGCTTTGTCCTGAAATGTTCGTACATAAACAAAATGGGGGTGTGTTCTAAGAACACACGCGTTGTCCTGAAGTGTTCTAAGAACTGTCGCAGTGTCCTGAAATGTTCATAGGGGGTGTCCTGAAGACGCTCTAAGAACACTCGCGGTGTCCTGAAATGTTCGCAAATAAACAAAATGGGGGTGTTCTGAGGACGCTGTCCGTATTGTTCGTTGTCAAGTTGAAAGTGTTCTAAGACCTCTCGCGAAGTCCTGAAATGTTCGCACATAACGAAAATGGGGGTGTGTTCTAAGAACACACGCATTGTCCTGAAGTGTCCTACGAACTCTCGCGGTGTCCTGAAATGTTTGTAGGGGGTGTCCTGAGGACGCTGTCCGTATTGTTCAATGGCAAGGTGAAAGTGTTAAACTGTCTCGGTGTCCTGAAATGTTCGTAAATAAACAAAATGGGGGTGTGTTCTAAGAACTCGTGCGTTGTCCTGAAATGTTCGTAGGGGTTGTCCTGAAGACACTGTCCGTATTGTTCGATGGCAAGTTGAAAGTGTTCTAAGAACTGTTTCGGTGTCCTGAAATGTTCGCAAATAAACAAAATGGGGGTGTGTTCTAAGAACACACGCGTTGCCCTGAAATGTTCGTAGGGGGTGTCCTGAGGATGCTGTCCGTATTGTTCTTTGTCGAATTGAACGTGTTCTAAGAACTCTCATGGTGTCTTGAAATGTTAGCAGGGGGTGTACTGAAGATGCTGTCCGTATTGTTCGATGGCAAGTTGAAAGTGTTCTAAGAACACTCGGGGTGTCCTGAAATGTTCGCAAATAAACAAAATGGGGGTGTTCTGAGGACACTGTCCGTATTGTTCGTTGTCAAGTTGAAAGTGTTCTAAGAACTCTCCCGTTGTCCTGAAATGTTCAGACATAAACAAAATTGGGGTGTGTTCTAAGAACACACTCGTTGTACTGAAATGTTCATAGGGGGTGTCCGGAGGACGCTGTCCGTATTGTTCGTTGTCGAGTTGAAAGTGTTCTAAGAACTTTCACGTTGTCCTGAAATGTTCGTAGTGGGTGTTCTGAAGACGCTGTCCGTATTGTACGCTGGCAAAATGAAAGTGTTCTAAGAACACTGTTAATGTCCGCAGACATTAAAAGTTTCCATAGGCCATAGTTGAAATGTTTTACTCCATGGGTGTGATATGCTGCGGTGATTGTGGCCAGGGCATAGAGTGTTGCTCTACTCTATGCCCTGGCCACACTCTATGCCCTGGCCACAACCACCGCAGCATATCACATTTATAGTTGCTTATAACTTTGGGTCAAAAACAAATTTATAAGGAACAAAGTTTTAAGATACTATGGGTGTGATATTCTGTGATTGTTGTGGCCAGGGCATAGAGTGTATAATATACTTATTGTTTAGTTTAGTAACTGGAGTACATGTATTTCTTGTTAATTTCTTTGATAAAAGAAAATAGCATGTTAGTATTAGTATTTTGTAATGACTTTTTACATTGTATCATCAACATTTTTTTTTTGGACCCTCATATTTAGTAGATTACAAACCAGAGTACTGTGCAATTTGCTCAGTTTCTGTGTTCGTTGCTAAAATCATTGGGTCTGTGGGAGAAAAAAAAATCCATGCTGGATTAAAAACTTTTTCTGTTATGCTACAGTTTATTTGTTTGTTTGTTTTCAGTGTTCATTTGTTATTTGTGGCTAATGCTTTATACATTGGGTTGTTGCATTTTTTTTGGAGCAGTAACATATTATTCATTTGTTTGGATATTATGAAATTTTGGAGCAGTTAGATACCAATTGGCGTATTCTAATTGTCTATTTTTTGCTCTAATTTAGTGGTATTCATTTATGTCTTTAATTGTTGTAGAATCTTTGGGCAGTTAGATAGCTTTTGGAATATTCTAACAGTTTATATTTTTTACTACAAGTTTACTTGAGGTTTAAGTACAGTTTAGTTATCAAATTTTGGGTTTAAGAACATTAAATAAGCGTCTGTAAGATTTGCTGGTAATCTCTGCTTTAGAGTAATGGTACTACCATTACATTGAAACCATCCACATTTCTTTTTTATATATGCAGTGTGGTGCCCTGAATTGGTAGTGGCTCCTGCGTTGTAGATTATACCTATTGTTGTGAAGGTTTTCTCACCAAGTGATATTTGACCATGTGTGAATCCAGTCAGCTTGCAGTTGTTTTTGGTACCATCTGCATTGTAACGTAGAAGCATTAGTATTACGTATTTACTATGTGTTTGAATTACTAACGTGGAGCGATTATCTGAATTGCAGGTAGAACATAATCTACCATGGTTTGCATTTTGTACAAGTTGCTGAAATGGAATGGATTCACAATTAGGTATTGATATATATACCAAGCGTTCATTGGGGATTTCTTCTTGTGTCACATTGTTGCAGAGAGTGCATGTATGTTTCCACATGTATGAAATCTGGAAGATTTCATTTATAGGTATGTTTTTGTTTTCCAGTACTTGTAGTAAGTACATTAGAAATTCTTGTGGATCTTCCTGTGAGTTTATAGTGAATTTCACCATTCCAGTATAGTAGTCCAATTGTTGTCTTATTCCATGAACACTATACGTGTTGTCAGGATTGTTTGCTGCATTTCTGTGAAGTACTAACATTTGCAAACACAATGGGTCTGTACTGTGTAAGTAAATGTTCTCAACAATTGGTGGCAATTGAAATAGAATATTCATTGCTACATTTGCGTAGCAACTTACACCAACTATATTTCAGAGTTTAAATGGACCAGGTAGTTCTGTATCTGACTGCTTTTTTTGGAGTTTGTCTTCCTTCTTTGAAGAAGTGCTTGGTTTACTTTCCCTAATTGATTCTTTTTTGCTTGTGGCACTTGATGAAGTATTACTTTCGTTTACTCTCTTTGGAGGATTTGCAGTGACATCCTTTTGCTTTTCTGTTTGATTTATTTTTCTTTTATAATGTTTTACTTTTTATGGAACAGAATATGTGTTTAGATGGGGAGTGTATAGTGAGCGAAATCTATTGTATTCTAAAATGCAAGGAATATCAGCGTTTATTTTACTTGCATCAAAGTTGATTAGAAATAGACCGTCAAGTGTATGTAAGCGTGATAGTGCTACGTAGCTCATGCCTTCTTTAAAGACTGGGTTACCATTATCTATCATTGCTTTGTCTAGGGTAAGACCTTGTGATTTATGAATCGTGACTGCTTATGCAAGAGTTAGAGAACATTGTTCTCTGCGTACATACATGTCTTTGAAGAGAAGGAATCGAGCTGTTGAGCGTCCTATCCTTTTAACTTCTGGAAGTTTGTCAAAGAGTATATTGACAAACTGAATGTTGTTGTCACGTGGGTATGTTTGAAAGCCAACAACTGTACCCAGTGCTCCATTAACTAGTCCTTGGTCCATATCAAGGTTACGTTTAAGCATTACTCTGCAATTTAAGGATAATTTTAATATCTTTTCTAAGCCTGCTGTGTTTGAGATTGATTTTTCTAAACTATTTAGTCTTGTTGTGTCTTGGTCACACATAGGTAGTGTCATACCATGTACATCTAGTTTGTCTGTGGCGCTAATTTCCATTATTGGTTGCATTTCTTTACTTAACATTATTTCATTGAATTTGAAACAGCTTGCAAGAGTTGGCATTAAGGCCATACAATAGACATTTTTGTGGGCTAATTGTTCCATAACATCTGTAGCACATGCATTATCGCCATAAAGTGCATTCATTTGCCGGGTTTTCAATATTGTTTCTGCTTCTTTAGAGAGTATACCAACTCTGATACTTTTTAAGATGTTGGCATAAGTGAGATCTGCAGATTGCTGCATGTTTTCTGTTAATTCTCTGTATTGGAAATGTTGCCAAAGGTTGACATTTCCAATGCTGCTAACAGTTTTACGGCAGAGTTTGTGTCCTAATGTTTTAAAAATAGGCTCACCTTTTACTGGTGTCAATTGAAGAAGATCTCCGAAAACAATAATGTGTTTTCCTGCAAAGAGCTCTTCATAGTTTGTTTTCAGTACTTCTTGTAATCTGAGGTGAATCAAAGCCAACATTAGGTTGGAGACCATGCTTACTTCATCTATTAGTAGCATTTTCATTTGTTTCAATACTCTGCGTAGTTCCATTGCAGCTTCTGCAGAAAGTTTGTAATAGTCTAATTTGTTCTGTGTTCTACTGGCAATAGTAGTAATCGGTGTAAAGAGACACCACCTATGTTGTAGGCAGCTAAACCTGTGGGGGCAGTGACAACAGCTGACAGTTTGTTGTTTGTCAATTGTTGAAGGAATTTACTGATGATTTTGATTAGGAATGTTTTGCCAGAACCAGCTTCACCACTGACGTACAGTAGTATAGGTTTATAATTATGGAAGGAACATTCTTTATTTTCATGTTGTACACCATGTGCAATTTGTTTTGTTACTTCTTCAAAAATACTACGTTCTTCGTTGTTTAGTTTTGATTGTAGTATAGTTAAGTCTTCTTTATCTTCATACTGACACCTGGTGTTTTCTACTTCTATCATAGCTAATTCTGCCTCATTTATTAGTGGTTCTCCAAGTGGTTCTTGGCTTCCTGTTACAGAAGGTTGACTACTGTCAGGAGTGTCTTTATCTAGTTGGGCCTGGAGTTCTTCTTCGTGTTGCTGTTCATTGTGCAACATTGTTTTGTATTGTGTAAAGTTTACATCAGTTATAGTGCTTTCATTTGCTTTGAAAGCATCTTCATATGAGTCATAGTATTTCTAGTATTTCTTCTTCTTTTCTCCATGGTTTAAAGAGTTGTAGCAGGGACATGTAATATATTTCTTTATGTTGAGGAGTCTTCAGTGACAATTTTATATGATTAATTAAATTTGGTTTAGTGAGTTTAACTAAGCTGCCTTCACAGTTTGTCACTCTGTATTTACCTTGTTTTTCATCAGGTTTTATATTATTTTTGTATGTGTAGTTTTGGGCTATGTGGTATAGACACATGGTTTCCAAAGTATTACTTCTGTTTGGGTAGTATGTGTCCAATAAATTGTTTTTTAAAATGTCTTGGCTTTGGGATCATGTTTGGCTATTGCTTCTATATCATTGTATGTTTTTAGAACTCTTTTTCTAGATTTAGCTGGACCAAGATTTAGCCATAATATATTTTCAGATTTACCATACAATGCAGTACCAGTTAAACAATCAGCTGCTTCATATGATCCACATTCTCTATGGGAGAGCATTTTTATTCCCAAGCTGTATAACTTCTGAGACACTGTTTTATCTGATGACAGGTTATTCCAGAGGTCTTGGAGCTCTGTCTTTTCTGCTTTGGTTAAGTATGCTGTGACATATCGTGCAACTGCAGTAGAATTGTCTGCAATGTACTGCACATCTATGTTTGCATTCCATAAGTGGGCAATGATTGCATTATAATCATTGATATATTTTTCTTCTTCTTTTCTTTTTATGTAATATGTATTTTTAGGTGACTTACCTTTAACACTATGTCTAACTGAAGACATGAGGTTGTTCACTTGACCTGTATCTGTAACTGATCTAGTGAAACCAAATTGGCATTTGGTGTAGCATTTCCCTTTGTTTTTGTATTTGCGACGACAATATTTGCCACATTTATGTCTTTGAAATTGTAAAATTTCTGCATGAAGATCACTATTTGTTGCTTCTGATGGAATTTCACAAGTGCCATATTTTTCAATAAACTGTAAAACAGTGGCATCACTGTCTTGACCAAATTTAGGAGCATCTTTAATCCATAAAAGCATGTGGATATGTGGTGCTCCTCTGGCTTGGTATTCTTTTCTCCAAAAGAAGTGTTGCACTTCTCCAAGGGGAGGAACAGTTTTATTACAAATAAAATGTAGCATAGCAATGAAGCGATGGTGAAAATATCTTGAAAAATTAACAGGATCCAAAGAACAAAGTTCTCCTGGTGTTAGTATATCTATGTTTGTTTTGTTTTTATTTGATATGCGTAGGAAATCATGTAAATCTTCCCATGCATATTCTGCACAACTTAATGTAACAAACCAAGTGGGTGGGCCAAGGTTTCTGATCATACAACATACATCTCCGTGACATCGAAACCAGTACTCTTTAGTACCACGCATATTTGCTAATAGATTTGTAATATTTGATTGTAAAACCTCATCCTTTTGTTGCACTTTTTGTAATAATTGTGTAGCTGTCATATTTTGAAAGTGGGATCCTGATTTTAATATGTGTGCAACTCCGTAACATAAAGTTGCTAGTTCACTTTCAAAGAGTAGGTGGAATATGTATTCCACATTTTCTCTAAATCTGGGATCTTCAGAATACATCCGTAATGAGCGGTATTCTGAAGCTGCTTTTTGAATAGGTCTATCATCATACCTTCCTCCTTTGCCAGTAGGAAAGAGTAGAGGAAAAGCACGTGCTTCTATATGTTTTCCCATATGCTGATTGGTGATCCTTCTGTTTGACGCATTTGGTATGTTTCCAGCGCATCTTCTATAGTGTCATTAGAGTGCAAAGGATGAATTGTATAATGGTCTAAAGTATTTGATATTGTAGCAGGATCTAGTAGCTCAAATTGACCAGCTTCTTGTGTTTCTTGAATTATTTCAGTTGTATCTTTCAAGTCTCTTCAATATTAATTTCTTTTTAATATTCATTATTATCTTTAAGATATTGTAAGGCTTGTCTAACTTTATGTAAATCTACCAGCTGTTGCAATATTTTTTTGTCTTTTGTTGGTACTCCATTTACTAAGATAAGTAAAGATTGCTGCATTGGACGTTCCACTCCTAGAGTATGCACATTTTCTTTTAGATCTAATGGTAAATAAACTACTTTTCCACGAATGCCTTTTACCAATTCAGAGGGAGGTAATTTTACTGTTTTTGGTTGAAGGCGTATTATTGCTTGAAATGGGTGTACTGTTTGAATTATGACGCTCTCATATACAATAAGTTGTTGTAGGGGTTTTGGTAATAGGTATAATTCCAAATTATTTGTGATAGCACGTGAAGGAGTTTGGTTGTTGTCAGGTTTTGTAGTGCAGTAACTGCAAAGTATTAAGGGGTCACTTATTTCGTATTTGTTTTCTGCTACAAGGTAGAGAGCTAATTCAAACCATTTAGAATATTCATTGTCTTCTATTTTGTATGATAGGTCTACAGTTTTCGTGTTACGTTTATAAAAAGTTCTGCGGCAACATACACATACATGGTTTGGTACTTCAGCTGATGTACTTTTAAATTTTAGTATTTCTTTTTTGTATGTGTTTAGCAAAAGGTTGCCATGTGTAGAATTGTTGCTAATTTGGTTTAAAGCTATTTAATTCTGTAATTGGCTTTCACTTCCAAAATATTTTTTCTGGATATAGTCAATTTCTTGAAGTAGGTCTTTTGCTGTACCATGTAGAAGAATGTTATTTAAATTTGCTAGTGCTAAAGCAGGACTTTTAGCATAGTACAGTTTATAGACTAGATTTCTTATAGTTAAATGATGTGTTGATATTCTCTTGATATCATGAAAGGTGGTTTTACAAGTAGGTCCTGTAATGCAGGCCAATGAATGTCCTTAGGGCCTGTGTATTTGCGCACTGGACAGGTATCCATATTTTGCAGTAGTTTAATTTTGATTTTGTCTTTGCTTTTTACATATTGATTGAGGAATTGGCGTACAGACTTGAACGATTGTTTAGGAATGTTACATATTGACATGCATGGCCATTTGTACACTAGACGTTCTGATTCAGTTGAATGGAGGGGTAATTCTAAGTTTTCAGGGCATATTTTTGTAAGGAGTACTTCTTGTTCCATTATGGTATTATTAACTTTTTCATAACCTCGACCACTGCTATGTATGGCAATTGTATTTGTTTGTTTTTGTTTGTACGCTTCTTCATTAAAGTATGCTTCTGTGCTCGTAGTGTGACTCCATTCACCTCCGCAGATACTTAAGAAGTTCTTTCTGTTGACATTTTAGTTATTAGTTTTGTTAGTGGTTTCATTTTGTTTAACACTAAAATAAATACATTTCTTTTGAGAAGAATTCAATGCTTCTAAAATTAATTTCCTACGATAGGTTTTAAGCATTGAACCTGATTTATCTCCTGTTTTTATAAGATTTAGAAGGGCTTTGTGACAGAACATTTTGGCTAAAATACTTTTCTTGGTATGCTTACTTTGCACTATATTAAAATTTAAAGAAGTAGTTTTATCTGTAGTGATAGCTGATTTTCTGTTAATTGTTTTTTGGTTTGTTTTACATTTTGATAGAGAAGGCAAAGTTTTTGTACATGAAACTTCTTGTGTTTCACTAAATGACTGTATTAGCTGTTTTGTTTGAACTTTTTTTTACAAATTCTGCTAGAGATGGATGCTTATGTTGGACACTTTTATTTTCATTTGCTCTACTTCTGTGTTGCTTTCTACGGACTTGACTTTTGGTAGGCATTCTTTAGGGTCTGTTGAAAAAAATAAAGAAGGTATGGGTTGGGGTGTTCTGCAATGTATGTGTGCTGTGTGCATGAGTGTTTGAGTAAGATGATGTATGTAATGGTGTCTGATTGTGCATTGGGAACTATAACTAGTAGGGATGTGTATTCTTCAATTAATATGTTACTAAACTCAGGTTCAGATGACAGAAAAAAATAAGCTAGTGGTGTGGAGACGTACAAATAGTAAATCTAATGTATACAATAAAAACAGTTGTTTGTTCTATAATATGAAAATTCTAGCGGTTGAGTTGGGTAATTTGTGTGTCCAAAAGTAGGAATTTGTGCGCCATTTTGGCTGTAACTCGCTGTTTAAGACATGGGGATTTTTGGACAGAATGGTGCACAATCTCTACTTTTAGGCACAGAAATAGCATGAATTAACTTTACAGTATTTTTGAGTAATAATACAAATATAATGGTGATATTCTACTTACTTTTTTTCTAAAATGAGCAGTTTAATTCTTAGTTCTTCTTTGTTCTTGAAATTCGGCTGCTTCTTTTCAGGAGAATGGTCTTCACTGCAATTGTAAAAGAAACAAATTAGTAATTTTGTTTGTATATAGCATTGTTTTTAATTTAGATATTGATTTTTTTAATTGAAATCCTCAGCGCCTTCCTTAAAACCATTAAAACTATCTTAATCCCATAAAATACGTTGCACCAGTTCAATACATATGATATGTTCTTAATGAACACATTGTATTGCAATGAGTAACTGTAACAAACAACATATCTTTAGTATGTCTTGTGAAATTCATAATTCATAATGTACCACTGAATACCACTATTTCTGTAACTAAGCTGTTTTAGGTAATAGTGCCTTAATGTCATGCTTAAATTAAAGTAATCAAATAAATAAATAAATAAATAAATGTAATTGTATAAGTATTGTTTTTTTGAGATTGGAACATAGAGTGCGCATGCATGCAATTTTGTTTCAATATATGTAGTCTATAAATTTAAAAAATGTTAGTTTAACATGAATTGATAGTGTGTGTATTAAGAACGTAAATAGTATAAAGGTTTATAAGTGATAGTTGATTTTAGGAAATTGGAAAAAAGACAGTAGATTAATTTTACAGATTACACAAGCTAAAAGTCAGTTTGAAAATGTGTTCATGTACTGTACAGAAAATATGCATACCTGTAGTTTGTGTTCATGCATATGGATATGCATGGAGCTGCAAGTAGAAGACTTGTACAGTATTTCTTGTAGATGCTGCTTGCCAATGATATGACACTTGTACTCAGAGAGATTCACAGACCATTTGCAGTGTTGATCTATGATGATGCAGTTAGATGTTGAGGTCTTGAATGTGATTGGTGCATGGTCATGTGATTTCTTAGCTACATCCAATGAGGGAATGGCACAGAGAGTGAAGTGGAAATGGTAGAAGGGCTGTTCATGTTACGATATGTTCGCGGACATGGTGGTAGTTCGCGGACATCAGGAGTTACATCCGGGGATTTTTGGGTTCAGAAGTCATGCAAATGGGAATGAACAGTGGAAGGGATTGGTCAGGAAAGTTTAGTGGGTGTGTTGTCCCAGGAGAGAGTTTCTCAGATACTCTTTTTGCTGAGAGAACAACAGATAGCTATGGCTGTGTGTTTCAAAAAACAGATTGTTTGGATTTTGGGAGATTCGTGGATACATTGGTTGAAGGTGCATGCACAAAGCTGTGGAGTAGCTGTAGATCTTGGATTTCCACATGTGGAAGTACACTGGCATGGAGTACGTGGAATGAAGTGGTTGGACTTGCTACCTCTCTGTGCTACTTTGGAAACAAAGCAACATCCAGACATAATTGTAATTCATTGTGGAGGGAACAGTTTAGGACATGTGTCTGGAATTTCTTTGCAATTTGCTATGAAAGAAGGACTTGGGAAAGTCATGGACATGTTTCCTAATTCTCAAGTAATATTTTCACGGATTGCATAGAGACAAATGTGGCTTCTTTCTTCTTCATTTGGTCCACAAATGGAAAAAGCAAGGCGCAATGTTAATAAGTCTGTTTGTGCATTTCTAAGAGATTTTGGCATGTCCTCTTTTCACAATGAAAATATTATGTTTCGTAGTACATACATTTTTCGGAGAGATGGAGTCCATCTTACTTATGCTGGCAATCAGATTTTTCTGAGAAATGTACAAAATGCACTGCGACCCTTTTTAGAAATACAGCATCCATTTTGAAGTAGGTGTTAAGTATTTATAATTTTTGACAAACAAACACCTCCCAAAGGCTCTTTTCAGAGCCACCACTTTCTCCCAGAGAAAAATGCAAAGGTAACAATAGGGTAGCACCCCAATTTTTTTAATGTTCGCGAACTGTGCACCGACTTTTAAGAAATACAAAGGGCCCTGCTTCACTTCTATTTTTTAACTGTGAAAGGCGGCTCTGAAAAGAGCCTTAGGTTTTTTTATTTTTGTAATTTTATATATTTTTTTGTTTTTTTAGACACGACACACTAGAAGAGGAGGGGAAAGGAGGGGAAAGGGTGGACACCAACCACAGGGATAAGAAAGGGCGAGCTGATTGAGGAAGATGTAGAGTGGGTTTTATTTGGGAAGTGAGCAGGTCTTCTCGTGCTCTGAGACGATAGTCTCAAAAGCACTCCGAAGTCGTTCCCCCCTGCAGAGTACTGTGTCACAGTACATACATACAACTGTGACTCTCGAAAGGTAAGGGTAATCAGAATTCTGTATGGCCTGTGAGGCAGCTTGAGGAAGACGCTGTCCCACAGAGGTGGTCCTTGTGGTGACAGGATAAGAAACAGAGGATGAACTAGAAGAAATCAACCTACTACGTTCTTCGCAAGGTACAACCTTGCAAATAGCCCAGAGTGAAATGACCTCAGGTGTCGCTTCATGGTCGTGTTCCCAAAGCTGTACGAACCGTGCATCCTGCGACTGAGTATCATTTTGCACTCATTGCAGATAACACAGTTCGCACGAGCCTTAGGATCATTCCCATAAATGGAAAATAACCGCCACACCTAAGACTCACGTCTATTGCGGGTAGTAGGGATTTCCTCTACCTCATTCTCGTCACCCTCTTCTTCCTCCTCTGCATCCTCACTCCTGTTCCCCTCTTGAGGCCCTTGGGAAGGTGGTGGTGGTGGAGGGGGTGGGGGTGGTGCTGAAGCAGGTGCAGCACCAGGTGGCAGTTCTGCAGCCAGGGATGCCATCTCGATGGTGGAATCAGCAAGTTGCTGGAGAAATAGCTGTGCTCTGAAGAATAGCCAGAAACACAATAAGAATAAGCTCTAGGGGGTGGTCTTTTATAGGGGTGCTTGTACGCGGTTCGCGGACATGCGCGCTGTCCGTGGACAGATCGAACACAAAAAAGGGTTCAAAAAGTTTCAAAAGATATGTAGAAACTCAGGATTACTATGTGGGACTTGTGCCATGATGAGTTCTTATGGAAAAATATTCAGAACACGCGATCAGCATGGGCGCGGTCACATGATCCCTTCGCGAACAGGTCCGCGAAGGAAGCTCCTGTCCGCAGGACACCAAATGCACAGACATTGGTTTGCGCATGCGCGTTGATGTTCTACGGACAGTGTTCGGGTCCTGAATTAATTAAAAGTGTGTCTCACATCAAACGAACATTTCTGGACATCGCGTATGTTCTAGAACAGTTTAAACTTGCTAGCGAACACTACGGACAGATATAGTGTTCTTTAGGTCACTTCCATTTTCGTTTGATTACAAACTTTTCAGGACATCATTTGTGTTCTTAGAACATTTAACTTGCTAGCGAACATTACGGACAGGTATAGTGTTCTTTAGGACACCTCAATTTTCGTTTAATTACGAACATTTCAGGACACCAATTGGGTTCTTAGAACAGTTTGAACTTGCTAGCGAACAGTACGGACAGGTATAGTGTTCTTTAGGACACCTCCATTTTCGTTTAATTATGAACATTTCAGGGCACCACTTGTGTTCTTAGAACAGTTTCAACTTGCTAGCGAACAATACGGACAGGTATAGTGTTCTTCAGGACACCTCCATTTTCGTTTATTTACGAACATTTCAGGACACCGCTTGTGTTCTTAGAACAGTTTCAACTTGCTAGCAAACAATACGGACAGGTATAGGGCCTCATTACACGGAAGGCGGTAATGGTTAACGGTCACCGTTAATGGTAACGGTGACCGTTAACCACTACCGCCTTACTACGAGGTCCCTTAGCGGGTTGGTGCTTAACGCCTGACCTTTGTGATGTCATCTTTGATGTCCTGGGTGTTAGTCTTAGCAGTGCACGGTGGTGGCGCGAGTTATGGTTGCTTAGCTTACCATAACTGGCGAATTTCAAGGGTTTTTCAGTTTTACTTGGAACCATAACGTCCCTTTAACAAAGTTTTTTCACTGAATTTCATAGGTTCATTTAGGTTTGAAAGATGACATCACAAACCACAAAACAATTAACAAAAAATCAGCTACCACTACAGATAAAACTGCTCCTATAAATAGTGCAAAGTAAGCATACCAAAAAAAGTATTTTAGCAAAAATGTTCCGTCACAGAGTCCTTCAAAATCAAACAGGAGAGAAATCAGGCTCAACTCTTAAAACCTATCGTAGGAAATTAATCTTAGAAGCGTTGATAGACAGTGCAATCCTTCTCAAAAGAAAGTTATTTATTTTAGTGTTAAACAAAATGAAACCACTAACAAAACTACTAAATTACAAAAAAGACTTCTCAATAAACGAAATGTCAACAGAAATAACTTCCTAAGTATCTGTGGAGGTGAGTGGAGTCACTCTATGAGCACAGAACCATACTTTAATGAAGAAGCATTCAAACAAAAGCAAACAAATACAATTGCCATACATAGCAGTGGACGAGGTTATGAAAAAGTTAATAATACCATAATGGTACAAAAATACTGCTTAATATCCCCAGAAAATTTAGAATTATCTCTCCATTCAACTGAATCAGAACGTCTAGTATACAAATGGCCATGCAAGTCAGAGGGCCTCATTACGGGTCGGGCGGTCCGGAATTAACAATGGCGGTAAGCCCACCGCCACTGTTAATTTCGGACCGCCCGATCCCGAGTCCTGCAGGCGGGAGGTGATCTTCCCGCCAGGTCTGACCTGGCGGGTTGAACACCTCCCGCCTGCAGGCGGATGTGGAAACACCAGCACCGTCACAAGATGGTGCCGGTGTTTCCACTTCCCCATTCCCATTGAGTCCAATGGGACTCAATGGGAATGGGGATTAACACCATTCCGCCTCCATGACTCCCGGGACACCGGGGCTGTAATGCCCTGGTAATTCCGGAGTCACGGAGGTGGAATGGTAATATGAGTCCGGCGGTAACCAGGCGGTTTTATCGCAGCGGTTATCGCCGGACTCGTAATGAGGCACAATGTGTAACATTTCCAAAAAATCTTTTAAGTCTTTACGCTAATTCCTCAATCAATATGTGAAAGGCAAAGACAAAATCAAAATTAAACTACTGCAAAATATGGATACCTGTCCAGTGCGCAAGTACACAGGACTACAAGGACATTTATTGGCCTGCATTTCAGGACCTACTTGCAAAACCACCTTCCATTATATCAAAGTGATATCAACACATCATTCAACTATAAGAAATCTAGTCTATAAACTGTACTATGCTAAAAGTCCTGCTTTAGCACCAGCCAATTTAAATAACATTCTTCTACATGGTACAGCAAAAGACCTACTTGAAGAAATCGACTATATCTAGAAAAAATATTTTGGAAGTGAAAGCCACTTACAGAATGAAATAGCTTTAAATCAAATTAGCAACAATTCTACGCATGGCAACCTTTTACTACACACATACAAAAATGAAATACAAAAATTTAAAAGTACATCAGCTGAAGTACCAAACCATGTATGTGTATGTTGCCGCAGAACTTTTTATAAACGTAACACGAAAACTGTAGACCTATCATACAAAATAGAAGACAATGAATATTCTAAATGGTTTGAATTAGCTCTCTACCTTGTAGCAGAAAACAAATACGAAATAAGTGACCCCTTAATACTTTGCAGTTACTGCACTACAAAACTTGACAACAACCAAACTCCTTCACGTGCTATCACAAATAATTTGGAATTATTTCCACTACCAAAACCCCTACACCAACTGTACCTACAAAAGACAAAACAATTTGGCAACAACTGGTACATTTACAAGCCTTGTAATATCTAAAAGACAATAATGAATGCTACAAAGAAATTAATATTGAAGAAAACTTGAAGAATACCACTGAAATAATTCAAGAGACACAAGAAGCTGGTCAATTTGAGCTCCTAGATCCTGCTACAATATCAAATACTTTAGACAATTATACAATTCATCCTTTGCACTCTAATGACACCATAGAAGATGCACTGTAAACGTACCAAATGCGTCAAACAAAAGGATCACCAATCAGCATATGGGAAAAAAGTATAGAAGCACATGCTTTTCCTCTACTCTTTCCTACTGGCAAAGGAGGAAGGTACGATGATAGACCTATTCAAATAACAGCATCAGAATACCGCTCATTACGGATGTATTCTGAATATTCCAGATTTAGACAAAATGTGGAATACATATTCCACCTACTCTTTGAAAGTGAACTAGCAACTTTATGTTACGGAGTTGCACACACATTAAAATCAGGATCCCACTTTCAAAATATGTCAGCTACAAAATTATTACAAAAAGTGCAACAAAAAGATGAGGTTTACGATCAAATATTACAAATCTATTAGCAAATATGCGTGGTACTAAAGAGTACTGGTTTCGACGTCACGGAGATGTACGTTGTATGATAAGAAACCTTTGCCCACCCACTTGGTTTGTTACATTAAGTTGTGCAGAATATGCATGGGAAGATTTACATGATTTCCTACGCATATCAAACAAAAACAAAACAAACATAGATATACTAACACCTGGAGAACTTTGTTCTCTAGATCCTGTTAATGTTTCAAGATATTTTCACCATCGCTTCATTGCCATGCTACACTTTATTTGTAATAAAACAACTACTCCCCTCTGAGAAGTGCAATACTTCTTTTGGAGAAAAGAATACCAAGCCAGAGGAGCACCACATATCCACATGCTTTTATGCATTAAAGATGCTCCTAAATTCGGTCAAGACAGTGATGCCACTGTTTTACAGTTTATTGAAAAATATATTATCACTTGTGAAATTCCATCAGAAGCAACAAATAGTGATCTTCATGCACACATTTTACAATTTCAAAGACACAAATGTGGCAAATATTTTTGTCGCATATACAAATACAAAGGGAAATACTACACCAAATGCTGCTTTGGTTTCCCTAGACCGGATACAAAAACAGGTCAAGTGAGCAACTTCATGTCTTCAGTTAGACATAGTGTTAAAGGTAAATCACCTAAAAATACATATTACATAAAAAGAACAGAAGAAGAAAAATATATCAATGATTACAATGCAATCATTGCCCACTTATGGAACGCAAACATAGATGTGCACTACATTGCAGACAATTCCACTGCAGTTGCACGATATGTTACAGCATACTTAACAAAAGCAGAAAAAACAGAGCTCCAAGACCTCTGGAATGACTTGTCATCAGACAAAGCACTGTCTCAGAAATGATACAGCTTGGGCATACAAATGCTCTCCCATAGAGAATGTGGCTCCTATGAAGCAGCAGATCGTTTAATTGGTACTGCTCTGTATGGAAAATCTGAAAATATAGTATGGCTAGCTCTTGGTCCTGCTAAATCTAGAAAAAGAATTCTAAAATCATACGAAGATATAGAAACAATAGCCAAACATGATCCCAACAGCCAAGACATTTTAAAAAACAATTTACTGGACACATACTACCCAAACAGAAGTAACACTTTGGAAACCATGTGTCTATACCACATAGCACAAAACTTCACATACAAAAATAATATAAAACCCGATGAAAAAATAAGTAAATACAGAGTGACAAATTGTGAAGGCAGCTTAGTAAAACTCACCAAACGAAATTTAATTAATCATATCAAATTGTCATTAAAGACTCTTCAACATAAAGCACTAAATTACATGTCCCTGCTACAACTCTTCAAACCATGGAGAAAAGAGGAAGAAATACTAGTTAACTATGACTCATATGAAGACACTTTCAAAGCAAATGAAAGCACTATAACTGATGTAAACTTTACACAGTACAAAACAATGTTGCACAATGAACAGCAGCACGAAGAAGAACTCCAGGCCCAACTAGATAAGGACACTCCTGACAGTAGTCAACCTTCTGCAACAGGAAGCCAAAAACCACTGGGAGAGCCACTAATAACAAATGAGGCAGAATTAGCTATGACAGAAGTAGAAAACACCATGGGGGCCGATTCATGGAACTAACGTGCGCCGAAAATCCCAGCACAAGCGTGAGAAAGCAAGCGCACGCGTGCGATTCAAGGAAGGCACTGCGCTACTTTCCCACTGGTTGTGCGCCAAATCCGTGCATGGCGCACGCGGGCACACACGTCATCAAACGGTGTATGCTTTGCGCACAGCAAAAGCGCACATAGCGCAGCGCTCACAACAAAAGTGGGCGTAACACGCGGAATGGGGAACAATGCGTGAAAAAGAAGGCGTAACTGGGGAAGTACTGCAGGGAACTACACAGAACGCCCACACGCACGCGAACAACCCGTATTCATGGATTCGAATATGGGAAACCTGCGCACGGCAAAAGACGCACACGTCAACGCGTCCACCACACGAAGGCAGGAGGAAGAGTCCTTGCGCACAGCATAAAAGTGCCCGCAAACAACAAACACGTATATACAGCTATGATGAATGCCCCATTTGTCGCAGCACTGATCGTGGGACACAGCAGGAGGAGGAGAATAGCCAGGGCACGCATTTTTTCACCACGGACAAGCCTTTTTGGGATGCCTGACGGCCAGGTCTATGGCAGGTATAGGTTTCCACCCCATATCATCCTAGACCTGGTCAGGGAGTGGGAAGATGACCTAACATCCCCCACCCTCTGCTCCCAAGCATTGAGCCACTTGGAGAAGGTGCTCAATGTCCTGCATTTTTTGGCCACTGGGTCTTTTCAGCGGACTACTGCCATAGTGGGTGGGGTCTCACAGGCCACGCAGTCACGCTGCCTACACCAGGTATTGGCAATCATGACAGCACGCCCCTCAGTCCACAGGCACATATAAATGCCCAGAACACCTGCAGAAAGGCAGGCCGTTGTCCGGGACCTTTACAGGGTGGCACACTTCCCCAAAGTGCTCGGTGCCATAGATTGCACCCATGTGGCCCTATGTCCACCTAGGGCCACTGAGCACATCTACCGAAACCGCAAGCACTGGCATTCCATCAACGTACAGGTGGTATGCGATGCAAAGGGAATCATCACCTCTGTCTATGCAAACTACCCTGGCTCGACCCATGACAGTTTCATATACAGAATGTCCGCCCTGAGCCGGGCCCTGGAAGCTGGGCAGCATGGCGACACATGGCTCCTAGGTGAGTACAAATGCCCGTGCACATGCATGCATGTCACACACACACACAAATACACAAACCCCAATAATCACAACCATTATCACCTCTCCAGGGGACAGTGCCTACCCTATGAGCAACCACATGATGACGCCAATCCGGAACCCCACCACACCACCCCAGGTAAGATGCAACACAGCCCATATTGCAACCAGGGCCATAGTGGAGCGCACATTCGGAGTGCTCAAGTCACGCTTCCGCTCCCTTGACTGGTCTGGCGGGCAGCTACTCTATGCACCCCCAGTAGTGTGCAGGATCATTGTGGCAGCATGTGTCCTGCACAATGTTGCAACACGGCAGGGCGTACCGGTGGACATGGTGGTGCCCCCACATCCCCAACCACAGGCACAGGCGCTGCCCATGGGAGGGGATAGGGCACGTGGCTAGGAAGCCCGGTCCCAGCTTGTGGCCAGATATTTCACCTAAAATCCCAACCCTGCGGAGTGCACACAGGCCTGGCACATACCAGGTGACAATCGATGATGACAAAGAGACAGTCAACTGTCACAACCTTACCACCCTGAGATTGTTGCCATGGAATTGCCACATTGTGTGCATCCCTAGCTACTTAAACACAAGCAATCTGTGTGACCAAAAGGCACACATGCAAGGTGGGAATCACACAGACCTGCAAAACAGGCCATGACTATCACTGGTATGTCACTCAAACCCTCCCAAACCACAACATGACGTGGCACGCAATAGCCATACACCAACACAGTACCAATAAGGTACACATTGCCATGTGAAAAATGTAAATGGGCATCAGACAATGATGCCTGACATGGAATCAGATGAAATGACTGACCAACAACCTCCCACCCAAAATAAGTCATACCCAAATGCATTCCAAAGGTCGTATTTGAAACATACCAATGAATGCCTGTCCACATGCACAATGTGCATTGCATAATCAACACTGCAGCTACTGTGTGCCATGTCCACCTCCTGCAACACACTGCTCAGCGCACAGCACAGTGAACAGCCATTGTGTTTGATGCACACCCTAAGCATCACATCTAAGCGACAAACTACATAAAATAACAAAATTACGCATGTACAGGATCCACAAATGGTCATAAACATTCGCTGCAGGGACACAGTGGGCACCAGAAGGCAAACAGAGTGTACACGTGGACATGTAAGGGTGGTTGTACATGTAGTGGATCATAGTGCGAGTGTGTGGGCCAGTAGGGACATGCACTCAACATATGCATGTGAAATCAAGTGACCATCACTGTCCTCTACACATCACATGTGAACATTCACCATGTGTATACCCCAGCATGTCAAGCCACAACTATCCCCTCACACCTGAAAGGTAAACACAACACATGAACAGGCATTGATGAGCAGAATATATCATTTACATAGTAAAACACAATTACAATTTCAGGGTGGCCATCACACTGCAGGGCAAGGCAACTATTAACAACAATACACCCCCCTTCCCTCACAAATCACCATGACCCACTGAACAACTGCATCTGGGTTATTCATCCGACATCCTTGAATTCCACTTGGCCACACCCTTCCCCTTTGTCACCATCTCCCACCTTGTGTGTAAAAAGTTGCCAGCACCCTCAGAGTCCACCTAGATTTGCAAAAGCACAAAATCCAAGAGAACTCAAAGCAGGACAACACAGAAGCCAAGCAAATACCCTGCAGGCAGTAAAACAAATCAGAACAGCCTCCAGCAGATGACTTCAAGTAGCAGTACGCTACAAAGGCCAAGTACTACCACAATGATGTTAACAACCAAGGTAGCACAGTAAAACAATGTCACAACAGGATCTGAACCATGTGTGGTACATAACATAGAATGATGCAACACGAACGGATGTCTACTGTCATAGCTCCCGTGTACAGGCGCAGGAGTGGCACAAAACAACCACCCCCACTGTGGTCTGGGTGCCTGCAAGGTCTAACTCACACAGGCCTCTGAGACCCTGGTGGGGAAGGAGGGTCAGGGATATGCAGTCGGCACAGGCATTGGCATACTGGATAACCGGAATAAGGGGCAGGAGAGGGGAGTAGGATTGACACAGTAAAGTAGGGAATGCACCAAAATGTAGTACACACATTAACACATACACAAATAGACCAAACTTGTTCATGTGCACATAGCAGCAAATTACTCAAATGGAAGTCAAAGAGAAACTTATCTCTGGGGTGAGTGCTGGCCTCCTGCCTGCGCACTCTCCGGCCCGGTAACAAGGGGCAGTTCAATGCTGCAAAGAGAGCCACAGTTAATAATCTGTGCGTGCCCAAAACACACAAACACACCACCAAATATGCCCCAAAGTAACAAAAAACTCTACAAACAGACAATCTTGTGTGGATGCTTCATACTCATACGTAACATTACCCCTGTGATGGTTCATACACAGTCAATGCATTAAGTCAGGCACCGGTGGGTTCATGGCAAATGGAACACCAATGTGTCACGATTCACACAACATGCAATGTTCCCTGGGTACGCAGACAGACGCATATAGCAAGGTCTGACTTCAGAACAAGTCTGGTACCACCATGACCAAAATAAAGTAGCCAGTGCATGTATCAAATTCTACTTGGAAATGAAATGCACTGCACCTGAGTCTGTCCCTTACTGTCTGTCCCTGTGAGCTGCTTCATTCCATGTCTTGCAACGCTACATGGCTAATACAAGTGCCTCAATGGACCATGGTGGAACAGAGGGTATGTGCCACTGCCCATGCAGGTGCCCCAGACAACTTTCCCATCAACTAGCCATCAGTCCACCAACACATCTGAGCTGTATTGTGCGTCTTCAACACCAATATTTGTCCAAGCTCACCGTCAGGGCTGCTACTAAGCATGCATGTTCAACTGGCCAGGTGGAAGGTTTGCTGTGTTGTGACCCCCCTGAGCTGCTCACCTTGCCTGGAGTCCCTTGAAACACGTCATCGTTTATTGGATGTATGATCGCAATCCCTGTGCCTCTGCTTGCGCACACATGCGTATGTCGGCACCATCAAACGTGTCCAGATTCCAGACGTCCAATGGCCCATGTCTGCTGGCAAAGGTGGTCTTGAGGCTCATCCCCCTGCAGAAAGTCCATGAAACACATGATTAATGCTTAATATTCATCTGTGTGTGTCTCTTCAGGCATTACATGAGTGGACCATGTCAGACACGTACATCAGAAATCACACCATCAGTCCGTCTTTCACAGCAACAGTGTGGGACACACTATCTACGGCATGATTTTCAACAAGCGCATGTTCATTAAAGATAAGAAACATACTACACAATGCATAGCAATGAATGTACACATGAATCATTAAACACCCCATCTAGCAAAAGAAGAACAGTGGTCAATTACACCCCAATCATCCCCACTAGGGGTGTTAACACAAGTTCCACAGCAGCAGACATGCCACAGATATGACAGTCCTTTGCCCTTGTGTAATAGGCTGTTACACCGAACCATCCTTGCGAGCCCATGGATAAGGGAAGCAGGAGTGGCATATGTAAGTCAAGGTCCCCAAGCAGCAAACACATACACAAGACAAGCTTGAAGGGCCCAGCTGGAACAGACAGCGGATGCTTTCAAAAGCCACAAAACACCACACCATCACATGAAAGCACAATAGACTAGCAATTTTAAACTATATTGACTAATTACACTAACTATGAAAAACCTACTTTACCTATTTAAACTAACTATCAAACAGAAACTTAACTAACTAAACTAAAAGAAAAATCAAAAATGGCCACATACGACCGGGGGGGGGGAGGCAGCCAGGAGGGGGAGGTACAGGGTGCTGCTCAACACCCACATGCGATGATGCTGAGGAAAAAAAAAAACCTCCATGGGCTAAATGCCTGCACAGCACGACCTATGTGGGAGATAGATTGTCGTCCGAGTCTGGCTCTTCCTGGAAAGGAGGACGTGGCACAGGAGCATGACCACGCCTAGCCGCAGCTTGCCCCTCGTCAGCAGCAGGTCTGCCGGATGGGTGAGCCTGGTTCTGTGTGGCGATGACATGTAGGTCTGCATGCAGAACCTCCCGTGATACACGTGCTTCCTCTTGCAAGGTAGCACGTATAACACAGAGTTCCTCCTCCAAGGCCTGGCTGGACAATGGCTGCACCTCCCGGCAAGCATGTAGCTCAGCCGAGATGGTACGCTCAAGCTGTGCAAACCTCTGCTCTGCCCGCTCCCTCTGGGACATCAGAAGGACACCGAGAGTTGATCTGACGGAAGCATGCTCCTCCCTCAGGGCCTTCTTGTGTGCCTCTGCGTGAGCAGCAATTGCTTGACACAGAGACGACATTTCAGCCTGGCGTGCCCTGTCTGAGGCCGCCATGCTCAGCCTAAGCGAGCGGGCCGTGGACCGTGCCGCCTGCTGCTGGAGAAGCACCTGCCTAGCAGGGGGGAGCACAGATTGGGCCACACGCTCCATGCTCTCAGCGATGTTCTCCATTGCTGCCCCCTGCCGTTCAGAATTGGCAGTCATGTCTTGCTCCCACTCAGTATACTGTGGTTTCGCGCAGCGACCACGTTGCTGGGCTTGACCCCTGCGGGACCCAAGGACCGTGTGTCCTCGTTGTGTTGGCACCGCCCGCGGCTGCACGACTACATGCCCAACTTGGAATTGCTTCTGTGATCAGACCTGTTGAAAGGTGGAAGTCTGCATTGAAGTGGGTATATGCAGTGCAGCAAATATGTATGTTACTCACTACCTCCATGTACAAGGACTCCATGGTGTGTGTCAGAAAATGTGAAGGCAGTGCAAGGTCAACTTCAGGCATCACGTGCAATGTGCATTCAATGGGTAGCATATCTACAAGCAGAACACCCCTCCATCCAAGTGCAAAAGCAGGGATCCCTAGCATGGTATCAAAAGGCTGACCATAGACCTGTGTATTGACAGACAGTGTTGACTAGCATCAACAGCTTCATGTGAGTCAAGTGACAACACTGCAAATGATGAACCGCTCAACTTTAACCCATGCTGAGTGAAATGCCAGCGCGCATCACGTCACTTCCGCGCGTAGTCCCTTTCCTCGGATTACACGCATTCACACGCGGACGTGCAGTTTTTTCACGCGCGCTGAACCACTATGCCACGTCACGAAGGAAACGCCGGCGTGTGTCACTTCAGAGAATCGCTTACGCGCTAACGGCCTTTCGTCCAGTGACACGCTGACGTGCAATTATTTCACGCGCCAAATCACTCCGTATCTAGCTGACCACGCGAAAACACATGACCACGCTCCTGCCCAGAAGGCCGAATTACTGCCCCCCAGAGCCCTGAGCATGCTCCCACCTGCAATCTGCTGCTGCCTGACTGCCTGCTGCCCACGTGCCCTGCCATTTGCTGCCTGCACGTCACAACACACACACACACACCGACAACAAACACATCAGGCAGACATGTGACACACAAAATAGAACCTGGCATGCATGCTGGGTCAACTTGGAATTGCTTCTGTGATCAGACCTGTTGAAAGGTGGAAGTCTGCATTGAAGTGGGTCTATGCAGTGCAGCAAATATGTATGTTACTCACTACCTCCATGTACAAGGACTCCATGGTGTGTGTCAGAAAATGTGAAGGCAGTGCAAGGTCAACTTCAGGCATCACGTGCAATGTGCATTCAATGGGTAGCATATCTACAAGCAGAACACCCCTCCATCCAAGTGCAAAAGCAGGGATCCCTAGCATGGTATCAAAAGGCTGACCATAGACCTGTGTATTGACAGACAGTGTTGACTAGCATCAACAGCTTCATGTGAGTCAAGTGACAACACTGCAAATGATGATGGGACAGTAAGTACGCGGTGGCACCCAGTAACATGAAAAACGCATACGCGTGGAACACGCATGCTACTATGACCTCGAAAACGGGTGCGATACACAGGGGCACCCACAGTGGGAAAAATAGCGTGCGCGACTCACCGTCTCACTAGCATGATAATGAAAAATACACGTAGCCAATACCCCCACGCCAAAAGAAGAGATACGTCCTCGATCGCTGTGAAGATGTGATGGCGCGCGAAACAACACGAAGCAGCTACACACGTCGGTCTCCACGAAAGGCACGTACAGCGAACTGCTGGCCCCGCTCAACTTTAACCCATGCTGAGGGAAATGCCCGCGCGCCTCACGTCACTTCCGCGCGTAGTCCCTTTCCTCGGATTACACGCATTCACACGCGGACGTGCAGTTTTTTCACGCGCGCTGAACCACTATGCCACGTCACGAAGGAAACGCCCGCGTGTGTCACTTCAGAGAAGCGCTTACGCGCTAAGGGCCTTTCGTCCAGTGACACGCTGACGTGCAATTATTTCACGCGCCAAATCACTCCGTATCTAGCTGACCACGCGAAAACACATGACCACGCTCCTGCCCAGAAGGCCGAATTACTGCCCCCCAGAGCCCTGAGCATGCTCCCACCTGCAATCTGCTGCTGCCTGACTGCCTGCTGCCCACGTGCCCTGCCATTTGCTGGCTGCACGTCAGCCAGGGGTGCAGTTACTGTGGCCACCCCTGCTGGAACCGAAGACTCCCGACTGGGATTCCATCGCTCCACAGCCCAGGCACAGGACCCAATTGCCCACCCACTCCTGCCTCTGGGGTTGCCATGTCCAGCACAACACCATCTGGCAGCACTGGCAACCCCCAGCCAGAGAGGCATAGGGCCACCAGCGTCAGTGCCAGGAAAGTTGGTTTCCTGGTGGAGCAAGTCCTGGGGCAGTATGATGCCCTCTTTGGAAGTTCGCGCGCCGACAATGAAAGACGGACCAGGATCTGGATGGACATCGTGACTGCCATCAACGCGGAGGGGGTGGCAGTCTGCGACTTACATCACGTCCAGTGGTGGCTGGTGACTTTGAAAGGTGGTGGGCCGTAAATGTCTCCGCTGAATTTGGGAGCGAGCAAGCCCAACCCAGATCAAGGAAAAATTGCTTCCAAAATGTGCAATTTACTGTCCAAACCCATAGACACATGACATAAAAGGCATTAGGTTTTGCATACTAATGGTGGTACATTATTTGTACGTGTGCAAGTGTGATGGTGTATTTTCCAGTAGCTTGTGATGAGAATAGCTCGTACTATGGTGCATGCATAACGAAATCACACTATAGCTTGAAGCTTCAATATATTCCAAGGGGAGCAAAGAGGTCAATGCTTAACAAACTAGTACAGCCTTGTTCGTCATCAGTGACATACAGCTGGCAATGTGTTAGTCGCTTCGGTGAACAATTTGACCAACTCTCTGGTGACAGCAAGTGAGACAGACCCCAGCTGAACCCGATTTTAAGTTTCATCATGGACCTGTTCAATTTACACAATCACATTTCCCTCTAGGTCTCAGGGACTTGAGCAATACATTCTATATGTATTTGCATTTTTCATAACAAATTAATACATTCCCAGAAAGAGAGATCCTTATGCTCCCGAGTCCTGAGCTAGGTTCTAGAATCGGATCAGTCTTGACATTCAAGCACTGCCAGTTTCCCATGTCCCAGCTAAGCAGACAGACAACCAGGAAACCGCATTGGAAGGAAGGAAGGAAGAGATTTTAAAAGTAGATTGAAGAGGTTAGGAATCACTTTTGAACAACCTGGTATCCCATAGGTGCTGAAATGCACCATTCAAACTGACTCTCAGGTGCACTTATTCACATCCCTGCCCTGCCTCAATCAGCCACTGCAATAATGGCACTCAATATCTGGCAGCAAATTATTCACCTCTAAAAAGTAAGAGCCATGCATATTTCCTTATCCTAGTGAACCTCTCTATTGCCTACAACACAGCCCACCACACCATACAAAATCAACGGTGGCCAATTGCAGGAGCAGAGGGGAAATGGTTGTGTTCTCACACCCAAGAAATGAAACTATCGTCTGTGACATCTGAAGAATACCCTCAGTTTCGACCTAAAGATACAGCGGCTTTGGCTCTGCAGGTCTTTAATGTGCTCAGGTTGTAAAAATATTTCGTGTTTAGTGGCAGAGACTTTCATAATATGCATCGAACATTTCCACTTCAAAAAATTTGCAAAGCACCAATTACCGAAAATCCGTGCATGTTAAAGTGAGCAACACAAAGTGCCCATATAAACATTTTCACCGTGCAGACCAGAGAAAGAGCAAGCGCCCATTCTTGACCTCACCTGCCAAGCATGGGACGTGAGCGAGCCGGGTCGTAAACCCATTGCTTAACACATGCAGGAGGAACACGTTGCCTGTGAAATGCACTGAGACGTCAGAACTGTGGCACTTTTATGAGAAAAAAAGTATTAGGAAAGGCACAGCATCGGATTGCTTGGCAGGCGCTGTGTGGATGCAATACTGGGGAGAACACAACCAGCAAAGACACGTTGGCACTGCAGCCTATTTGCAGGTGGCAAACGCCGGCTTAGTTTTCTTGGATCCCCAACCCCTATCCTCGCGAAATTAGAATATATAAAATACGTTTCTCAACACCCTTCATTTAAAAAAAAAAAAAATGCATACAAATGTATAAAGGTACATATATAAATGCATTCAATTACATATGATAGACGCATGTATGCATATATAGGCGTACAAGTAAGCATATGTATATAAATAGATATGTATTAGTATATACCTACATACGCATTCATAGGTGTTCGTGAAGACATACCCACATGCAAGTGCACAGTACATGTAGTACGGGTATGGCAAGTGAAGTGCATGTTTTACAGCTGCATCTTCTTGCAGTGTGCGGGAAGAGGCTTCAGCGCATGAGGGATGGGCAGCTCCTGCACGCTCCTGGGGAAGTGCGTGAGCGGCAGGCACAACATCACAGTCTGCATGGCCCTCAGGTAGAGGGTGCTGGGGGTACGGCGCACGGCAAAGCAAAATCCCCCAGTTTGGCACCGGCACTGTGGTGGTGCCACAGTGCCAAGCTGGGGGATTTTTCTTGGCCCCGCAGCGCGGCTCTCTGTTCCGTGACTGTCCGTCACTGTGAGTGACCAGATTGGATGGATACTCTCCGCCAGAGAGTATCCATTCAATCCACCAGACGGACTAAAATTTGGTGTTGTAGTAGTACGGCTCAGGCTCTCACGCAGTGCTATTAGCTAGTAGCTCTTGGGTGAGAGCCTGAGCCGATCGTCGATGTGGGTCCCAGGGCTGCATGGCCCACCTTGTCGCGGCCTACTTGTAATAGCATGGCTCAGGCTCTATCTCACCCAAGTGCTACACTATAGCAGTGGAGGTGAGAGCCTGAGCTGATGCCACGCATAACACATGTTAACACTAGTAAGTATTTACTTACCAGCGGCGGGGCAGCATCAGGTACAACAGACCAGTGCACGTCCCTGGGCCCTGTTCTCTCTGGGCAGCTTGCAGCACTCAACGTGAGAAGAACTCACACACCACGCCCGTTTGGCCATGACCCCACCCACACACTCAAATGTCAGTGGCTGCTTAACAGCCAATGACATTCATAAAGAACTGTTGCTATGTGCCCGAGCCTAAGGTGGATACAGAATCCACTGCGCTGTTTGCACACAGATCATTACTGGCAGGGCCAGCACTCTAGCGCCCCGCCAGCATTTTAAATGTGCTGGGGGTTACATAGAATGTGTGGAGCTACAAGCTCCATGCATTTTTACTGTAGAAAAAAGTGTAAAAAGGGACGCTCCCCTGTGGCAGCCGGCACATTTCAGAAAACACACAAACAAGCAGCACATAATTATTTATTGAAATACACTGTACTGTCTAGTACAGTACAGCATTGCCGTGCGCAGCCACCACGCCATCATGCATAAAAGATTCAGAACTTCTGAATCAGTTCAGCACAAGAACAACAGTGTTGTACATACACTCCCTGGGCCCCTGGGCCCTCGGTGGGGGGGGGCACCTCCCCACCCCATGAAAGCAGCCACCACTGATCATGTCAAGAAGCGCTGGGAGGACTTCAGGTCCAGGACCCTTAACAAGGCCCGGCGCCTCGCGAAGGCAGCGGATGCCGAGAGGCCAGCTATCGGACCACCAAATGAGGGTCCTGGTACGCATATGCCCAGCACTCTACGTCCAGATCCTTGTGAGGCAGACCCGTCTGGAGTCGAGCGGTAAGTGTACATGCAGGGTGATTGGACGCTGTGCGTGTCGTGGTGTGCCAGTAGTGTGCAGGTTGCACATGTGTTTTTGTAGGGCCATGTAGGGATGTGTATGAACATGGGCGTGAGGCTGCCACATGTGTGTCCTCTCAGGTGTGAGACACATTGATGGTGTATGTGTTGGTAAGCATGCTGGACAAATGCAGGTGTGGGAGCACACATGTTTGAATTTCTGTGTATGTACATTGGCATGGTTGTGGCATGGATGGTGGTTCCTGATGCATGTATCTGCACTGTGTACATGTGCATGTGTGTGTATTTGACAAGTGTGCAACTGTGATGCAACATGGATGCATGTGACACTGATATGTAGAAGGCTGAATGGCAGATCTGACATGTATGGCAATCTCATCACTGCAATAGTTGGAGGAGATGTAGACATGCATGTAAGTGTGGTGGCGTGTCTACTGCACTCCCTGTGTTTCATGTGATGTCTGGCTCACCTTTGGATGCTCATGCTGTTGTATGTGTATGGATGGTGTGATATGTCTGAAGTTTGACACTGCCACTCATGTGCAACTGTCATGTGTGTATCAGTCCATTGTACAGTGCCCTGATGCCTGTGTCCTATATCTCCCTGTCTGCAGCGTCAACTGATGAAGAGGGCGGAGAGGGTGCTGTGGAGCACAGCGGCAGGGATTGCACCGCCAGCTGAAGACGCAAGGCCCGGCTCCCCTCCCAGGTTGTCATCTCATCAGGGAGTGAGGAGTCTGGTGCCGCGTCCCAGGCCGCAGCTGCCGAGGGTAAGTCCAAGAGCGGAGGTTGGAGTTGGACTCCTCGGCAGCAGAAGGGGCAGCTGAGACCCCACAGAGTCCGATGGAGGAAGATGGCATGGAGTCATCCAGGTTGGTGGGGCGTTTGGTGGAGGAGGAGGCCGTGCAGGGGACAGACACGGGGTCTGGAGGTGGGGATTCCACTGATGCTAGTGGTGCAGTTCAGGGGCAGGGACAGGAGGCAGCACAGGCCACCGCGGAGGTGCCTGTGTGTAATCCTGTCCCCGATCCTGTGACTGCATCATCCTGCACCAGCAGGGATGCCTACGTCCAGACCCGTTTTCAGGGAGGGGATCCGCTTACAACAACTGGCCTTCCTCTCCCTGCGGACTTGGCTATCTCGGACCGGTTTGAGCCTGTCCTGAGTGGGATGGCGTTGCGTCAACGGGGCATGCGAGGTGACCTGCAGTGTTTTTGTGAGGACACTGCACGTCATCTCGAATGCCTTGTTGACCGCATTGACCTACTGGGATGGGTCACCAGGGCCGTATTCCTCGGTTTGCTGGACCTTGTTCCGACCCCCTCCTCACCTGAACTCCCTATGCGCCAGTCATCCTCCATGCCATCTTCCCACCCATGTATCACCTGGGTACCCTGTGGAGCTGCCTCTGACCCTGCAGCCAGGCTGGTGGAGGACACATCCCTGCCACAGTCGGGAGTCGGACGTCCAGCAGGGGTGGCCACCTCAACAACTGCACCCCAGCTGGAGGAGGATGTGCAGGCAGCAAGAGCCAGGGCAGAGGCACAGCAGCAGCAGCAACAAGGTAGGAGCCATGATGGCTCGGGGCCTTCAACATCGGAGGGGCAGGCATCGGCCAGAGGGCAGGAGGACCCAGGACTGGAAGTGTCTTCCGTGTGGCAGCGGTTAGGCCATGCTATAGATGCGGAGCGGCAGCGGGCAGAAGAGGCACGGCTCACAATGGTCAGGGCGGAGAACTCCATGCGTAGGGCTCTGAGGCGGGCCGAGTGCCTCGAGGCAATTCGCAGGGACCTGGAGGTCCACATGTTATCGTCCCTGCGAATCCTCGGGGCCATGGAAGAGGACCGCCTCTAGAACATCGAGCAGGAGTTCGATGATGCACTGGCCCGGGAAATCGGACAATGCCACACACATTTGTATATAGTTTTATTTTTATGTAGTTTCTTAGGTAGGTTTCATTTGTTTGGTTGGGCTCATGGACCCTTTACATAGTTGGACAATGGATTGATTTGATTTATTTTTTGGATTTTGCACATTGATTCATGGATTTTTCTTTTGGACAATGGATTGTGAATAGTTTGATGATGGTTTAATTAGAATATTTTTTTTCATTATGGACATGGACTAATGGATTTTTTTTTGGATTTGGATTTTATTGTTGGACTATGGAATAATTCGAATTTTTTTTTTCATTTTGAACATGAAGCAATGGATTTTTTTTTTACCTTTCCTTTGGATTTGCGTTGGTGGAGGGAGTGTTTGGACTGTTTTTCTTTCAAATTTTTTTGGATTGGTTATAATTTTCATTCACTCATCTTTTGCACATGCTTTTCATTTCATGTTTGCTATTTTTGTATGATTTCATTTCATTTATTTATTTTTGTACATAATACATATTAATATTTTATTTCCATGTGCGGGATTCGCTCATTGGGTTGATGCATGTGAAAATGTGTGTTTACACAATCAATGCCAACCAGTGTATCTGTGTGACGGACATGTGTTGATGTACATAGTTGACTTTTGGTTTGTGTCTTGAGATAGGCATGTCAGTGTAGGGTGGATTGGGAAATCATTGCGTCTCAAGAATGGGATGGCGTGATGTGTTTTTTTGGTGTAGAAGTGGCCCATGATTGTGCTTCTTTATTTTGTGTAGGGGGGAAATGAGTGGGGGCCTGCTGGTAGGTGCCACTCACTGCTGGGGGGTGGGGGTGCAGGGGGGCATGAGTGGGACATGAGTCGGGGCCTGCTGGCAGGTGCCCCTCACTGCTGGGGGTTGGGGGTGCAGGGGGACATGAGTGGGACATGAGTGGGGGCCTGCTGGCAGGGGTCTGTCACTGCTCGGGGGTGGGGGTGCAGGGGGACATGAGTGGTGGCCTGCTGGCAGGTGCCCCTCACTGCTGGGGGGTGGGGGTGCAGGGGGACATGAGTGGGGGCCTGCTGGCAGGTGCCTGTCACTGCTGGGGGGTGGGGTGCAGGGGGATATGAGTGGAACATGAGTGGGGGCCTGCTGGCAGGTGCCCCTCACTGCTGGGGGGTAGGAGTGCAGGGGGACATGAGTGGGGGCCTGCTGGCCCCTCACTGATGGGTGGTGGGTTTGCAGGGGGACATTAGTGGGTGATCACTAGTGGAAGGTGACATGTGTGCTGGCTGGGGGGCATACCCAGGGGTGCAGGGTAGTCCCCTGTGTTGTGGGTTGCCTGCAGGGGCCGTGGATGGGGTGGAGGGCACACCTGGGAGAACCCACACTGCCAATTCACGTGTGGGACTCCCTGTGCACCCCACTAGATACACGTACCCGCTCTGACAGTGAAATAGCGTGTGAAACTTCCCGCGAACCCCAGTAATACACGTACCCACTCGCACAGGGCCACTCATGTGTGAAACTTCCCGCAAACCCCAGTAATGCGCGTAGCCCACTCGCACAGAGCCAATCACGTCTGAAACTTCCCGCGAACCCCAGTAATGCACGTACCCCTCTCACACAGGCCCTTTCGCGTGTGAAACTTCCAGCGAACCCCAGTAATTCATGTACCCCACTTAGACAGGGCCAATCGCGTGTGAAACTTCCCGCGAACCCCAGTAATACACGTACCCCACTCGCACAGGCCCTTTCGCGTGTGAAACTTCCCGCGAACCCCAGTAATACACGTACCCCACTCGCACAGGCCCTTTCACGTGTGAAACTTCCCGTGAACCCCAGTAATACACGTACTCCACTCGCACAGGGCCAATCGCGTGTGAAACTTCCCGCGAACCCCAGTAATACATGTACCCCACTCGCACGGGGGCCAATCGTGTGTGAAACTTCCCGTGAACCCCAGTAATACACGTACCCCACTCGCACAGGGCCTATCGCGTGTGAAACTTCCCGCGAATCCCAGTAATACACGTACCCCACTCGCACAGGCCCTTTCGCGTGTGAAACTTCCCGCGAACCCCAGTAATACACGCACCCCACTCGCACAAGGCCAATCGCGTGTGAAACTTCCCGCGAACCCCAGTAATACACGTACCCCACTCGCACAGGGCCAATCGCGTGTGAAACTTCCCGCGAACCCCAGTAATACATGTACCCCACTCGCACAGGGCCCTTTCGCGTGTTAAACGTCCAGCGCACCCCAGTAATACACGTTCCCTGCTTGCCGTGTGCTGTGTGGCGGCCATGTATACTGGTACAGGGTTAGCGCAGCCCTTTGGGCTGGATTGGGGAATTTGATGGCTTTTCCCTGCGCAAGGGGCGTTCTTGGGGGCGTAACTGGCGCTGCTGCAGGGTCGCTGCACCACTGTGCGCCACTGCTGGTTTTAGTAGCTAAAATCCATGAATACGCTGTGCGCGGAAATGGAATTTAGCACACGCGGCTGGCGCAGAGATTTGCACAAGCACACTGTGCGCCAGCCGCGTGCGCCACTTGTGCGCTAAATTCTATGATTTATCCCCATGTGTCAGTATGAAGATAAAGAAGACTTAACTATACTACAATCAAAACTAAACAATGAACAACGTCTAATTTTTCAAGAAGTAACAAAAGAAATTGCACATGGTGTACAACATGAAAACAAAGAATGCACCTGCCAAAATTACAAACCTATACTACTGTACGGCAGTGGTGAAGCTGGTTCTGGCAAAACATTCTTAATCAAAATCATCAGTAAGTTCCTTCAACAGTTGACAAACAACAAACTATCAGCTGCTGTCACTGCCCCCACAGGTTTAGCTGCCTACAACATAGGCAGTGTCACTTTACACTGATTACTACTCCTGCCAGTAGAACACCAAAACAAATTAGACTATTACGAACTTTCTACAGAAGCTGCAATGGAACTACGCAGAGTATTAAAACAAATGAAAATGCTACTAATAGATGAAGTGAGCATGGTCTCCAAACTAATGTTGGCTTTGATTAACCTCAGACTACAAGAAGTACTCAAAACAAACTACGAAGAGCTCTTTGCAGGAAAACACATTATTGTTTTCGGAGATCTTCTTCAATTGACACCAGTGAAAGGTGAGCCTTTTTTTGAAACATTAGGACACAAACTCTGCCGTAAAACTGTTGGCAGCATTGGAAATGTCAACCTTTGGCAACATTTCCAGTACAGAGAATTAACACAAAATATGCGGCAATCTGCAGATCTCACTTATGCCAACATCTTAAAAAGTATTAGAGTTGGTATACTATCTCAAGAAGCACAAGCAATATTGAAAACCCCGCACATTCATGCACTTCATGGCGATAATGTATGTGCTACAGATGTTATGGAACAATTAGCCCACAACAATGTCAATTGTATGGCCTTAATGCTAACTCTTGCAAGCTGTTTCAAATTCAATGAAACAATGTTAAATAAAGAAATTCAACCAATAATGGAAATTAGCGCCACAGACAAACTAGACGTACATGGTATGACACTACCCATGTGTGAGCAAGCCACAACAAGACTAAGTAGTTTAGAAAATTCAATCTCCAACACAGCTGGGTTGGAATAAATATTTAAATTATCCTTAAATTGCAGAGTAATGCTTAAACGTAACCTTGACGTGGACCAAGGACTAGTCAATGGAGCACTGGGTACAGTTGTTGGCTTTCAAACATACCCACGTGACAACAACATTCAGTTTGTCAATATTCTCTTTGACAAACTTTCAAAAGTAAAAAGGATAGGACGCTCACCAGCTCGATTCCTTCTCTTCAAAGACATGTATGTACGCAGAGAACAATTTTCTCTAACTCTTGCATACGCAGTCACTATTCATAAATCACAAGGTCTTACCCTAAACAAAGCATTAATAGACATTGGTAACACAGTCTTTAAAGAAGGCATGAGCTACGTAGCACTATCACGCTTACGTACCCTTGACGGCCTGTTTCTAATCAACTTTGATGCAAGTAAAGTAAACGCTGATATTCCTTGCATTTTAGAATACAATAGACTTCGTTCACTGTAAACCCCCATCTAAAAACATATCCTGTTCCACAAAAAGTATAATGTTGTAAAAGAAAACTAAATCAAACAGAAATACAACAGGATATCATTGCAAATCCTCCAAAGAGAGTAAAATAAACTAATACTTCATCAAGTACCACAAGCAAAAAAGAACCAATTAGGGAAAGTAAACCAGGTACTTCGTCAAAGAAGGAAGACAATCTCAAAAAAATCACTCAGATACAGAATTACCTGGTCCATTTAAACTCTCAAATATAATTGGTGAAAGTTGCTAAGCAAATGTAGCAATGAATATTCTATTTCAATTACCACCAATTGTTGACAACATATACTTAGACAGTACAGACCAATTGTGTTTGCAAATGTTAGTCCTTCATAGAAATGCAACAAACAATCCTAATAACACATATAGTGTTTATGGAATAAGACAACAATTGGACTACTGTGCTGGAATGGTGAAATTCACTATAAACTCACAGGAAGATCCACAAGAATTTATAATGTACTTACTGCAAGTACTGGAAAACAAAAACATACCTATAAACACATAGTAAATATATAATACTAATGCTTCTACGTTACAATGCAGATGGTACCAAAAACAACTGCAAGCTGACTGGATTCACACATGGTCAAGTATCACTTGGTAAGAAAACCTTCACAACAATAGGTATAATCTACCACACAGGAGACACAACCAATGCAGGTCACTATACTGCATATATAAAAAGAAATGTGGATGGTTCGAATGTAAAGATAGTACCATTACTCTAAAGCAGAGATTACCTGCAAATCTTACAAATGCTTATTTAATCTTCTTAAAACCAAAATTTATTAACTAAACTGTACTTAAACCTTAACTAAACTTCTATTAAAAAACTATAAACTGTTAGAATATGCCAACAGGTATCTAACTGCCCCAAGATTCTACAACAACTAAACAGATAAATGAATACTAATAAATTATATAAAAAAAATAGATAGTTACAATACGCCAACTGGTATCTAACTGCCCTAAGATTCTACAACAACTAAATAGATAAATGAATACCACTAAATTATATCAAACAATAAACAGTTAGAATATGCCAACTGGTATCTAACTACCCCAAGACTTTCAATAAACAAACAGATAAATCAATACCACTACATTATAACAAAAAATAGACAGTTAGAATACGCCAACTGGTATATAACTGCCCCAAAATTTTACAATATCCAAACAGATAAATCAATACCACTTCATTATAACAATAAATAGACTGTTAGAATATGTCAACAGGTATCTAACTGCTCCAAAAATCTGCAACAAGCCAATATATAGAGCATTAGCCAGAAACAACAGGTGAACACTGAAAACAAACAAACAAACAAATAGACTGTAGCATAACAAAAAAAGGGTTTCTTTTTTAATCCAACATGGATTTTTTTTCTCCCACAGACCCAATGATTTTAGCAACAAACACAGAAACTGAGCAAATTGCACAGTACACTGGTTTGTAATCTACTAAATATGAGGGTCAAAAAAACAAGTTGATTATTCAATGTTATAAGTCATTGCAAAATACCAATACTAACATGATCTTTTCTTTTATCACAGAAATGAACAAGAAATACATGTACTTCAGTTACTAAACCAAACAGTAAGTATATTATAATAAGTACAACCATCGCAGCAAATCACACCCATAGTGACTTATAACTTTGGTGCTTATAAATTTGGTGTTGTCCATGCACTCAAGACTATACGCCCTGCCCACAACCACCACAGCATATCACACCCATAGTGGCTTACAACTGTGTTGCTTATAAATTTGTTCTTGGATCCCAAAGTTATAAGCCACTATGGGTGTAATATGCTCCCATATGGCCATGCTCCCAAGACTCTATGCCCTGGCCAGAACCACCGCAGCATATCACACCCATAGAGTCAAACATTTTGACTATGCCATATGGGCACTTTTAATGTCCACGGACATGATGAGTGTTCTTAGAACACTTTCAACTTGCCAGCGAACAATACAGACAGTGTCCTCAGGACACCCCCAATTCATCCATTTACGAACATTTCAGGACACCGCAGATCTTCTTAGAACAGTTTCAACTTGCCTGCGAACAAAACGGACAGACATACCATCCTCAGGACACCCCCGTTTTGTTTATTTACGAACATCCCAGGACGCATCATGTGTTATTAGAACAATTTCAACTTGCCAGCGAACAATACGGACAGCGTCCTCAGGACACTCCCATTTCGTTTATTTACGAACATTTCAGGACACCGCGAGTGTTCTTAGAACAGTTTTAGCTTGCTTGCGAACAGTACGAACATTCATACCGTCCTCAGGACACCCCCATTTTGTTTATTGACGAACATCCACCGTCCTCAGGACACCCCCATTTTGTTTATTGACGAACATCCCAGGATACGTGATAAATTCTTAGAACAGTTTCAACTTGCCTGAAAAAACGAAACGGACAGACATACCGTCCTCAGGACACCCCCATTTCATCCATTTACGAACATTTCAGGACACCGCAGGTCTTCATAGAACAGTTTCAACTTGCCTGCGAACAAAACGGACAGGCATACCATCCTCAGGACACCCCAATTTTGTTTATTTACGAACATCCCAGGACACATCATGTGTCATTAGAACAATTTCAACTTGCCAGCGAACAATACGGATAGCGTCCTCAGGGCACTCCCATTTCGTTTATTTACAAACATTTCAGGACACCGCGAGTGTTCTGAGAACAGTTTCAGCTTGCTTGCGAAGAGTACGAACAGTCATACCGTCCTCAGGACACTCCCATTTTGTTTAGTGATGAACATTCACCGTCCTCAGGACACCCCCATTTTGTTTACTGACGAACATCCCAGGACACATGATGAATTCTTAGAAAAGTTTCAACTTGCCTGCGAACGAAACGGACAGACATACCGTCCTCAGGACACCCCCATTTTGTCCATTTACGAACATTTCAGGACACCGCAGGTCTCAGGACACCCCCATTTTGTGTATTTACGAACATCCCAGGACACATCATGGGTTATTAGAACCATTTCAAATTGCCAGCGAACAATACGGACAGCGTCCTCAGGACACTCCCATTTTGTTTATTTACAAACATTTCAGGACACCGCGAGTGTTCTTAGGACAGTTTCAGCTTGCTTGCGAACACACCCATTTTGTTTACTTTCGAACATATCAGTACACTGCGTGTGTTCCTAGAACAGTTTCAACTTGCCTACGAACCATACGTACGGTCACAGTGTCCTCAGAACACCCCCATTTCATTTATTTAGAACATTTCAGGACATCTGTGTTGTCCGCAGCCAAATCGAACACAACAAGGAGATCTACCACTGAAATGAATACAACATTTAACCCATCTCTTACTCCCCCACCCTCCCCAAACAGTCTTACACACCAACACACTCTACTAAATAGCATTTTTCCAGCAAGTTTCACCGCGTTGTTCGCGGACGTCCGCAAATTCAAGATGTCGGGCGTTCCCGAAAATCTGACGCGCTTCACGCTCTTCGCCGTCCAATCAGCGAACATGTTTCATGTCCGCGGACATGACGCAAGCCGGTTGGCCAATCAGGACACTGTCCACGGAGCGAACAGGGAAGTGTGTCCGCGGACCGAACATAGATATCACTAATTTGTTTTAACCTATTTTTTGCACATTTTATAAAAAACTACCTGACGGATTTTCATCGCTTTCGGGACCACGCCGCTGCTCCTGGTCCAAATTTGGTGAAAATCCGTCCAGCGGTTGGGCTGTAGGCGTGAGCAAAGTTTTTTCCCCATTCAGTCTATGGGAAAAAAGAAGTTTTGGGACCCCCCTTATAACTTTGCCCCCCTGGAACAAACCTCACCAAACTTTGCAAATAAATTCAGAGTGACCCATATATGTTTTTTTGCAAAGTTTGGTGAGGATTCGTCCAGGGAGAGCGAAATTATAAGCCACCCAAAAAAGGGCTCTTCCTATGGAAATAGCAACTTAACCATAACTACACAGCCACATCTTCCATCTCGTGCTCTTCGCTCATCCGCCTCCAACTTCCTCAGGGTTAGTCGTTTCTCCAGGCAGCAAGTTGGTGGTAGATCTCTTTCCTCTGCTGGGGCCTCCCTCTGGAACAGCCTCCCTGCCTCTCTGAAACTTGAGGAGAACCATCTCCAGTTCTGGAAGCGCTTCAAGACCTTCCTCTTTGCTTCTGCTTTCACTCATCCTCTCCCCTGCTGATCTCTTGGCTGAATCTGAAACTGCACTGGTTACCTGGCTACGCTCTGATCTCGGGCCCAGGTCCCCTCCCTGCCAGTCGCACACCTGCACTGCCTCTCTGGCAACACCTGCACTCCGGAACTGTTCTGTATCCCTACAGCCCCTACTAGCACTTGACACCCGATATCTGCACTTACCCTTGCACATGCCTCCAGTTGTCCGCACTTTTATTTATTATTCTATTTATTATTTATCGTCTTTATTTATTTTATTGTTATCATATCTACTGCACTGCCCTTTCCCCTTTCCCCCCGCACTTTTTCCCGTTCCCCTTCCCCTGCATTTGCGCAATCTCAATGTCACCTGGCCTAGTAGGATCGCTGTATGTCTTCCCTCTGTTTCCCCTCCCTTGCCTCGTCGCGCCCTGAAACACCTGTGTATAGGCGCGTTGTAAATGTCATATCATATCAATGAAGAAACATTGTCAAATGGACGTTTTGGTTACAAGTAAAACCGAAAAACCTCAGTAATTCGCCAGTTATGGTAAGTTAAGCAAACATAACTCATGCCACCTCCGTGCACTGCTAAGACTAACACCCAGGACATCAAAGATGACATCACACATGTCATTGATGACATCACTGATGACATCACATGTGAAATTAATTTTGATTAAAAGTCCTTACAAGGGATTGTGTTTATAATGTTGGTAACAAGATGTCAGGAGTGATCTGTAGATCCATACAGGGCCCACTTCCCTTTCCATGGCAGCCTGCAGAAGGCAAAGAGAGAACCCTATGACCATATTACCACAAGCACATTCCCTTTCAAACCTATCCCACTTTTAAATAACTTTACCACATACCACATAGCCGGGTGGACATGGCCACTTTAACCCCATTTGTCGTCCCTCGTGGTCATGGCCTGTAGCCAGATTGTCCAGGTCATGACCTTATGCCATGAACCGGACAATCTGGCCACTGCCCATGGCCAAAGGCTATACCTCAGTCACCAAAGGTATATCACAATTCTTTGTACCTACATTATGACACTTGTCAACAAAAAAAAACACAGGCACATTTTCAAAACCATGCTTTACGGTCCTTGCCAATACTCCTTACGCGAATTTGCTGGAAATCTGCCCATGTTTTATTTTTTCTAAAGTGTCAAAATGTTTGTACATACAATAGCCATATAACTTAGCCCCCTCTTGACAAAATCCATTCAGACTTTACACAAGGTTGGGTGTATAATCTTTCTGGAAACTTTTATCAACATTCACCAAATGGCAACAAAGTTATAAGCCATTTAAAAATGTTGAGATCCCCCTCTAATTTAGCCCCTTCTTGACAAAATCCCACCAAACTTAAAAAATACATTTATATCTAGATCTAAAATGTTTTTGCCAAACATTTGTGTAGATTTGTTAAATGGCACCATATTTATAAGCCTTTACAATATTTTGGAAACCCCCTCTAATTCTGCCCCCTCTTGACAGAATCCCACCAAACTCTGCAATAACCTTAATATCTAGATTTAAACTCGTCTTGCAAGCTTTCGTGCAGATTTGTCAAATGGCATCACATTTATAATTATTTACAATATTTTAGGACCCCCCCTCTCATTTTGTTCCCTCTTGACAAAACAGCTCCAGAACCATTCAGAATCAGATCTATAATGGTATTCCATAATTTCATGCAGTTTCATTGAGTGGTGCCAAAGTTATAAGCCATCCAAAAACGGCTTTTCACAACCCTGTAATGCAGAAATAGGTATAGATGTCCCCAAACATCTGAAGTGTTCGCAAACCTCACAGGACTGCACCCGACCATCCGGACTGTTAGCAGACTTTGGGGTGTGAAAAACACTGTTTTTTTGCCTTATTTCGGCAATGTCCCATCCTATCCTCATCACCGTCACCTCCCCAGAGATTGTTTGATAAATTTGACAAGTACAATACAGTGTTTTTTAATGTTTTTACCACGATGTCCGTTGACACCGATGGCTCTCTGCGAATCCAACATGGCGGACGTTTCCAAAAATCTGACACACTTCACACTTTTCACCATCAAATCAGTCAGCACGTCCGATGTCAGCGCACACCAGAGCACCCTCCGGACCAATCAGAGTCCCGTCCGCGGAGTGAACAGGGAAGTAAGTCCGCCGACCGGACGCAGATATCACACTTTTTTTTTTGTTACCTACATTTTCCCCATTTTAAAGAAAACTACTGGACGGATTTACACCAAATTTACAAAAGCACGCTTTTGGGACCAACCCGCCGTTTCTGCCGCAAATTTGATGAAAATCCACCCAGCGGTTTGGGCTATAGGCATGAGCAATGTAGATGTAGCTGATATGAGGATGTTTGTATAAGCTGTATTGTGCTGTGGTGTTTGTGGCTAGCTAGTAGACTCTTGGGTGCATACACCCAAGAGTCTGTACACTGGTTGGTAATATGGTGTATTGGTTGCGGGTAGTTAGTAGAGTTTTTGGTGCAGAGGCCATGCATTAAAGAGTCTGTCCATTGGTTGGAAGTATTGTAATAGTATGTGAATTGAAGTGGATAGGGGCACATCTTTGCGTGCATGCATACTTTCCTACATTTGAAAATCAAAACCCTGCAATGTATGCCCCGCCCACAGCCAAACAAGACTTTGCCCCTTTGCACATGGCTTTGACCAAAAACGCCAAAAAGGTCAACTTGGTTGTTGTAGCTGTCATTAGAAACACGTTTGCAGTTTGTACTTTACAGTGGAATGCAATAAATTCATTAAATTGTCTATTCACAACCACACAAATTGCATAGGACAAATGGCATATGGCTGCCATAAAATCAATACACACACAAAACCATGAGAGGATATTTTCTTCAAATAGTGTTTTTGAAAATGTTAAAATGTGCGCATGTTTTAAACTCCAAGGACCAGTAGGAGACTTTTGTACCTAATTGGATGGAAGATTGGACGGGACCTGAAAACCTGGAGACTTCAGGGTCTTTCCGGAGACCCGGAGAAGAGGCCAAAACCCCAGAGTCTCTGAGGAAAAGCTGGTGGTTAGCCAGGTATGCGTGCATGGTTGTATTATGCCGCGTTGGTTTTGGCCAGGGCCTAGAGTCTTGGGTGCATGACCGGAGGCTGTAGGCCATAGGCCATGCACCCAAGACTCTAGGCCCTGGCCACAACCACCGCAGCATAATACAACCATGCGCTCAACATTGTTATACTGGTATATGGATTGGAGAAATATGTGTACAAAATGCATATTTTCAGATTGATATATCATCCAGGGGATGGTACTACCAAAATGCGCTCTGCTCCCTTCTCATGACCTTTGTAAGGAACTCATGGTGGCAACAGTAAAGACAGACACAAGTGATCACAGTTCAAGGGTGATTATTAAACTGTATAATGGGTGAGAAAAATCCCTGATCTAAGCCTAAATCTAAGATGGGAGCAAGTTCCGACCATCAAATAATAATAAGGCAGTCCAACTGGCGTCTTGTCAAACAAAAAGGGCCCATACTAAAAAAACGATTGCTAATCCTTCCAACTAAGTTACAAAATAGTGTGGGATAGTGTTCATAATAAAAGAAAGAAGTGTCACCAAATGATAAGTGTGGATGGTAGGGCTGGGGTCTCCCTTCCCCACGTTTTTAGCACGGGACAAGGCAGGAACATTGAGCACAGCACACTCTTAGGCATCGCCAGCATGAGGTTACAGTTCCTTTCAACGATGCCAGGACCTTTTGGGGCCAAGTCTCTTTCCTACAAAGTCTCCTGCCTTAGAAGGCCTGCTGAACCATTAACAATATATAAACAACAGTTCCCTTGGTAATCCTTCCCGTTGGGTGATTGCTTATCGCTCCTTGGATCCCCCTCAGCCGGGCACTGATCCTTCTTGCAACATTAGCCTCCCTCAATTGGGTTCACTACAGCTTTTCACTTGAAACGTATCATTCAACAGTCTTAACTTAATGTCCTCTTAAACAACTATCCATTGGGGACATCCCTCATCCGGGTTCACACTTGTTGTCACAATGCTCACAGGTATATCGCTGTTTACCTTCAATTCGCAGGCATCCGTCTGTAGGGCTCACATTTGGCAGTTTCACAGTTCAATCCATTTTTTCCAATGTGTCAAAGACTTTCGAGTGAACGAGGGGTTTGGCTCGACTCTCGTAGGACCATTTTAACACTTCACACTGGCCTCTCCTAAGGCCTCTTGGTTCTCGTAGTTTCAACAAACAACGCAACCCAAAAAGGCTTCAGTCAGAGTCCTTTGAATGAGCGCCCCAGAATGCCTGACCACTCTGCTTCTGAACTTTTTACTAGGGTTTCTTTGAAGTTCAATTACACAAGTTCTTTGTTAAACTAGGTTGCCGCCTTCAACCTTGGGCTGAGCACAGTTCGGTTTTACTATCTGTCTTCTTCGACTCACCGGCTGTGCTGAACTGTTGGAGTTTCTTGTCTTGGGAGTCAAGGATGGCACCACGGCGGCAAGCGCTTCACCCAGCTTTTGTTATCAGCATGGTAGGGTCCCATGAGCTGTTGATACCTGTCACCCCACATGCCAGCTATACTTCCCAGTCTTATGATTTCCCTGTCAGAGGCTTTGCAGGTCTGAGCTGAAAAAGGCAAGGGAAATTCCCTCGTCGTCGTCCATCCGGGTCTCTCCTCCTTTCACCTCTGTTTGAAATGCCAGTCCAGAGTATCAGCTTTCTCGTGCGTTCAGCCTTGCTGAAAGTATGCTTGCATTCTCCACCTTTTATCCCTGTGGGGAAGGGAAAGGGTCATCAAGTGTGTGTAGATATTGTCAATTGCCTGACTCTGCCTGACCCTTGTGTTGGGACATGTCAGGTAAACGGCTCTGGTATTAGTCCGTTGTCTTTCACGGTGTAAGAAAATGTGTCAGAAAAGGGAGGGTAAAGCAATTTTGAATATCATACGGGGTAGGATGGGGAAAAGGTGTTAGAGGGAAGGGGGTACTTTGTCTCACCTGTCAGTGTCCCACTTCCACTCCCGAGAACCCACTGGTCCACCCCCTAGGAACTGGATCCAATAGCGATGGCCCTGTCTCGGCCACCTGGATGACAGATCCCTGGGGACTAGCGGGTGAGACACCTTCAGGTTTCTCACACCTTGCAGGAAGCATTCTTCCCAGGGCATGAGGGCCTGTAACTACTTGGACAATGTACTACTTGCCAGATTTACAGCACGGGTCTCACCCTGTCTCAGGAGGATAGCTCAGGGGCAACATGCTCGCCTTGCAAGCAAGACTACACAGAGCACCACAGGTTCGATCCCCAGGTCTGCGCTTAGAAACGTCTGGTTATTAAGCGCATTATAAATAACCTATCATATCATATCATCCTGCAGACAACCAGAGGCACACTTCCCAGACCTACTTAACATTTTGGGTATGGGGTGGGTCTCAGTAGTTTATCCTTTTTCACGGTGGGTGGTGGCTGGTCCTTATGCACACCCTGATGCAAAATGTGCAGCCAAGTTCTTGGTCCGAGAGATTTTACCTCATTGGGGCGTGTGGGAAGTATTAAGGTCTGACAATTGCATGCACTTTTTCAATGAGCTCTTTAAAGAGACTGCAGCAATATTGGGCATCAAGCATCACGTGTGTACAATGTACCATCCTCAGGCTAACAGAGTTGTGGAGAGGATAAATGGTCTTCTGAAAAGCAAATTATCCAAGCTCTGTACCACTTTAAAGAAAAACTGGATGCATGGTTTACCCCTTGCTCTATTTAGCATGCATGCTCAGCTCTGTAAGGATCATCACTTATCCCCCTAGGAGGTGGTAACGGGGTGATGCATGCACACACCCCTATCGCCAATCAGGAGAGCATTGGATGCTCACAGGGCTGCATCTATTTTAGAGAATGAATTTCGTAGCTACTTGTGTGCCCTAACAAAAGCCACAAAATGTTTCTCTCAACAGATCGCGCCACCATGGACTGAAGAGATGACCAGTGCTACATCTGCTTCTCCACCCATATCGTCTCCTCTCCAACTTTACCCTGGCAACCATATTTTTTTAAAGAGCTTTGACCACCGGTGGCATGAGCCTAGATATAATGACCCCTTTGAGGTTGTCTATGTTACTCCCCTTGCGCTAAAGGTTTGTGAGTTGCATTGCTGGGTGCATTTATCTGTTGTTTGCAGGGCACCCCAGGCCACACCCCTCGCCCAATCTCAGTAAAGTATTAACAGTACAGGTTAAGTGCTGTATGCTGAAAAATCATGTGTAGCTGTAGAGTCACTGTTGTTTCCTTCTTGATGTGTTTTGAACTCTGTTCTCAAAGTTCTCCAACAAACCTACATCTGTGATACATAAAATCGCTGCTGCGCGTTGTTTCCACTGAGATCTCTCGCTCTCTCACTCTCTCTCTCGCTCTCTCTCTCTATCTATCTCTCTTCATTTTTTTCTCTCCCCCCTCTCTCTCTTTCTCTCTATCTCTCTTTCTTTGTCCTCTATTTACCTCGCCATGGATGTACATGAGTCCAACAACTCCATTTATAAAAAAGCAACATTATCATTTTCAGGAAGATTCTCTTACAACAGTGTTTTCTCCCCAAGTACATGTGTGACATGCATTGGGTAACTGGTATATTTTCTATTTCTATGTTTGGATTAGCAATATATTTACAGTGCAGTTGTATGTGGGGTGGTCATATAAAAAGGCGATAAGAAACGCAACTAGTTCTAATGGATCTTTTACTAATGGCTCTTTGGGTTTTTTAGCACATGACATTGTTGCAAATGTGACTGAAACAAAAAATATATCTGCCACGGTACATGATTCAGAGCCTAATGCATCTGTTAATGATGCACTTGTTATGCAGCAACATTTGGGGAATTTTGCAAATTTGCTCATCTTATTATTATTTTCTAATGTGTTCTCTAACATAATTGTGAATGATACTTTATTTCATAGTGTTTCATATTTTGGTGGGTTGAAACGTTTTAAAAGACAAATTAGAAGGGCCAAATATGGGCAATAACAAGGATATGCTTTAGACACACCAGAAGATGTGAACCATCCAGAATTAAGTAGTAGTTGGTACGCAGACATGAGCTCAGTGGGAAAAACAAAACTTAATGGAAGCTTTTATGTTTGTTCCTTGATTCCACATGTGTCGGGAACCCCAAGGTATTAATGCCACAGGAAACTCTGATTGTGGAGGCTGCTTATTCCATCTGACCTTATGTAGATTGCGAAGCACTTTCCACGCACGAAGCGTGCAACTAGAAGTAATGGATCCTGATCAACTGCAATGTGCTCAAAACCTCAAATGTGTGCAGTGCCTGCAAAGACCATACCTGAAGTTGGAAGGCATGAGGTTCATGGCAAGCAGATGGCAAGAAACTACCATGAGCTGTATAGCAAGAGGACTAGTAGGATTCACAGAAAAAGTGATAGATTAAGTGAACAGTGTGGGTACTGGAAGGATCAGGCGCCAAAACTCACGTGGATCAAGGCAATGGAGAAACCAATGAAAGTGCAAAAGCAGGAAGACTATGAACTGTGCTTTTACAATGAAGGGAACATCTTTATGGGGACCAATAGTAGGTTCAACAGGACATTATACATCCCATATCTCAAGAAACGGACAACAGCTATGATGGATAACTATTGGTTGTGCGGTGAGCAGGCATTTCTGCACCTCCTGCCATCACGGAGGGGCACCTGCTCGCTGGTCTCATTGCGATCAATGCTCTGTGTGGTCCCTGAAGAACATTTGATAGTGGGACCAGGTGGCTTGTTGGTTCCATCAACTACACCAGGGTCCGGCATCCTCACCACAGTGCTACGGCAGACGCCCATATTCTGTATCTTGCCAGGGAAAGAGAAAAAACTAAATTTGCGGAGGAGGAAAGATCAAATTATGTATCGCAAGATTCCTCGCAATTACTCAAGGAAATACCAGATCAATGCCGACTCTACAGCTAAGAAGCTGTTGCTACTGGGTGCAGACCGCTCCGAATGCCAAGTGGATTCAGATTCTGCAGTGGGAAGAGACCCAGCTGGCCAATGACACTGAACAAGGGCTCAACGCGATCAAGAGAGTGATGGTTTGGCAACCTTTTTTCGTGGACACCATCATCGATGGGGGCTATTGTGAAGATGTTGGTTCCTGTGATTGTGTTCGTGTTGGTGATCTTCTGCACCTGCCAGCTGGGGCTTCGATTGCTGTGCCAAAGCAGTGCCTAGCAGCGCATTGATGATGATCTCAATTGGGGTACGAGAGGCACATTGTGGTACAAATGACTTTTGTGCATTTCAGACTGATGACCCAAACAAGCCACACATGGTTGCAATACAGCAACGCCTTCACACCCCAGGCACCACCACAGTTCCCCCACTTGACCCAAAGAATTACACAGAACACTGGGTAGATTTAGCAGGGGATGTAGGGTGTATATATATGACATGTACCCCCGAGCAATATGCACAAGCAGGGGAACGTTTACGGCCCGTATAGAGGGCACGGTTACCAAAGGAGGGTCACCTCGATACTTGGAGGCTGAAAGATTGGAAAAGGAAAGAAGGGTAAAGAAGGATAAAGAAGGACAGGAGCTCACATGGGAATTTGATAATGTAGTTTTATATATTGAAATTGAGGCCCAGTTCTGCGCTGCAGCGAGGGTCCGAGCTCAATCCACATGCACATTGAATTACGTGTATGCACGTGAGAATAGGGAATAGATTGTAGCATGGGCAGTGGTGAGAAAGTCCAGGGCTACAGAGATTCTTAGACCCATCATTGTCTTATGTTGCCTGCATTCGTATCCCAGAAGGAATGCGCCCTGCAAGGTCACAAGAGGGTTCAGAGCTCTCTGCAAAAAGCAATCCCACAAGAAGAAGGGCACGAACCTCCGTCCTTTCACGTCCGAGCTCCAAGTAATAGCACTCAGATGCCCCCATCCCAAGACCCTCAGCATTCCAAGGTACCAGGAAGTCCCAGATCACCGACCACAGAACTGTTAAACCCCCAATCAATCAGAAAAGATCTGAAAACAGGGATCAGTTGCCTTCACCATAAGTCACGTGATTTGTGCTGCTAGGTGCCAGTAGGGGTAAATCAACATAGCCAAAATGAGGGTGGGAAGCTTTGGATAGGCACAGATGTGTCTGGAATCGAGATAATGAGTGCAGTGAAATGACCTCGAAGTATCCTCTTAACACTTGTCTGCAGTACCAGGTGCATATCAGGTTAGAGATAGAGCCTGTATTGTTTATCTTCACACAATCACCAATTAATTGTAGCTTCATGCCTGATGATGCGCAAGGAGGAACCCACGTGGAAGAAGATGGACAAAAGGGCTGGGACCAATGCCTCGGCATCTCTTATGGAGCAGGTATCCTATGTATATAGGGTCTTAACCAACTAGCGATTTGGATTTGTATATTATGTAATGTATGTCACTGATGATGCTGTGTGCCTTCATAAAGTGTTGCTCGCACGGATTTTGCCAGAATGTTCTGTGGCAGCTGAGTACTTTGCTGGCTCATCTTTATTTTTGTGGAAATAAACCTTGTGCTCCTTGCAAGAGGTGTGCTTTTCCCTAGTGGGTTGCATTTTTCAGCATTTTATCTGGTGTGAGAATTGAGGGGTTTCTTTGCACAGTTGATGCGGTTCTTATGACCAGTCAGGAGACCATCCTATTATTCCAAAATGTCCAAATGTATCTGTTCATTCTGACCTATCCAATGTACCTTACAGTCTGATTCATGGAATGTATAGCACGGTGCAAAGTCACTTGGCACTGTTGCAAAGTCACTTTGCACTACCGACACACACCCTGATTCATGGAACTGTGCAAATTGTATTTTTGCAGTGTGTGTTGACAGTGCAAAGTGACTTTGCACCGTGCTAGAAATCCCATGAATCGGGCCCTTAGTGTTTTTCCTGTTGTTTTTCAGAAGTGTTAATACAGGGCATAATGGGTCTTTCCTTTTTTTAATGTACAACATACCTCTTTTCAGCCTGAGCGTGCTTGATAAGGACATCAAGCCCAGTTCAGTTTGTATCGCCTGACCTGGGACTCACTGTGCTAATCCCAGGACCTGCCCCTATACCTTTGCCTCAGGCATGTGCAGCCACTTAAGAGCTATAACAAAGCTTGCCTAGAAGCCATACCTTATTGCTGATATGACCACCACCTGCTTATATATCATAATTATGTCTTTCAAGGCGTACCCACTCGTGCGGTATACAAAACTCTTCGTCATTGTCAATAATGCCCTTACCCTGTGCTTTTTGCCACAAATCAGTCTCTTGCTTCTAGTGCGTGCCTCCTCTTTCTGATATCCCAGGTAATTATAAATCGGGACCCTTTCAATTTCTACTTCATTTAACTGTAGATTTCCGTACTTTCTACTGCTGGTCCCAAACACCATTTATTTAGTCTTATCTAAGTTCAGCACTAATCCATGCTTGTCAGCAAATGTAATTAACTCATTGGTGGCTCTCCTAAGCCCAATATATGGTTGGTCTATCAATACAACATCATCTGTGCAGCAGAGCCACCTCACCAATCCTCAGAGGAAAACAATTGCCCTTTTCCAAGTTCCTAGGTAAACCCCTGTTTAAGGCCGTCCTTTGTTTGTATTTCCTCAGTGCTGGCCCCCATTCTGTTCAACCTCACCCTAACCATAGTGTTCTCATGGAGCTGTCGTATCAAGCATTGTAAATCGTTGTCCAGTTTCCACGATTTACATTTTTTCCGCAAAGTATACTGTATACGCTGACTTAAAGTCGATGAATAATAAGACGATGGGTGGACTATCTATGTCTCTGTGGCATTTATCAATGCATTCAATAAAAGGATATTGGGCCTCATTACGACCCTGGCGGAAATCGGAAAACGATGGCGGAAATGCAATACCGCCATCGAATAGCGCTCGGTGCGACTATGACCCGTCACCGCAAAGTACGAAGCCATTAGCGACACCGTAGTGAACGGCAACGCTAACTGCACCAAGTACGCTCGCGCGCGCCATGCCAAACCGTAAATACCACCATGGCGCAAGGGTACGCGAATTCCGACCCTAGCGGACATGTACCTAACGCCATCAAGCATGGCGGAAAGTACCATTCCGCCATGGTGAGAAGTACGGCATCGCGAATCAACCGTAAACGGCCCCACTGAGTGCCTGTACACCGCTCCCTGCCCACAAAGTACAACTCCCCGTAGGTGCAATGAAGTCACAATGCAACCAGTGAAAAGTACAAGTCACCCATGCATGCCAACGAACAAAAGAATCACAAGAGGGGTCAATGGGAGCTGCAGGGCACAGATGGCACGAATACAGAAGCCATTCCAATGGACATGACCACAGTCCCCCCCCAGAAACGCACGCAAACACAGGCACCTGTGACCAGCAATATTCCGAAAATCACAACATTCCACCAGTCCACCTGGCTGACCGGCATCTGTTACACAAAACCCAATCCCCCGCCCCTGAGCATGACAACATTCAAACAGTCATATTGGCAGCCCCCATCCCTGACCTCACTCCGTAGGCAAACGCGCCCAGCACAGTACCACGCAACTAAACTCCGAAGCTGGAACCCAATGCAGATCTCCTCACAATACATCGCTCCCCAAATAGGAATATGCCACATCACTCGCAAAGAAGAACGCTACACGGCCCATATCAGAATAGAAATTTAATGCACAACAAAATCACCAAGCCCATACAGCCATTAGTCCATGAACTCCAAAACACATATCACCATTGTGGGCTGCATCCGCAAGGAATGACCAGCTACTACTTGTGTGACGCCCTGTTCCATCATGGTACACAGAGCCACATTCACGTACGAAAAGGCAACATGGAAGCGCACAGAACCGCAGGGCCGTCCCAATGGGGAGGCACTAGTCCAGCTGAAATGCCGAAATGTTGCTCCGAGCCACTAGTACTGCGTAAGGGCATGTGGCCCATTGGCGATCGTCCCATAAGATCGTAATGCTGCTCCACTGATTAACACGAAGCAGCAGGTGTCGGGAGTAAAAGCCATCTGCAGGAGTGGCATACAGATGGCAGTGGCAAAAGGGGAGGAGATACCTGTCAACCAAAAGAAAAGAAAAAGAACAGAATGGCCATCAGAACTACATTCCAACAACTCACTTCAATGATCACACTAAATCCACAGCCATATGCATGCTAGCCCACTCCAAAGGATCATCACCACCCCAAAACCACTTGCGACTCATAACCATCTATATCGAGGTGTAAACACCATCACAAACGAGTGTACCTGTGCATGCGTCTGTCAAAACAGATTCCATCAGATGGGAATGTTAACGTGCATGGACACAAGTGTCTGAAGGCGCGTCGAGACAGGGAGGGCTCAACAAGGCCAGATAGACGATGGTCCCACTATGGCAGCCCTGCATCACATAGCGCAGGGGAGGCGGATAGATTCCAAGAAGCCCTGTACATGGCAAACCCTGTATCAAATCACCTATCCATGCATCCATTCATCATTCCCTCATCCCGGTATAAAAACGCCTGAATATTTACTCACATAACATTAGAAATTTCCATTGAGTCTGTGCGTTATGCAGCCTGCAAAATCCACAGTGCCCCAGCCCGTAATTCCAGTGTTGTGAAGTAACATGTATTTGGGAACGTCCGGCCTCATCGCCCACGTCGCTATTGCGCATCCCAAACTATTCATATCAATCATTGCATCCTCGCCATGGCCCCTGTCTCAAGGACATTGAACAATAGAACGTTATATTTGCAGTCAGACCTGTGGGCATCTCCTCGCCGCTAGCTGAAAACCGAAAGCGCCGCCCTTCGAATTCCTCATTTGCAACATCACGTCGAAAAGGCATCTGTGGCCGTTTGAAATCACAAATGAATCCATCTAGTGCGGCTGTGTGTGAAAATGGCAACTGCCTTCACCCACGAATGGGACGCCCCGCCCGTCGTTGCAACTCGGTACAGTGATGCATGAGGGCCCACCGTTACTCGAGTACTACGTTCCACTGACCCATCACAAGTCTGTTCGTGACTGCAAAGATTGTATGTGAAACAATGGGACCATAGCCGAATGTACATATCAACAAATGTTACACGGCCATCGGGTACAAATACATGAATGCAATAGCAAGATGCCATTCCTCGAATTGCAGCGTTGTGTGCGGGACGTGCTCGCCCAAAGGGGAGAGCAGCTTGCACAGGTGGAATGAATCACCACAGGTGGAGGCCATACAGCCTGAAAACACATAAATTGCACACCCAGTCTCCTCCCACAACCACACCCACTCCGAAATGCTCCCGGCAGGACTCGCGATGTTGGCCCTGGGGGACCTGATAGCACTGCAAGTACTCCAACTCCAAGAAGAAGACGAACACCAACTACAACCGGCCGCACGGAGGAGACGCAGGAGGAGGAGGAGGCCAAGGCAGGGCCAGCAAGGGCCGCCAGCACAGCCACTACCACCACGCAGGCAGCCCGCAATCCCACGCCTCCGAGCACATCCGTTCAACCTCACTGATGAGCAGATCCACACCCTCTACCGTTTGGACCGGGACACGATAGCCGCCATTGTGGACATGACACACGCTGACCTTGTCAGCATGATAGATAGCCCAACCGCCATCCCACCCCTACTGAAGGTGGTGTCTGTACTCCACTTCCTGGCCACAGGCACCTACCAGCACACAGTCGGACAGTTGCATGGCATTTCTCAGCCACTGTTCTCACGGACACTATTGCAAGTGCTCGATGCCCTCCTGCAGCACGCAGACGACTACATCTCTCTACCACGCTCGGAGCAGGAAATTACCAACACAAAAGTGGGATTCCATGCACTTGCCGGCATACCGGGTTGCATTGGTGCCATCGACTGCACCCATGTGGAATTGGTCGTCCCACATGCCATGGAGGCCCAGTACCGCAACCGAAAACAATTTCATTCCCTGAATGTACAAATGGTGTGTGACTCCAACAGGATCATTACACATTGTTGTGCCAGATTCCCTGGATCAACCCATGATTCTATGGTCTTGAGGAACTCTACTATACCACGCTACATGGAGCGACACGCAGGGAACAGATCCTGGCTACTCGGTGAGTCTCATTTCATGCATGATGATGTGGGGTATGTGATGCGGCAATGACCTGGCAGGAAGGGGGGGGGGGTGCGTACGTAGCAATGGCATTCCACATCATACGTTTATCGTCCACATACAGGTGATGCTGGGTATCCACTGAAGAGATGGCTCCTCACACCAGTCCGGAACCCACGGGACCAGCATGAGGAGGACTACAACCATGCCCACTCACGTACCCGTGTAGTCATTGAACAGGCATTCGGCCTACTGAAGACTCGTTTCCGCTGCCTCAGCAGGTCTGGCGGGGCACTCCTGTACCGCCATGAGAAGGTTGCAAAGATGGTCATGGCATGTGTCATGCTCCACAACATGTGCGTACGTAGAAATGTGCCCATGCCCCCTGACGCAGAACTGCAAGCACCTGATGATGGTCATGATGAGGGTGGGGATGTGGCAGCACCTCAAGGAGTCTGCGAGGCACCGGAGGGCCGTGACATTCGTCAGCATCTCATTGATGCATGCTTCTAGCACTCACGCCTGGTGGCTGATACATGGACACGGGACTCGTGGCACTGTGTGTGTCTGGTACATGCACAATATGGACTGTACGCCTATGATGGCCTAGTACACAAAGATCATTGTCCACACATCTCATTGGTTGATCGTGCACTGTTTATGGCATATGTGATATCATGTTGAACACCCTATCGACCCGCCACCCAAGTGAGCCCAACACACCCCCTCCACCCTCCTACCTCCCCCCCGAACACCAGTGTCCAAAGATGCTCATTGTCAGTGGGCTGTCGCTATTGCAAGCCCCCTCTGCGGGTATCAGGGGCACCCCTGCCTGTGGAGCGCAGGTTCCTCCCAGATCTACGTTGGGGGCTGCCCTGGACGGAACTTGCAACGGATGATGTCTCTGCCTGCTCACGTCCATGCATGTCCCTAAGGGTTTGTGAGAGCTCAGTGAGCACACGGCGCACTTCGGCAAGTTCGGCACATACGTCTTTGGACGTCGCATGCAGTTCCCCCCTCAGGCTCTCGGTGCTTCTCTCCATTTGGACTCTCAGGCTCTCGGTGCTACTCTCCATTTGTGCCCTTAGTGTCTCTGTACTTCTCTCCATTTCTGCCCTGAGTGTCTCAGTTGATGTTTCTATGTCTGCCTTAGTGCGCCCACATTCATCGGCATGGTCCTTGAGGAGCGTGGCCAGTTGCTGCTGTTGCACGATTAACTGGTCGAGGGACTGTTGCCTCTGCTGGGCCATGGCCATTTGCGGGGGTGTCACAGAGGGGCTGTTGACCTCATGTTGCCTTGCCACAGGGCTTGTGGGGGATGGCCAGTCGTCGTCTTGTGGGTGCCCCTGCGTGGTATACTCATGTTGTACGGGATGGGACAGACAGGGGGAATGGGACAGGTCATGGATGGATCTGACTTCGACATCCCCGTCTTCTGTGTCGGAGCATGCTGCCATCAATGGGGTGTCACCTATGGTGCTGCTGCCACCAGAGGCAGTGCCTTCTGTGGCATCCGTTGGGGGGACCTGTGGTGGTGGTGTTGTGGGCATGCTGGCTGCTGGGGTGCCTGTTGATGTTCCCTCCTCTGTGCTGCCACCTGTTGTGTGCAGCTGCCGTGTCTTGATGCGTGCAGCTGAGGTGGAGGGTCTTTGGCCGTTGGTCTTGGCCCTCTTTGCAGGTGTGCTGGTAGGGGTGTCCTGATGCTCGTCGTTTGGATCGGACCCTGTGGTGGAGTAAAGGAGGGCGAGGGTTATTAATGGGTCTGTGGGTATTGGAATGGCATTGTATCACATGCATTGGGGTGGTACCTGAGGGTGATTTGGGTCGGGGCCTTGGAGGTGCTTTCATTTGTGTGTGGAGTGAGGGTGCAGTTGTTTGGCAGCCTGCAGTTAGGGTGTGCCTGCTGCACGTGTAGTGGGTGTTTTAGGGGTTTTTAATTATTTATGTATTTATTGTGAGTTTTAAAGTGCGCTATCAGGGCGATGTGTGTGGACGTTCTCCTGGACATGTGTTTCTGTTGCACTATGTGGACACATGGTACTTCACATGATTGGACATTGTGGATTTAGCATTGTTTTATCTGGCCCACCTACCTGAATCTTCGGATGTCTGCACTCCTTTCTCCATCCCTCCGACTCCCTCTATGCTCTCCATTCCGATGGTGGAGGCACAGATTTCTTCCCAGGGGGTCAACTTGATGGGTGATTCAGGACCTCCCCCGGTGGCTGTGGCAATGTTGCGGTTGGCAGAGAGTATGCTGCGGACGCGTATCCGCAGGTCGTCCCATCGCTTTCTGCATTGCTGTGGGTTGCGGGGTGCGGTCCCCACCGCACTTACCCGCTGTGCCACCAGAGCCCATATGGCCTTCTTGTTCGCAAGTGCCGTCCTGGTCATTTGCGTGGAGAAGACGACGGCAGCATTCTCCTGGAGGGTCTCTGTTAGCACGGTGAGTTCCTCACGGGAGAAGTGGACCTGCCGCTTGCGGTCGCACGCTTTCTTCGCTACTTTTCCCATTTTTCTTGGTTTCGCTAGGGTGGATGACGGGTTGGGGTGTGTCTCGGGGTAGTGTTTTTAGTGGTTGTGTGGTTTTTGTGGTTTTATAGGTGTGCGGCGGGATGTTTCCCGTTCCGGGCCCATGTTTTTACTTCCGTTTCCGTATATTTACGGTCACCGTACTTTCCGGTAGGCGCACACTGCGGTGTCCGCTGTGATGGGTGGCGGTATTGCACCTAGGGCGCCGTACGGCGGCGGTGTGGGCCGTTTGGGGGTCATTTCCGCCATCGCGGACTTTGCACTTCCGCCATGCCGTGGTGCTCGTGCCCGATGGGTCGGAATGGGCCGCACTTTGCTCCTTCGTGCAATGGCGGAAACGCTATTTACGCTGTGGCGGTCCGGTCAGTCACTTTCCGCCAGGGTCGTAATGAGGGCCATTGTGAGTTATTGCCGATCCCTTATGGAACTCTGTCTGGAAGGGACTCAATATAGTATTCTCTTCTGCCCATTCTTGTAATCTACTTAGCACAATACTCGCAAATACTTTGCCAGTGATGTCAAGCATGGACAATAACCAGTAATTTCCAGGACCACCCCTCTTTTTGTAAATGGGGATCAATACTGCCTTACGCCAAGATTCTGGGATAATGACCTCCCTGACTATTTTATTAAACTAGTGTGTTAATATTTTAGCCCAGAACTCAGGCTCCCTTAACAGAGCCATGTTGGATAGCCCTTCAGGGCCGGGGCTCTAGACTTCTTGAGCTTCTAAATCTTCTCCAAAACTTCATTGTATTCAATTGTCAATTTCATCACTTCCTTTCCAACAATTGTTGTGTGATGACCAACTTCCACCACATTTCCAAAGCCATATTCATCATAAATGAACTTTCCCCAGACACCCCTATTCATTGGATTAGTCAATAAACGTTCCTTAGTCGATTTAATGAATTTCAATATTTGCCACTTTATTATTCGTGTCACACAACAAAGCAAAAAAGCATTGCCATTTTTTTATTTTGCAAAGCAATCCGCCTTCTCTTGATCCAATTATTGTACCGATGTTTACTCAATTTAACCAAGACTAATGCCTTACCTCTATTGCTAACATTCCTGGGAAGTTGCCTAATTTCTTGTCTTAAATGCCTCTTTTCTGCCTTTCTCTCAAGATCATTATAATTCTTAGGTTTGCCTTCATCCAGTATCTTATAGATGTTGGTAGATGTTACCACAGTTTGCATACAGTTCTCCGTCCATGCCAGAATACCTTAATTGTAACATGCTCAATATTTCCACATAACCATTCCTGTTTCTGAGAAATTATGGAGCTAAATGTATATATGTTTTCCCATCCATATAATCCTAGACCTGGTTGTTAACCTCAACTTCCCCTATTTTATCATACGTGTCTGATTTACACTCAAACTCCAGCTTTCAATTCAACATCTCATGGTCGTTTAAATGGTTCTTAATGACAAACATCTTGCACACACTTCCTAAAAGCTCTGAATTGCCAAGACACAATCAAGGGTAGATTTGTGTGTCCATTAAAACACGTGGCTTTAGCAGGGATATCTCCCTTTGGTTCTTCCGTCAAGTATGATCAGGTCCCAATTCCCACAGAAGTCCACCCAATATCTTCCTTTAGAAGTCTGTTTCACACACTCATACCTGCAACTTGCTCTCACTATCCTAGTGCAATAACAATTTTAGTCATACACACTGCGTTTAGGCCACCTCCTAAACAAATCAGGCCCTCCGGATTGTCCATACACCACTTTGATAGAATAATATATACTTCTTCATGTATCCTTACTGTTAGGTCAAACCCAAGTGGTGGCCGGCAGCATCCGTCCCCATTTATTGGCATCCATAGGACTCCATGGGGATTTTGGCCAAAATTACCGGCAGTGGTAATTCCGCCAGCAGTAATTCCACCAATTTTGCTAGAGGTTTTTCGTCCTTCTTACCTCCAAACCAGCAGTTCGGCAGTGCGGAAATGTGGCAGTATGAAGTGGTAACTTTTTTACCACTGCATCACCACTGTTTTTGGCCACGCCGCCAAACTCGTAATGAGGCCCCTGGTCTTGGCATTGCATAATGGGGTCACCCGACTAAAATTCTGTCATGGGCACCAGGATTTTATTTTAATTCCACAGAGTTGCCCTTGAATACCTGGAGTGTGGTGCGCCATATGCATCTGACTTGGGCCACCAATGCTTGCACAGCAGGAGAGTGGAGAGTGAAGGGACAGTGCCAAGCACCGGCATATATGTATTCATCTGAGTAAACAGGTTTCCCCTCGTTTTACCCTTAGCATTAGTTGTTCACTTGAAAAGCCATAACATCGGGCACAGGGAAAAAGGTTCACACTATTGTATTGTATCATTTGTATAGCGCCTTTCACCATTGGTATGGTTCCAACGCGCTGGAGGTTGAACGCCCTCGGGGGACCTTAGTACAGGTATGGGAAAATTCAAGAAGTGCTACTATGCATGTGTGCAAAGCAGCCACTACAAAGATATGAAGGGGAGGCCAAATCCCTCGTAGCCACCCATGTTGATCCAGCAGGTGGATGGGTGGTGAGATATAACCTATTATATTTCCATTGCTTCTCGTTCCAGTCAACACCATCTTTTTAATATTCGTAAAGTTGGGCCTTTGCTTACTTTTAGTGTTACTAAACCTTTGATTTCTTCATTTATTTATTCATGTTTATCTTCCTGTTCTGTTTTACTTTTTGGTCTTCCTGTGTCTCGAACTGCTCATTTGCAGTCTATTTTTTTAATGCCTCAATTTGTCTTATCTATTTGCTCTCTCCTCGTGATTCTATTTCTCCATCTTTATCCTCTATTGGATGGTTATCCTTTCATTCTCAGCTTAAATTTAATTTTCTTTGTATTGTGTTGAAAACCCCTTTATGGTCTTGCTCCTTTTAATCTTATATCCTTGGTCTCTTTTCATGCTCCTTCTCGGGTCCTTCGATCACAATTTCAATTTCTACTAATAGTTCCTCACCCTCCCTGTGTTCAATCGCGTTTTTGTTCATTTTCTTTGCATGCTCTGCTTCACTTGAACGCTCTTCCCTTTTCTCTTCAATCTATTGTTTCTTATTTTCATTTAATTCCTCCTTGAAAAGATATCTCCTTCAATCTTAATTGTGTATATTATTCTTTTTCATTTTCTATGGCAAGGTCATATATGTTTTCTTTCACTTTGATGTATTGCCTTATTTCGTATTCATTAGTATTGTACTTTTAAGTTGGCATATGTACAGCGCTTTGGCATAAGGCGCTATATAAATAACAGATCAAATACAAATATAAATCAGAAGGTCATGGGTTCAGGGGAAGGCATAAAGCTGAATTACATAAGGCAGCAAAAAAAAGAAAATGCAAAGAAAACCACATTCCAAATAATGCTAACTTTTCTACCAGTATTAGTAACGCAAAGTATACTGAAACTGCGCCATTTCCAAAATGAGGTGTTTCAACCTTAAGATTTCCAGGTGTATCAGCTATAATCATGTTTACGTCAATGTCATAACGTCTGGAACATGGGGTTACATTTGCCTTACTTTGTCGCATTTTGGAGTGATTTTGGTCCATACATTACTTTGGTGTGTTAAGCTTTAGCGCCTACAGAGGAGAGATGTGACAAACTGCACGAAGAGGGTTCAAGACTTTAGTATCAGAGGAGGGTGCTGGGGCACAAAGGGTAAAGGAACTGAGGAGCACTCGCATCCCAAGAGCAAGGGACGAGGAAGAGGAGGAGGTGGAGGAGGAGGAGGCAGGGAGCTGGATTACCCCAGCGGGGGAGCAGGAACCTCACAGTGAAGTAAGCGGCCATAGGGCGCCTGTAGGGAGTCCACACTGCACCGAGGAATCTTCTGCTCGGCTTCACAGGTCAAGAGTGAACATTCCAACCAAGTACTGGCCCACAGCAGTCTTTATCCAGCATTTCTTATTAAAGAACTAGACACATGGTAAGAATAATCGTGCCCCATTGTAAAAGTCTAAGTAATATGGGCCTGCTGTGCCCATTCCAAAATATATATTTATTTATTTAAATTCTTGATAACGCGCCAGCTCGCCCGAAGTCCTCTAAGCCAAACAATATTCGGTTTACAGAATGTGAAAATGGGGGGTCCGCTCATCCACTGTGCACATAGAGAACCCCCCCCCCCCAATGGGCAGTATGCTTATTGAGCATCGTTTTCGCAGCCATTCGCCAGGGCCCAGCGCCAAGGCATGAAACAGCAGTAAAGGGTATGGAAATATTCACCGAGGAATGCCACATGTATTTTTGTATTCTCGTAGCAGTGGCATCCATCCTGCCTAGCATACTGTCTAAAACATGTAAATCACAGAAGCAAACAATGGAACGTTATCAAGAGGAACGCGCACCCACAGATAATAATATCTAGGTCCATTCCTGTTTCCCCCCAGCTTTTTCTTCCCGCCCTTACTTCCACCGAAGCCTGGCGCCCTTGCTCAACTATAAATCACACCCAAGCAGCCACACAACAAACATCACATTGCAGAGTAAAGGATCTTCCTGCCAAACTGATAAGAGGTTCCTGTTATTTCATTGCATGCGCGCTGCCACATCTCGAAAGAGGCCTGTGAGAAAACAAAGGCAGCAGGACTGTTTCTATGTTTGTTTTCCTCGAGCGCCATTTACTGTATCTGACTGCCGTTCAGACTAGGGCGCTGAATGCGGCCACGCTTCAGGGAGGAGCGCCATCCTCCTGGCCAAGTCCAGAGGTCAGAACGGATGGGCTGGCACTTGGGATGACCCAGGACTCATCTGTGTACTGACTGACCTCCCAGACAGAAAAGCACACGCATGGACGCTAGAATCATCTGACATTTCCTGTAGCAGTGTGAGAACAATGAGCTGGCAAGTAAGATACTTTTGCTAACTTGGGTGGTACAGATGTTTGCTGCAGAGACGTCTCCAGTGATCCTATCAATTTGCAGCCATCACAAGCGAGCTATGCGAGCTATGCGAGCTGACACCAGACTCTTGGTTGAGCAAATCATTTTGGTATTTATTTATTAAGAACATTATTTGAATGAATATATTTTGGGATTTGACAAAGTGTTGTAATTGGTTGTAATTAGTTTGACCAGTCTATTCCATAAACACCATAAGCAGCCACACTGCGATGGTGTCTGTTTCTCTGTTATGTGATGGGAGGATCTTTTTGGCACTTTGTCACCTAGGACTAATGTTCCACCGAATGCCCTGCAGTTAAGCAAGCATGGTGGTCTGCACACAGCTACTCCAAACACTTGCTGTGTCCACAGGTCATGGCGCATGCTCCTGGCATTGGTCCAGCAAACACGGGTAAGGCCCACAGGAGACCCCAAAATGCAATTTTAAGTCAGGAATCATAACCAGCACAGACCAAGCTCTGAGGCAGAACAGTCTATAGAAACCTGTCTCCAAGAAGCATCAAAAGTGTATATTCTTACCTCATATCATACAAACTTCCTTGGTGAACTCAGACATTCCCTTTCAACATCACCTCAGTGGAGTCACACATTCACTTTCAACAACTCTACAATGGAGTCAGTCATTCACTTTCAACACCTCCTTAATGGAGTCGGTCGTTCACTTTCAGTGCCTCCTCAATGGAGTCAGACATTCACTTTCAACACCTCCTCAATGGAGTCGGTCGTTCACTTTCAGTGCCTCCTCAATGGAGTCAGACATTCACTTTCAACACCTCCTCAATGGAGTCAGACATTCACTTTTAACACCTCCTCAATGGAGTCAGACATTCACTTTCAACACCTCCTCAATGGAGTCAGACATTCACTTTCAGCGCCTCCTCAATGGAGTCTCAGATCTGGATATTTGTTTCCTTTCCTAGCAGCTGGTGATGTCTGTGGATGAAGCTGGAGAGCCCATTAAAGTGTGAAATCATTGTAATTGCCTATTAAAACATCTAGATCACGGTGCTGCCTGCTGAAATGTTTCATGCTGGTAAGGTAGCTCAGTCGAGTGCACACTCAATTCTGCAATCTGTGTGTGATCTGCAGGTCACAGGTTTGAATCCCTGCAAAGCCAATTTAGCCTATCGTCCTTCCGAGGTCGACAAATGAGTACCAACTTTGGTTGGGTGATATTGTGTTCTATGTAAGGCATTTTGGCGAATGCCCTACATAAGTAACACATCATTATCCTTAAGGATGCACAGGAAGAGTTTTGATTTCATGTACGATGACAATTCACGTGAAATGCACTTTACTATTCTCTTCTCTTCCCGATCCCGCGCTTAGAAACCAATGGTAAGGGGGGAGAGCTCAGGGGCAAGGTGTTTGACTTGGAAGCAGTACAACGCAGCGCAACACAAGTTCAAATCCCGATCCCGTGCTTAGAAGCCAATTTCTGGTATTAGGAACGTTATAAAAGAACACATATAATAATTATAACACATCTAGACTCCATCTCAAAAAGTCCTACACCCAAAACAGAGACTGAGCACTTGGTTTGCCACCATTTCCAATCTCCTGATCCTGCTGTTCTGCTATGTCAATGTCACCATCTGGTCAGGTGATGCAGTGTTTGCCCCCCTTGGTTTCCCGCCACAGAAGGTGTTGGCTCACTGTTTCCACTGGATCGAATGCTTGGGTCATACTCATACTCTGATACATGGTCCAGATTCATAATCATCCTAATGACTCATTAATTTCTCCAAAGCAGGTGCTTGCCCAAAGACCACTCTAGTAATGAGTTTTACCTGGAAGATGTTGCTGAAATTCAAGCAAATACTTCTTGTTGGTCTCAACAACATTTATTTTACTATGGGTGTAATAACATTGACTGGAAAATGGTCAATATACTTTATATTTTTCTGGAGGGACTGAGCCAAAAGAAATATTATAGAGACGTGAAAGCTTCAATAGGCGGGGTCCATGAAGCCAAAGGAATTGAAAAGACGTGTTTCAATGGGTTTAGATGAGACACTATCTAGCTTATAAGGAATTCGTTGGAACGACTGATCACGGTTCACAACCACAATTGTTTCTTCATGAACAAAGCATGAAAGCTCTTTACTTTATGAAATTAGAAATTAGAGACTTTTATATGTTGTCTCATAAGGCTCTTGGACGAGTCAGTTCCAACATGTAAGAGTGAGCCCCCAAAAATCTGTTCTGTAATTTCCAGCCGGATTTGTGGTTTTGCACAGCATTAACACAATCTCCTCTTTAAAGAGAAATTTGAATGTACTCTCCTGCTCTTTAATCAGCTTTGTGGAGGAAGTGCTAAGAGATGCAGGAGCTGATGGAACATGAAGCATATGGTTAATAGCCTGCCACTACATTTGTATTAAGTAACACATTAAGCCCTACATCCTTGGAGAGAGTGCCCTTTTAAGAGAACACACAATGGTCCTCTTTACGACTCTGGCGCATAATTGCCCCTTCCTGGGCGCCAGAAAATATGACTCCAAATTCCCATTTGAGTTCCACTGGACTCCATGGGAATGAGGAGGCTGGATGCACCGGCAACATTCATGACAGGCACACCTGCTTGCAGACCTCATAATATGCCGTTCTGGAAACAAGGGTTTGTTTATTTGTTTATTCATTTATAATGCGCAACAGACCCGAGAGTATCAGGGTGCAGAGGTTACATGGAGATACAAAGCTTAGTTACAGGAATAAATTACAAATGGCAGACAAATATGGAACAGTGGTACAAGTACAGGGAGCAAATATGAATCAATACACACAAAGAGGAACACATGAGCAGGAGTGCTCTATACGAGCCAAGGTATCAGGTTAATCAATGTGACAGGTGGTGAGGAGACCAGACCTGATGTAGTTGAGTGTAAAGTTCTGGTAGGGTTGGTCCTCTCGGAGTGAGGGTGGCATGGTGTTTCATTGTTGGGCAGCTTTGACAGGGAAACTACTGTCTCCAACTTTAGAGTTTATATCTGGGAATGAAGAGGCAGTTAGTGTTGACCAGTCTGCAAGGTCTGATAGAGGTCCCTCTGGGGAGCTTACCGGTACCGTTGTTTCCAAACCGGCATGGTCGTAACGAGGCCCAATATTTATTAACCACACTGTTAAGAAATGTTTTAACATTTTCCCAAATCTGAAATTGTCCAAAACGACTATGATATAAGTATCAGGATCAGGCATCATAGACATCACCTTCTCCTTCATAGGTCGGAGGAATGGGTGCCCTTCTCCATACCGACCATACAGATTGTTAGGTCGAAAGCCACTTTTACCCGATGATGTTGACAACTAACTGCCTGCTAGCCTTTCTGGAGTTCGGACTTTTTTCACTCACAGTAAGGGGGTTCCATGTGTTAAAATTGCAGCAAAAATGGCCATGGACACAAACTATCGCGGCAAAAAGGCTGTGGTTTTGCCGCCGCAATCCACATAAAGGATGCAGGGGACACCCTGCAACCCCCTCCCCCCTTAAATGGTATAATGGGGTACACCTTTACCGGATCAAACCACAGCATTCTTGCTGCTATTTTTTGTACAGGCGATATTTCTGCCGCAGTTTTATCACTGCATACCAGTCAGGTTTAATATGAAGCCTGATTGAGAGAGTGGATCTATTCTTATGTGTTCAGCCTTTCATGTTCATGTTATGGGTGTCTGGTTTCTGGTGTGTGACACAATGAGTGTGACAGCCCTGCGCGAAACTGGTATGAATGCAGTGTGGAGTGCTGAATGGCTGGGTGCTTGTCCAAACCCACATTCCTTATTGTGAGTGTCTGCATGGAGATGAATGGCCTGAATGCACTGTGAGCCTGATTGGCTGCCGGCCTGCATGAATGCCCTTCTGAATGATTGGTTGCCTGAGTGTGACCCAGCAGAGTGAATGAGAGACCAAACAGTATATCTGGGGACCTCTCACTGATGGAAATCGTTCAGAAGCTGAAGTCGAAACTTGATGCTTAACCTTGAAGCCCAGCTGGAAGAGAAAAATTGTGGTTGCATCCCTTCACCAACTGAAAGCTGCTGTGACTTCAAGAACTGATCCAAGAGAGGACCTGGCTAGGAGACCTCTTGCCGAGTTATGAGGGACCATCGTGCACCAGCTGATCTTTGCCAAATCTCCTTGGGAGTCAGACCCTCGAAAGGTTGGCGACCGGAGAAAGGGACCACCGAGGAATTCGAAGTGAAGCGCCCGGACATTGAAGTCCATCGCCGTCGATGACCATCATTAACCATCACCATCGTTGATCCGGGCAGCACTGCTCCATTGCCTGAAACATTTGTTCCAATGACTCTTGCTCATCCCCATTGACCGATTTGTCCCACCAGAGAAAGTCAAGCTCGGCGACAAACCAGGAGAATCCACTGGTGGGTTTCTCGCCACCCAAAGTCCTCAAAGACGCTGACGAAGATCCAAAAGCCAGCCGTAGTCGAGTCCCTCTCGCTGACGCCAGACACTGACTACCCGATTCCCTTGCTGGGCCAAAGTTCTTCATTGATTCTTTGCGGCAACAAACTCTTAGAGATGCACCGCACGCCACATCTTCACATGACGTCATGAGCATTCTTCAACTAGCAACGCGAGGATCGAAGCTGCTCCCTCGACAACAGCGTTCATCTTTCTTCATCACGAAATCTCAGCGACCCGTGGTTCCTGCCTTAAAGGGAGTTCACTCAAGAAGGGCCTGTCAACGACTCATCAAAGAACTCTACAAAACCAGGTACATTGGGGCTGTAGAACCTTTAGAAGGAACTCAGACTATATTGCACATATCTGGACTGGTCTTTTCAACACGCTTTATTTACAGGTTGCCCAGGTGGGGGAATGCTCACACAGAACGGTCTCATGGTAGTGGTATAGACTGTTCTGCCATTGCTTGATTTAACTTGCCTTCTTTCTGTTGTCTATCATTGATTCATCTTACAATCTGATTCGTATGACATTTGAACTGTTAGCAGTTGATGCATTTCAAAGGAATCAATAGTTAGTGGTACCACGTAGATTTGTATATATTTGCCATTATGGTATTGCCTGAGACAAAGTTTTTAAAGACTGTGTCATCACTAATGTAGTGTGTGGACATGCCTATGTGGGTGCTTAGGGACTACACTGTACTTAAGAACCAGCCCACACAAACCACCTGAGAGTTCAAGCCTTGATTGCTAGTCCACGTATACCATATAGAAAATCTTGGCTGGGGTCCTTTGTGCTTCCACTCTGCCATATAGAGAGCAGGAGTACAGATACCCCCTCTGTCTTTACATTGGTGGCAGCAGTGGGATGCTAATGGTTTTAAAAATCAGTGTGTAAACTTGCCACTTACAAAATTGCCACACTTTAGTTGTGTACTAGATAACTAGATTACAAGCAATGGAATCTATTGCAAATGGTGAATTGACTAGGATGAGCTTAGAGGCTCTCCAGAGTGCTTGTGAATCCAGGGAGTTAGACTTTGAAGATAAGTCTAGGGCTGAGCCGATAGCTGCCCTGGTGGACTACCAGACTGATTGTGAAACTCTTGATGAAGGGGGGATGCAACCATTGAGGACCCTGCCCCTTGGGTTGTTACTGAAACTGTTTCTCAGAGTGCCACCACTCCTGCTGCCTCTATTCCGAAACCCAGCAATGTTTCTTCAGGGAATTCCTTGTAACTTGAATTATTGAGGATTAAACTTGCCTTGTATATAAAAAGTTGGAAACTGAAGCTGAACCTAAGAAAGAGGAGTTGGCACAGCAAGTGATACTTAATGATAGGGCCACTGGATATCAAGGAATCCAGTTGGAGAAAGTTAGAGTGGAGACTTCAGCCAAACCAACTGAGAGTGGCATGTCCCCTGCCACTAAGTTTATGAAAGATTTGGTTGGTGTGTATGTGGAGGGTTCTAATATCCTCCAGTGGACTGAAGCGTTTCAAATGGCTTATGGAATCCATGATGTTGATAAAAGAGATTGGGAAGTATTTGTTAAGTAGAGTGCCACAGACTGGTTATAACTGAAGGGGTCAGTATGAGTGCATGAAGTCTGGTTTGATTGCCAAGTTTGACAAGACACCTACCCAGTACCTTAAAAGGTTTAGGGATTTTAAGAAAAGAGAGAATGTGTCTTGGATTGACAGGGTGAGTGCTGCACATATGAACATGATGGGTGGATTGATGGTTACAAGGTGAAAACTTTAGTTGAATTGTCCCACCTTTGTTTTTTGAGCATTTTTCTGAAAGTCTGTTCATCAGTATGTTGCTGACCAGAACATTTTTGATCCCTTTAAGCTGACTAGGCTGGCTGACAAGTGGGTCTCCCAATGGGTGTCCCCTTAGGAACCCAGTGGGAAGGACAAAGACAAGGAAAACGGGGCATCTCAGAAGTCTGAGGAGTCCCAAAAGCAGCCACAGTCAGGTAAATCTAAACCTTCCTCTCCTAAGACCCAAAAATTTAGTGGTGATAAATCCTAGGTGGGTGGGGGTAAGTGAATGGTCTTCCTGCTGTAAAGCAGGCTCCCAGTGGCTCCAGTACTGCACCCCACAAACTGGCGCTTGTTTGGACTGTGGGGCTCTGGACCACAAGAAGGGTGACCCCAAATGTAAAGGTAAGGCCCCTTGAGTCCAGACTGTCAGCCTGACCTACCCTTGCTCCATATCTGAGTTGGAGGTCACTGTCCTCCCCTCCTCTACAGGAATCACCTTTGGTGCTCCTGTAGAGATTTCCCTAGTGTCCCTTGGGGCCTGGGACCAGTACGCAGAAGTACTGGCTAAAATCCCACAGAACACCCGTAGGTTTTTGAGAAGTGTCCTCCTGAATGGCCAGCCTTCTATTGGTTTTAGAGACACTGGGACAAGTATGACAGTGGTTGACAGGACCTTGCTCATGCCAGAGGACTATGTAGGTGCTCCTCTGAGAACTACCAGGTTAGCTGGTGGGCCTCCCAAATTATCCCATAGTGCCCTAGTCACAATCATGATTGGAGACAAAACAGCAAAGCTTCCTGTCCTGGTTCAGGACAATGTACCCGCTATCATTTTGTTAGGAAATGATCTAGTGGAGTTGATCTCTGATGGTCTTCCCCTGACTGCTGCTGCAGTCACTAGGTCACAGGTGACACAGGGTCTGGCTGTGAGTCAGGTGCCCAAGCCAAAGGGGAAACACAAGGCGAGTAGGAAGAGTAAGAAGGCCACCTCTGCGAAGGGGGTCCCTTCTCTTCCTGCTGCTTCAGCAGCACCCACTGGGATTCACGCTCTGGATGGGCTGGCTCCAGTGGTAAACCCAAACTCAACTCCTGAGGAAGAAGAACCAGAAGACCCTCCTGCGAGAGAGATGCCCAACCAAGAGGATCAGCCCGACCTTCAATGACTGCTGGCTGAAAGGGGGCCTTCTAGCTGCGACTTCTGTAAGGGACAGAGAGAGTGCCACTCTCTCGAGGGTCTGAGGAAACAGGCCCTGGGCCAGGCACATGTGAAGTGCCTAGGTCATTCCGGATTTATTGGGAGGATGAGCTCCTTTGCAGTGAGCCCACTAAGCCTGAACCGGTGCAGTCAAGAGGTTGGTGGTACTCCAGGTTTACAGGCCCTTCCTACTACAGTTGGTGCATGAGGTGCCTTTGGCTGGTTATCTTGGGATCAAGAAGACTTAGCAGAGGCTCTCTCCACATTTCTACTGGCCCCGGATGGGAGTGGAAGTGGAGTCCCACTGCAGGACCTGCCCAACTTGTCAGTTGTCTGGCAAGACTGGAGGCAGCGTCATTGCCCCACTGCAGCCATTGCCAGTGGTTGGCACACCATTTGAGAGGGTGGGCATCAACATTGTTGGTCCGCTTGAGCCTCCCACTTCAGGTGGACATCGGTTCATCCTGGTCTTGGTTGATCATGCCACTAGGCACCCTGAGGCTATACCCCTTTGGACCGTTACAGCCAAGGTGGTTGCTAGGGCGCTCCTGGGCATTTTTACCAGGGTTGGATTCCCTAAGGAGGTTGTCTCTGAAAGAGGATCCAACTTAATGTCGAGTTACATGAAAATGATGTGGAAAGACCAATGGTCTGGATGAGAGATTTAATAAAAATTCCCAAGGGCATGCTGGGTGCTTTGGAATAGCCCCTAAGGAGGAAATGGGATCTCCTACTGCCATGCCTGTTGTTCGCTTACAGAGAAGTTCCTCAAGAGGGTGTTGGTGTCAGCCCCTTTGAGTTGCTCTCAAAGGGGCCCCCTCACGGATATCCCGTGAGGGGGCCCTTGTCTTGATCAGAGAAGGGTTGGAAGCCACCCCTCCAGGTCCTGCCAAGCAAGTGGGGGGCTATGTGTTAGGCCTCAGACGGAGGATGACACAGATGATGGGTCAGGTGACAGCAAATCTCAATGCCAGCCAGGAATTGAAAAAATACTGGCATTACTTTAAAGCATCACAAGTGGATTGGACTCCAGGACTGGAGATCCTTGTGATTGAGCCTACCAAGCCTAGAACTTTGGGAGATAAGTGGACTGGACCCTTCAGGATAATCTGCAAGATGGGAAAAGTCAATTATCTGGTTGACATGGGAGTCCCTGGGGTAGCCCCTCAGGTATTTCACGTCAACAGGCTCAAGCCTTTCCATAGGCGAGCAGAAGTCTCATGTCTCTTGCTAGCTTCAGAGCATGAAGAGGATGAGAGTGAGCCCCTTCCTGAGTTGCTGCATAGCAACCTTCAGGATGGCTCAGTGGACGGAGTGCATCACTCTCCAGATCAAACACTAGAGCAGCAGAGGGCCTGCAGGGCTTTGCTCTGGCAGTATGACCCTCTGTTCTCGTTGACACCAGGCCTCACCCCGTGGTGCAGGCACGAAATTGACACTGGTGACAGTGTACCTGTCAAGAGCAAATGCTACAGGATATCAGACACTGTGAAGAGCCACATCCAGGCTGTTGTCGCCAAGATATGGGTGTAATTGAACCCTCAACCAGTCCCTGGTCCTGTCCAGTGGTCCTTGTCCCCAAGGCAAGTTCCCAGGCAGGTACCAGGGATTGGCGGTTCTGTGTGGACTACAGAGGGGCCAATGGCGTCACCAAAACTGACACGCACCCATTGCCTAGGGCTGATGAGCTTGTGGACACCATAGGTGCTGCCAAATTTGTGAGCACCTTTGACCTTACCTCAGGCTATTGGCAAATAGCTCTAATGGACCATGCCAAGGAAAAGCCTGCATTCTCAACACCGGAGTGTCTCTATCAGTTTAGAGTCATGCCTTTTGGGTTGAAAAATGCGCCTACCACCTTCCAAAGGTTAGTCAACCATGCGCTCAGTGGGCTGGAGGCCTTTTGTGTGGCCTTCCTAGACGACATTGCGGTCTACAGTTTCACCTGGGAAGAGCATTTGACTCACTTGGATAAGGTGTTGCAGGCCTTGAAAAAGGCTAATCTCACTATCAAAGCCACCAAGTGCCAGATAGTTCAGGGGAAAGTCACTTATCGTGGTCATGAGGTAGGAGGGGGGTCGGATCCAACCTCTCCCCATTAAGGTATAGGATGTACATGACTGGAAGACTCCCACTACTCAAACACAGGTGAGAACTTTTTTGGGCCTCACTGGGTATTACTGTAACTTCATGGCGAACTATGGAACCATAGCTGCCCCTCTGACAGCTCTGACTTCGCCCAAACAACTGAGGAAGGATAATTGGACGGAAGACTGCCGGAGGGCCTTTATTGGTTTGAAGGAAAGTCTGTGTAGGGCACCTGCGTTGTGTGTGCCTGATTACAGCAAACCCTTCAATGTTCAGACTGATGCCTGCAACAACGGAATTGGATCTGTCTTGTCCCAGTAAGATGACAATGGGAGAGAACATCCCATCATATTGCACAATTACTGCCGGGATACCGCAAACCTGCTGATGAGGCTCTAAGTAACTTAAATGTTAATTTTCCAAAAGGTCACTGCCGGGATGATCGAGAATTTACCATATCTTGCAAGTAGGATGCAAGCTTGAGAGGTTGTGGATATAAGTTCAGAATCAATGTGCTTCATATGTTTGGTTGAGTTTGGTATTACTTCAAAAATAATACCCAGATATGTATAGGCCGGGACAACTATTAATTTTGCATTATCAATGGTGCAATGTTTCATATTGTGGCATTCTCGATTAGGATTATACATAACAACTTGGGTTTTATATGTGTCTACTTTAAGTTCATTTTCAACTATATAAGATTGAAAGGTAGATATTAATTTTTGCAATCCACTAGGAATCTTCGACATCAAAATTATGTCATCTGCATGCATGAGTTTTTTTATCAGAATGCCATTAACTCTTGGAGAGTCAGACATCACAGAATCAAATGCATATTTTATGTCGTAAATAAAGTAATTAAATATGGCCGAGGCCAATAAGCAACTTTGCTTAAGACCACGCAATGAAGAAATGGGTCTAGAAAGGATACCCTTGAGATTAAGTCTAATTTGAACAGACGTAGAAGAGTGAAAACTGTAAATTATATCAAGGAGTGCAAAAGGACATTTGTCTCTGCTAAGTTTAGTCATAAGTTTGACTCTAGATATCGAGTCAAACGCTGAATGCAAATCTACAAAGGCAAAGTAGATCTGTTGGTTCTGCAAATTGCATTGAGATTTTATTGCATTGAGAAGAAACAGATTCACAGTAGTGCCCATTCCAGCGATGAAGTCTGTTTGATGAGGGTCTCGATGGTGAGTACTCAGTGTCCAGGCACAGAAGTCTTCGAAGAACAAATGTAGCAAAAACATTTCCCCGAGTATATCAAGTAGAGCAATGGGTCTGTAATTTGATGGTAAAGACCGCTCCCCTTTTTAAAAATTGGCACAATGATGGACTTATGCCAGGATGTAGGTAGAGTCTTTGTAACTAGTATACGCTGGAATAGATGAAAAAGAATACCCGCTCACTGCTCTGGATCATTCTTTAGCATATTATTACTTAATCCATCTGGACCAGCTGCTCTAGATTTATTGGCAAGTTTTATATAATTAATGATGGATTGAATATTGCAGTTTAAGAGCCAGTTGGACTTGGTCTGTATGCTATAAGAAAAATTGTCTAACAGGGGATCAGCATACATCTTAGAAAAATGCAGGATCCATTGGTCCTCTTGTACTCCATTTGCCTGTGAATCAAGTTGCTAAGAGCAGTTTGAATGTTTAAGACGATTCCAGATTTCCGCATGGAGTTTTTAGAAGCAAGGGTGTTGAGCATAATTTCACCATTGTGCTGGAAAAGAATTAATCTACGTGCACGCACCCAATTTGGATATCTGCATTTGGCCGTTTTGAGGGCATCAAAGCGCTTAGTGGAGACAGAAGCAAGAATAATCTTACATTCACTTCTATACTTGGCCCTCCTATGATGTAACACAATATCAAAAGTATGCAAGTGAGTAATTGGCTTGTTCTTCACAATTAACATATTATTTTATAATTTTTGAAGAATATGAGTGTATTCGATATTCCTATTATCAAATGATGAATGAGCAACAAGACTATTGAGATTGTATAACTTATAGGGAGACCAAGAGAAACGAGTTCTCGCTTGGTTGATTGAGAGTAGTTGACAGTACAATTGTCTAATTGAAGTTGTAGATACTACAGATGTGGAAAAAGTGAGAGACAACAAATTATGATCACTGTGCAACTGGGGCAGGATAGAGAATTAATATCTTGGAATAAATTTGAATCTACATATATATAATCGATCGTGCTGACTAATTTTTCTCTATGCCAGGTAGTGGCAGCCGGTAGATCTCCTTGCACAGCTCCATTGACGATTTTGAGATTATGTTCCGAACATAAAGGTAGATCACGTCAGGGCTTCCTGTGTAGCAGCATCATTTTTCGGTTTTAGGCAGTCAATATTAATGTCGCCCGCTAATATAGTAGCTTTTATGTCTGAAGCAAGAGCAACTGTCTCTAATATATCAGAGAGCTCTTGAAGGAAGGAGTTGTTTGTAATTTTCAGCGGGTTGCGATAGATATTAATTAGTGCAATCTTGCCACGAGGACCAATTAATTTAACCAAATGTAGGAAAGGTGGCCCAAGGTTCAATCGAAAAGCCGGAGCTTAAGTTAACTCCCACCAGGAGGCCTGATGTGGGTCGTCCCTTATCTCCTCTCAAGGCAGGTACAAGAGAAATGGTACAATTGTCCCACACAGGAGGAGTAGTCAGCCAAGTCTCTTGGAGAACAAGAACCTCATAGGGTTGCGCAAATTTAGCAATGGAAGACTGAAGATGTGTATGTCCCCTCGTGTTCCAACTACATAAGGTTACGGAACAAATTTTTCGTACGTTTTGTAGTTATGATGTGGTGACATTTTTAGTCGAAAGATAGGTGCGTGTCTGAGAAATAGACAAGTTTTGCCCAGTTAATGACGGAATCATGGGAACAAATAGTGTTTGAGACTGAGAGATCAGGAAACCCAAATCAAAAATAGACAGTTTAGCATTCCAGATGGTTTCTGCAACTATCGCCGAGGGGATCCATAATCGCACAGCAGTAAGATCTGAGCCAGCTATAAACTCTACAAGATCGATGTCACCTGAAGTTACGTTCGCTAGAGTATCAACATCGTTGAGAATGTTCAATATACATTGTTTGTTGAGATCTTATAAGGGAAATTGCCCTCCTCTGCATTTCATAATGAGAGAATGACAACTTGAAGTTGGAATATTAGAGGACTGGGGAAGTTTCCTTTCGGTGAGCTTATTGGTTGGCCTAGTATTCGGATCATAGGGCTTCATAGAGAGAGAAGGAGGCAATCTATCAAACTTTGAAGCTCCTAACGACCTGACTGGCCATGGTGCAAGATTAGCATCAGTGACGTTGATATTAGGAACAACAGAGCTCATTGTTTGTTGGACAGAAAGATTGTGTGCCAAAGGTTCGGACAGAGGAGCTAATTGGGCATTGCCCATGACTGCATTCACCTGTTTGTCAAAGAAAGCGTCAACAATACTCTTTAACTGTAAGGCTAACGAGTTAGGATGGGAAGAGTCATTGTCTAGGTTTTCAGGGACAGGTGGACCACCATCAAGTGATGAAGCCAGAGAGGAAACCAATTGAGCATTTCTAGAGAGATTATTTGAAGAGTTCGAGATGGATGGGACAATAGGCACAAACTTAGTTTGCAAATATTAGTCCACCATTTCTCTCAAATTCGCCTCGGATGAAGTTTGAGTAACTTTTTAGGCGGTGCAAATTGCACCAAAGTTTTTTAGAATTCAAATACTCATCAATAGACAACTTTATCTTGGCAAAATTAGAGCTGGAGATAGGCGACTTATGGGATATCAAATCATGAACAGGACCAACTGGAACAGGCTTGACAATAGGCTTGAATATTAAAGGAAGAGTATTTTTTGGTAATGGCTCAGTAGCCGGGTTTTCCAATGCTTGAACAAGATTACTTAAGGGAGAATATTCTAGACTGAGAGTTGAGGCAGCTGCTAGATTAAATGTAGGGACTTCATTTGGTTTCAAATGGGTTTTCTTAGTAATATCAGACTCGGTTTGGAAGCTTGTAGATATCACTTTAAAGAAGGAAGCAATAGAATTTTTAGGTATCTAAAGGACTGACGGGATGTCATTTTTTTTTCATCTGTCTTTTGCCATTGCGAGTGTGTCGTGAAGGCACTGGACTCGTGGACACGTGAGGCGAGGGTACTGAGTTCTCCAAGACAGCCTCACCTGGATTATCTATGATCTCAGGAGAGACATGATCATGAACAGATGGTATACTCGACCAGGAAGTATCACCCACTTGTGAAATGGAGTTGGAATTGGCATCATCAAGGGATGAATGATTTCCGAAAAGGCTGGGACAGTGGGATAACTGACAGGATCATCTGCAATAACAATTGGTACGGGACAAACCAAAGGATTTTGAACAAGGAGCGAACCTTTGATGGCAGCCATCCATTCACATATGGAATCGATCTGTAGATTCTGTTTGGAGGTCTTTTCATCTAACCGTTCGAGTAGTTTGAAAACGCTCAGAATGGAAGTATTTATGGTGGTGAGAGTTATTTCTAACATCATGGGAGTCACTGATAGAAGAAACTGCTCTGGGGGTGCTTTAGAACGTGGACGAGGGGTAGGGTGGACATACTGCGAGTTCTCATCAGACGCACTGCTTATTGATGAAACATCATTCTGATGTTGAGCAGTGTCGCTGGCAATAGAGAGGAGGGATGCATGCTGCCTCGCATGTATAGAAATATTATGGCCATTTGACAAATCATAGGTTTCTTGAGAAGCATTGTCAATGTTAGGTAAGTGTATTGAAGGTGCCGTGTGCTTTGCATGCCTGAAGCCATCAGCCGCGAGCAGGGTAGCATCAGAGAGCAGCTGAGGCATAGCAATGACAATACTGGCAAAAGCCTTAGTACGATTGAGTCAGAGGTGACCCTCAATGCTGCAAAAAGGTGAGTGAGAAAAACCGGGCAAGCGCGTGTTTCCAAAAGTTAGAGGCGGATGGCTAGAGGAGTACGCATTAGAGGTATTGCAGTACTCCAAACAGTTTGCATTGATGGTCGCATGTAGGTGTTTAATGTGCTTTTGGTATTCCGACTGGGGGTCAGCATAGTCGAGGTATGCGTTCTGGCCACTGCATGCAAGTTGCCAGTGGCTGCCATCTTAGATGAAATAAGCACATGGTCAGGCAGACCAGATTTGAGAGAGGATAAGTGATTAAACATTGAAGTTAGTGTGTAGACGCTTAAAAAAGAACACTTAACTTAAAAATGGAAAGATGCAATATTCTTTAACAGTCTCAATTTAACAAATTACCAAATGCAAACAAGCAAGATAGTACGGCGCAAGAAACAGCTTCACTCGGCTGCGCTGGGTGAAGCGAGTAAAGCGATACTTTGTCAAAAGTACTTCGCTAAGGGTGCAATTTATACAACTTGCATTTTTCAAAATTATCAGCAGTAAAGAAAACGATAAAAAAGAAAACACACACAGTTCATACCAAAAAAAGAATGTAATATCCCGCCACCCTGGCCATTCACGGACAGCCACTGACAGCCCTGTCCAAACAGCACTTACCCAGAGCGCGCGCAAAAGCTCAAGTCCAGCAGGTAAATAGAATTATGGGTAGTGAGAGGCGCGGCTGAGGGACATAGAAAAAAATATTCTTTTTTTTTCCAACACCATGCAAACAGCAAAATACGGAGCAGGCAGAGAGATCCACAGAGCTTTCCACCACGACACAGCCACTGACAGCCCTTGTCAAAACAGCGCTTACCCAGAAACGTGAGCATTCACATGGAATGCAGAAGTGCCACCCCTTCTGCACACTTCCAGACCCCATCTTTTCACCTAGTTATGCGCCATTTAGATAGCTGACCAGGCTCATCCATGAAGTCACCTCCCCCCAGGCGGCACTTCTGGACCCTTCCAATACACACTGCCCCAACATTGAAGAACACTGTGCAAACAACCACCAAAATCACAAAGTAATAACTACTAACCAAACAGTGTGGTGGCAGAAGCAAGGAAGAAACTCCTTAACCATTCCCATACTTGGATGTTAATTAAAAACTAAAACCAATATCAGACAACAGTCCAGAGAAAATAAAGGAAGAAAACCTTACACTGTTTGCATACTTGCCACAGCTACATAAACCAAACCCCCTATGCAGCACGATAATATCCTAATACCTCTGCCAGGTGGATAAGTGACAGTTGCAGGTATGCTTAATGGTTGCTTTATTCAGGTTCTTCAGTTACAGGTACAAATCAGGTCACATCGAGGCCATAAGGAGATAGGAGGAAATCATGAGGGAAGCCCACTGGCTCCCACTACCCAGGCTTCATTAGATCAACTGCCTGGGTTAGAACCCATTCATACACAAACACTCCAAGCTAGCTCATGCATTCCACCACATACATACAGCATTCAGAAGGTGAACCATAGAAGGGAAGGCTAATCCTAACAAGCGCCTATACACAATGGGCCTCATTACGAGTATGGAGGTAGCCATGCCGCTAAAAGCTAAAAGCGGCATGGCTGCCTCCATACCAGGCTCCAGGTCCTGGTCCCGCGAAAGTGGATTTATCGGGCCATTATGACCTTGGAGGGCCCGGTAAATCCCTTTTGCGGGACCCGGACACATTACATCCCCATTCCCATTTGAGGCCCCATAGGGCTCAATGGAAATGGGGAGGAAGCTAACAACAGGCCCGGGCCCGTTGTTAGCATCCTTGTCTGCTAGCGGGTCCCGCTAAGGACGCATGGTTTTACCAGACGTCCTTAGTGTGTCCCGCTGCAGACCTCGGAATAGGGCATCCCGGAATGAACGGGCCGGACCCTTACCGGCCCCTTTCATTCCATGGCTGCCTGCTTCGTAATGAGGCCCACTTTGTTTCAAAGCGCTTCAAGGAAAGGGAGGGAACAAGGGAAAATACAATGACACTCTTACAGGCCATGAACAGTAAGGATGTGAAAATAACTATCGTATTCGGCCTGACGACATTTCAGATAAAGCAAGAGCTAAGAAATAGATTGGGAAGGGAGGGGGAGAGTGGGAAGGAAATGGAAACAGTCAGGCGACTACCGTACTAGGCATGACGACATTTTTGGTAGAGCCAGAAGAAAACAAAAGGTGAAGGAGTGGGGTGCAGAAAGGGAGGGGAGGAACAAAACAAGCGACTATCGTATTAGGCCTGCCGACATTTCAGATAGTGCTGGAAGGGTGTGGGGGAGGGAAAAAAACAAGTAAGGGGAGGGGGAGGAGATAGATGAAGTTGCTATCATACTAGGTCCAGGGACAATGCTGATAGAGTAAATGCATAGAAGAAAGTAAGGGAAGGAGGGGAGGAGATAGGAAAAGGGAGAAAGGGAGAGGCAGAGAGAACAGAGAGTAAGCAGTCAAAAGAGTGGAGAAGCAATAGGGGAGAGCAAATAGAATTGCAGAAGTCAGTAGTAACACATAATGTTGCAAGCCAGGATAAAAGATCAAGTTGGGAACAGCATGATTTAGGGCCACCATGAGTACAAGATGCAAAGGAAGTCCAGCATGAGAGTTGAGAAAGGGTGACGCACCGTGAATCAATTAAGCCCATAAAAGTCAACTCCAGAATTGGCCACAAGACGGTGATGGTGAAAACAGAATGTATCAGGACAGATTCCTGCAGAAGTAGTTTGCAGAAGGGGGAGGGAGGTCAGGGCAGAAGAATCAAGCAAAACAGTCAACACCTGTGTGCGAGAAGGGGGGGCACAAGGGAACATCACGGGGGGACCAGAGTGGGTGGGGATAACAGGAGTAGTCCTATCCCACAATGTCCATTGGGCCGTGCTAGGAAACCTCTCACCATTAGTAGAAAGCACCTCCTCCCTATCATACCCAGAACCTGATTGCGCTAGCTGGGCTAAAAAGTAACTGCTCAAAAGGAAAGACAGTTGCTAGAATTACTCTTACTTATGTATTGTTAGTACAAACGTTAGGTAAGTTATGCCCAACAAAGGGAGAAAATGACGCAAATCCCTTAAAATGAAAGATCTAGAAAAACTGCAGCGTTTTCCAACACAACCGCGTTGTGTCTGCCTGAATCTGCTTTCCCATTTGGGGCTCTCGGGCTCCCCACGGGGAGCCCGAGAGCCCCAAATGGGAAATCAGCTGCAGGTAGAAACACTACGCGGCATGTAAACATAACCGCGTTGTGTTTCTGCCTGCTGTGGCTTTCACTTTGGGTCTGGGAGCACCGGAGACCCAAAGTGAAAGCCACAGCAGGCAGAAACACATGCGTTTGTGTTGGAAAACGCTGCGGTTTTTCTTTCCAAGTTTCTCAGGCTCCTCCGAGCCGGAGGAGCCTGAGAAACTTGGAAAGAAAAACCGCAGCGTTTTCCAACACAATAACGTTGTATTTATGTTTGCGGTCGCTTCAAAAGTGACCACAAACATAAATACAACGTTTTTAAAGCTGCGGTTTTATTTCTAAGTTTTCCGGGCTCCTCCAGCCCGGAAAACTTAGAAAAAAAAACGCAGCTAGTGCTTATTTTTTAAAAAAAAAAATAAATAGCACTTACCGAGATTCAGCTGCAGCTTTCCTGCTCTGGTCTCCGGTCCGCGTCCTCCGAGTCCCGGCACTAATGAAGGGAAAGCCACCCAGCGGTAGACTTTGTTTACTACAGCTGGCTGGCTTTTCCTTCATTAGTGCCGCAAAAGCAAAAGCCAGCACAGGAGGGCCTCCATTTCACAAAATGGCTGCGCCCCTGTGCTTGCTTTTTCGAATTTTGAGCTTGAATAGCTCAAAATTTTACATAGGAAGTTTTAAAACGGAGGATGCTAGTATTTTTTTTTTTATGTGGCCTATCTATTTTTTAAATAAAAATTTTTACTAGACCATCCCTTTAAGCATTTGTTGGATAGCTCTAAAAATCTCATGAAATACAACATAGTAATGTTCCAAGAAACATGGTTATTGAACCCCCCTCTGTGGGACGGTTATGATGTTTTTTTTAAATGCGGCTAGCAAATCCCAGAATGGGCGTCCAACTTCAGGTCTTCTCATAGCAAGTAAAATTCATTCAGGAATATCTGCTGAAGAATGGGCACTGCCAAATGGCTTCATACAAATGGTAAAAGTTACAATGCAATCCTGTGCATATGCGATCATTAATCTATATTGGAATCAGGCGGGTATATCGGACTCACGATTCATTGAAGATTTAAATCATTTAATGGCACGGATATCTCAAGATGTAACCATCAACCACATAATCATAGCAGGGGAACTTAATTTGAATTGCACGGGAAAAACAGCGATCAAGACCGCCCACAGAATAAAATCTTGGAATCACTTCACTAAATGTTATAATCTTGTGATGCTCAATGGATCGTGTGTGTTGGATATGCCCGCTCAGCCCACATGGCGACGAGGTAGCAGTTGTGCAATAATTGATTATATCTTTGCGAGATAATCGCTTTTCTCTTCAATTGTAGATTTCTGTATAGAGAAAACAAATAATAGTGATCATGAGCAGCTAACTGTTAAATGGACAGCAGCACTTATGAATAGGAGTGGCTTTAAGGCTACCCATTTAACAGAATTAATAATCAACCCGAGTGTAAATAGACTATGATGCTTGAAGGATAATTTATGCAAATACAACAGCTTTTTACTTAATCGTTTATCTTTAGTAGCTCAAGGTCTCCAATCAGATGATACTTATTACAGCATGATGTTATAATTTTTTGTTTGAAATCCACCTAAATCAGCTGGTTTGAAATGGCCACTGCATTATTATGACAAAGAACTAAAACTTAGAAAAGCTGAATTTAGGGCAGATAAACGTGAGACCTTGAAACATCCTATTGAAACAAGGTCTGCCATACTCACTAGAATTAAGACCAAATATAAAAATTGTCAGAGAACAAGATGTGCACCTTTATATCAAAAAGATGGTGCAAATATGCTAAAAACAATACAATCCAAGAATACAACAAGAACTTGGGCTATTCTTAATTTAACATCTCAAGGAACCCAAGGGGGGATCATCCAGGCAAATAGCGTAACAGAAGGTAACTGGATAAAACATTTTACCGCCCTTTACGCTCTTCCACCTAATAGTGTGAGTCTTGAATCCCTCGCATTGCCGACTCAATTCCATCTATAATTTGATCTTCTTGATATACAGTTATGTGTAAGATCGATTAGTCGGTCGAGAGCCTGTGGCCCAGATGGCCTGTCCAATTATGTGTTCAAACAACATCCAGCATTATGGGCCAAAATCCTCTTTAACATCTTTACCCTTGTGAACAAATCCCAAACTATTCCACAGACATGGAGACACTCTTTAACCGTCCCGATATATAAAAAGGGAGACCGACAATTACCAAGTAGTTATAGACCTATAGCGTTATTAGACGCCCCTGGTAAAATCTTTTCCCAAATCATCTTAAAAGAATTCAATCGATGGGTAATAGATATGCAACTGTTGGATCCTTTCCAGGCGGGTTTTGTAGTCGGAATTGGTACGATTCCGAATATCATAGTTCTTAATCTAATTAAATCTAAATATGCGAGACATAACAAATCTTTATACATGGCATTCGTGGACTTTAAAGTCGCGTTTGACTCCATCGACAGAGTTTTACTCTATCAGAAATTAAGAAACTATAATTGCCCTCCCTCCCTCCTAGCCCTAATTATGCTTTTGCATACAAACACCTCTATGCAAGTGAGATTAGCATTGGATGGAACTTTATCAGCTAATATTCAGACACAAAGATGTCTCAAGCATGGATGCCTTTTGGCGTCGACACTATTTAACATGTTTATTCTTGATATTAGACATGAATTTTTACAAACTATGTGCGATGCCCCAATATTAGGTACCCAACCGATTAACTATCTCCTGTATGCAGATGATCTTATTCTTTTGTCCCAGACCCCTTTTGGATTACAGACTATGCTAAATACATTAAATCAGTATGTCTGTAAGAACAATCTTACTATAAATACAGCTAAGACACAAATTCTTGTTTGCAAGAACAGCGCAAAATCTAGCATTAATCGATTCCAATGGCATCTGTGCAGTGAAATACTCGAAAGAGTCCTACTGTATAAGTATTTGGGAGTTGCAGTTACAAATACTCTTAAAGATCAAGAATATGAATTCGAAATCCAACGCAAGCTACAAGCCCTAATAGGTCAAGCTAAAACATTGAATCACAGATTTGCGAAATACTCCTATGCACATATTGGGCCTCATTACGAGTCCGGCGGCAACCGGACGGTTTTTCCGGCTCGATTACCGCCAGACTCGTATTACCATTCCGCCTTCCTGACTCCCGGAATTACCAGGGCATTATGACCCTGGTGTCCCGGGAATTCCGGAGGCGGAATTCGGTAACCCCCCATTCCCATTGAGTCTCATTGGACTCAATGGGAATGGGGATGTGGAAACACCGGCACCATCTCGTGATGGTGCCTGTGTTTCCACGTCTGCCTGCAGGCGGGCGGTGTTAAACCCGCCAGGTCAGACCTGGCGGGAACGGCACCTCCCGCTTGCAGGACTCGAGATCGGGCGATCCGGAAATAACAGTGGAGGCGGGTTTACTGCCACTGTTATTTCCAGACCGCCCGACCCGTAATGAGGCCCATTGTATTGTTCTATAAACAAAAAGTGATCCCAGTACTCGCGTATGGCGCTGAAGCGTGTCTACCAAAGAAGCGCGAGTTCTGGGACCTGCTAGAATCTAAGTTTGGAAAAAGGTTTTGCAACTTCCGAATTGCACTACAAGAGCTGTCATTCATTTTGAATTTGGTTTGGCGTCGCTGCATTCCCAAGTACAATGTTAAAGGTGTGCTCTACTTAGAAAATGCTTGTTAAATCTATTATCGACAAACATTGTGGGAATTTTAGCACGGCACTTGTTAGTAGCAAAAGACTCCTTCTCTAGGGCATGGTTCCAAAACACCTTGATCATTCTTGTTAATGCAGACATCTCTCTTGACATGCTAATACACAATCCCACTAGAGCTAAAACTAAATTATTCCAAGTGGATTGGATTGTCACAATAAAAAAATGCTCATCAGTGAAAGATTTTGCTATTAATCTTTTTGGGCGTAAAAAGCTTGGAACCCTGGCAGATTACTTGCACAAATGCGCCTCGCCTTATATACGAAATCAATATCTACATTTTAGACTTAATTTATGGCACACAAGGGACATATTAACTAGAAGGAGACAAATCTCAGAAGATCAAAACTACTGTAGATGGTGCAACATCAAATCTCCAAAAGAAACGCTGCAGCACTGCCTAATAGAGTGCACACATTTAGTGGAGATGCGCAAAAAATATTTCGATAGAGTGACATCTTTCCAACTTCCAAAGGGTCAAGCACAAGCATGGCAATGGCTATTCACTAATAACAAGTTGTCTGTACGAATTGCCATCATACAGTATCTTGATGCGATATTTAAAGTCGGAAACAAACAGGATGAGAAATATTAAAAATGAAAAGTGAACTTTTGGTTATGACATAAATTTTCGAAAGAGAATTTAATAAAGTCTCTAAAAAATATATTTCTGATTTTGGTGAGATATGGTGCTAAATCTTATAAAGGGATTGCAAATGTTGTTTGACATGCATTTATAATAATTAATTGTATAACACAAATATTGCAATTGAGTGAGAATAAGAAAACCCTGCTGTAAGTAATAGGTGGAATTGTTTAATCAAATTTGGTGGAAATGGAAAATCTTCCTGTTTTTCTTTGTTTGTTTGTAAATACTTTTACTTTTTTTTGTTAGCAATGATAGTCTGTCTTTTTTCTTTTTGAAATTGTAAATGATGAAATGAAGTACCCATGTATATAGGTGAAAAAAGGATGTAATCAACCAAATATGTAATATTTATACATTATCAATTTTTCTTTTGAAATGGTTCAATATTTTGAACCAACCAAAAAAAAATAAAAAAAAAAAAAATAATACTTTTTCTGAAAGATTGACTTGTACTACTTTGCTTTCACGTGCCTGAGAGGCAGCTCGAACCAAGGACCTTGCTGCTGGTAAACACATGCTCTGCCAGATGAGCTATTGGGATGCCTGCCTCTCCAAGACTATGTTTAAAAGTAAGGAGCATAGTCCACAGGGACCATTCTACAATTTCCTTCCCACTGCTCGTAACACATGCTCTGTTACTTGTGCTATTGGGATGCCCGTTTCTCACCAAAAATGCAAGTAAAAAAATAAGGCGTAGTCCCGACTGATGGTGCCTAACCCAGGGACCATCACACAATCTAAACTAACAGTTTGTTTGGAGGAAATCTGGACCAGCAAATGTTAATGTGAACGATTCAAATAAAATAGGAATTTGAAAGAGGGCAATATAATTATCTCCTTCTGATTCCATGTTGCAGCGTGGAATGATTATGTTCTCATTGTCAAATGAATAGTGGTCAGAGGGGGATTCCTACATGAAAATAGGAGGCACCACATTTTTGAGGAATTTGCCCATGGTTTTCCGGTGTGCTTGATGCTAAGAATGTGCTGTTTGTAATTTTCCAACATGAGGTAGTATTACCACTTTTGGAAGTGGGTCTACAAGAGTGCAAGAGTGCATACACAGTAGCTCAACATCTCAGGGGTAAAGCCTTACACAGCGATACCCATGTGCAGAATTTGCACCTAACACATATTTACAGAAAAGCCAATTTGTCCAGATGTTTTTTGCTTCCTCAACCTACAAAATGGGGGTGTGAGTAAGTGCTGTGTTAGTGTTTTCCGACAATTAATTTCTGCTTTATCTACACAGTCACTCTTTGGGTTCTTTAGTTGGCTCAACATATTTCCTGCCCATTGAAGCTGTGCTATTAAACTACAGAAATCTTTCTCACTCTCTCTTAAATATCAGGATCCTGAGAGCCCAGTCTGGGTCAGCCGATGCTTTAATTTGTACTCAATTACATCTTTGACTGAAACATGCCATTTCTTAAATGGTAAGCTACAGTGTTAAACCCCAGATTTGAACAGGCAGCCATGTCTTCTCAAGTCTGGTAGCCACACCCTAGAACAAACTGTCCACTTCCATTATTCAAGAAACCTTATAACCATTTTGTAAATTCTTAATAACCCTAATTGCTGCACCTCAGGTTTCAGTACTGCCATGAAGCAACGGCACCAAGAAGCCTTCACAAAGCCAATATGATTTGGCGTTCATGTCACGGGGAACAGATCCAGAAGGAACTGCTGCTCTCATCTTACTCAAACTCTCTACAGCTTTTGAAACCATAGACCGCACAATCATCACTGAAAAACGACATAGGATAGACATTTGGGATCTAGCTCTGAACTGAATCGGATCTTTACTCTCTAACGGTTCACAAATGGTATACATGCCTCCCTTCTACTTCGCCACTCACCCAGTCCACGATGGCATGCCTCAAGAGGCTTCACTATTCCCTCTTCTATTTAACCTCTACCTCAGCCTCCTGCCCACCCTAATATGATTGCAAGGGCTATCCTGCTACAGCTATGATGATGACACTCAAATTATCTTCAAAGTTTCAAATCATCCATCCTCCCTCACACCTGATCTAGCAACCTGCCTCTCTCTCTCCGAGATTGACAGCTAGCTGACAAACAATCACATTCTCCTCAACCCTGGCAACTCTGAGATCATGCTATGTGGAAACCCCCTCTCTTCCCACAACTCAACTCCTAGCCTCCTTCTATGGGGCTAAGGGGTTGCCTCACGGATTCCAAATTGTCGCTTTCCCCTCATTTCACCTTGCAGGTAAAAATGCTGTTTTCATCACACCCATGTCCTCTGGTGCATTGTTTCTTTCCAAACCTTCACTCACAGAGTGACCACAATTATTGCAATTATCTTTTTATGACTAGACTGTGCTGATGCATCGTACCTTGGAACTACCAGTACTCAAATAACAAAACTTCAATAAGTACAGAACACTGCTGCGGGGCTGCTCTTGGGATCTAGGGTTGTCCATGCCTCGAGGGCCTGATCCTTGTCGGGTTTTCAGGATAACCCTCATTAATATTCATGAGATACATTTGCATACAACGATTCTAAATGTATGCACATTTTTCCTCATGAAAATTGATGAGGGATATCCTGAAAACATGTCAGGATCCCAAGCTTCGAGGCCTGGATTTGAATGCATCTACTCTGCCCTAATAGTCCACCACAGGCTTCCTGTTGGAAGGCTAGCCTCCTGCAAAGGCATATGCTTCACTCACCTCGCTTTTCACCATAATGAACCTGAATTCCTGCAGCAGAAAGTTTCAAGCTACAGGCGTAACTGGAGTCTCAGATCTACCACATCAAATTTCCAGTGACCAGATCCGCTCAAATTGGTGGTTCCTGCTTTTCAGTACAAGTACTCAAAATCTGGAACCCTCTGCCAAGAGGATCCTCTCTTCCTCAAGCGCTCCTGCTGGCATAATCAGATTTGTTTACCTCCCCTTCCCCAATCCCCACCTACAAGTGAAAAATGTGACCCACTTAACACTGTTTATTTCTCATCTGGCTAAAATCTGCACCACATCTTCCTGATAATCCTGTACCTAGCTGAATGAACGCAGGCTCCGTCTAGGTTGAGATTGTTTGCTCCGCAATGGGGGGGGGGGGGGCAATCTTCCATTCAGAAGGTTTGCCATGACTTGTCACTCCTAATGGGTTCATGATGTGGGATAGGAGGAGGCCATGGAGTTGCAGATTAGCTGACATGGGCTGGTCCCTGTTATTTTTGTATTGTAATTGGTTCCCTAGCACTACGAGATTGTAGAAGGTACTGCATTGAGCACTATTTGCCATGTTCATCTGGGCAGTAGTCCCTGGAAGCAGGCACACATTCCTAGCTCTCAGTGTCATTCCTTTGTGATCATTGGCAGGGCGCACACATCTCAAGATCTTCAATTTAAGTGATGCCAGCCTTTTAACAATCTACTATTCTGTTTAAAGGAGCCCCTTAATCATGTCTGATATGTATTGCAAGGCTCACTATTGCGAACAGTAGCATTTACACACGAGGGTGCAACTAGACCCTCAAACATGGATTGGGAAAGCACCTACTGGCATTACATTTCAATCATGGTACTCAATGATCCCTGGAGAAAAAATAGGGCGTCCAAAGCTCTCATGTAGGGTGTCAATCCTCCTCTTCTCACCCATTTCAAGCGGCCTAGCTGACAAAGAGAGCAATGCAGACCTGCAGACCCACAAGGTAGGACCATTGCAATGTATTCTCCTATGATGTTGGCTAAACTGTTATATGTGTGTCCTTTGTCTATGTGCTGCTCTCTAGACTTACTTTATCCTCAGCAATTTCACTGAGCATTAAGTGTACTGAAATGCACAAATGGAACGGGTACTTCGGGAAGAACACAGTGCATTGTCTTGCAAAATATTATGAAATCCGCTTACCCCTCTAATGCATATGCGGGACCCCTGTATTCTACCTAATTGTTTGCTCATGTTTTCTGACCCAGTGGTGCCTCCTTTCCTGAGACCTGGCATTCACGATCTACCATTTGTGGAAATGGTGCTTGCTTCTTGAGTTTATTTAGGGTCCTAATAGTATGGCGGGACTGGGCATCGCCACAACGGGTGCAAATGATATGATATGATATATGATATGATATGGCATTCAGAGGGCACCTATACACAAGTGTTTCAAGGCGTGACGCGGCAAGGGAGGGGGAACAGAGCGAAGACAGACAGCGATCCTACTAGGCCAGGTGACATAGAGATCACCCATGTGCATGGGAGGTGAGGAGGGCAAAGGTGCAAGGGGGAAGGCAGGGCGGAAGTGCAGTACATAGGATAAACAGTAAATTAAATAAAAATACAAAACAAATAAGGACAATTAATAAGAAGTGCAGCCAGTTGGTGGCAGGTGCAAAGGTAAGTGCAGGATCAGGTGTCAAGTGCTGGTAGGGGGCTGTAGGGATACAGAAACAGCCCAGGAGTGCAAAGGTTGCCAGGGGAGCAGAGCAGGCATGAAACTGGAGGGAGGGGATCTGGGCACGAGAACAGAGGGTAGCCAGGTGACCCGTGCAGTTTCAGCCAAGAGTTCAGCAGGGGAGAGGAGGAGAGAAAGCAGAAGCAAAGAGGAAGGTATTGAGGTGCTTCCAGAACCGTAGGTGGTTCTCCTCAAGTGTCAGAGAGGCAGGGAGGCTGATCAAGAGGGAGGCCCCAGCCCATGAAAGAGATCGACCACCAACTCATTGCTTGGAGAAGCGACTGACCCTGAGGGAGTTGGAGGCAGATGAGCTAAGAGCTCGAGAGGGACGATATTTAGGAAGAAAGCTGAAAGTTTTGAGGCCCCAGAAGGCCTTGTGGACAATGCAGATGGTTTTGAACTTAATCCTTGCAGCCACTGGGATACAGTGCAGAGATTTCAGTCCTTGAGAGATACGATCCCTGGACTTGAGGCCAAGGACAAGTCTCGCAGACTTGTTTTGGATGAGTTGCAGAGGGCGGAGAGGAGAGGTAGGCAGATTTAGAAAGAGGCTGTTGCAGTAGTCCAGCCTAGAGAGAACCAGAGCTCTGGAGACAGTGAGCTTCTAGGGGAAGGAGAGGAAAGGAGGAATACCTCTGAGGAGGTGCAGCTGGTAGGGTGACTTCTTAGACACGTCAGAGATGTGAGGAGAGAAAGTGAGTGTGGAGTCGAAGATTACCCCAAGGTTTTTGGCTTAACAGGTGGAAGTAGGAAGAGGGCCAAGAGCGGCTGGCCAGAGAGTAACAGGAAAGGAGGGAGCGGGTGTGCCGATGAGGAGAATCTCAGTCTTGCTGGCATTTAGGCAGAGATCATTAGCGGCACACCACTCCTGGATATCAGACAGACAGTCAGAGATGAGAGAAGGAGAAGAGGTGGCTGAAGGGAGCCTGAAAATGAGCTGGGTGTCATCCACATAGCACTGAAAGTTGGGGCAGAGAGCACCAATGTAGTGGGCAAGAAGGGCCAGGTATTGGTTGAACATCCAGGAGGAGAAATTAGACCCCCGCGGAACATCACAGGTATAGATAAAGATAAAGGAGAGGAATGACCCAAGTTGACCTGGGAGTGTCAGTCGGAGAGGAAAGAAGTCAGCCAAGCCAGGGCCTGATCAGTGATATAGGGGTTATTTTTTTTTTTATTTGAATGTAGTTTCATACAAAACTTTTATACAAACGAAAGAAAAACCTATCACTTGTTACTTCGAAGCATTTATCATCATTCCATTTCTTATTTAAAGGAAAAGAAAAGGAAGACACCTCTTAATTTCCTCTCCCAATAGTTCAAAAGAAGACAGCAATTAAAGCGTTTATAATGCTGTGGTTAACTCGTACTTTCTACTCCTATCAATTAGTCCAAATAATTAATTGTAGCACATATTAGCATATCATTTCTGCCCGCAATTAAAGAATTCCACCACACCTCGCTGTCAGTGTAGTATGGCACAAAAGGCCCCAATGCAGTAGTTCGTTCCGTAATTAGTCGTGGACATCCAATAACTAAATGTCGAAGTGATTCTACGCTTTTATTGCAGAACCGACAGATGTTATTGGATGTATTAATGTCATGTCTGAGGAAAAGAATTTCTTTAGTTGGTAATACATTAAGCCTCATTCGCAGGAACACGTCGCGGTGGTATCTTGATGGGAAGACTTGAAGACATTTCGGAACCTGATTTGCTGCACGCATATCATATTTTTTAGATAAACTTGATTTCAGCATCTAGCGTTTGTCTATGGTATTGCTCCAGTCATGATTGTACACATTCTTTTTGACTGTTCAAGGATTTTTGCACAAAGCTTATATTAATGCGCCAACATGCTCGAGATTTGCAAGCGCAGCTTTGGACCAGATTTGGAGCAATCCATTGTCGGGACTTATTGATGATTCTTTCAAAATGTTATAAGGCGCAATGGATCCTGGTAGTATCAATTTCCTATAAAGGGAAAGGGATTTCCATAATATTACTGCACTTAAGGATTGCAATCCAAGTTCGAATCTAATAGCAGCTATGGCAACAAAATTAGGCAGTCTTAAAACTTTGCGCCAAAATTGAGCCTTTAATTTATCCCAAGTTTTAGGATCAATATTGAAGCCGGCCTCACCCTTAAATGTGATCGCAGCTGTCACTTTTTGACGATAAAACAAGATGACTGGCATCATCGTAAATTTACCAAATTCTCGATGTAGTTTTGCACCTTGTAGAGGGAAGGTGTTCATCCTTACCTTTAAGTCTTCAATCTAATTCCATTCTCTGATGGATTTGTTGAACAATGTTCCCAGATACCTGATACTGCCTGTGCTTGCTAACAGTGCTTGCTAACAGTTTCTGGTCAAAATATCACTTAAAATGTTTTTTCTTGGAGCCAAGTTGAGGCCCTAATGCGATGACTTTCAACTTATCTGGGTTTATTTCCATGTCGATTGAGGTTAGATGAATATCCAAGTTTTTTAGGAGTCTTTGGAGACCAATGGGGGTGGAGTCCATCAGCACAATGTCATCGGCATATGTAGCTCAACTAATTGTATGTCCATTTATTCTCGGTGGAAAAGATTTAGCTATCTTCAGGGCAGCTGGCATATCTGGTAGATACAGTTTGAATATCAAGGCCGCCAACGGGCATCCTTGCTTGACTCCCCTTTCTGTTTTGATGTTATCAGAGAGTATTTAACTGAACACGGACTGATGTATTTGTATGCAGTTGGATTAACATCTGTAGCAAGCCTTTGACAATTTGTCCCACATGAGATCACGGTCGACTTTGCCAAAGGCTTGCCGTAGATCAACAAATGAGAAGTAGATTGGTTTATTTGTACTTGTATTTGTATTGATTTATTTATATTGTGCACCTAACCCCTAGAGGGGTAGCAAGGCGCAGAGGTGACAAGAGGAATGCAAAGCTTGGTTACATACAAGTAATGAAGTCCAGCCGTGGTTACAGTGCTGGATGCGTAAAAAGAAACAATGCCCGCCGATGAGGATACAGAAATATACAATATAAGTAATACTATATACAATAAGTCGGTTGTCTCATGAGAGCTGTTGTCTCGACTACACTGAGCAGTTGACAACCTAAATGTACATATTTACAATCACAGTGGTGGAGCATTAGGGTAGCAGGAGAGCAAGAGGTCGTTATGTGTCGTGAGTCTTGAGCCAATGGATGGTCTTAGTTCTGAATAGGTGGTAGGGGAGGTCCTCCCTGCAAGGTGGTGGAAGGGAGTTCCAATATCCAATATCCAATTGTGCTGCTTTGACATGAAAGCTGTTCCCACCCGACCGAGAACGTTTAAACCTGGGCACCAGGAGGAAATTGGAGTTGGCCCTTCTAGAGGGCCGAGAGGAGGTAATTCTGGTGAATCTAGTGATAAGGTATTGAGGGGCTGCTTGGTGGAGGCATTTGTGGGTCAGGGAAACCGATTTGAGGAATATTTTGTCTTTGGTAGAAAGCCAGTTGACAGACCTTCTAGAATCAGAGATGTGGACTTTCTTTGGGATACTGAGGGCCGCTCTTAGGGCGTTATTTTGGGGGATCTGAATTTTGTTTGTAATATATTTGTTGCATCCTACATAAAGTGCATTGCAATAGTCCAGCTTGGACAGGATCAGAGCCCTGGCTAGGGTGATACAATCAGACGGGGAGAGAAAAGGTTTGGCTGCTCTGATGAGTTTGCATGTATAGGATGTGGCGGAAGCCATAGCATTAACTTGTTTTGTAAAGGTGAGAGTGGAGTCTAGGTAGAAACCAAGGGTTTTAACCTCCGTGGCTACCGTGATCTTATTGTTGTCAATTACGAAGGAGGAGTAGTTTTGGTGAAGTTTGTTAAGGTTATGTGCGGACCCTAGAATGAGGAGTTCTGTTTTGTCGTCATTCAGGCATAGACCTTGTGAGGCCATCCATGCCTGGATGATGAGGTATACTTTGTTGACGAAGGCCAAATCCTTGTCATAATCCCCTGTCAACGGGATGAGGATCTGGGTATCATCGGCATAGTTGGTGTAGGTGATACCCAGACCATCTAGATCATCGAAAAGGGGCTTCGTGAAAATGTTGTACAGGGTCGGGGAGACGCAGGATCCCTGAGGCACACCACAGGTGATGGGTGTTGGGTCGGCTGCTGCTAGTAAGGAAAAGACTCTCATTGTGCGGTTATTTAGAAAGGATTGGATCCAGTCAGTTGCCTCTTGGGAGAAGTGGGCGGCTTTTTGAAGGTGGTCACATAGGATCTCGTGGTCGACCAGGTCGAAGGCAGCCGAGAGATCAAGAAGTAGCAGTAGAGCCACCTTACCCTTATCTCTCAGCTCATCTATCTGTGCCTTAAGATCTATGAGTACGGTTTTGGTGCTGTGTTGAGGCCTGAAACCCGATTGTCTGACTCCTAAGAGGTGGAAGTGCTCAAGGTAATGTTAGATTTGTTGGTATGCTATTTTGTCGAGGATTTTCAGAAGGAACTGTACTGTGGTGATAGGGAGGTAATTAGTGGGAGTAGACGGGTCTAAATTCGTTTTTTTGAGCAGGGGGAGGACCCATGATTGTTTCAGATTGTTGGGTACGCTGCCTGATGTGAATGACGCATTTATTAGTTTAGTAATAAATGGTGCGAGATCACGAACCGCATCCTTTATCAATTGTGCAGGGCATAGGTCCCTGTGGCAGTTCGAAGTTTTGAGGGTGAGAATGACCTTTTCTACCTCTTTGGTGGATACTCTGTGTAAGTTGAAATGGGGAATGTGCACGGGGGTGTGTGTCTGAATTGGGTGCATCCTTTTAGGGGTGGGGATGCTGGGTTTAGTGGTAGAGAGAAGGGAGTCCTTTTTAATGTTTATCTTTGTCTTGAGAGAGGAAATTTTGTTAGCTAAGGCATTTTGTATACCCGGGCACCAGTTTTTATCCTTGAGGCATGAGTCAGGAGCTTGGATGGGAGATTCAACCTCTTTTAGTATTGTAAAGAGCTCTCTGATGTTGGATTTGGCTTGTGAGATTTGAGTGCTGTAGGATGTATGTTTGGCCAGGATGATTTCTTTTTTATACTGAGAGGCTAGTCTACTCAAGTTTTTCTTGTTTTTTTCTGAGGGAAGTGCTCTCCAAATTTTTTCACAGTGTCGCTTTTCCTGTCTGAGGGCTTTAAGATGAGGAGAAAACCAGGCGTTGATGTATTTTCTTGGTTTGCTCTTTTTTAGCTTCAGTGGGGCTATGGCATCAAGAGATGAGAGCATGACTCTGTTGTATATGTCTACCATCATTAAGGGATCTAAGTGGCCCGGAATGGCATTCAAAGTTGGTGCGATTAATGGGATCAAGTTTTCGGGGGTGATGTTCTTTCTATTTCTGGTCTGAACAGCTGGAGCTATACTGTCAATTTGCGCTGGTGTCAGCTCTAAGGTGAACGAGATCAGGTGATGGTCTGTCCAGGGCTGTGGAAGTATAGAAGAGATCAGGACTGGGCAATTGTGCACAGCTAGCCAGTCCAGGGTTCTACCTTTAGTATGAGTGGGCACAGTGATCCTCTGGGTGAAGCCCAGTTCCTCTAAGGTATTATTAATTATTGTGGCATTAGCATCTGCGGGGTCGCTAAAACCAAGGTTAAAGTCTACTAATACGATACTTTGTGAGGAGTTCTTGAGTTTATTTGATAGGATATTTGTGAGGTCTTCTTCAAATGACCCTAGGGGGCCAGGTGGACAGTAAATAAGGTGAATAGAGATGGATTGTGTATTAGATAAGGTTAACTTTGCAGTTAAGGATTCACAGGATCCTATGTTGGCTGGTGACTCAATGGTCAGAGGGAGTTTAGTTTTAGCTATAATGGCAAGAGCTCCGCCTCGAGAGGCGGTACGATCAAGTCTTAGTAGAGTATAGTCGTCTGGGATGGCTAACATAATTGCGGGGCCTGCTGTTGGATGTAGCCAGGATTCGGTTACGGCTAAGAAGTCCAAGTCGTCATTGTAGAGTAGGTCAGCAATGTCTGTAGCGTGAGCTACCATGGAGCAGGCGTTTATCAGTGCTCTCTTGGTCTCGGGTTGTACTGGTTTTAAAAGTGATAATGAGGATTTATGTGTGTCTTTCTAGGTGTGGATAGGTTCACGATAGAGTCTACTGTTTAGTTGAAGAGGGTGCTTGGAGGGTCTGTGGGGGCTAGTAATAGCCTTGCTGTGGGCTGATTTGGTTAAGGTGTCATAAAGCCTTGGGAGCCTTGCACATAGTTTGAGGTTCCTCTGGAGGACAGTGCAGGGTGCAGAGATCATATCAGTTGGTTTGTGAAAATTCGGTGGGGGCTTGTGTGTGGGTGAGTTTGGTATCATGGTCGGGTATTGGATGTTCATAGCATAAAGAAGTGATCTAAGTATCACAGTATAGAGTGTATGGAGATACACTGTGTACGTAGATAGGATAGGATAGGTGCAGGGTGGTTGTTGGCAGTTAGCATACAGCCGTGAGGCACCTGGGTATGAAAGGCAACAGTATGAGTGCAGGGGCAGTAGCACACCACAGAAGGGCTAAATGCAATTCAGGGCGCAGGGCACCTCTAGGCTAGTCAATGCAGATACAAAAGGGCTGAATGCAATTCAGGGCGCAGGGCACCTCTAGGTTAGTCAATGCAGATACAAAAGGGCAAAATGCAATTCAGGGCGCAGGGCACCTCTAGGCTAGTCAATGCAGATACAAAAGGGCTAAATGCAATTCAGGGTGCAGGGCCCCTCTAGGCTAGTCAATGCAGATACAAAAAGGCTAAATGCAATTCAGGGCGCAGGGCACCTCTAGGCTAGTCAATGCAGATACAAAAGGGCTAAATGCAATTCAGGGCACAGGACGCCTCTAGGCTAGTCAATGCAGATACAAAAGGGCTAAATGCAATTCAGGGCGCAGGACACCTCTAGGCTAGTTGATGCTAAATATAGATACATTTGGGTGCAATGCAGCCATTGAATGTCGAAGTACACCCTGGATAAAGAACATAGTATAATAGTAATGCTGAGCAGTAGGCTCTAAATGACACAGTAGGGTGAGAAAACCATTATAACAAGACATGCAGAGACATCACCCACAAGACACATTTGGCGGTGTGTGGGTGAATCAGGTTAGGGCATGGTCAGGCTACATAGGCATAGGCAATTCATGTTAAAAGAGTGGTCACACGTATGTACACTGAGGCAAGTTTGGGCTACTGTGGCAGTGCAGTGTCTGAAAATTGGTGGAAGAGTACCTTGTATGCGTGGGGCCAGGGGGTCTGGCAGACGGTAGTCACGGCACCAAACAGGCAGCAAACAGGTGCTGGCCTTGAGATCCTGGGCCTTGACTGAGGTGGGCCGGCTTCGCCTGCCGGCGCCCAATCAGTGGCAGATAAACAAACGGCAGCCAATCCGGGGTTGGCAGAGGCTGTGCGTTTATGACTTCTCAATGATTCTAAATTGAGAAGGTTTAAGATGGCAAGATTTAATTCGACACCAACCTCTTTGGTGAAACCAGTTTGTCTTTCATCTTTGAGGTTTATCTTAGTAGCCCATTTTTCCAATCTTATTTGAAAAAAGATGAAAACATTTTTCTAATTACGTCTAAGAGGGCAATCGGACGGTAGTTGGCTGGATTTGAGCGATCACCTTTCTTAAAGATAGGCATAACTACCGCTGATTGCCATAAAGACGGGATCCTTCGTGTCCTCACTATTGCCTTAAACTGAATGTCAAATGAAATTTGTCCATCGTTTTGGATTCTTTTTCAGGGTTAAATTCACAAGCATTCCAGGCCTGCTGCTCCAGAGTTTTTAAGTTTTACAATTGCCGCTGTAATATCATCCTTGCTTACTTCAAACATGCATTTGATCTCAGAATTAATCCACTGCCTCTCTGTTCGTTTGTAGGGGAACATGAAAACGGTTGAAAAATGTTTTAGCCAATCTGCATGGCTTACTCCCACAATTTGACTGCCCATCTGGTTACGAGTGTCTTCATTAATTATGGCCCAAGTTTCACGGCTCTTCCTTTGGCAAATAAGTTTTAACATTGTCTCTGCTTGTTCTTGCTCACGGGAGCATCAAAACGAACGGACCCAATTGCGATATGCTTGTCGTTGCAGTCTTATCGCCTCATGTTTCTCTGTATTTAAGTTGGATCTCTTCAATTTTTTAAGATCTTCACGTAACTGTAGTTTCTTTTCTGCAATTATTTTGCTAAAGGGATGTTTATTTTTGATATTAGCATGTCTACAGCCTGTTTTTATCTCAATAAATTGTGTCAATAAAGGAGCATACTCAACATTGAGAATTGTCTTGAATGAGACATAAGCCAAGAGACTCCGTTAACTTTGTAATCTCCACTGATCTCAGGCGTAAACGACTGAGGCCCTGATTTATCTCAACTTGGGCTTTATAGGTCTCACCTCGGGCGCTTTTCTTTATTAACCACTTAAGGTTGACTGCGTCATGATCACTATAACGCATTTCCACAACCTTCAATGTTTGGATCTTATCAATGAAATCCATAGAGGACCAAATATAGTCAATTGTTTTGTGAGTCTGATTCCTATGCCAATGGCCTTCGCGGGAATATCTCTGCTTGTTTGGCCGTTCAACATCACACAATTCCTTTCTGTCAATTGTGTCCACCAGATGTTACTACGAGTAGTGTGCGAAAGATCTTGATTCTTCATTACTTGGCCATCAGAGTTCATCCAGGAATTATTCAAATCACCACATATAACAATTGAATAATTCGTAAACTCCAACATAAATTTGTCCATTATCCCTGTGATTGACGAAATAAACGCATGCACCCTTATTTTTGCTGGATTCCAGTAAGCATTTAATTAGTAAGAGAAATTCAGATGACGCGCCATCGTCAACTGCAATCTCTATGATGGTTCCTTGTACGAAAATGTTTGGGTGCATAATTCTGTATATTCGCCACCCTGGACGGTTTTTTACCATAGTTAGGAGACCAGAGAATGGACGAACAGTAGCATGTTTTTGGGCTGGATTTAAAATTACAGTAAATCCTTCACATGTCGGTTTAGTCAGCATCCAGGACTCTTCTAGACACATCAAATTGTGGTTGCCCTTTGATAGTTCATTGTCTTGAAACAAATGTATAAAACCTCTGGTGTTCCATGAGATTAATGAGCAATGATGAGGCTCGACCTGGTCAGAAAGCTAATGGCGATTGGTAAAGGAGCCACCTCAGGTAGATGATTGGGCATGTGAATGGTTTCTCTCCCTCCTTTGAGTAGATCCAGCTCTGTCGCGTCTGAAATGGGTCTGTAGTAAATGCCTTCTGTTCTCTTGGTGGGAAGACTGTGCGAGACTGCTATGGGGTTTGGAAACGGGTTCATATTTTGATTGGTGCCTGACGCATGTTGGATTGCTCAAGGCAAAACCAAACGCTAGAAGCTCGTCTTCTGCAGCCCTCAAAGTGTTTGCTACAAGACGAGACTGAACGTGCAGTATAACCCAATCAGAGCGATGTTCATATTTATATTCAACTATTTGAATATCATCACAGTCAATTTGACTTAATGCAGGGATGGAATTCAGTAAGTTCATCACATTTCGTCGATTCAAATTGACTGAATTGATGTCTTTTAAAATATATTCGATCTCCAATTAACTTCCATCTTCCACTTTATTGTCTTCCCATTCATCATCTCGCCTTCTCCCTTTACTTGATTTTTCTACTTGGGACGAAGTATATTTTGGATTGAGCTTTGTACCAAAGGAAGAGTCTTTTGATTTACTAGGCTTTGTTTCTAAAATCTTGGGCCTCATTAGGGGTCTGGAGGTAACCATGGCGCTATTAGCGCCATGGCTACCTCCAAATCCTTACCGACTCCACCCTGGTGAATGGAGCTATTAGCGCCCCATTCCAAGGTTGGCAGGGGCGGTAATTCCCCATTCAACAGGGCCCTTCCCCATTCCCATTGAGCCCCTATAGGGCTCAATGGGAATGGGGAAGTCGCTAATAAAGGTACCGCAAATAGCGGTACCGTTATTAGCACCAAACTCCCTTTACGGGTCCCGTCCTTAACACCTGGTAAAACCAGGCGTTAAGGAGGACCCGCAAAGGGAACTCGTAATAGGGCGGTAAGAGATTACCAGCACCGCTGCCCTTACCGGTACCGGTAATCTCTTACTGCCCGGGTCGTAATGAGGCCCCTTGTTCCTTGGAGATCGAGATTGTCGATTGGGTTCTGTCACTTTAAACATCCTTGTAATTTTTAGTTTTTTCTAATCTCCTGAATTTCTCTTCATAGGTAATACTTCTAGTTCATCCACCTCAAGCTCTTCATCAGGGGTGATGGAGTTTGGGCAATAGTTACCCGGGCAGGACGGGTCAGGTCAGCTGAAGGTTTCTTAAGAAGAGGGTGCACAAGGGAGTGCTTCAAGGGGGAAGGGAAGACTCCGGTGGCAAAGCAGTGGTTACAGATATTGGCCAGAGCAGGAGCCAGGGTGTCAATGTGGTCCTTGATGGTTTTGGAGGAACAGGGGTGAACCAGTTCTAATGAGACATTGATTGGACTTGTCTAGAAACATCGTCTGGGGAGAACAGGGGAAAGGCAGAGAAGGAGGGAGGAGAGGTGGCCGAAGAGGGGCCAGAGGAAGAGCAGGGAGTAGAGGGGGAAGGGACAGACAAAGAGAGAGAGGACAGGATGTCCTGAGTTTTTTTTAATGAAATGAGAAGCCAGAGCCATGCAGAGGGCTTAGGAGGGGGACAGGAGAGGTAGAGACTGTAGCAGGATTGGCCAGCTCCTTGCAGATTTTAAAGAGTTCGGCCGAGTTGTTACATGCCACAGAGATGTGGGCTTGGATGTGAGCTCTCTTCGTGGTACAGACAGAGAGTCTGTATTGCCTTTGGAGCAGGCGGCAGGCCAGTTTGTCAGAGGATGTATCGGAAGCACGCCATTTACTCTCAGGCACCCTGCACTTGCATTTGAGGGTGACAAGGTCAGAGTCGTACCAGGAGTTGCACTTGGCTTTGGGCTTCAGGCGGGTCCTCGTGACAGGGCAAAGGACATCAAGAGTATCAGATATGGCAGAGTGGAGCATGGAAAGGGCAAAGTGGCGGCGAAAGCCTCAGCTGATACACGCTTCATGGGTTGGATAAACGAGAAGGTGGGTGGCAGTGCTGGAGGTGGCTTGGCCTAAGGGGTATAGAGGGTGATCTGGGAGTTAAGGAGAAAGTGATCACTCCAGGAGAGAGGAGTGGTGAGAGGGATAGAAAGGGGAAGGTCTGAAGAGATCAGAACATCCAGAGTGTGCCCTGCAGAGTGAGTTGGCCATGAGGGGAGAATGGAGAGCGAGAGAGAGTCGCAGAGGTTGCAAAAGAGTCCAGATGAAGGACAAGAAGCATCTAGGTGGTTGTTAAAGTCTCCAAGAAGGAGGAGTTGAGTGGTCAAAACCAGGAGGGAAGAGGAGAGGTCAGCCCACTCAGAGTGGAAGTAGGAGATCTGACCGGGTGGCCGATAGATGGTAGCCACAGTAAGGGAATTGCCAGGAGAGAGAGAGAGCTTGCAGACGAGGCATTCGAAAGAGGAGTAGGCCTGCGTAGGAATGACAGAGGCAGGGATCCACTCTGGGAAGATCAGGGCTACACTCCCTCCAGAACGGTTGGGTCTTGGCACGGAGTGGATCTTGTAGCCACAAGGAGGAAAGTGTCAAACCTTGTGACAGAGCTGGCCGTAAACCATGTCTCAGTGAGACCGAGGACATCAAGGTCAAGTTCTTCCAGGAGACGGCAGATGTCAGAGGAGTGTTTTACAGCAGAGCGAGAGTGCATTGTATTGTGTTGTTAATATGTCTGCCAAGTAGGCATGTGCTGTGCACGTGCCTGAATGCTGTGATGTGCATGTGATTTGCATATGGGTGCTATGGAGCCTTCAAATGTGGGCAGTTGATGTGGGGGTTGACCTTGGGACTGGGGACTCAATTTTGCTCAGCCCATGGAGAACATCTGAGTCCTGTGTGGGGTCCAGTCCAGCTGTTGCATACTGGCTGCCATGGTGGTGCACGCTGTGCCGGAACTTTGTAAATATTACTGCTTGCATGATGCCATTGAGCTATTTATGTTTTCTAGTAATTGGACATTTGTCATAATAGTTAATTTTATAGCCATAGGCAAGTAAATGCACTCTCTGTTTCATGTGCTTTTGGACTGTGGTGCGCAGAAGCGCCGAGCATCCAAAGCACTACGAGACCATAGGAATGCCGGTGAGGCGCTATACCAATATCAAATAACATATCTCATTGTGAATGAATGTATGGCTTGCACCAATTGTCTGACCTTTGAATGTCATGTTGATCTGGTCAATCTCAGATGTGCCTGACAAGGGTTACATGTGATTTAAACGAATACAAAATAACGAATCCAATTACAACTAATACCCAAATAGCAAAAGCAAAATAACAAATTCCCTTTTCATTGTTTCCATGTGGGGGAGTGCCCCACCAAAGCCCCCCTTTTTTGTTCCTAATACTTTCCCCGCACACCCAAAACCACTATTCCCACTCGCTAAAGCAATACCTAACCTTTGACCCAAAACATGCCCTACTCTGTGTTGTATGCCCAGTGACATTTCCAGGGCAGGGGAAACTATTTTCTGTTACAGAAAGGGATCTAAGGCCCCCATCATTAATTCCCATTGCATGGGCGCGAAAGCAGTGCCCGCACATTCAAAATGGAGACTTGGAAGCAGCGTATGCCACATGCCAATCTGAGAATTCTGGTTCAGCTCAGGCTATGCTCCCAACTCAGCACTGAGCATGCCGAACCCCTCCCGCCCCCCCTTGCTTAATTGTACCGGCAGGTCATACAAAGGATTTCCATGGACTCTGAGCACATGGTAATATTGATTGTATGCATGAATATCATGCCCCGCTCTACTTCTGTGAAAAAGAGCAACACAGACGTCAGAAATAACAACGTAAATGAAGAAGGTAAGTACCACAGGATGCATTCATTAACAATGTCATAAGAAAATGTTTTGGGCGGTCAACCGCCAAAGGTGAGTTTGGTCTGGAAACAATGAGGACAATTTGTCCCTAAAAATATTCTCTCAAGAGGCCAATATTTCTCTTTATAGAGGCTGTATCTAAGTTCATTTTATGTGATTTATTCATGTTTTTGTTGGAAGGTTATTGTGACCGTTAGCCGGTTGCTAACACTGTCCCCAGCTGACGTTTATGAAGACTGCACCGCGTGGCTTCCTGACGTGATAAGAGGGCCTCGTCAACAGGAAATTCTATAAATATACAAAGCTAGTCTATGTTCAAAAAGGAATGCATAGACAATGCGATGCTAAAATAAACACCCAGCCAATCAGAACCGATATTTCTTCATTCCCGCAACTATAAGAAAAACACAAACATTGCAATACTTTTTTTGGGAAAAAATTATTTCAAGTGACCACATTTATTAGGAAAGTGAGGACCATAGGAACGCGTTATTTCTTTTAGAGTCAATGATATCTTGGCTGAAAAGAGGATGGGCTAGGTACAGAATTATAGTAGGATTTAGGGCAATGTAAGGGCATATGTGAGGGAGCCAAAGGCCACACTGCAACACCCCCAGCTTCCAGATAAACTCAAAACATACCTTTGACCCACCCACACAGGCTACATTTTCTAATCTAATGTACCTATATGAGCGCCTGGAGACCAACTCCGTTGGTGACTGTGCGCTATAGAAATACCTTTAACATTACAATTTAGCATTAACATATTTGATATATATATATACACTGAAAAAACTTCAGTTAAAGTGCAGTTGAATTCAACAGATTTAACGCAACCAAACCCTTGAAATTCAGTGGATGTGGGAAGTCAGGACCAGCTTAACTCAACACACTCCCGTTGATGTCCCCCACAATTCCATGTCCCCCATAATGCAATTGTGTATGTCTCTGTGAATCCCTTCACTTATAATATTTATGTGCTCATGGGCTTTGCAATGGGAACGCACTGAGTTAAGCTGGTCATGACTTCCCACATCCGCTGAATTTCAAGGTTTTTTTTGCGTTAAATCTGCTCAACTTAACTGCACTTTAACTAAAGTTTGTTCAGTGAATTTCAAGAGTTTTGTTATACCATAGTTTTTTACGGGCCACTAGTCTTCTGCCATGTCCACTGTACATGTTCCCCCTAGCATGTTTCTTTTCGACCCACCAGGTGGCCACGGCTTAAAGGCAGTGTCCACTATACATGTCTTTTGAGCCCACTAGCCATGGCCTTTGGCCGTGTCCACTCTAAATGTCCCCCCAATATGTTTCTTGTGGACCCACTAGGTGGCCATGGCCTTCACCTGTGGCCACTATACGTGTCTTTTGGGCCCACTAGCCACGGCCTTTGGCCGTGTCCACTCTAAATGTCCCCCCAATATGTTTCTTGTGGACCCACTAGGTGGCCATGGCCTTCACCTGTGGCCACTATACGTGTCTTTTGGGCCCACTAGCCACGGCCTTTGGCCCTAGCCAGTGAGAACGCCCTTCGGCTGTGCCCACTGTATATTTTAAAAATGCCATGTCCACTTTCAAACTCCCCCCACGTCACTGTAGCTGTGAAAATAAATTTTTTTAGAATTAATTCAATTTATTTTACTCTCTCCTTTTCCCATACCTGTGGTTATCTTCGCAATGCACTACATATACCAGTGGTTATCTGTAGGCACCCACCGGCCGCATATAACCGTGGTTATCAGTAAAAAATAAAAATAAGATAATAGAAAAAAAATAAAATAACAATAAAAGATTCTACATATCGCTCCAATAGGTTTCTTAAACTGACCCAGTGACTGACACACTATAATACTAAGGGCGATATCACGGTCTAACATATAAGCGTCATAGCACTTTAGGCACTATGCACCTTAAATTGATTTAAAGAAATGGCGATATTGCACCAAGCGCGCACTGCACCCTTAGACGACACACGGTAGGCAAGAACGCAGGAGGTAGGACTTTTAAAATGGAGCACAAAATGTGTCATTTGGGATTTAGTTTGATACCTGAAATTCTTAAAAACTATACACACATATGTGTTGTGTGCACCTTTAAGTAGAACTAATGCCATGCATTTCATTAAAGCAAAGTATTGCATTATGATATCATACTGCCAAAGAACATTAAGCGTAATATGGACTAGGAAAAATATGGTACGATACTAGCCAGAATGAAGTTTAGAATAATCAAAGCCTAATAGACATTCACTATAGCACCTTAGAACTATGCACTTTACAATATAACAATATGGAGCACATCAACATATGTCTTGACTGTACGTCTTCCAATTATAATTGTTTTTTAAATTGTGGTGTACAACGAAATGTATGGACTGTTTTAGACAATGATGAACATCATGTGCAGAAATTGAATGGCAAAAATATAAATAAGCGGCAAATAGACTGTGAGTAATTACAAGTCCCGGGAGGATAGCTCAGCGGCAGCGTGCGCGTCTTGGAAGCAAGACGACACGGAGCAACAACAGGTTCGATCCCTGAAAAATTAATGTGCAAATGCATACAGACTAAGTATGGGAAATCACTTTAAGATGGCAGCCATGTTAGACATGAGATACTGGGGCTCATTTCGAGGTTGGAGGTAAAGGAAAAACAATGCCGTTAAGGGAATACCGCCACCGCATACCACTCCAGCCCATTCCGAGTGTACATCCTGGTATTAGAGCTGCCGCTAATGGCGGCATGGGCGCGGGCACGTGGCCATTTGGCCCGGCATTACCGGGATGGCGCTAACAGGGGTAGATCCAAAGTCATGCGGACATGCCCCTACCGGTGCCGCGAGTGCGGTAATAACAGATACCGCCATGCCGGTATGACTGCCATTGCAGACTACCCGCTAACAGCAATCAGCTGTGCTACCAACTGCCACAGGTGCACACATTCAACACAGGTGGAGCCATTGGAGTCTGGCCCAGCACAAAAGGAGCACACCCACACACCACACCCCTTCCCACACCAAAATGATCCCAATTGCAGTTGCAATACTGGGCCTGGAGGAAATGCTTGCAGAGCTACTCCATGAGCAACAACTACAACAGGCACAACAGAGGAGACGCAGGAGGAGACGGAGGGTGAGACAGGCCCAGCAAGTCCCCCCAATGCAGCCAGTGTCACCACGCAGGCAGCCACCAATCCCTCGCATCAGAGCCAGTCCCTTCAACCTAACCCGTGAGCAGATCCACACCCTGTACCGCCTTGAACGGGACACAATCCCCACCATAGTGGACATGATACACGACGACATCGCCAGCCTCATTGACATCCTTACCGCCATCCCCCCTCTACTGAAGGTGGTGTCTGTGCTCCACTTCCTGGCCACAGGCACCTACCAGCACACAGTGGGGCAGATGCATGGCATATCACAACCATTATTTTCATACACGCTGAACCTAGTGCTCGATGCCCTTCTGAAGCACACAAGCGACCACATATCCCTACCACCGACTGCCCAGGAGATCTCAAACACCAAAATTGGCTTCCATGCACTGGCAGGCATGCCAAATTGCATCAGTGCCCTCGACTGCACCCATGTCGAATTGGTGGTCCCACATGCCATGGAGGCAGTGTACCGCAACCGTAAACTATACCACTCTGTCAATGTGCAAATGGTATGTGACTCAACCAAGATCATCACACATTGTTGTGCCCAATATCCCGGATCAACCCATGATTCAATGGTCCTGCGGAACTCCACGAAACCACGCTACATGGAGCGACATGCCGGACGATGTGGCACGACAAGCACATGGCAGTGTGATGGGGGGAGAGATGCATACTTCACCTGGGTGAGATTGTGGGGGGGAGAGATGCATACTTCACCTGGGTGACATTGTGTGGGGGGAGAGATGCATATTTCACATGCGTGAGATTGTGGGGGTGGGGGGAGGCATACTTCAACCTGGGTGGTATTAGGTGTGCGACTGGACAATGCCCATACTGCAATGCACTGTGCCCCAAAGCATCCCAGTCTGAACTTGACACCTGAATCATTATGAAAGACGTAAGATGCACAACAATGACAACATGCCAGTACTGCAACCATACCATATCCATCAACACATACACTGCACATCATCAGACCGTACCCTCTGCAACACAATGCAGCAACATGCTGTGAGTATGCCCAATTTAAATGACAGCTGAACAGCATTACACCGGACATGCGTCCATGAGTGGGCACAAATGAATCACATGAAGGCAATAAACCGATTGTCACTGGCACACCACCACAGAAGGGCAGCATGCCAGCATGAGAACATCAAGCGTGGAATGGCAGCTCATTATGAGTCTGGTGGCAACGGTGCCTGGATCAATGCATACGATATACTCCACATCACATAGATCATGACAACCGCAGTGCATGAACACTAGCAAGGAATAGGACACCCTGCATCAACTTGACGATGCAACCCACACCTGTGGACCATGTGACTTCACACATTGGGGTTAATTTGAACATCTCCATTCATGCAGGAATATGTGAATGTGAGCAACAAATAACTGCAGGCATGTGACTGATACGTACAGGTTCCATTTCATGACATCACTTACACATACCCAATGTTGCACCCATGCAGGTGTTGCTCGCTATCCCTTGAAGAGGTGGCTCCTTACCCCTGTCCGGAACCCGTACAACAGGCACAAAGAGGGCTAGAATCGTGCACATACCCGTGTGATTATGGAGAAGACCTTTGGCCTGTTGAAGGCACGGTTTCGCTACCTCAGCAGGTCGGGTGGGGCACTCCTGTATAGGCATGAGAAGGTGGTCAAGATCATCATGACATGTGCCATGCTGCACAACATGTGCATCCGACAGAATGTGCCTCTGCCCCCTGACATTGAACTGCAACCGCCAGGTGAGGCTGTGGAAGAGGAAGAAGATGGGGTTGCACGTCAGGCAGGTGGCGATGCACAGGAGGGACGTGCTGTGTGCCAGAATGTGATAGACCAATATTTCTAAAACACATGGATGCAGAGGGTGCCATGGAGGTGGGACTCAGGGCACTGGGTGTGGGGGGGGGGACATGGACACTGTGCACTGGTCACCAATAAAGCACACATACACAATAACCAAAGTCCAGTCATGTGTTTTTTATTGACAAAAAGGGTGTATTAACCATAAAATATATAGAACGTGCACAAACCCTACACCCCACACACCCTCTAACCCCCTCCACTCCCCCCACAACTCCACCACACACCCTCTCCCTCTCCCAATCCCCCCACAACTCCCCCACACACCCCCCACAACTCCTCCACACATGTTGTGCACTGCAATGCAGCATTAGTCCGCAAGAGTTCCCATGTCCTCTACCAGCATCGGGTGGCGGCATGTCTGACCGCCGCAAGGTCTGCGCTGACCTGCGCAGGGGGCTGATCTGGGTGGAGCTGGCAGAGGAGGGGGTGCCTGGTTGCTCCAGTCCCTCTGCGGGACGCTGGGGTTCCATGGCATCCATGATGCGGCCGAGGACCTGCCTCACAGCAGCCAACTCATCACAGATGCGTGTGGTACTCAGTTCTATTGTGAGTCTAATGGCCGTAGCGTATTCACGGCACTCCTCCCTCACCAGGGCACCTTCGCTCACGTGCTGGCTGACCAGCGCTGTGAGCTCCTTTTGGCGCTGTTGGATGGTGGCGATTCCCTGGTCTCTGTCTCTGACACCTGTGGATGTTGATGCAGCGTGGGGCATGGGCCCTGCATCATGCGTGCTCTCCGTGGGGCTCCAGCTCCCTGGCCATGACTCACCTTCAGACAGCTCATGGCTGCTGGCATTGGGTGTGGTGTGTGGGGTGGGGTGGTGTGACGGCTGCGGGCTGTGTGTGCCATGTGTTCCGGGTGTTTGGCAGTGTACCTCTTCATCCGTCAGGGGTGCCTTGGCAGCTGCTATTCCAACAGAACTCTTGGCAGCGGACAGTGAGCCATCAGCCACTGGCTCCTGTGCGGTGGTAGCAGCTGGTGTGGGTGCTATCACGGTGTCAGTGCCCCTGTCACAGCTCGGTGCGTTGCATCCAGAGCTGCTTTGGGCTTCTGTGGCAGACCAGGTTTGCCTGTGCCCCTTGATGTGGAAGGCCTGTTGCCTCCTTCCATGCCCCTGGCCTTCTTCATGAGTGTTGTGGCCTGCGCCGTGGAGTCCTGGGCCTCGCTGTCAGATTGTGAGCCTGTGGGGGACCAAGGTAGGGACAGCATCAGTGATGGTTCTACGTGCATCATGCATATATTGGTATTGTTGCAGTTCTCTACATTTGAGGGTATTTGGACTTGGATTTGTGACATACAGGTTGCTGGCCATATGGATGGGCCATGCAGGCATACATCTGGGTGACACATGTATGAGGTGCTGTATGCATGTGAATGTGATGGTGCTGTGGACAGCCTATAGGCAGGCTTGTGTACGTGTGTGTGATGGCCCATGCATTGGCTCATTTCACTGTCACATTTGGGGGACATCATCATGCTTTGCATTACAGTGGTTTGTGTGGACACTCACCTCCATCTGCCGATGACGGCACTCCACACTCCATTTCCCCCACTCCCTCAATTGACTCCATGCTAATTGTGCTGGCACATGTCTCCTTCCAGCAAGTCACCTTGATCGGTGAGCCTGCTCCGCTACCTGTTCCCATGCCCTGGATCCGATTGGCTGCAAGAATGTTCCTGACGCGTAGGCGCAGGTCATCTCAGCGCTTGTGCACATCCTTTACGGTGCGGGGGGGTGGTACCGACCGCACTGACTTTGCGTGCCACCTCCTCCCAGATCTCCTTCTTTCTCATCTGGGCTGGTCGCGGCAGATCTGCCGCAAACACGACCTCCCCATTTTCGGCAAGGGTGTCCACGAGCATGTTTAGCTCCTCCTCCGAGAAACGGACCTTGCTCAGGCACGCATCACCTTTCTTCAGGGCTTTGGGAATGGTGATGGAGTGGTATGTGTAGTTGGGGCTGCTGTTGTGCTGATGCAGGTCCTGTGTGGTGAGGATGGCAATGGATGGTGTTTTTAAAGATGGCCACCGTGTTCTTTCCCGTTCCTGTGCGATGACGCTACTTCCTGTTCTGCTTATTTACGGGCACCGCTAATAGCAGTCACCGCTAATAGTGGTGCCCGCTAATTCCGTATCCATTGATGCTGGTAGTGCTGTCAGCGCGTTACATGATGCCGTTAAGGTCAATTTTTTGGACTTTAGCGGCATTGCGGTAATGTTGTTACCGGCATGGCGCAAAGCCCGGGCCCGCGAACTCGTAATAGCCCTCTATTAGCAGGCTCCTTGCTACACGGACACGGTATTTGCTCCATGCCGGTAAGGACAGTTACTTACCTCCAAACCCGTAATGAGGCCCATTGAGTGCATTGTTTGTGTGGAAATGGTAGAGGGACTACATGTTCACAACCCTGTATTTGGTGTGATCAGGCAAAAGGTTTTAGTAACTCTGAAGAAGTCCGGATAGTGTAAAACACGTTAGTTCAATTCTATCTGTCAAGCCGTTTTAATATTATGCAATACATATGGTAAAGAGGAATACGATGGAGTGAGTGTCCACTTTTTTAAACTGTTTATTTATTTTTATTGTTTAAAGTGCGGACTAAGCTCGAGAGCAGCGCAGCGCTGTACAGAGTGTGGTAAGCCAGCATTTGGGCTGCAAACCGTTAACAGAAGTGAAGTACTGTGAGGTCTGTGCGTCAGCTCTTCCTTACATAACGCTGTGTATTGGCCCCGAGCGGTGCAGTGTTACGTGGAGTATCCCCACAAAGTGTGAGAATATACATATATATATATATATATTTAGATAAGATATAACTTTTAAAAATAAAAGTTAAGATTAATCTAAGAAAAAGAAAAGTCCACAAAGAGTGAAAATACCAATATTGCGGAAGAAACATTCAATCTATACCACTAAAAATTCAAAGTTGAAACACTCACTCCATAATACACTCACTTTAACTACAACCAAATGATGGCATGGAACTCTGAGGTGGCTTACAATATCATTTCTACATACAGTAGGGGTATTTTATTCCTTATAATGCATGGCCACACACTGTCATCCCCTTTAAGACCTGTTCTCCTGCTTAATCTAATGTGAGAGACCTTATATTTTCTGATGTATATAATCAATGTAGAATCTGTGTATTGCAGAAAAATTGTTTGATCAGTTTATTAAAAACGTTTACATTTTGTGCATTAAAATAAGTAGAAACATGCAAATTCTTGACCAAATGTGTCAAACTCCAGCAGTGAACAAATTAAACATTCTATCATACACAGTTCCTTGTTAATTAATGGCTGTAACGGATCACAAACAAAAATAAAACGGTTTTAGAAGAGAGGAATTTGAAATGCTTGTAACGGCTTTAATTAAGTACTACCGTGACGGTTGGAACTCTGCTTTCTACTGGCTCAAGCAGCAGGCATGGTGACGTCACAAGTGAAGCGTAATAACTGATTACAGAGCAGTTGTGATGTCATATTCTTATTACAAGTCAGTTGTCTCAACTAGCCGGTAATAAGAAAATGATTTCCAAGTATTTATACAGATATTACAAGCTGCCATGTGTTATAAGGCAATTAGCACACCTGCGGGCATATTATTATATATGTGTGCACTAACGCAAATGCCATTTTCACACCCACAATTGCATTAGTGCCAATGCAGACACGGTGCAAACACATTAAATAACCCCTCAAATAGAAATTATGAATGAAATACAAATGCAAATAAATTGCCACTGGTAGTAATGTAATTGATGTGCGCGATTGATGTGATGTTCTACCACGATTGTCTATATCACCCGCGTTATTGTTTGATAATACAGCCCTTCTTATCTGCATTGCAATGAATTGCAGTAGCGAGAACTAAATAGCAAGTTCCCGTTATGATAAGATACCTTTGCAGTCATAGTTGTAGTTGAGGTCCCCTAATCCTATAGTTAGCCAGTGTTACCTTATTCAGATTTAGACATTCAAAGTCTTTGAAGAGAGCGCTTTTTAGTATCATTTGGGGTTTTAGTAATAGATAATAATTATAGGGTGCCATGTGGGTAATGTGATACCTGTATTCAGCGGATCTATGTGTTTACTACGACCCCAAGAAGTCCGACGGCCGGAAATGCTGACTTTTTCTTTTTTAAACCCCCCTTTACACCACATACATATGCGGGGGTAGACCCCCTGCATCCCCCCATACTACTATTATATCCCAGACCCCACCCGCTTATATATATATATATATATATATATATATATATATATGTGGTGTAAGGGGGGTCGGAAAAAAATAGTCAGAATTTCGGGAGTCAGAATTCTGAGGGCGACATTGTGGTCTATTTCCGTATGCATCCAACTGCAGGTCAGCCTTCAATAGAAATGGTGTCAGGGAGAGCCAGGCCTACGACTGACTGAGCACTGCACTGGCCCTCATGCTGCATAATGTCAAGACATGGCCTGATTATAAACAGAGGACCTTGCTATGGGGCCACTCGAGTACCTTTCACAAGTTGAGCAGTGATGGGAACCCTGCAGTCAGCCGTCTTCAGCAATCCAACCCACAGCTGGCCTAAGCCAATGACTGAGGTCGATGGTGTTCTGGTTCTTCAGCGGCAGTAGCAGGTTGGCTGTTGGTGATTCTTTAATCAAGCAAGACAGATGTGGAGCCACTTCAGTTGCAGACTGTTGAAGAAGAAAGAAGAAATGCTGACGTTTGGGTGTGGTGCAGCTGTCTTGTTCAATGGATGCCATCCCTGCTGGTGGAAGGTGCAGACATGGTCCAGCAAAGATTGCTGTGCAGTTTGGACTTTAACTTGGGCCTTAAAGAGCTGCAGGTCTCAGATGGTATCTGTTGCCGGTGCTCTGTTTTCCAGTTCTCTCGCTTCCTCATGTGGGTCGGTGCAGCGAAGGAGATCAAGGCTTCCTGAGGGGAGAGGTTCACAAGGGCTTGGGACTTGGCTAGTCACTTCATGTCAAACAAATGAGGCCTATTTTGTGGGGTGCCTAAGGTCTGTCTTGTCTTCATTAACTTTCATTACATATATGGAGTTGGTTCTGTCTGTCGTTGGTGTCCACTGCCTGGAGGATGCATTGTGCGCATTGAAGCCATGATGGCATCAAACTATTTAGAGTTATAGTACCTGAAAACTGATTTTCTTCTGGTATCTTCTGGACTATTTATCATGGACCTGAAGGCTTTTCACCCTATACTCTCAAAAGGTGCAGTCATTTGCCATTTTTCTGGACCCATCACTTAACTTAAAGACTCAACAGATTTTTTTAATCACATGTGTTAAAAATGATTAAGAGTGTCTGCAGGCATTAGTGCTCACACATGTCTATGGTGGGAATGCCCTGTTGATTGGCATCCCGAAAACCGCTTTACTTCTGTTAAAGACCTTTTTTAATGCTGCTAGTAAAACGAAATGTTATCCTGTGACACCAATATGGCTGTCGCTGATGCTCCCAGCAGGACCATAGTGGAAGAGGACTTATTTTTATCTTTGTGAGGTTGGGTAACACCCCTCTCCAGCAAGAGAGCACCTCCGCAAGACCTGTCCTCGGAAACAGGATTCAAAGAGCACGCCCTGTATAAAATGACTAGATTCACACCAGGGTATTCCATACCAAAGGGCCTGTGATGTTATGGGTCTGGGTTGGGTGGCAGAGTTAAGGTAGCTAGAGCGAGCTCAGCAAAAGGGGGGAAGGGTTCCACCATCTTGTTTCTCTCTGCAACTCTCTTTATTTCATGTCTCTTTCACTTCCTTTGACACGAAGCACTTTAGGTATGCTCAGCCCACTTGTCATGAGACCCATTAAAGCAGGCTTGCTTTTGTCCAATTACTTATGGCCTTTTGCCCCTCAAAGAGGAAGTCTTCCACTCCTTCTTTGATTCAGTTTTGGACCATCCAGGCATAAGGAAGAATTAATTTGGATACATTTTGGGAGAGTTGACTTTCAAAAGCCCCCGGCCTTTGAGGTGAAGGATTGCTCCAAGGCAGAGGCAAGATCTGCTCACTACCCACTCCAAGGGCACATTGGGAGTGACTCTTTCTGAGGTCCAGGAACTGTCATTCTGCTTGATAAACTCCCTAGGCTGGGAGAGGAGGCTCTGAAAGGACTACCCTTGTCATAGAGCCCCAACAGCAGGTCTCACAATATCCTGAGAAGCAGAATAGCGAAGATCCTTGTGTTTGCCACCAAACCTCTTGGAGCTACCTTCAAACCACGTTCAATGCCATCAAGTCAACAGGAACCAACAATGCTACTTTTGGAACTCACTCGACTTGGAACCGCGATGCTTGCATCTTCGAACCAGCTTGATGCCATATCCCTTCAGCATACCCTTGTCAACTGTCTGGCTCGAGCATCAGGGCAGCATACACTCAACTTCAAAGTGCTGCATCAAACCAAGAATCGAACCACCAGGACATTGCATCGCAGCTTCACTCAAATCACTGTATCACTGCATCACTCATTGACCCAAAACAGCACTATTCATCATCTCAAAACACACTCAATTGTCAAACTGCTACTGGTGAACCATTCAACCTGCATTTCTACACAATGCCTCGAAGCCGCTTGAAACACCCGCTCAAACCATCTCAATGCAGACGGACTGTCTGGATCAATGCAACTCAACATCTTCGACACTGATTCAACCCGCAAACACAATCACTCAATGCCCAGCTCAAAGCTGTTGACTGCCGAACATTGTATTAAGTTGCTTTAAACTGACCCTGTCCCTCTTGTCCTTCTTTTGGGGCCCTAAAGACTGGCTAAGGCCCTTTTCCATAACAAAAGAGGTGGTGGCAGGAAGGATTGGAATTCATCTTAAACTCTGGCAATTGCTGTGGCAAACCCTCAGACCATCGGTCCTCAGCCTGGAAAGCAATTAAGGAGAAAAACCAGATGCAAATCGGGCTTTCCCCTTTCTGTAATAGCTGGGCAGCGGAAGAACGATGGTCTGGGGGTTGCCCAGAGCAATTGTCAGAGGTTGCGATTCATTCTAAGCCTTCCAGTCATCACCTCATTTTGTGTTGTCTTGGTCCCTTTGCACCTTTTTCCACTAAGAACATATCTGTATTTCATTTCTCACCTGATTTCCCCCCCATGCTAAATACTAAATACGCATTTCTATGGGCCTCATTACAAGTTTGGCAGTAGCCGTACTGGTAAAACCGCAGGTTGCCGCTGGACTTGCAATATTTACTGGTGCTTGGTTTGCCGGAATTACTGGAGGATTACAACCCCAGCATTCCGGGAAGACAGGCACTGGTAAATGTTAATCTCCATTTGAGTCCATAGGACTCAATGGGAATGTGGAACACGGAAGCACCGTCATGGTTGCTAACGGTACCGGTGCTTCCGTGTAGGTCTGCTAACCACAGACACTGGGTCCGGCAGGGCCCGACCTGCCGGGCACAGCAACTCCAGCAAACAGACCCATAGTGTGCCGGTCCAGTAACAACGGTGCCAGTAGGCTTACTGGCAGCGTTGTTACTGGACCGGCACATTTCTAATGAGGCCCATTGTATTTTGTCTATAGGGGTAGGCTTTTGTATAGTGTTTGTATAGTTATTTGTACACTGGTGTGTTTAATTAAAGTATATATAATTTTTAGAACCATGATTGGATATTCCCTTTATGTTGGACTGTGATACTGTGTTGTGTGGGTCACCACTGGGTCACATTTATGCTTCTCTTGAGAGTACAGCCTGTCCCCTGGTGCACCTTACAACTAAAGGCAAAGGAAGTATATCGCCTGGCTGTGTCTGTTTTTCATTATGAATGGGATCACTACTGGTTGGTAGAAGTGTGAGGGCTGGGTAGACGGATTGGCCACTACTCACCCCATACACCTGCAGACCAGAAGCCATTTCATCACAGTGAGATGTAACCCCCTACAAAATAGGATGCAGTTAAAATGAGAAGGGAGCCACTGTGTTATTGTGTGCAGTTTGTCTTCCGTGCAGCCATTGCTGCAGCTTTGTTGACAAAGTGTTGTAATCCCAGGCATGGGATACACTTGTGTGCGTGGGGAGAATCAGTTTATCGTGTCCCTCAAGAGCTTTTATATCACATCAGAGTGTTAAACATCCTATTTACATATAAAATGCTATGGATGTCTGTGCAAGTTTCATCCTCTATGCTCAGCACACCAATCCCAAATTCAATGTTTCAAAACAGTTGATTAATGGGTTTGGACAAAGTTTAATAATTTGGAAAGCATCTTGCGCCCTCTTGTGGCTAAAACACAACAGTGGGAAAGAAGAAGAAAGAACAGTGGAGATTAATTAGCATTATAAAGACTAAGGCCCTCATAACTTGTTTGCCAGTCTGGAAAAGAGCTGGTAACTACGGATACCGGCACCTTTTCCAGACCGGCAAACTACAAGTCTGCCGGTAGGGGCTATGAACTACAGGCAGGCCTGACCTGCCAGTAGCACTGGCCCCTACTGGCCAATTTTTCACTGACGCACCGGGCATATTACGAACAGTGCTGGTGCTTCAGGGTTCCCATGTGGCGAAAACAGTAAGGCGAGTCTGCTAGTAACATGCCGGTAGCACGGTTGGGTTACCGGCAGATTCGTAATGAGGGCTTAAGGCTCTGATTCACAGAACGTTTTCCAATGGGGTTTGCCATTATAAAACACTTCTGTGACTTAGGCCCTAAGAATCATCATTGTTTGTGTGGTTTGCCTTTAGCTTTCACACCCAATGTTATTAATATCTATAGTTCTGAAAATTATTTTTTTATAAACAGTAATATGTGATCATTAAAAATAAACAACAGCGGGGAGGAGACATTGGAAATATGTATGGGATCAAGTGCCCTGTGCCTCTCATTGTATGTGGCATAAAATATTCCCCGCACTGCACGTTATATGGGATACAACCCCATTCTACATGTTATATATGGGACATACTATGGCTACTGCATGGAATACGGATATTGCAGGTCACTAATTCAGAGGCTAATTCGGATGAAAATAAACTGTATAGCTAGCAGCCTCTTGTATTCTGCTCAGCGAGCTGCCTTTCACACTGTGCGATGGCTCTGGCATTCTGATGTCACAACTCATCTGTAATACGCTTCCAAGCGGGTGTTTTTTGTTTCTTAATACCGGTGCATTTTGGCGTCACATTTAGACTTTATGTAACCCCCAATATAAACAAATCCCCATTGAGCCTGTATCCAACCCCTGTGGCAGGGGGGTAGCCTTAGCACAGGCTGGTATATTGTTATTTTGGTACCAATAATGTAATTTAAACATATATTACAGGAATGACTAAAAAGTACGCTTTTGGCAGACCCTAAGCCAGCTTCTCAGATGGTCTGTCGAGCCTGCTGGCAAAGAGGAATAAGCAAATGGTAGTTTAGCATCATGGCTTGTGTATTAACCCTCTTAGAAACACGAGAAGAATAGATTCCTGTATTTGAAATGCTGGGAAAGTAAAAGGTTGGACAGTTTAAAACTAGCACCTCCCTCACTGGTGTATGACAAACGACACAAACCAAGACTTCCACCCAGCGATAGCAGTATACCAAAAACGTAGAGGATGTGTGACTCCGGTGGGGGTTGCAGTCAGGCTGGTTGACAGCCAAGGGAGTTGAAACGGATTTCGGTTTAGCTCTAATTAATGTCCGGTGTGATGGAGAAGTGTGCTTTAACTTCACAAAGAACAGTTCCCAAATGGTTAAAATGGTTGCAAAAAGTAGTGGAGATGTCAACAGTATAATAATAAAAAAGTAGTGGGACACTGCTCCCGACCGTTCCCGCTCACTTCGACCACTGCTTTCACCTCCAACACTGCGGCTAATGGGACATTCCCAGTTGCTTTTCAGGAAGACCTCTGAGGAGAGGTGACAGTGGAGAGTTAGCGAAGCAGAGACTGACTGACGAAGGGTCGAGGTTCTCGAAATTTCTCTCAAGCCTAGAGTCCTCCCCTGGACACCCAAATTGAGGCCCCAGCAGTCTCTTTACCTGCCCCCTTGTAGGTCCCTCCCATTACTGAGATTCCATCACCTTCAAGTCCCCTTTTCAGGTTTTCTCAGAAGCGGAACCAGAGCGGCAGAGACGTGCTGTTGTGTTCTGTGCACTCCCTGAAGCTCACCCGTGTTAAGCAGCCTGACGAGGCTCCTCCGTGCTCAACCCCACCACGCCGAGGTGGACGAATTCAAGTCACCAGTCACCTGAGAAGGCCCGACGGCTGGAGTGCCAGTGCCCATCTGTAAACTGAGCAGTTTTAAAGTCGGCACCATCTGTTTTTTGTTGTTCCTTTAAACATTACCAGTGACATTAACTGCGCAGGGCCCAGCTGTGAGCCCACATTGTTTTGGGCGCAGACTTAACTCTTGTATTTTTTTTTTTTTTTGTGACAGGGCTGCGAAAGACTGTCCTTCTCACGATCACGTGCTCTGATACCCTGGAAAGAAGTGTGGGTGCTGGTGTTCTCGGAAGGGCTGTAGAGAATGAACCTGTCAGGGGAGTGATAGGGGAAAGGTGTGATTTGTGAAGTGCCACTGTAATCCTACGGGTAATAATGTCCCCATACATAATGTCACCAGGAAAAGCCATTGCGACATTATATATGGTGACATTATGTAAAGGGACGGGTTGCGGATATGTCCCCTGCACCCTGTGTAAAAAAAAAAAGTCTCCTCAAAAAACGGTGACTTTTTTTTCTCAGGAGACATTTTTGCGGGGACATTATTACATGGAACCTATTAATGTATATTAGACAGTGCTTAAAGTGGGCCGGGGCCAGGCCCCGGCAGTCTCCAAAAAGTGGGACTGAGCCGGGGCCCTGCCGTGGCCCCCCATCCCACACAACATTGGCGGGATGCATTATCCCGCCCGCCGCAGCCACGACGGGAGATGCGCCCGCCAGTTTAATTTCAGGCGAGCTGACAGAAGTGCCAGCCAGGCACAGCGTCGCTGAGGATGGCTGGCACTTCTGTCAGTCACTGTAACTTCCCTGATGACCCCCTCATCTGAGGGGTCATCAGGGAAGTTAGAGTCCCTTTGTTTGCCCTTCCAGGTCACTGACCCTCAGTGAACCTGCGGGCTCCATGATCTAATATTCAGATTAGATCACGGAGCACGCGGGTTTGCAGAGGGTGAAAGGCGCCTCGGGCTCAGTGATCTATCTGCTCTGAGCAGAGATCACAGAGCCCGAGGCGCCTTTCTCCATCGGCAAAGCTTTATAAAAGATGCCTTGAATTGTATACGTTTCAAGCCATCTTTTATAAACATAGGAATATGTTATAAATGTCTATGCTTATAAAAGGTGGCTTGAAAAGTGCACAAACCATAGTAAGGTAAGCACACAAGTGTGCGTAAATTACTATGGTTTGTGCACTTTTCAAGCCACCTTTTTATAAACCTAGAAATACGTAACATTGGTATGTTTATAAGGCTTGTAAGGTACACAAACCATAGTAGTGCGCTTACAAATATATAAATGCTCACATACATTTATATATTTGTTTGCGCACCTTAAAATGATTTGTGCACGTTGTAGGCCACGCCCACAATGGACGCCACGCCCCCAAACGAGGGCCCCCCTCAATTTCTTACCCCACTTAAAGCACTGATATTAGAGTTATGCTCTAACCATTTCTTATTTCTGATTTTGATATAAAAAAAAATAAGGAAAAGTTTTCAGCCAACATTCACTGTAAGTGTAGTTGTCATCCACAGAGTGATTGTGTTTTGCTGGAGGGTTTCTTAGGCAGCCCCTCAATACTGCAAGTGGAGGCATGCCATTCACTCCCCCTACTGTTTCAGGTATACTGAAGATTTCAGGTAGTCTCCCATTGGTAACGGCAGCACACTCATCTGCACAGGTCTAGGACTATAGCACACCCCACACCAAATGTGGGGATACGGAAATGGGGCAGTGCACATGGAAAGGAGTCACCCACTAAGATCAGAACCCAGAGTTTATTTCAATATTGAATGATGTACATTTATTGAAAGTTACACCCCTTACACTGTGTTTGTTTTAAAGAAAAAAAAGCCCAATTGAAAAGTTGAACGTATGTAAATGTGCAAACGCAAAGTTACTGCGCCTGCACACTGTTTCCTAGTGATCGTGAAGCCTGGAGAAATGGCCACGGCGGGCTTCTTCCATATTTTAACAACACTGGGAGAATTGAGATGTTTGCAGCATTGAAGACAGCTCAACCTCATTACGAGTGTGCCAGTCCGGTAACAAACGTGCTGGTAAGCTCCGGCACTGTTGTTACCGGACCGGCACACTCCGAGGTCTGCTAGCGGGTGCCTTGCCGCCCGGCAGGTCTGACCTGCGGGTGGAACGTCACCCGCTCGAGGACTTTGACGGATGCATCCGTCCTCCACATTCCCATTCAGTCCAATGGGACTCGAATGGGAATGGGGAGTCATATTTTCCAGCACCCGGCAATAAGAAATTACAGGGACCGCCGGGGCTGTAATGCCCCGGTAGATCCCCATTGTCGGCACGGCTACCTTCGGACTCATAATGAGGCCTCCTAAAACCTCAAAAATATGTCAAGTACTGTTACTGCGATGGTATTTTTGATGAGCATTAACTACCCAGTGAAATAGGGGACAGCCAGAACATGGTTACTCCATCAGCTCCTTAAATGCCCTTCGGGAAGCGGGCACTACTCGCCCAGCTGATGCAGTCTCGACCTGGTGCACTGTGGCTGACACTTCCAGGAGAGCAATGAATAGAGTCCTTGACACCACGTGAATTCTGCACCTGGGAGGTCCTACCCAGGCCTTCAAGTGGGTGTGGGGCTAGCCAGGGCGGAGCGCCAGCAGTCTAAAAAATCTGCTCCCAAGCCATAGCACTGCTCGGTCTCCTTCTCCTCCCCACTTACTGAGCACTCGAGGCTGTTTTCTTTATCGGCAAGGGGTGTAGGGGCCAGCTGTGACCGGATCTACGGTAAAATAACGGGGGAAAACGAGGCCCAAAACAGAAAACTCCTTTTTTTGCACTTTATTTTCCTTTTTAATGTGGGGGGGAAACCCCCTGCAGCCCCTCCATATCTCCCACCCTATTTTTATTCCCCAACCCTCCCATCTATTTATTTCTAAAAATAAAATGAAAAAATAACCAAAAATTCGATTTTAAAAATCAGTCTTTTTGGCCTAGGGGGGTGAGATGATGTTCTCCATTCAGAGCAACCCAAACCCCACACCCGCAGGTGAGGCTTTCCTAAAGAATATATGTGGCTCATGGCTAGCAGACATGTTACTGTTAGGGCGAGCACTGTCACTGACAAACACAATAGCACCAAGCCCAGTGTGCTCTACGTTCTCAAGAAGATGTCATTCTTATATCGATTTCACAGAAATGTTTTTCATATGTAAACATCCGTGGTCATTCTAATGCTCCCAAAATGTACTTTGACTTCATGCATAGCGACCGGGACCCCCCTCATCTTTCACGTTGGTGATTTATTTATAAAACAAGTCTGAATTACGCACTGACTGAATTGTTTTTATACTGAGAGAAGTTTTTTTCACAGACAGCAATTTACTTTCATACTGAGATAAAGGGCCTCATTACGACCCTGGCAGCATGGGTTTAACAGCACCTGTAAAGGTGCCGGCGCCGTTAAACCCATACCGCCTCATTACGAGGTTCCCTTCCGGGACCCACTCTGGACGTCTGGTCGGACCAGATGTCCTTTGTGGGTCCCATGAGGGGACCAGCATGCTAACAACGGGCCTGTTAATAACAGGCCCGTTGTTAGCATCATCCCCATTCTCATTGATCCCTATGGGGGCTCGAATGGGGATCGTCCGGGTCTGGGTTCCCTGAATGGGGAAATACCGGGCCCTCCTAGGTCGGAATGGCCCGGTAATTCCCCATTCAGGGAACCCGGACCCGAGTTTGGAAGCAGCCATGGCTACCTCCAACCTCGTAATAAGGCTCAAAGAAAAGTATTCTATTTCATTTTTTTATTTTTTATTTTTATTTAATATGCATACAGCCGTATGGCTTGACATTTAAGCATCATTACATAGGGGGTCATTACAAGTGAGGCGGTAAGGGGTTAACGATGCCGGTAAAGGTGTCGGAGCCGTCAACCTCTTACTGCCTAATTACGAGTTCTGCTCGCGGGACCCGCTAAGGCCGCCTGGTTTTACCAGGCGGCCTTAGCGGGTCCCGCGAACAGCCCAGCATGCTAACAACAGGCCCGTTATTAACAGGCCCGTTGTTAGCATGCTCCCCATTCCCATTGAGCCCTATTGGGGCTTGAATGGGAATGGGGCTGTACCGGGTCCGGGTTCCTTGAATGAGGAATTACCAGGCCCTCCAAGGTTGGAACGGCCGGTAATTCCTCATTCAAGGAACCTGGACCCGGTACCCGGTAAGGGGGTAGCCATGCCGCAAATAGCGGCATGGTTACCTCCTACCTCGTAATGATCCCCATGGTATATAATTGGGTCATTACGAGTTTGGAGGTAGCCAGGATGCTATTTGCGGCATGGCTCCCTCCAAACTCGGGTCCCGGTTCCCAGAATGGGGATTTACCAGGTCATTCCAACCTTGGAGGACCCGGTAAGTCCCCATTCAGGGAACCCATCCCCATTCCCATTCGAGCCCCCATGGGGCTCAATGGGAATGGGGAGGGAGCTAACAACGTGCCCGTCGTTTTTAGCTCTCTGGTCCTTTAGCGGCTCCCGCTAAGCACGGCTGGTATTACCAGCCGGCCTAAGCGGGGCCCGCTAAGGGACCTCGTAATTCGGTAAGGGGTTAACAGCACCGTATCCTTACCGGCGCCATTAACCCCTTACCGCCGACCTTGTAATGAGGCCCAACACACTTAAATCAATCCCACAATATTAACATCATTAAAACTTACCATCATACAAATCCTTTAAAATAGATAAATCAAATTCTTAAAATCTCATCATATGAAATATCAGTTCAGGTCATTTCCAGATAATAGCAATTGCCAGATTTTATACATATTGGGGGTCATTACGACCCAGGCGCTAATTGCGCCAACTTTACCACCATGGTGTAAACTACGTTTACACCATGGTGGATGGCGGATTTACCGCCCCATTCCAAGGTGAGTGGGGCGGTAAATCCCCATTTCCCATTTTCCCTTCCCCATTCCCATTTTTGCCCCATAGGGCATAATGGGAGTGGGGAAGGCGCTAATTACGCCACCGTAAATTACGGTGGCGTAATTAGCATCATGGCAGGTTAGCGCCATGGATTTTAACGGCTGCTAAGAGCAGCCGTTAAAATCAGAATAGGCGTTAAGGGTTAACGACGGCTAAACCCTTAACGCCTGGGTCGTAATGAGGCCCATTATCATTATTGTAGCTGTTGTCATATGATTTCAGATATTTTCATTTAAATAAAGTCAGGCTTTCACATTGACATAATAAATGGTCAACTGATTCTATTATTAGTTCTCCACACAGTCTAATTAGAACAGGACTGAACAATAAATCACAAAGTATCATAACACAGCATAAAGGATATAAAAATGTAGGAATAGAAAAAGAAAGAAAAAAATAAAAATAAAAAAACAAAAAAAAACCCTTAAATATACAATTTAACGATGAACTAGTACCTACTCAGAAAAGCTCCCCAGACCTTCGTATATAAACTCAATTTTCCCATTTTTCTGTATATAAATTTCTCAATATTCGCTAAGCAGTTCATTTCTGTAATCCAATCCTCCAATATTGGTGAGACACACGATTTCCAGCTCCTCAAAATCCTTTTTTTGCAAATAGAAGCACCTCTGAACAAAAATGTCTTTTCCGATAGTGAAAGGTCGTCAAGTAAATCATTGCAGCCTAGCACAAAAGTCTTAAAACCCAAGTCAACATTTTGGTTCAGAACCCCGAGACAAATAATACAAACCTCATGCCAAAAACCACAAACCCTCACACAGTCCCACAGCAAATGTTCCATACTGCCTTTCTCACTCCAGCAACACCAACAAACATCTGAATCAGACAACCTCTATTTTTAAGCCTTTCCGGGCTCCAAAAAACTCTATTGAGAATTTTAATTCGTCTCAAACGTTCAGTCAAACTTATCGAAAAAAACTTCACATTCGCACACATCACAAGCCACAGGTCAGAAGTGATTTCACAACCCACTCTTCTGCTCCATTCATTAAGTAATTCAGTATTCTCCTTATAATTCGATACAATTCGATGATAAACCCTACTCGCAAGTGACTGAACGCCAGTAATGAAAAGTTCAACATTCGCATCCCCGTCACAATGCACTTCACCAATACATCTCTTCAATTTCCTGAAGTCCGAGATAGAAAAATTTTCAATAGTAAAAGTAGCACTTAACTCAGCAAAGTCAATCCATTTTCCATCTTTAAAAACATCACTAATCCATTGAATTCCGCCAAGAAAACACTCCGGCCAAAACAACATCTTGCCATTGTCCGTTATAGCTTTATTCAACCACAGAGATGCATCAGGCGAATTCAGAGCAACCGAGCCACACATATCATAGATATTCTTCCAAACGTCTCTTAGAAACTCCGTCAAGGGGCATCTACTACCATGTTTGCTAACAGTCGTGAATATCGCTCTTGGGGCGAGTGGGCCCATCACACTTGCCTCTGCCATCGCCCACACACTAGGAGAATCCTTCAAAAAAGGAAGAAAAAATGGGCACGAGAAGGCCAAATGATATGCCTTAGAATTTGGGACACCTAGTCCCCCCTTCTCAACCGGAAGCTGGAGTTTCCAAAGCTTCAGTCTTGGCGGTTTCTCATCCCAAATAAAGGACTGGAGAGTGGTATCAATCAACTTCCAAAAAGATTGACCAATTTTCAGGGGAAGCATACTCAGAATATAATTAATTTTTGGTGCAGAATTCATCTTTAGCGCATTTACCTTACCCCACAGAGATAGATGCAATACCGACCACCTTTGGGCGTTCAATTTCAGTTCCTTACAAACCATACCCATGTTCTCTTCAACCATATCACTGACATCCGGAGTCACCAAACCCCCAAGTACTTCAGTTTTTTCTCACACCATTGAAATCCAAACCCCACCACCAAAGACTTATCACAATGTGCAGTCACCGGCATTATCTCCGATTTAGACCAGTTAATCTTATATCCAGCCACTTCATGAAACCAATTAAGTGTGTTCATCAACGAATGCAAAGACAAATCCAAGTTCCTCAAAAGTAATAAAAGATCATCTGCGTAGAACCAAATCTTCTGTTCAACACCGTGAAAGGAAACACAGTCTACAGAATCTCATATGTTTTTCAATTCCAATTCTAGCTCCTAAAACCTCCAGCGTGTCACACCTATTAAATTTAAACAATAGATATTGCCTTATGGTTCTACATGCAGGATAAGCTGCTTGATAGATTTGTTTAACTGTTTCATTCATCCAATATTTCAAAAAATTACCACTGTTCACTATTGTCGCCAAATTGATCACGTCTCATTGTTGTGCATAATTAAATATAGCTGCTTTCAATATCAGTTTGGTTTTGACAAAAGAGTACTGTACCAAGTTTCCGCATTCCCTTTGGCCCATTTCAGGTACACTTTACTAATTACTGCTAAAATTCCAATGTCCATCAGGTTGGGATTTGTTACAAAACCGTTCATGATTTCCACAATAAAAGTGTTATTACATTAGTCATAATGTCGACAACAAAAATGTCGACAGTCAAAATTTCGAAAAAAAAATGTCGAAAAAAAAAATGTCGACTTTTTTTTTCAATGCATTTTTTTTTAAATGGGGGGGTTCCCCCCGACCCCCCCTTTTTTAATTTTGTTTTTAATTTTGCCTTTTTTTTTAACTCCCGAACCCCTAAAATAAATATATAATTTAAAAACACGAAAGTCGACATTTTTTTTTTCGACATTTTTTTGTCGACATTTTTGTCTGTCGACATTTTTTTTTCGAAATTATGACTGCCCACCATTAGATAATCTACATAAAACATAGCCATTTTGAATTCTAAAATGTCTCCTGGCCGGGATTTTGGCATTCTAAATGAAATGTTAAGCAGTTTTACTTCAAAACGCTTCCATTTTACTAACAAATTTACCTCCCCATATTTCTACTGCATATAGCAGACACAATACCACCTTGGAGGAATATAGTAGCAGAATAGTGCTGACAGAGAATCCATCTTGTTGGCCAATAAATGCACTGAAGGACCAGACAATTTTCAGACATTTCAGTTGCAGATCGGTCCAATGTTGCTGCCAATTCAACTTCTGGTCAATTATAATACCTAGGCAGACTGAATGCAACCAAGGCCAACAGAGAAGCTGTTGAGTGACCCAAACTACATGTTGGCAGAGTCTCATGATGGATTGTTTGGGGCTCCCAACCCCACTTTAGTCCACCCCCTGAACACTTTAGGACACATGCAAGTAGCGGGAGAGTCTATGAGGAACTGCTGTAATAGCCATCCAGTCTTGATGTTAAAGACAACCTGATCTGGGGTTAAGGATATGATTCACATGTTGGAGGGTGTTTTTTATTGTACCGAAAGCAGGTCACAGGTTAAGGTGACATTGGCCCTCATCACAAGGTTGGCGGAATGGGTTTACCGGCACCAGTAAAGGTGCCGGGTCCAGGTAAACCCATTCCTCTCTACCACGTGGTCTCCTTGCGGGATCCGCAATGGGCGCCTGAAAAAAACAGGTGTCCATTCCGGGTCCCGCGAGGACACCAGGGAGCTAACACAGGCGCGTTATTAACAGGCCCGTTGTTAGCTCCAGCCCCATTCCCATTGAGCCCTATGGGGGCTCGAATGGGAATGGGGATGGACCGGGTCCGGGTTCCTCGGACGGGGAATTACCGAGTCCGCCAAGGTTGCGATGGCCCGGTAAGTCCTCATTTGAGGAACCCGGTCCCGGAATGCAGTAAGGAGGCAACCATGCCGCTAAAAGCGGCATGGTTACCTCCAACCTCCTGATGAGGGCCATTGTATTCTACTCACTTAAAACAAGGGAAAAGGTTGTCTGCTTATTTGAGCCGAATTGACCAGATACTGCAGTTAGCCCCCCCAGAAGAAGATGGGCGAGGCCAATTCCTAGGAGGTGCAACCGATTCTTTGCTTGGCCAAGAAGATGCTCATGATGGCAACTGAAATGGAAAGCCCGCCCTACGAACCTGCTCTCTTTTAAAGAGCTAATGAGAGATATCTGCACTTTGGAAGGAAACATGGACCCCAGGCCTCTACTGTTGTGCAGTTGGGAATTTGAGAAGAGTGCAGAAAATACTCAAGTAACTATGAAAAACATATTTGCCATCTTCAGCCAGAGTTGGGAAAGCAATGACATGAGATGCACACTAAGGGAACCTACCTGGCTGGGGAGGAGGAAAGACGATGATCAGCTCCACCACCTGTAGAAAGAGAGATAGCAACATCGCTGGGCATCTGAGCACTGGGGTCCACCTCAATAGGCTGCTGGCTCAGACGCCCACAGGGAGGTTCTCTCATAGGTGTGGAGAAGGATCACAAACTACTCCTGTGTGCTCACATGAGAACGGCTACAAAACAATGGAGAGGTTCATAGCTGAAACAAAGCGCCTGACGGGAAATTCCCATGAGGTCTCGGAACCGGAGCACCTGGTTCCTCATACACTGAAACCGCCTCATTATAATTGATCCAGTAAAATCAAGTGTAAGAAGTGGAGTTTCCAAGAAGGGAACCTCTGAAGTCGGTAACCAAAATCGATGTCATACTTATCAAATTCCAGAAGGCCTTTTCAGACCAAAAGTGGAAGATCCTGTGGCAGAGGATGGTAGAAATACAAAAGCCCTGCCAGACAGTGGACCACAGATGACCATCCTTTCTTAGCATTACTGCGAAACCTACCTTCACTGTTTGACTCTGGAGTCCATGCTAAGGGGTGAACCTTCACAATATGGGAGACTTCACCTGTAAATATCAAGTAAAGCTACAACTGTCTCAAGAAATAGTTGGGGTGAGATGCACCCTCATGGCCGCTCTTGATTCATCCACATTTGGTGCTTTAGCTCAGATATACAAGCAGTTTGCCTGGGATGAACTAGGCAATGACGTTGACAATTCATCTACAGTGTCAGTGTTATACCGCAAGGAAAAAGCAGCAATGTCAAAAGACGATTCTCAAGATTGTTGGGGATGTTACTACCAACACATGTGAAAAAATTCACAATCCCTGCCAGAATTGCCAAAATAATCCGTGGAAGACAACGTAATCACTGATATGTATCGACTTGCACCCTTTGAACCACCTTTTGCGGTATGCATATTTCTGAACCCAACAGTCAGTGTGTCTTGCCCAAGATTTTCTTGAGAGCCCCTCAATGATTCTTGCGGAGGCCCCACAGTCAATCATCCTGGTGTCTCTGCTCTGCATAGGGATTGGGGGGGGGGGGGTATTCCACTATTGTTAACAATAGCCCCCCCCCCCTGCTGGACATGTTCAGGGCCACAGCTCATTTCAGTCACTATCTGATAATACACAGGGTGGGCGATGTACAGAGAAAGAAAAGTGTGCAACATGTGAATAGGTTTTTTGAACATATATTGCTGGTTTCTACATAACATGCATTGTGCTCATTTACAAAACGTTCTGTGTCTATTTCCATTCATGCAGACACCCATGTATCCAGATTTTGTTATTTCTCAAGTCTCAAAGAAGTGATTTTTAGCATTACATGTTTTGACTTTTATGCCGTATCATCACAAACGCAGTCGGGGTTGAAATTAAACTTGACAGCCTCAAAACTGAGTGTACCCATATTTACCTTGTATTTCACCAAAGTGTGGATTTGAGAGTGTTGGGGGATGCAAATGAAGATATCCTAAAAGAGTGGCACCCACTCATTCATTTAGAATATTTCAACTGTGTCTTGCTCTGCCAAGAAAGAAAGGGATGATGTGAGTAGAAAGTTATGACTTTCCTCCAAGTGGTATCTCACAGGTGAATTCAACCTCATTTGATGGCCATTTTCTGCCAGTGATGACTTTGCTCTCAGTGCAAGATAAATGGTAATTTTTTAGGCAGGATTGTTAAGTGCCATTTAATTATTGCACACACTGAGGTAAGTGGCAAGGGTTGACTTGCTGAGCGACAGCTGTTGGGACTCCACTAATGTCACCCTACTGCCCACCTCAGGACACCCTTACCCACACCAGGGCTGCCCTACTCCTAAAAGAGTCATAAAGACAAAGCAGCCGTATATGGTACTTGCTGTCACAAGTCCCTGCACAACACATTGCTGGTGCCATTTGGAAGAACCAAATAGGACCTACAACGCTTACATCTCCCACAAAGCCTACAGCCTCCACTAAATGGGTTGCTACTAAGGTGTATAACCTGCCCCACCCACCACATGCTCCTTACAATGGCTGGCCACTTTGCTGAGATTGGGGTGCCGGTGAGTGCTGCATTAGAAGTTGCAAATCAGACCTGGATGAAGCCACCCTGTGGTGAGAATGTGTATCTGCAGCTCTGGGCACTACATTGAGGAGAAGATGCACAATGACTTTCCGCCGAGTTTGCCCGGACTTTGCAAGGCAAAAAATACACTTTGCACGGTTCCATGTATCAGGGTTTGTGTCAGCAGTGCCAAGTCACTGTTCAGCAGTGCAAATTCACTTTGAACCAATATTCCATGAATCGGGTTCTCAATATTTACTTGGGATTACATTTGATGTTGCCCTTGTCAAAATCAAAGGCATTCATTAACCATTGACTAAGCAATCAAACTGCTTCAAAAGGACCTTCTTTAAGCAATTACGAAGCCCTCCTGGACATATGTAGTCCACTGAAAATGTAAGTTAGCTAAATAAAGAGTCAGTGAACATGTTCCAAGCAATCTACTCGATGCTAAGAGAATATATGAACTGCTACTAGAATTAGTTATCACTGCTTGGCTCCTTTTATTTACACATTCAAACTGCTTGGAAAGGACTTGAGAAACATTGAACACAGATTTCTCTTTTTCTAGTGTGGCATTAGCTTCGAGGTAACCCTATCAAAGAGTTTACTACTTAGGTCCGACAGCCTCCAATGGCAGTTCATGGGTCTCCACCAATAGGAGGGCAAACTCTGTGGCATCTTTTCCAAAAGCAACAAAGCCACTTTCCCTGCTGGTTGTTTCATTGGCGTCTGGGCACCTAGTTCCTAGTAAACAACGGTATTGTCAGGAGTCCCTTGTGTTTTGTATTTATGCAACGAAGAAAATAACTGTACTTCATACTCGTCCCATGTGAGAAAAGCCCCCATATGCCCCCTGGTTAGGCGCGCTATACAAATGGCAAATTAAATAAATAAATAAAGCATTCCTTTTAATGGAAGGGGATAACTGTGATCGTTTAGGGCAGTAACCCTCCTCAAAATGAAAGGGATTTCTTAAGCATTGACCAAGCAAGCAAACAGCTTCCAAAATGTCCCCATTTAAGAGTGCATAAAGCACTGCTCAGCCCTCCATATTGTAAGAAAAATGTAAAGTAGCTACATGAACAGTCAATGAACATGTTCTAAGTGTTTTACTCAATGCGTAGAGAGTAAATCACGTAAAGGGGAAATGCTTGTCACTGCTTGGGAAATGTTATTTAAACATTCCAATGTCTTGATAAGTGCTTGGGGAATGTTGGGCAAGAATTTCTATATGTCTAGACGAGCGCCCCGGCACAGCTACTAGTATAACTAGGCTTATCACCCTGGAAATGCAAAGAGCCATGAACAATTGGCTCAATTCTGAGTTCTCCTCAGATTGTTTGCACACAAGGGCTGAATGAGGAGGTAGGCGTGCTCCTCATGGGCGTTCAGGCTCAACATCATGTGACCCTTTGCAGAAAGGTTTGGCACAGCCCGTCCCGCCTGATGGCTTGGCACGAGATTTAACCAAGTCTCACCTATCTGGGGCCTTATTGGTGTCAAGTTGGAGCAGCAATCGCTGAGCCTCATGGAAGAGGCAGAATGCAAATCTGCTCTACTTTGCGCAAACTGATGTACTCTCGCGCGAAGCACTGCAAAGTCAAGTGTCCGCTTTTCTTTTCCATGGAAAACTATCCCAATTTGGCAGGCACCTGCTCCCTTAAAACTACACACGTGCTAACCATATTCAGGTTGGGCCTTTCTGGTGATTCGGGAGGGGAAGGCTTTAGGAATGCTGCTGCCCTTATGCTAATCGCTTATTAGTAGTTGATGTGTTGAGGGAAATGAGGTTTCACCATAATGACCATAATGACCCTCCCTTCAAGGAATGGCTCCTCCCTAACACCTAGGGCCACTCGACCTCCACTCCCTACCTAGCTGAGACAGGGGGGTCTACGCCCTACTCTTTCCTTGCCTGGTGGCTTGTAGATCCGTTGCTGCCTAATTGCCCGCCCTCTCCTGTTGACAGCTCCCCGTTCCCTGGCTTCTCTGCTTCCCTCACCGGGTTGTTTCCCCTATGATTGTAGAGCGTTGCATAGCTCCCCTAAGCTAGGTTAGCGCTCCCAAATAACAACAATAATAATAATGACTTAAAAACAGAAACACTGGCCATTACCTGCTGATCCCGTTCTGAGTGGTGATTGCTGGCGGCTATTACTGGGCATCGTTCTCATTCTCAGGCCAATGATAATCAATGCGACTTGCTTAATTTGATCATTTACAGCTGGTTAGAAGCCAAGTCACTGCCCGAGAGGTCGCCTGCCCAGTAGCCCTCAGCCGCTATCGTGTGTGGCAACAGGCAGTTGAAGACTAGTTTGAACAGTTCAGTGTTTGGAGGTTTTCTCAATTGAAGACAATTGGGTTCGGTACTTATGCTCGGAATGACGGTGTTCCACAGTCTAAGCCCTCGAATCTCCAAGGAGCGGCCTCCATGTTTGAGTCTCTGGAAGATTGATCAGGAGAACATTTGGCTGTCCTGTAGCAGGAGGACAGATTCTGTCGGGGGCTGAGTCCTTCTCTCCATGGATACATGGGGATGGCCTTCCCTGGGTATTTCACTGTATTACTATCAATTTGGTAATACATATTTAAGTTTTTGTCATGTGGGATACACTAGAGAGCAGTTAGAGTGTATCATGTACATTATTTGTTGGTTTATAAAGCATGAGAGCACACAGGTTTAACAGAAAGTCTGACCAGTCTTTATTAGTGGTTTTAAGCTGTTTATAGGTTTGAAACAAAGTGTTGTAGGTGGTATAAAGTGCTATTAGTGAGCAAATCCTTCACCTCCAGTGACTTGTGTTGTACAATAGTTACAGCGTTTATAAGTCACATTTTAGCAATCTATTTCAGTTTATAGTTGCAGAAGCCTGGCACAGAAAGGGTGGCCTAATCAAAGGTCCTTCTCTCCAACAGGCCCTGTGTATGGCACAGAGCGTCTTGAATTTGCTTCTTGACTCCACTTGGAGCCAGTGGAGAGCTGTGAGGGATGGTTTATCATTGCCACTAGCAGCGATTTAAAAGGATTATTGTAAGACTTATAAGAGTTATAAGACTGCCTTTGCTCTCCATTACTTACAGAATTGCCTTTGTAGTGGCCGCCATCTTACTGAAATCAGACCATTGCAATGCATTGGTCTCGGGAGGATAGCTCAGGGGTAACGTGCTCGCCTTGGAAGCAAGACGACACAGATCACCCCAGGTTCGATCCCCGGGTCCGTTCTTTGAAACCTCTGGGTGTTAAGGGCGTTATAAGTAACCTATGGTATCATTGCACATAAATATGCATAGAAACCTCATTGTGAGCCTTCAATTGGTGCAAAATCTGGTGGACATTGAAGATGACTCTTGGGCCTTATATATTTGGCTCCCTAGTCACAGAGTATACATGCATGTAGGCAGAGACACAGATGTGAAAGTGCATCCTTTCTTCTTGTGTGTAAGCAGATTTACTTCTGGGAAGATTGTCGTGTTATAGGTGGGACTGTCACAGGTAAAAGTGTATTCCTAATTCACAGATGGAGGTGCTTTTAATGGCAGTAGCCAGTAGCCCCAGCGCTCATTCGCCTGACACCTTGGACCCAATCATGAAATATTTGCCCGGTACAAAGTGAATTTGCCCTGCTGAAAAGGGACTTTGCACTGCCAACACAAACCCTGATTCATGGAGCTGTGCAAAGTGTATTTTTGCTGGGCAAAGTCATTTTGAACTGCAAAAATGACTACGTGCTGACTTTGCATGGCACCTATGCGCGTATTGATCCCTCATATCAACAGCCCTCGACCCACATGGTTCAGTTCAGCAATGCATACTTAGGTTTTGTTATAATGTCTCACACATCTGACAATGAGGTAGCAAGGCGGGGCGGACTACGGGTTCCTTGCACTAGCATGTGGCCCCTTCTCCTTCCCTTTTAAGAAACAAGCACGTATGAGGTAGGAGCTGCGAGAGCAGAACTGGGAAGAGAGAAGTCAGAGCCACCAGGATATTGCAGCAGGAAATGGAAAATGCTGCGGCATGAATGCATATTTTGCGGCAAAAAACTGTATTTATTGCAGCATTTTTGCAGCACATGTTTTTACTGGAGGGTGTTAGATTGGCAAATTGCAGGAAAGAGTCAGTGTGCAAGGCAATATATATATATATATATATATATATATATATATATATATATATATATATATATATATATATATATATATATATATATTACATGGCCACGGTAGTGGCCATGTAGTTATGGTAAAGTTGGTGTTTCCATAGGAAGAGCACTTAATCCTCACCAAACTTTGCAAAAAAGTATATGGCCCACTCTGAATTTCTTTGCAAAGTTTGGTGAGAATTCGTCCTGGGGTGGAAAAGTTATAGGGGGGGTCGGAGCACGGTGATTGGGCCAGCAGCTTGCGTGATGTCCGCGGACATCTGACGTGCTCTCTCATTGGATGCGGTGAAAGCGTGCAGTGCGTCTGGCTTCAGAGACGCCCGCCATCTTTCTTTCCCGCATGAGAGGCTTTGTCAGATCAGCAGGAGCGTGTCTGTCTCCTGTTCCTCCCACCCCCGCTCATGCCCCGTGTCTGCCCCACCCCCCACTCATGCCCCGTGTGTCGTTTCTGTCCCCCCACCCCTGCTCATGCCCCGTGTGTCCTTCCTGTCCCCCCCACCCCAGCTCATGCTCCGTGTGTCCCCTGTTCCTCCAGCCCTCCGCTCACGCCATCGCACACGGTGGCCAGCGGAGGGCCGAGGAGCGGGATCTGCCACACGAACTCATGTTCGTGCGGCATGTCTGTGTTTTTGTTTGTCCCCCCCACCCCCGCTCATGCCCCGTGTGTCTCTCTCCCTCCCCCCACCCTCCGCTCATGCCCCGTGTGTCTCCATCCCTCCCACCCACCCCCCGCTCATGCCCTGTGTGTCTCTATCCCTCCCCCCACCCCCTGCTCATGCCCTGTGTGTCTCTATCCCTCCCACCCACCCCCTGCTCATGCCCGTGTGTCTCTCTCCCTCCCCCCCACCACCCGCTCATGCCCCGTGTGTCTCTCTCCCTCCTCCCCACCCATGCTCATTCCCCGTGTGTCTCTCTCCCTCCCCCCACCCCCTGCTCATGCCCTGTGTGTCTGTGTGTCTCTATCCCTCCCACCCACCCCCCGCTCATGCCCCGTGTGTCTCTCTCCCTCCCTCCCACCCCCCGCTCATGCCCTGTGTGTCTCTCTCCCTCCCCCCTACCCCCGCTCATGCCCCGTGTGTCTCTCCCCTCCCACCCACCCCCTGCTCATGCCCCGTGTGTCTCTCACCCCCCACCCACCCCCTGCTCATGCCCCGTGTGTCTCAACCCTCCCACCCACCCCCTGCTCATGCCCTGTGTGTCTCTCCCCTCCCACCCACCCCCTGCTCATGCCGCATGTGTCTCTCCCCTCCCACCCACCCCCCGCTCATGCCCCGTGTGTCTTTATTCCTCCCACCCACCCCCTGCTCATGCCCCGTGTGTCTCTCCCCTCCCACCCACCCCCTGCTCATGCCCCGTGTGTCTCTCCCCTCCCACCCACAGCCTACTCATGCCCCGTGTGTCTCTAACCCTCCCACCCACCCCCGCTCATGCCCCATGTGTCTCTCCCCTCCCACCCACCACGCGCACATGCCCCGTGTGTCTCTCCCCTCCCACCCAACCCCTGCTCATGCCCCGTGTGTCTCTATCCCTCCCACCCACCCCCCGCTCATGCCCCGTGTGTCTCTATCCTTCCCACCCACCTCCTGCTCATGCCTCGTGTGTCTCTCCCCTCCCCCCCACCCCCTGCTCATGCCCCGTGTGTCTCTCCCCTCCCCCCCACCCCCTGCTCATGCCCCGTGTGTCTCTATCCCTACCACCCCCTTGCTCATGCCGCGTGTGTCTCTCCCCTCCCCCCACCCCCTGCTCATGCCCCGTGTGTCTCTATCCCTCCCACCCACCCCCCGCTCATGCCCCGTGTGTCTCTCCGCTCCCCCCACCCCCCGCTGATGCCCCGCGTGTCTCTATCCCTCCCACAGCCCCCCCCTCTCGCCCTGTGTGTCTATGACCTCCCGCCAACCCCCGGCTCATGCCTCGTGTGTCTCTATCCCCGACCGCACACCCCCCCGCTCATGCCCCGTGTGTCTCTCTGCTGTGGCCCCCCACCCCCCGCTCATGCCACGCGTCTCCCTGCTGTTGCCCCCCACCCCCTGCTTATGCCCCGTGTCTCTCTCCTGTTACCCCCACCCCCCTCTCATGCCCCGTGTCTCTCTCCTCATACCCCCCACCCCCCTCTCATGCCCCGTGTCTCTCTCCTGTTACCCCCACCGCCTCTCATGCCCCGTGTCTCTCTCCTGTTGCCCCCCAGCCCCCGATCATGCCCCGTGTCTCCCTGCTGTTTCCCCCCACCCCCTTCTCATGCCCCGTGTCTCTCTCCTGTTACCCCCACCCCCCTCTCAGCCCTGTGTCTCTCTCCTGTTACCCCCCAGCCCCCTCTCATGCCCCGTGTCTCTCTCCTGTTGCCCCCCAACCCCCGGTCATGCCCTTTGTCTCCCTTCTGTTGCCCCCCACCCCCCGGTCATGCCCCGTGTCTCTCTGCTGTTGCCCCCCAACCCCCGGTCATGCCCTTTGTCTCCCTTCTGTTGCCCCCCAACCCCCGGTCATGCCCTGTGTCTCTCTCCTGTTACCCCCCACCCCCCTCTCATGCCCCGTGTCTCCCTCGTGTTCCCCCCTCACATGCCCCGTGTCTCCCTGCTGTTGCCCCCGCTCATGCCCCGTGTCTCTCTCATGTTAACCCCCACCCCCCGCTCATGCCCCGTGTCTCTCTCCTGTTGCCCCCCACCCCCGGTTATGCCCCGTGTCTCCCTCCTGTTGCCCCCCACCCACCACTCATGCCCTGTGTCTCTCTTCTGTTACCCCCCACCCTCCTATCATGCCCCGCGTCTCCCTCGTTTTCCCCCGCTCATGCCCCGTGTCTTCCTGCTGTTGCCCCACACCCCCCGCTCATGCCCCGTGTCTGTCTCCTGTTACCCCCATCCCCCGCTCATGCCCCGTGTCTCTCTCCTGTTGCCCCCCACCCCCCGGTCATGCCCTGTGTGTCTCTCCCCTAACACCCACCCCCCGGTCATGCCCCGTGTGTCTCTCCCCTCCCACCCACCCCCTGCTCATGCCCCGTGTGTCTCTATCCCTCCCACCCAACCCCGCTCATGCCCTGTGTGTCTCTATCCCTCCCACCCACCCCCCGCTCATGCCCCGTGTGTCTCTATCCCTCCCACCCACCCCCCGTTCATGCCCCGTGTGTCTCTATAACCCGCTCATGCCCCGTGTGTCTCTCCCCTCCCCCCACCCCCTGCTCATGCCCCGTGTGTCTCTATCCCTCCCACCCACCCCCCGCTCATGCCCCGTGTGTCTCACCCCTCCGCCCCACCCGCAGCTCATGCCCCATGTGTCTCTATCCCACCCGCCCACCCCCCACTCATGCCCTGTGTGTCTCTATCCTTCCCACCCACCCCCCGCTCATGCCCCGTGTGTCTCTATCCCTCCCACCCACCCACCGCTCATGCCCCATGTGTCTCTATCATTCCCACCCACCCCCCGCTCATGCCCCGTATGTCTCTATCCCTCCCACCCACCCCCCGCTCATGTCCCGTGTGTCTCTACCCTCCCGCCCACCCGCTGCTCATGCCTCGTGTGTCTCTCCCCTCCCCCCACCCCCTGCCCATGCCTCGTGTGTCTCTTCCCTCCCCCCACCCCTGCTCATGCCTCGTGTGTCTCTACCCACCCCCCACCCCCTGCTCATGCCCCATGTGTCTCTCCCCTCCCCCCTACTCCCTGCTCATGCCCCGTGTGTCTCTATCCCTCCCACCCAACCCCCGCTCATGCCCTGTGTCTCTCCCCTCCTCCCCCACCCCCCGCTCATGCCCCGCGTGTCTCTATCCCTCCCACTCACCCCTTCTCATGCCTCGTGTGTCTCTCCCCTCCCCCCACCCCCTGCTCATGCCCCGTGTCTCTATCCCTCCCACCCACCCCCCGCTCATGCCCCGTGTGTCTCTATCCCTCCCACCCACCCCCCCGCTCATGCCCGTGTGTACCCACCCCCTGCTCATGCCCTGTGTGTCTCTATCCCTCCCGCCCACCCCCTGCTCATGCCCCGTGGGTCTCTATCCCTCCCGCCCACCCCCCACTCATGCCCTGTGTGTCTCTATCCCTCCCACCCACCCCCCGCTCATGCCCCGTGTGTCTCTATCCCTCCCACCCACCCCCCGCTCATGCCCGTGTGTCTCTATCCCTCCCACCCACCCCCTGCTCATGCCCTGTGTGTCTCTATCCCTCCCGCCCACCCCCTGCTCATGCCCCGTGGGTCTCTATCCCTCCCGCCCACCCCCCACTCATGCCCCGTGTGTCTCTATCCCTCCCACCCACCCCCCGCTCATGCCCCGTGTGTCTCTATCCCTCCCACACACCCCCCGCTCATACTACGTGTGTCTGTATCCCTTACACCCACCCCCCGCTCATGCCCCGTGTCTCTCTCCCCTCCCCCCCACCCCCTGCTCATGCCCCGTGTGTCTCTATCCCTCCCCCCACCCCCTGCTCATGCCCCGTGTGTCTCTATCCCTCCCCCGCACCCCCCGCTCACGCCCCGTGTGTGTCTATCCCTCCCCCCACCCCCCGCTCATGCCCCGTGTGTCTATCCCCTCCCGCCCACCCCCGCTCATGCCCCGTGTGTCTCTCCCCCTTCCCCCACCCCCCCGCTCATGCCCGTGTGTCTCTATCCCCTCCCGCCCACCCCTCGCTCATGCCCCGTGTGTCTCTATCCCCTCCCGCCCACCCCCTGCTCATGCCCCGTGTGTCTCTCTGCTGTTGCCCCCACCCCCCGCTCATGCCCCATGTCTCCCTGCTGTTGCCCCCCACCCTCTGCTCATGTCCCGTGTCTCTCTCTCCTGTTACCCCACCACCCCCTCTCATACCCCGTGTCTCTTTCCTGTTACAACCCACCCCTTCTCATGCGCCGTGTCTCTCTCCTGTTACCCCCACCGCCTCTCATGCCCCGTGTCTCTCTCCTGTTGCCCCCACCCCCGATCATGCCCCGTGTCTCCCTGCTGTTTCTCCCACCCCTCTCTTATGCCCCGTGTCTCTCTCCTGTTACCCCCACCCCCCTCTCATGCCCTGTGTCTCTCTCCTGTTACCCCCACCCCCTCTCATGCCCCGTGTCCATCTCCTGTTGCCCCCAACCCGCAGTCATGCCCCGTGTCTCCCTTCTGTTGCCCCCCACCCCCCTGTCATGCCCCGTGTCTCTCTCCTGTTACCCCCCACCCCCCTCTCATGCCCTGTGTCTCCCTCGTGTTCCCCCCACCCCCGGCTCATGCCCCGTGTCTCCCTGCTGTTGCCTCCCGCTCATGCCCTGTGTCTCTCTCATGTTACCCCCCAACCCCCGCTCATGGCCCGTGTCTCTCTCCTGTTGCCCCCCACCCCCCGGTCATGCCCTGTGTCTCCCTCCTGTTGCCCCCCACCCCCTGCTCATGCCCCGTGTCGTTCTTCTGTTACCCCCACCCCCTCTCATGCCCCGTGTCTCCCTCATTTTCCCCCCGCCCCCCGCACATGCCCCGTGTCTCCCTGCTGTTGCCCCCCACCCCCTGCTCATGCCCCGTGTCTGTCTCCTGTTACCCCCCACCCCCTGCTCATGCCCCGTGTGTCTCTTCTGTTGCCCCCCACCCCCGCTCATGCCCCGTGTCTCCCTGCTATTGCCCCCCGCTCATGCCCCGTGTCTCCCCTGTTCCAGCCCACCCCCGCTCATGCCGTGTCTCCCTCCTTTTCTCCCCCACCCCCCGCTCATGCCCCGTGTTTTCCCTGTTCCCCCCACCCCACGCTCATTCCCCGTGTCTCCCCTGTTCCCACCCACCCCCCGCTCATGCCCCGTGTTTCCCTGCTGTTGCCCTCCACCCCGCTCTCATGCCCCGTGTCTCTCTCCTGTTACCCCCCACCCCCCTCTCATGCTCCATGTCACTCTCCTGTTCTCCCCACCCCCGGTCATGCCCCGTGTCTCCCTGCTGTTGCCCCCACCCCCCACTCATGCCCCGTGTCTCTCTCCTGTTACCCCCCACCCCCCGCTCATGCCCCGTGTTTCCCTGCTGTGCCCCCACCCCCCGCTCATGCCCCGTGTCTCTCTCCTGTTACCCCCCACCCCCTCTCATGCCCCGTGTCTCTCTCCTGTTGCCCCCCACCCCCGGTCATGCCCTTTGTCTCCCTGCTGTTGCCCCCCACCCCCACTCATACCCCGTGTCTCTCTCCTGTTACCCCCCACCCACCGGTCATGCCCCGTGTCTCCCTGCTGTTACCCCCCACCCCCCGCTCATGCCCCGTGTCTCTCTCCTGTTCCCCCCACCCCCCGCTCATGCCCTGTGTGTCTCTCCTGTTGCCACCCACCCCCCGCTTATGCCCCGTGTCTCCCTGTGGTTGCCCCCACCCCCCGCTCATACCCCGTGTATCCCTGCTGTTGCCCCCTCTCATGCCCTGTGTCTGTCTCCTGTTACCCCCCACCTCCTCTAATGCCCCGTGTCTCTCTCCTGTTACCCCCCACCCCCCTCCCATGCCCCGTGTCTCCCTGCTGTTGCCCCCCACCCCCCGCTCATGCCCTGTGTCTCTCCCCTGTTACCCCCACCTCCCGCTCATGCCACGTGTCTCCCTGCTGTTGCCCCCAATCCCCCTCTCATGCTTCGTGTCTCTCTCCTGTTACCCCCCATCCCCCTCTCATGCCCCTTGTCTCTCTCCTGTTCCCCCCACCCCCCGGTCATGCCCCGTGTCTCCCTGCTGTTGCCCCCGCTCATGCCCCTTGTCTCTCTCCTGTTACCCCCCACCCCCTGCTCATGCACTGTGTCCCCCTGCTTTGCCCCCACCCCCCGCTCATGCCCCGTGTCTCTCTCCTGTTACCCCCCACCCCCCTCTCATGCCCCGTGTCTCTCTCCTGTTGCCCCCCACCCCCGGTCATGCCCCGTGTCTCCCTGCTGTTGCCCCCCACCCCCCACTCATGCCCCGTGTCTCCCTGCTGTTGCGCCCCTCCCCCTGCTCATGCCCCGTGTCTCTCTCCTGTTGCCCCCCACCCCCGGTCATGCCCCGTGTCTCCCTGCTGTTGTCCCCCACCCCCCGCTCATGCCCCGTGTCTCCCTGTTGTTGCGCCCCTCCCCCTGCTCATGCCCCGTGTCTCTCTCTCCTGTTACCCCCACCCCCTCTCATGCCCCGTGTCTCTCTCCTGTTACCCCCCACCCCCTCTCATCCCCCGTGTCTCCCTGCTGTTTCCCCCACCCCCCGCTCATGCCCCGTTTCTTTCTCCTGTTACCCCCACCCCCCTCTCATGCCCCGTGTCTCTCTCCCGTTACCCCCCACCCCCCTCTCATGCCCCGTGTCTCCCTCGTGTTCCCCCCACCCCCCGCTCACGCCCCGTGTCTCCCTGCTGTTGCCCCCCACCCCTCTCTCATGCCCCTTGTCTCTCTCCTGTTGCCCCCCACCCCCTGATCATGCCCCGTGTCTCCCTCCTGTTGCCCCCCACCCCCCACTCATGCCCTGTGTCTCTCTCCTGTTACCCCCCACCCCCCCGGTCATGCCCCGTGTCTCCCTGCTGATACCCCCCTCCCCCGCTCATGCCCCGTGTCTCTCTCCTGTTCCCCCCACCCCCGCTCATGCCCTGTGTGTCTCTCCTGTTGCCCCCATCCCCCGCTTATGCCCCGTGTCTCCCTGCTGTTGCCCCCCACCCCCCCGCTCATACCCCGTGTATCCCTGCTGTTGCCCCTGCTCATGCCCCGTGTCTGTCTCCTGTTACCCCCATCCCCTTCTCATGCCCCTTGTCTCTCTCCTGTTCCCCCCACCCCCCGGTCATGCCCCGTGTCTCCCTGCTGTTGCCCCCCGCTCATGCCCCTTGTCTCTCTCCTGTTACCCCCCACCCCCCGCTCATGCACTGTGTCTCCCTGCTTTGCCCCCCACCCCCCGCTCATGCCCCGTCTCTCTCTCCTGTTACCCCCCCTCTCATGCCCCGTGTTTCTCTCCTGTTGCCCCCCACCCCGGTCATGCCCCGTGTCTCTCTGCTGTTGCCCCCCACCCCCCACTCATGCCCTGTGTCTCTCTCCTATTACCCCCCACCCCCCGGTCATGCCCTGTGTCTCACTGCTGTTACCCCCCACCCCCTGGTTATACCCCATGTCTCTCTCCTGTTCTCCCCACCCCCTGCTCATGCCCTGTGTCTCTCTCCTGTTGCCCCCCACCCCCCGGTCATGCCCCGTGTCTCCCTGCTGTTGCCCCCCACCCCCCGCTCATGCCCCGTGTCTCCCTGCTGTTGCGCCCCACCCCCTGCTCATGCCCCGTGTCTCTCTCTCCTGTTACCCCCAACCCCCTCTCATGCCCTGTGTGTCTCTCCTGTTGGCCCCCACCCCCCGCTTATGCCCCGTGTCTCCCTGCTGTTGCCCCCCACCCCCCGCTCATACCCCGTGTATCCCTGCTGTTGCCCCGCTCATGCCCCGTGTCTGTCTCCTGTTACCCCCCACCCCCTCTAATGCCCCGTGTCCCTCTCCTGTTACCCCCCACCCCCCTCTCATGCCCCGTGTCTCCCTGCTGTTGCCCCCCACCCACCGCTCATGCCCTGTGTCTCTCCCCTGTTACCCCCCACCTCCCGCTCATGCCACGTGTCTCCCTGCTGTTGTCCCCAAACCCCCTCACATGCCTCGTGTCTCTCTCCTGTTTCCCCCCATCCCCTTCTCATGCCCCTTGTCTCTCTCCTGTTCCCCCCACCCCCCGGTCATGCCCCGTGTCTCCCTACTGTTGCCCCCCGCTCATGCCCCTTGTCTCTCTCCTGTTACCCCCCACCCCCCGCTCATGCACTGTGTCTCCCTGCTTTGCCCCCCACCCCCCGCTCATGCCCCGTCTCTCTCTCCTGTTACCCCCCCTCATGCCCCGTGTCTCTCTCCTGTTGCCCCCCACCCCCGGTCATGCCCCGTGTCTCTCTGCTGTTGCCCCCCCCACTCATGCCCCGTGTCTCTCTCCTATTACCCCCCACCCCCCGGTCATGCCCTGTGTCTCACTGCTGTTACCCCCCACCCCCTGGTCATGCCCCATGTCTCTCTCCTGTTCTCCCCACCCCCTGCTCATGCCCTGTGTCTCTCTCCTGTTGCCCCCCACCCTCCGGTCATGCCCCGTGTCTCCCTACTGTTGCCCCCCACCCCCGCTCATGCCCCGTGTCTCCCTGCTGTTGCGCCCCACCCCCTGCTCATGCCCCGTGTCTCTCTCTCCTGTTACCCCCACCCCCCCTCTCATGCCCCGTGTCTCTCTCCTGTTACCCCCCACCCCCTCTCATGCCCCGTGTCTCTCTCCTGTTGCCCCCACCCCCCGATCATGCCCCGTGTCTCCCTGCTGTTTCCCCCACCCCCCGGTATATTTTTTTTATCTAATACAGAAAGTTTATAAATATATGAATAAAATTAAGTGCACTTACTATTTCAGGTAAGATATGTCCTATGTACTCTGCTCTTGTTCTCAGTTCTGTCGTGTTTGTGAGGTAATTATGTTGGAAGCCAATTTATTTTCTTGTGGTATATTCCATTTTAGAACATAGTGCATTTAAATGAATGGTTAGTGTGTTGTATATATGGGTTACATTTTTTATGTATTAGTACATATAATGTGTTTGTGTGCTTCTTTTTGAATTTGTTAAATGTTCCAATGTTATGATATAACAATCAAACATACCCCCCCCCCCAGAGTTTTTAGGTAGTGGTACTGTTCTTCAAACATTTCCGCGAACATTAAATGAGTTCGCGGACCTCAAGTACAGTAGAAGAGATTCAGTCAGTTCCATATGATATGTATATAAAGTCAAAGTCATTATTGTTAAGTTGCACTACTAAAAACCTATGAAATTCAGTGAAAAAACTTTGTTAAAGGGACGTTATGGTTAAGTTGCGCTACTAAAAACCTATGAAATTCAGTGAAAAAACTTTGTTAAAGGGACATTATGGTTAAGTTGCGCTACTAAAAACCTATAAAGTTCAGTGAAAAAACTTTGTTAAAGGGACGTTATGGTTAAGTTGCGCTACTAAAAACCTATGAAATCAGTGAAAAAACTTTGTTAAAGGGACGTTATGGTTCCAAGTAAAACCGTAAAACCCTTGAAATTTGGCAGTTATGGTAAGCTAAGCAACCATAACTCGTGCCACCACCATGCACTGCTAAGACTAACACCCACGACATCAAAGATGACATCACAAATGTCATTGATGACATCACTGATGACATCACATGTCTGGCTCACTCTTTTTTCTTTTGCTGACATATCTAGGCCACATGGTTTTCTTCAGTAACAGTCAGAAACTAAAAAATGTATTTTATTTGTAGATGTATCCTTCAAGTAGGTTCTTACAGTAATTCCCTTAGAGTCCAGTCACATCATATGAAACATATACATAGGGGAAGAAACAAGCTTGAAAGACAGCAATCCTTTTTGTGCATAAAGATAATCAATAGACTTATCAGCACTTTCTGATAGTTCTGTTGTTTTTTATGGCTGTACTTTCCCTGTATATGGTCATATTTGTATACATTGTACTCACACTACTTTCCTTAGGGTCCAATCACATCAAGTGATACATATACATAGGGTAAATAGCAGCTTTGAAACAGCAATCATTTATTTGCATGAAAATAATCAGTTAGGTTATGAATTGTTTCTGCTACTACTTGTGCTTTTTTGCTAACTTCACTTTCCCTGTATATACCCATATTGGTATGTGTTCTTATCTCTTTGTGTTTTGTCTATAGTAATGCAATTATGTAATACATGGGTTTTATTAGCTACTTATTACATATTTCACAGTACACAAAAATCTATTAAGAAAACAACTATCATTTCATTATTCAACATATTAACATTACAAATATTATACCTTCATCTTGTACGCTGCACACAATGCTATGTTTCTGCATGAGTAGCTTAGTATACTAGATAGAACCCCATAATAGAATGCTATTTATATCAATGCATCGTTCAATGCACTAATTAGGGTATGATATTTATTGCAATGATCCTTGACACTTTTTTCGCAACATTATAATAAGAATCCCTTGTACACATATTTCATGAAAAGTACATACACATGTGATGTCATCAGTGATTTCATCAATGACATTTGTGATGTCATCTTTGATGTCGTGGGTGTTAGTCTCAGCAGTGCGCGGTGGTGGCTTAGCTTACCATACCTGGCGAATTTCAAGGGTTTTTCGGTTTTACTTGGAACCATAACGTCCCTTTAACAAAGTTTTTTCACTGAATTTCATAGGTTTTTAGTAGCGCAACTTAACCATAACGTCCCTTTATGCGGACCGCGCACAAGCACCCCTATAAAAGACCACGCCCTAGAGCTTATTCTCGTTGTGTTTCTGGCTATTCTTCGAAACACAGCGATTTTTGCTGCCAACTGCAGATTTCCATCGCATCTTTGATGGCATCCCTGGCTGCTGAACTGCCATCTGGTGCTGCACCTGCTTCAGCACCACCCCCAACCCCTCCACCACCACCACCTCGTCAAGGGCCTGAAGAGAGGAACAGGAGTGAGGATGCGGAGGAGGAAGAAGAGGATGATGAGAATGAGGTAGAGGAAAACCCTACTACCCGCACTAGGCGTGAGTCTTTGGTGTGGCGGTTATTTACCATTCATCGGTATGTTCCTAAGGCTCGTGCGAACTGTGTTACCTGCAATGAGTGCAAAATGATACTCAGTCGTGGGAAGCACGGTAAGTACAACTTTGGGACCACTACTATGAAGCGGCAACTGAGGCCATTTCACTCTGGGGCTATTCGCAGGGTTGTACCTTGCGAAGAACGTAGCAGGTTGATTTCCTCTACTTCATCCTCTGTTTCTGATCCTGTAACCACAAGGACCACCTCTGTGGGACAGCGTCTTCCTCAAGCTGCCTCACAGGCCATGCAGAATGCTGATGACCCTTACCTTTCGAGGGTCACAGTTGTATGTATGTACTGTGGCACAGTACTCTGCAGGGGGGAGCGACTTCGTAGTGCTTTTGAGACTATCGTCTCAGAGCACGAGAAGATCTGCTCACTACCCAAATAAAACCCACTCTACATCTTCCTCTCTCAGCTTGCCCTTTCTTATCCCTGTGGTTGGTCTCCCCCCCTTTACCTTCCTTTCCCCTCCTCTCCTAGTGTGTCGTGTATAATAAACCAAAAAAAATACAAAATATCAAAAATCAAAAAAAAAAATAAGGCTCTTTTCAGAGCCGCCTTTCACAGTTAAAAAATAGAAGTGAAAATAAATGAAGCAGGGCCCTTTGTATTTTTTAGAAGTCCGCGGACAGTTCGCGAACATTTAAAAAAATGGGTTGCTACCCCATCACAAACATTGCAATTTTCTCTGAGAGGAAGTGGTGGCTCTGAAAAGAGCCTTTGGGAGGTGTTTGTAAGTCAAAAATTGTAAATGCTTAACATCTACTTCAAAATGGATGTTGTAATTCCAAAAAAGGTTGCAATGCATTTTGTACATTTCTCAGAAAAATCTGATTGCCACCATAAGTAAGATGGACTCCATCTTTGCGAAAAATGTTTGTACTACGAAACAGAATATTTTCATTGTGAAAAGAAGACATGCCAAAATCTTTTAGAAAGGCACAAACAGTTTATTAACATTGCGCCTTGCTTTTTCCATTTGTGGACCAAATGAAGAAGAACGAAGCCACATTTGTCTCTGCGCAATCCGTGAAAATATCACTTGAGAATTAGGAAACATGTCCATAACCTTCTCAAGTCCTTCTTTCATAGCAAATTGCAAAAAAATTCCAGTCACATGTCCTAAACTGTTCCCTCCACAATGAATTACAATTATGTCTGGATGTTGCTCTATCTCCAAAGTAGCACAGAGAGGTAGCAAGTCCAACCACTTCATTCCACGTACTCCATGCCAGTGTACTTCCACGTGTGGGAATCCAAGACCTACAGCTACTCCACAGCTTTCTGCATGCACCTTCAACCAATATATCCATGAATCTCCCAAAATCCATACAATCTTTTTCCTAAAATACACAGACATAGCTATTAATTATACAATGTAATAAGTCATTACAAAATACTAATACTAACATGCTATTTTCTTTTATCACAGAAATGAACAAGAAATACATGTACTCCGGTTACTAGACCAAACAGTAAGTATACAATAATAAGGGGAACCATAGCAGCATATCACATCTATAGTATATAATACCTTTGTTCCTTATACATTTGTTTTTCACCCAAAGTTATAAGCAAATATGAATGTGATATGCTGCGGTGGTTGTTGCCAGGGCATAGAGTCTTGGGTGCATGGCCAAATGGCCAAATGGCCATGCACCCAAGACTCTATGCCCTGGCAACAACCACCGCAGCATATCACATCCATAGAGTCAAACATTGAACTATGGTCTATGGAAACGTTTAATGTCCGCGGCCATTATGTGTGTTCTTAGAACACTTTCAACTTGCCAGCGAACAATACGGACAGCGTTTTCAGGACACCCCCTACGAACATTTCAGAACAACGCGATAGTTCTTAGAACACTTTCAACTTGACAACGAACAATACGGACAGTGTCCTCAGGACACCCCCATTTTATTTATTTGCGAACATTTCAGGACACTGCGAGTGTTCTTAGAACACATTCAACTTGCCAGCGAACAATACGGACTACGTCTTCAGGACACCCCCTACGAACATTCCAGGACACCGCAAGTGTTCTTAGAAACGTCTTCAGAACACCCCCATTTTGTTTATTTGCGAACATTTCAGGACACCGCGAGTGTTCTTAGAACACATTCAAGTTTTGGGACCCCCCCTATAACTTTGCCCCCCCTGGACGAATCCTCACCAAACTTTGCAAAAACATTCAGAGTGCCCCAAATACTGTTTTTGCAAAGTTTGGTGAGGATCTGTCCAGGGAGAGCCAAGTTATAAGCCGGCCAAAAAGTGCTCTTCCTATGGAAACAGCAACTTAACCATAACTACATGGCCACTACTGTGGCCATGTAATATATATGCATGATATATATATATATATATATGTATATATATATATATATATATATATATATATATATATATATATATATATATATATATATATATATAAATATATATCATGATTTTAAAGGCAACAGGCTTCAGACCGCCGTAAGACAATCTTGCATGCTGCAATGCCAATCCAGAGCTGCAGTAAATAGAGCACGTGTCTTCATCCCACAGTATCTAGGTCCCTCGAGGATGCCAGGGATGGCCCAAGCCCCTGCGCAACAGTGGAAGTGCCCAAAGGACTAGATAGGAAACCATTGTGGTTCAAGCACCAGCAGCAGGAAGTCATTTAGGCTCTAGCCATAGGTTATTCCTGCCACCTCTGCAGTCACAGAGGTGGGTGGCCATGAGGTGAGCCACCATGACACTACTGTACACCATAGACTATCTAATAGGGGTGCCTTCACATTTCGTAAACAGAATCAGTTCTGAGTTTTGAGCGCAGAACCATCACACTATGTGGAGAGACCGTCCCTAGGTACAGCAGCTACATAATTTAAGGTGCTTTATGGACGCCATGATGGCAACTGCCTGTCCCCTGGGCTGGAATTGGGTTCCATGTATTGATATCTCTGCAAAAGTGTTTCCTGACAAAAAGGTCGCCTTGAGCGTCAATTCCCATTATTCCTTTAACCGCCGCCACACCAAGCGGCTGAGCTATAAATCGCCTTTGGGTGCTTGCTGCCATAGTTGCCCATGTTGCTTACATTGCATTGCTTCGCTAGATAGAGACAGAGACCTTTTTAGTTCCATTCCCAAAATGACCCGGGCAGAGATGAGCGCCGAGCTGAGGGAGCTTTTCAGCTTGGGCTACAGTGTCTGGGAAATTCAGCAGTGGCTCTTGGCTCTGGGAATATCATCACTCGGGCAGCCATCTACTACCACACCAGGGGGAGCGCACACCAGCAGAAAGGACCATGAAGCACAGGGATCCGTGAGTGATGCTCTGGGTAAGTGGCGAGTCACAGTCTGCAATGCTGTTGTGTGCTGGGTGTGTTGGGTTGAGAGAGCCTGGTGCAGCTATGTATGTTTCATCCGATTGTACTCTCGTGCACTGTAGTGAACATGTCTTCACCCAAAGCCTAACCACAGCAGCAGTCCAGCACTTTCAGGAGCATTCTCTTTCCCTTCTTTAGGTATTTCTGCGAGATAATGGGTGCCCTGCTCTAAGAAGACAATGAGAACATTGTGCGGATTCTACATTGGGTTCTGTTACAATGTCATGCAAAGAAGGTCAGGAATGGGATCATTTACTGAGTCATACAGGCTGCACATGGAGGATAGCAAGCTCAGCTTTATAAATGTCTATCTATAAATGAACTATCTTTGTGCCGGGGCAGGTGGGCACGTAAGCCCATACCCATCAAGAGCTGATCTTCCTTACCACTCATCCACTCTTGATGGTCACAGGCTTAGGTGCATTCAGGGAAACCCTTCCCCGAGGCACTATAAACTACGCTTGGGCAATGTTCCTTTCTCATAGCACTGTATTTCCATGCCCTGTTCCGACTCCTCAGGCTTCTCTTTCCCAGGGTGCATCATGTTTGGGGGTTGCAATGGAGCTGTTCATTTCCTTTATTATAACCATGTCTTATTCTGACGCCTTAGGGTTCCCTTCCCCTCATGTATTATTATTAATACTATGCTCATGCAGCCCCGAGTCTCTGGAATGAGCGTGCTCTCAATCTCAGAGCACGCTCATCTTTTTCTGTTTTCAAGAAGGGCCTGAAGACAGCACTGTTCTGCCAATGTCTTGCTCTAGTGACCAAACAGGTCAATCCCCTGGTTGCCTCTTTTTTTCTGTTTTCTGTTTGTTTGTATTGTTTAGCGCCCGATGCACCATGGGCTCTCGTCTTTTGCGCTATATGAATGCATTAAATAAATAAATAACAGTATTATTATTATTTAATTATTGTATGGTGCCACATGCCCCGTGGCCTCAGAGCGCACACAAAACAAACTCCCAAAGACAAAACAAATAAAAGGAAGGGAGCTGAAAACTGCATGGTAACCAGGACAATATTCGTTTATTTGATTATAACTCTGCCTTATTCTGACTTCTTTGGCTTAATGCACTGATATATAATGAATGACCAGTATGCTGGGGAGAGAAGGTCAGCAGGCATACAGCGTAGGTTAGCAGGTTTAAGCTTGGCTCTAGGGCAGCCAAAGAAACCAGAGCATACAGTCGCAAATTCATGGCGTGCAAACTGAAGAATGGTATCTATGTTTGGCCAATTGTGTGTTTTAAGAATCATGCCTGTGATTGCAGGAAGCACCATTAAGGCAGGCAGTGCCAACCATCAAACGATTGCACGCTTTGTTTTGCTCATCGTCCAGTTATGGGACCTTCATGGCATTGATGAGTCGTGAGCAATGCACTAAATAGTTCTTTCTCAAGGTGATCACGGCTCCAAACTCGAGCATCACAATATACATTGGCATATCATCTTCGGCCAATTGATTTGCTCTATTGCTAGGTCCATATCTAACTCAAGACAATGAGGCAAATTGTAATTCCTATCAATTTTCCCTATGCCAGTATTCCTCATTTTTGAGGTAGGTGAGTGCATTAGTAATTTAAATTTTCCCATCCATTCAAAATGTAGTGTGTTCCAGTTATATCAATTTCTTATATAATAGCCCATTGGTTATATTTTGTCTAGGTTGCTTTGTTCGCAACTACATTGTTACCTGCCTTGGAGAAGACCACACATTTATTTAAGGGCTTGAAACATGTGTGGCTTGGACAGAACTTTATTTTTGTACATTTCCTAAATTTCATAATTTTACATTTTAATGTATTGTCTTTTGAATTTGTATGGTTTGTGCCAACTCATTGGCTGTTTATGTGCTGTTCACATTTGATTTTCACATGATATCAGATATGCATTTTCTGCTTCTATAGGATATCATGATTCTTTTTTCATAATTAGTGCAATTTTTTGATTTGAGGAGTTCTCATCTGTGAGCTTTTTTTCTACACTGTAACTGCTAGAGTCACCTTTGTCCTGTCAAGAAGTCTCATTCCGGCCTCCTGCTTGTGGCATGAGACTTTGGGATTCCTTCTCTCTGTTTTGTTAATCACTTATGAGCTCAGAAGACACTTGGGGCCTCATTACGACCCGGGCGGTAAGGGATTACCGGTACCGGTGAGGGCACTGGTGCCGGTAATCCCTTACTGCCCAATTACGAGATCCCTTTGCGGGTCCCTACCATACCGGCTGGTTTTACCAGCCGTTAAGGAAGGGACCCGCAAAGGGACCTTGAAGGTAATTATTGTACCGCAATTTGCGGTGCCGTAATTACCGCCTTCCCCATTCCCATTGAGCCCTATGGGGGCAAGAATGGGAATGGGGAAGGGCCAATGGTGAATGGGGAATTACCGCCCTGCCAACCTTGGAATGGGGCGGTAATTCCGCCATTCACCGTGGCGGAATCCGGCGTCAACCATGGCGCTAATAGCGCCATGATTAACGCCTGGGTCCTAATGAGGCCCTTCGACCTGTCTTTGGGAGACGGTGACTGTAACACAGACTTTAATGAGCACGCTTTAAAAATGCCTTTAGAGGGCAGTGTTACATCAGAAATTAAGTTTGAAGCATTTTTGTTTATCTGCAATGTTCTTTTCTTTGATGTCATCTACACTCCATTCATTTTTCAATGAATAACTGGATATAAAATATATATTGGTACAGTGTAATGCTGCCATATAACAGGCTAAATGTAGCATAGACTTTTGTTTCTGGATATTTCATTAAATTGACGCTCTCTTTGGAAATGAGAAGACTTGCAGCACTAACATAAATTACAGGAGTACGGTTTATGGTCTTTCCATCAAATTTTTTGCACTGGGGGACATTTCCATCAATTTTTTTGCATCGAAACAATGTGCATAGAATGCTTTTTTCGATGCAAATTAATTTGATGGAACGTCCATCCATCAGAGTAACATAAGTACAGTGCCTCTGCCTACTAAGGTTTACTGGGGTGAAAGGGGTGGGCAGCTCAATTAAAACAGCATTTTACTCACTGACTCTACACTGCGAACCAAAATAGACATTATATAGCAGACAGAATATAACCACATTAGTTTAAGTGCAGCAGCAGCTATTTCGATGAATCCCACTAAAAGATCTATGTACATGCGACCCTATTCCTGGCATGACATCATTTACCCTTCCCCAGCCTCATCCACAAGCATGTGACCTGGGCTTAAGGGTCATTCCCTTTGCTTTGCTGTGCTCTTTTCCTGCATATATAAGCGGGTGCGGCAAGTGAGGACCACCTTAACTCGCCATCCTGCCTTGATGCCCCCCATTATGTCATTTTGTATCTCATCGTGAATCTCTTTTGTGATATCATATATGTGCTCATGGGTTTTGCAACGGTGACGGGGAGGGCCGCGTTGAGTTGCGCTCAATTTCAAGGATTTAGTTGCATTAAAACTGACCACCTTAATTCTTTCTTAACTCAAGTTTTTTCATTTCATTGTGCTCTAGCACCTTGAAGCAACTTTGAGGTAGATGGAATTATCAATTAAGTATCTCAGACCAAATAACCGGACAGACTCAAAGGAGATGGTAAAATACTGCTTTAATCTCAAAGAAGTAAAGCAGGGCGAATACACACTCATCAAATCGACTCATGCAGGATAACAATGACTTTTCGGTCGTGCTTGGCTTATATAATGCTAGATGCATCATCAATGACGTCATCCTATGTGACAATCTGCAAAAACCTATTGAGTAGTGGGATTGGATTAGGGGATCATGTCTACCTATAGAATATACACGTGTTAATCCCTCATTGGTGGTCTCTTATCTGTAAAACACACCCTGAGCTACTTCTATACACGTGGTATAAAACACTCGTCATAGCAGAGAATGTTAGAGAGGAATAATTCTTTGTAACATTGTATGTAAAAGTGCAGGGCAGGCTATTCTAATTGGTTGGTAACCCAAATCCAACCGTGGACATTCGGCTTGCTTACAGCATGTACCTTGAAATGAAACATAGGTGCTTGGAGATACGTCAGCAGTCTCTTTGTTTCCCTAATTAGTCTACCTTCATTCAATCGGTAGGCCTCATGCCAGTGTGTTTTATTTGAAGGTTGACCTTGCCAGTGTGCACTGTCTCGGGACTTTTCGGGCTTAATGAATAGCCCTTGTTTGCAAACTCTTTGTCACGTGTTACAAGACCAGCCCATATCACAGGTGCTTTTAACACCATTTCATTCAATGATGCTGGGTGCAGTTGCTCCGCTTGGCCTTTAGAGACTTGCTCACTCTAACCCATATTATCTTCATGCCCTTTTAATTGTCCAATATTTGCATCAATAAATGTTCTTGTTCCTCCTAATCTTAGAGAAATGTGTCCTTGCGCATGGTCTGCTCGTAGACTCCCTTTGTGCTTTTCTCACGTCTCTTGAAATAGCATCCTTGGTTCCAAGACCATTTTCTTTGCAGGGGAAAACAGCTTCTTCATCATCTTTCCACGTTAAAATCCTGGGCTTGTCTTTTGAGGTGACTCGGTTCATTGACATGAGCCGCCCATCTTCCTCTAATGGTTGTCCTAAACGTTGAACATATATCTCTCATATGCAAGCTAGTACGTATTCTTTCAGAGTATTTACAGTTATTGACTAGTGGGTCACGTCATTCTTCTTTGTGTTCACATGTACTGCATCATGGAACACATATTTTTCTTAGTACTCCAGTTACATTGTTATCCTTAGTATTTTCATATTATTTCAGCATAGACTCATATATCTTCTTTGGGACATTCTTTTGCTGTCATTAGGCTTTGTTTAGCGTACATTCATGTCGCGCACCATGTTATTCATGGCTGCATTTCAGCAACTCAGCCAGGGACATCCTTCTTGGTAACTTTCCTCCATTGTTTCAACATGAGGGTATCTTCTGAATAGCTGCCTGAGTCCATATTCTCTTTCATATAATCGACGTGGCATGGACATGTCGCATAAACTTGTGCATGGGTTCCCAATTGTAGCTCCTTGACTGTCAATAGAATGCGGGTTAGAGGGTGGTGCGTCCACCTGCTCCTCTACAGAATGTCAAGACTTGTTTTATGTAATAGTTTCTATGTGGCCACTAGCTTTCGGCTGTGGCCATTGTACATGTTGCAGACATGATTTACAAGGAGAGAAGGTCACTGGCTATGGCCAGTGGCCCCAGGATTCCACTTGTGGCACATTACCCCCTAGTGACCTCAGGTTCCAATGCCCTTCAGCCATTTCCTGTGGCCCACTAGCCACAGCTTTCAGGCATGCCCACTGTCCTTGTTGCCACAAATATTAAAACTTAGCCAGAGGGCTCAGAGCGCATTGACCATGGTCATGTCCACTGCACATATTGCACCAATTATTCACAAAGTCCCATTGCCCCCTGCCAAGAAGATGTGGCCTGTGCAGACTGTGCCAGTGACTTTTTTATTACCGCCCTCTTCCTATTCCTGCGATAATTTCCCAGTAATCATTCCTGAATGTGCAAATTCTTGCGGTGATGTAACATTTGCCAATACCTGCAGTAACGAGAAAATGCTCGAAAAATTAAAAAGTTTTCCCAGTCCTCACTGGCACTCTCCATGAGTCCTCCTCCTCTTTACATGGTCCAACCCTCCCCCTCCATTGTGTTTTCCCTCCCTGATCTTCGTCTTACCCCCTTTCACTCTTTCACCCTTATAGGGATCATCAGCCCAGTCTTGACATCCTCATGGTTGGAACATTGGGGGAGAACTTGCAGTGATGGTTACTAGGGGGTGCAGTGGTATGTTGCTCAAATGGATTAATCTACTTTCACATTTCAGGTGAAAGGGATTTGTTTTCAAGCCTTTTTAAACCCACAATGACTTTGTTGGTGTTTGCTAACTATGCCACAATGCTATAAGGATAGGCCTGTCAAGACCATACGGCACTGATGATCCCTAATACAAGGTGAAACCAGGTGTGTAAACCAGGTGTGTAGTTGTCAAGCAGTCTTGGGAAAAGTCTGTCTTGGGTTGAACGCCATGTATAAAGTAGCACTGCCTTGATTTGTTTAGAGTGGCAAAAGAAAAGAATACATACAAAACAAATATATATTCAGATGCAGCAATCATAGTAAATGCCAGTTAGGGGAATAGAAGTATTCAATAGTAGTCAATTTAGGAAGCAATTCCAATTTTTATTATAAATTGTTTTTTTTACAAGGATTACTTCCTAAATTAAACTAAAATGTGTGTAAGGGTGGCATTAGGGGGCTGGTATTGTTTGGGGGGTTCTGGATGAGCTTTAATAGCTTTTATTTGGTTCATGACACTAATTAAAAAGTATGCCAGAGAAGATTGAGTGATGCCAACACATATTTTCAAAAGCCTTTGTTTTGATTGGACAAGCTTTTCACGTGACGTAACAGTGAAGTTCTCGATTTTCTCTTATGACAGCTGTGAAGAGCTTCCTATCGCCATATCTCCCTCATCCTCATCCCATTACCCCATCAGTTATCTGTTGCATTACCCCACCTTTCTCTTCCTTGTCCCAGCACCCCATTGGTAATCCTACCTTTGCAGTTTGTTTGTTTGTTTGTTTGTTTATAATGCGCGCCAGACCCGAGGGTTTCAAGACGCATGGTACAGGGAAGGTTACAAGGTTACATTCAGCTTGGGGTAAGTCAGTTACAGAGTAATAGGACAAAGGTATGCACTACTCCCTAATACAGAATACTTTAGGGGATTAGTGAACATACTAGCCATACAGGCAAATTACATTAGGTACACGGGGCATATATATATGTAGATAGATTCAGATAGTAATTACATATTTACATATCATTTACATTACTTTACATTATTACAGTTGAGTGTACAAAGGCTACGATGATGATCCGATGAAAGGTCATATAATCCGGTCAGGTATGTAGGTGAGTCAGAGTAAAGGTTGGTACCGGAGGGATCTAGTGTGGTTATTTGTCATTTTCCCTGAGCCAATTGATGGTGCTGTATCTAAGTTTATCAAATGTTTGGTCTGCCCTCAAAGTGGGTGGGAGGGAGCTCCAGAGTTGCACTGCTTTGACAGGAAAACTACCCCCACCTACTTTGGTTAATTCGAATCTGGGTACTATTAGACAGTTAGCGTTGGCAGTTCTGGTGGGACGGCCTGATATTTTCCTAGTGATTCCATGCACAAAGTAAGGAGGGGCTGCATTGTTGAGGCATTTGTGGATAAGCGACACCGTTTTCTGGTGGATTTTGTCGTTAATGGTTAGCCATTTGGAGTGTCGCCTTGCTGCCGAGATATGATCTCTTCTGGCAAGGCCCAGGGCTTATCTCAGGGCGTTATTTTGTAAGATTTGAATCTTGTTTAGAATGTGTTTACTGGCACCTAGATATAAGGCATTGCTGTAATCCAATTTACTCAGAATTAGAGCTCGGGCAAGAGTAATACAGCTTTCATTAGATAAGAAAGGCTTACCGGCTCTAATTAGCTTGCAAGTATATGCTGTGGCCGTAGCCATGGCATTAACTTGTTTGGCCAAGGTTAAGGTTGAATCGAGGTAGAAGCCTAAGGTCTTTACCTCTTTTTTAAAATATTTTATTCTTTTTATTGAATTTTTCAACAAACATAAAAATCCCCATAAAACCCCCTCCTTCGGTGCTGCCTCAGGTTTTCTGTTGCTCCCTGTGGCCTCATTGTGTCTCTCCGGGGTCATTGCAGATCTTCGAGTCTTAGGCGTTGCAGGCGCCATCCGATCCTAAAATGGTCCCTGAGAAAGGTTAGTACTTCCCCCCACTTGCCTGCAAAGTTCTGCATTGCATTGTTCTTTGCGTATGTGGCCCATTCCTCTGCCACCATCTCCCACACTTTGCGCAACCAGTCTTGGAACGTTGGTATGTCTGAACTTTTCCACCTCTGGGCTATGATTGTCATTGCAGCTGTAGTAAGCATCACCCGCGCTCTTTCTCTGCCTCTTGGCTCTCCTATCGCTTCTTCTGGCTGAAGGCCCAGTAAGGTCTATTCCGGTGGCATGCTTCCCCCTGATCCAAACACCTGTTCTTGTGCTTGACAAATTTCCTTCCAGAAGGGGTCTATTTTTGGGCACCTCCACCAAATATGTTCCGCTGTGCCCTCCTGCCCACAGCCTATCCAGCACATTCCCGTTGTCTCAGGGTATATCCTGCGCAGGCGAGCTAGAGTATAACGCCACCCATAGAGTATTTTGTACCAGGCTTCCTGGGTTTGTAAGGCTCTTGCTAGTTTGGGGATTTTTCTCCATAGTTTCTCCCATTCCCTCTTCTCTATATCCATGCCCAATATACATTCCCATCTTCCCATATATGCCCACTGTGGCCTCGGGGTAGCTACATCTAGAATCTTGTATAGCTGCGAGATTAGCCCTTTCGAGCCGTCATTAGTCATTAAGAATCTCTCGAAGGGGGTCGGTGATCTAGTGGCCACCTCCTTATTCGTGGGGTGTAGGAGCCAGTGGCGCAATTGGGAATATCTCAGTCTCTCACCCTCCCCTAATGCGAAGTCCCTTTTGCAGTCTACGAAGGTGCTGATTTCCCCCCCTATAAACATGTCTTGCATCCTCTGGCAACCCCCTTCCTGCCAGTTCCTGAATGCCCCCTCTCCAGCCCAGGAGTAAACTCTTTATTGTTGAATATAGGTGTGAAGGGGGACGGATAAGTTGTGATTTCTGTAGTAGTGGCTCGTGCTTCCACGAGCCATTGTAAAAGGTTCTAACATAGAACGTTCATGTGTTCCATGCTGGGGGTGGCAGTTGGGGGTTTGAAAGGAAGGAGTGGAGAGGAGATGGTGTTGACGATGTTCGGGCTTGAATAATAAAAGTGTCTCAACTTACCAACGGTTTCACATTATTACACTGGCGACGAGGATCTTCAAGCCTGACCCACGCGCCTTGCCGTGCCGTATCATCGTCTGGTGTCTCAGCTGTTTTCCGGGCTGCGCTCCCGGACGTGGTCGAGCGCGGCCCCGACGTGATTGGCGTCAGCTGGGCCAGCGTTACCTTGCTTTCTACTGCCGGGCGAGCCGCGCTCCCGGAGGAGGTCGAGCGCGGCACACGGCAGGAAGCGCAGCCGTGTATGCGGCTGAGCGGCTATTGTCCCAACGAAGAGGATCCTGCCGAGCCGCGCTCCCGGAGGAGGTCGAGTGCGGCGCACGGCAGGAAGTGCAGTCGCTGTTCCTGTGGAGAGGATCCTGCCGAGCCGCGCTTCCGGAGGAGGTCGAGCGCGGCTTGAGGGAGGGTGCGGCTAAGCCGTGCTGCTAGAAGGGAGTAAGGACTGGTGCAGGTGAGAGGTGGACCCTGGGAGGGGGCACAGCCTGCGATCCCTGTAGCCAGTAAGGTGTGGACTGTCCATTGAAGTCACGCCCCTCGGCTCTGCCCACGATTAAAGGAAGGGGGGCCGGAGGTTTCCTACTCATGGTGGGCGTGTCTGCACTGATTGACTGGCTAGGAGAAGAAGTTAACTCCTTGTGTGCAGCTGTTAGGGGAACTGCAAATTTCTGTTACCACAATTTTCAAGGAGAAGGGAGTGACTAGTACTTGCCTGTTGACCAAAGGGTGCAACTCGTATTACGAATTTCTGCCAAAAAGGGTTTGGTATGGAGTGATCGTCTTTACTGGTCTGCCGTGTAGGACAAGGTACCTTATCGGATATTATCTGTCAGGGAAGTACGCAGAGTTTTTGCTGATTTCGTTCCTTTGGCCTCCATCAGTGGCTATGTCGGTTCCAGTGACCATGCAGCACAGCAATGCTCGCCCTCCCCCAGCTTTCCTTCCCAATCCGGGGGAGCCCCCCATTGCATGGGAGCTTTGGGTGGACTCCTTCAAGGTATACCTGAGAGCGTCAGGTGGTTCCAGAATGTCTGATGATGACAAAGAAGCGACTCTACTGAATTGCCTTGGTACGGAGGGTTTGAGGGTGTTCAGGCACCTTCCTGGCCAGGATGTTTTGGCTGTGTCTTCAGGCGAAGGAGATGGAGAAGGGGGGGAGGCAGTGATTTTGGCATTTGAGACGGCTCTTAAGAAGCTTGAGACACGCTTCGGAAAAAGAGCTAACATTGTGCTTGAGAGGTATCATTTCTTTTCAAGGGCGCAAGGTCCTGGAGAGAACATTGATTCGTATGTGACGGCACTGCGTACTCTCATCTCTACGTGTAAGTTCACGGGCATGGCAGAGGAATACATTCGTGACCAGATCATGATGAAGACTAGTGACTCAAAGGTTAGGGAGAGATTGTGAACAGAGAAAGATCCCCCGTTGGAGAAAGTGCTAGAAATAGCTCGCGCACTGGAGGAGTCAAGGAAGAGCGTCAAGGAAGTGACGGAAAAGGCGGAAATTGTACAAATGATTCAGCCTCGCAAGAATGAAGAAAATCGGGCCAGGGACAAGGATCAAAGAGTGACGCAGAATAGCAGAGATTTCTGCAAGAAATGTGGTTGGAGGGGTCATGTTGCTGGAGCTAGGGAATGTCCTGCTTCTGCCGTAGTGTGCAGAAAGTGCAAGGGAAGAGGACATTTTGCCCGGATGTGTAAGGCTATTCCACAAAAGGAGGTGGTGCGGATGGTGGACTCTGCAGAAGATGACAGTAATGTTACGGTTGTAGGCTATGTTAGTCCCTCCGTTATGGCAGAAGTGCTTCCAAAAGAAGGTGCGCTGTTGAGTGTGGGACCGTCGAGAAAAAGTGCGTGGGCCACCCTTATTGTGAATGGAGTTCCCCTCAGTGTGTTAGTTGACACAGGTTCTCCTTACACCATGATTTCGCCTGAGATGTACGAATCCAAGTTCCGCAGGGAAGTGTCAAGTTTGAATCCGTCTGATATTAATCCTTGTGCGTATGGCCGTGTTCCGATTGAAGTATTAGGATATGAGTGGGTTGATATTGAGTTTCATGGCCGGAAAACCAGAGGAAAGCTGTATATAGCTTGTAAGGGTGATCCAGTTATTGGGTGGGATGAGCAGGCTGCCCTGGAGATGGAGGTTCGCCCTGGCAAAGCTGTCCCTGTTTTGTGTGTGAGCGAGGGAAGAGGAGATGGTTCCAGTGAGGGGAGCGCATTGACGGCCGATACTCTCCAAGAGAGGTTTCCAGCAGTTTTCTCTTCTGTCCTGGGCAAGTTGCGGGGTTTCTCACACAAGATCGTACTCAAGAGGAGTGCTGTTCCTGTGGTGCACAGAGTTAGGCGTGTGCCTATCATGGCGCGTGAAAGTCTCCAGATAGAACTTAAAAAATTGATGGAAGCTGGGTAATAGAGGAGGTAGAATCTTCAGAGTGGTTAGCCCCGGTTGTATTGGCACGAAAATCAGATGGTGGTATGAGGATGTGCGTAGATCTAAGAGATTTAAATTCAAGCATCTGGATAGACAGGCATCCCTTACCTAATATACACGAAATGCTTTCACTTGTTGGGGGGGCGTCTTATTTCTCCACCTTAGATTTGTCCTCTGCTTATCACCAAGTGGATTTACACACCGAATCAAGACATCTTACTTCGTTCATTACGCCATTTGGAGCTTTTCGTTTCCGGCGTATGCCATTTGGGTTGGCATCTGCATCCGCTGTTTTCCAGCGAGTAATGCAAAAGTTGTTTTGTGGGGTGGAAGGTGTGGAGTATTTCCAGGACGATATCTTGGTGTGGGGCAGGTCACGTGAGGAACATAATGAGAGGATTGTACGAGTTTTGAGCATTTTGGAGAAGAGTGGCCTGACAGTGAAATTGAGTAAATGTAAGATAGGGGTGGAGAGTGTTACTTATTTAGGTCACACACTGGATGCTGAGGGGATACATCCCAAGGCTGAATTGGTGAAGGCGTTATGTGAGGTATATCCACCCACCAGTAAAGATCAATTACGGTCCTTTTTGGGATTGGCTGAATATTATAGTAGGTTTATTCCCGCATACTCCGACAAGACAGTGGCCATGAGAGCGTTGCTCAAAAAAGGGGTACGTTTTGAGTGGTCAGAGTTGTGCCAACTTGAATTTGAAGGCTTGAAGGTTCAGGTGGACCAGGCTCCATCGTTAGCTTCCTTTTCTCCATTTAGGAAGACGGTTTTGACAGTGGATGCTAGCGAGTATGGGGTGGGGGCGGTTCTTGAACAGAATTTTGATGGAGCGTATCGCCCCATTGCATTCGCGTCTAGGGTTCTGAGTGAGGCAGAACGTAGGTATGCAGTCATAGAGAGAGAGGCCTTGGCTGCTATCTGGGCATCCAAACATTTTAGAACATTCTTGTGGGGAGTAGAATATACTATATGCACCGATCATAAACCCCTAGTGCATGTATTGACATCTAAGGGTTTGTTCCAGGCATCTTCTAGAGTGATGCGCTGGATGGCAATGATGAGTGAGTATAATTTCAAGGTGGAGTATTTACCTGGTACTAAAAATATGGTTGCAGATGGTCTCTCTCGTTTTCCCCGCCAAGATGCAAGTGCGGAAAATGAAACGCAGGCTATGACGAGTGATGAATATGTGTTGGTGGCCAAGGTGTGTCCGGCTGTCAATGAGCAGGAATGGGGTAGAGAGTGTGCAATGGACCCCATGTTGAACCGCATCAAGGCTGCTCTGACTACCGGTGCTGGTATGGATGAATTTGACAAATCATTCGGACAAGTATGGACTGAGCTGTCTGTGGGTCCGTGGGGCGTAGCAAGGGGTACCAGGTTAATACCACCTGAATGTCTCAAAGCCAAGTTGGTGGAGTTAGCACATGAAGGGCACATCGGTAGGTCTATGACGAAGAGAAGGCTAAGAGAGGGGTATTGGTGGCCCAAGATGGATGAGGAGGTTGAGAAGGTAGTTAAGGATTGTGTGGCTTGTTCTGTCAGTGATAAGAGTAAATCAACGTCGCCCCAGCCCATACAGCCTGTGGAAGTGCCGCAAGAGGTGTGGTCAAAGGTGGCCGTAGACATTATGGGTCCCATGGACACCTTGGGTGGAGGTTTCAGATATTTTGTAGTGTTAGTTGATTATACATCTAGGTGGGTGGAGGCCACGGCCTTGTCCTCTGTTACCACTGAGAAGGTGATTGAATTTTTGTCGGCAGTGTTTGACAGGGAAGGGGTTCCTGCTGGAGTAGTCACCGATAATGGTCCCCAATTTGTGTCAGTCGCCATGCAAGAGTTTTTCTCCAAACTAGGAATTCGTCATCATAGGGTGGCTTTGTACAATCCAGAGGCAAATGGATTAGTGGAGCGGATGAACCGGTTTGTGAAAGGGGCGGTTCAGTTGGCCCTGGCAAATGGTTTGCCGTGGTGCAGTGTAGTGACTGAGGCCCTAAAAGCTTATAGAGTTACCCCTTCGTCATTTAATGGCGTGTCTCCGTTTGAATTAATGAGGGGTAGGAAACCAGGATCTAAACTCCGTGTGGCCGCTCTTGGGGGTGGTGTACAAAGTCGCATCAACATGCAGGAAGTTCTTGACAAAGTGCGCATTAAACAATCCCGTTTTTGGGAATCTCAGCTTGCCAAAAAGAAACCCTTGCGTGTGCGAGTAGGTGATCTTGTAGTGGTGAAAAATCCAAGATTTGTAGCAAAGGGTTTATCCAAATATATGAAACCATCTGTTGTGACCAAAGTAGGTCATGGATATGTTAAATTGCAAGATGGTAGCAGATGGAGTTTGAGGAGGGTGGTCCTTGTTAAGGGAAAGCTGGCGGATACTGAGGACCAGTGTTGTGAGGGAGGCGGTGCTACGGTTGGAATTGGTACATCTGAGCGTGTGGCTTCCCCACAGAGTGATAGGGCTGAGATAGTGCACGGGCAGGATAGTTGGATGGGGGAAGCAAGTATGGAGGTGCCTCCCTTGAGCAGTTCTGAAGTTGCGCCATTAAATGGAGCACTTGGTGCAAAAGGGGTGGATGAATCTTCTGCATGTGATTCTGATAAAAGAGTTCTTGGCCCGACTGATGTGGAAACAAGGGTTGTGGAGGAAGCGGAGGTTTCCAACAGGGTGAATGGTCGCCCTGCCAGAATAAAGAAGATTCCTACAAAGTATAAGGATTATGTTTTAGAATTTGCAGATGACTAATTTTGACTTTAGAAAATTAGAAATCGTATGTATATATTGTTACTGCCTATTATTGTTTCTTCCTTACTTCCCATATTCCTTATCTTATGTTATATTAATGAATCGTCAATTGTGAAGTTTACAGGGGGAGATGTGTAGTAGTGGCTCGTGCTTCCACGAGCCATTGTAAAAGGTTCTAACATAGAACGTTCATGTGTTCCATGCTGGGGGTGGCAGTTGGGGGTTTGAAAGGAAAGAGTGGAGAGGAGATGGTGTTTACGGTGTTCGGGCTTGAATAATAAAAGTGTCTCAACTTACCAACGGTTTCACATTATTACAATTTCCTTATGTTTGACCAGCCTGTCCCAGTTATCCTTAACTAGTTTGGTGATGTTGCTTGGTCGGTGTTGCTTAGGTAGCCACAAGACCTCCCCCAAGTCATGCTTTGTGACCGCCCTGTCCATTTTAACCCAGTGTTTTTCTTCCCCCTCATGGAGCCATTCCCTAATTACCCTTAGCTGGGTTGCTTCATAGTATTGACAGAAGTTAGGTAGGGCTAGTCCCCCTTCTTTCCTCAGAGCCATGAGTTGCTGCCTACTTACCCTTGCTCTTTTCCCCTCCCATATGAATTTGTTTGTTATAGCTTGGAGCTCCCTGAAGAGGCATGCTGGAATTACTTGGGGGGATAGCTTGAAATAGATAGAGCATCCGCGGCAGTGTGACAATTTGACCATTTTTATTGCCGCCAGCCTCCCAAGCCAGGAGATCCAGAGATTCCGTCACTTGTGGAGGTCCTTTTTAATACTTCTCATGGGGGGGGGGGGTAGTTTGCCGCATACCACCCTGTAATGGCCGGGGTAATCCTCACCCCTAGGTACGTAATCCCCCCAAGTCGCCATGTGAATGGCGTTGACCTTTTTAGCTCTTCCCTCTCCTCTTTCCCCAGTGTGAGGTCCATCAACTCAGATTTGTTCATGTTTATGCGTAATCCCGACGCTTCCCCAAATTCCTCGAGCAAGGATCTTTGCATCTTTAGCGACTTGTATAATGTTGCCATCTATGTTAAAGGATGAATAGTTAGGGCAAAGTTTGTTGAGGTTGGCTGTGGTCCCCAGGATGAGTAGCTTGGTTTTGTCATCATTCAGGCATAGTGCGTGGGCGGCCATGCATGCCTGAATGATGAGGTAGATTTTGTTTACTAAGGCCATATCCTTATCATTATCCCAGAAAGCGGTATGAGGATCTGGGTGTCATCAGCATAATTGGTGTATGTGACACCAATGTGGTCCATACCATCGAATAGAGGCTTAGAAAAAGATATTATACAATGTGGGTGAGACACAGGATCCCTGTGGGACACCACATGTGATGGGGATGGAGTCTGCAGTAGGTGAAAGGACTCTCATGGTCCTATTTCTCAGAAAAGATTGAATCCAGAGGATGGCATCCTGGGTGAAGTGTGCTGCTGAGTTAAGGTGGTTGCATAAGACTAGGTGGTCAACCAGGTCAAAAGCAGCAGAAAGATCGAGAAGGGTTAACAATGCTGTGTTCCCCTTATCCCTAAGTTCGTCGATCTGTATTTTAAGATCGATCAAAGCTGTCTCAGTACCGTGTTGAGGCCTGAATCCAGATGGGTGTCTTCCAAGGAGCTGGTTGTATTTCAAGTAATCCTGAATCTGGAGATAGGCCGTACGGTCTAGTATTTTGAGCAAGAAAGGCACTGTCGTAATAGGCCTGTAATTGTTGGGGATGGAAGGGTCAAGAGTTTGTTTTTTAAGGAGGGGAAGGACCCAGGACTTCTTGAGGTTATTTGGGATGGTACTGTTGCAAAAGAGACATTGGGCCTCATTACGAGTTTGGTCTGTGGTCCCTGAATGGGGAAATACCGGGCCATTCTGACTTTGGAGGGCCCGGTATTTCCCCATTCAGGGAACCCGGACCATCCCCATTACCATTTGAGCCCCCATAGGGCTCAATGGGAATGGGGAACATGCTAACAACGGGCCCGTTAATGACGGGCCCGTTGTTAGCATGCTGGTCCCCTCGCGGGACCCGCAAAGGACGTTAGTCTGACCAGACGTCCAGAGCTCGTCCCGCGAGGGGACCTCATAATGAGGTGGTACGGGGTTAACGGCGCCGGCACCTTTACCAGCACCGTTAACCCCTTACCACCTCACTTGTAATGAGGCCCATTGATTAGTTTAGTTATAAAGGGAGAGAGGTCTCTTGCAGCATCTTTAATGATTTGGGCCGGGCATTTGTCACCTTGGCAGTTAGATGGTTTGAGGGACAGTATGATTTTTTCAACCTTGATGATGGATACTTTGGAAAAACTAAAGCATTTTTCAGGCTTCGTGCCCATAGTATTACTGGCAGAACTAGCTAGGTTGGGTAAATTCGCTTTTTTCTTAGTGATCTTGGTTTGGAGCAAAATTATTTTATTCATTAGTGCGTTCTGAATATCTGCACACCAAAGTTTATCTTTTACGCAGTTGTCTGCAAGTGGTATGGGGGATTCCAGTTTTTTAAATATGATGAAAAGTTCTTTTGTACTTGATTTAGCCTTGGTTTACTTTTTCTCATTTTTAATGGGGCGATCTTGTCTAAGGCTTTAGTCATCGCGTTATTATATTCATTTACCAAGGTATCTGGGTCCGAGGTATCAGCAAGTGAATTGAGGGTGGGTATGATCAGTGGCATAACATTGTCCGCTGTAATATTCTTTTTGTTCCTGGTGAGGATGGGTGGAGCTATTGGTGTGTGTGGAGTGGTGGAAGTTTTGCGTGCCAGGGTAAGGAGAGGAGGCATGATCGGTCCAGAATTGGGGGGTTATGGAGGTAATAGAGGCAGTGCAGCTCAGGTCAGCGACCCAGTCTAGGATCCTACCTTGGTTGTGCGTGGGTGAGGTAACTCTTTGGGTGAAGCCAAGTTCAGTGAACATGTTAGATATAATGGTAGTTTGCTGGTCATTTGGGTTGTTTAGCCCCAAGTTGAAATCTCCTAATACTAATATTTGAGACGTAGTTTTCAGGTTATCCGATAGGATTATAGATATATCCTCCTCAAAGGTGCCAAGGGTGCCTGGTGGCCTATAGATAAGGTGGATAGTTAAGTGTTTGAGAATTAGAGAGGGAGAGTTTTGCAGTAAGAGATTCACAGGATTTAAGGTTAAGTGGGGGTGCTAGTTTCATGGAGAGGGAGGATTTAGCTATGATAGCAATGCCTCTGCCTCTGGTGTTAGCCCTGTCAGTTCTGAGTATCATATAATTATCAGTAACTGCAAGTCAGACTTGGCATTAAAGGAGGGACCCACTAAGGGACCTCGGAATAGGGCGCAAAGGGTTTACCGGCACAGGTGTCCTTACCGGTGCCGGTAATCCCTTTGCGCCCAACTCGGAATGAGGCCCAAAGTCTTCGGAGCAGATTAGGTCAGCTATTTCTGTGGCATGTGCCACCAGAGATCTGGCGTTAATAAGAGCGCACTTGTAGTCCGGAGAGTTGTGGGTAGGCGGGAGATTCAGTCAATTAGCTTGATGAGCAGTCGGCTGGTTGGGGTCAAAAGGTTGAGTAGGCATTGGTTGGTTTGTAGGCAAGCAGGTTTTGGACAGAAGTGGGCGTACGGTGGATTTGGATTTAATCATATTCTTGTGAGATATTTATCACATAGGTCTTCTCTCAGGGGTCTGCTAGTCTTCCTTACATTAGCTAATGGCTCATGAAGTTTGATTAGTCTAGAGCGGAGTTTTAGATTTCTTGATTGCGTGTTGCAAGGGAGATTCATTTTCCCTAGGCCGCTAATAAGGTTCTGCTGATCCAGTAGTTCAGTTTTAGCGGTATAGTGGATATACAGGCATGGTTTGGAGACCTCTATGGGTGTATAGGGTTTGGTAGCTGTGATGTGTCTGGCATTGGGGTTCAGCTGGAATAAGTAGGGGGGGTAAGAGTAATCCACAAGAAGTATCCTATTGCTTCCCCAGGGAGGAGCTGATAGGTAGTTGTGTCCTGTGAGGCCAACTATGAGGTCTAGACTCGAAAAGGTTCAGGGGAGGAGGTGTAGTAGTACAAGGGCGGCGGACATATTGTATTAAGGTGAAGTCTATGTGCTGCTAAATAAGCAAAGCAACAGGTCCGTTCACACAGAGTTACGTAGATACAGATAGGCATGGGGTCAGTTTCCTAGCAGGTTACAATTAGTTGTGTGAGATCAAGGTGCAAAGGAAGCATGCGGGCCAAGTGAGCAGGGTTATGTGGTCGAAAGAGTATCCCTGAAAGAGCAGTCTGATTGTCCAAATGAGCCATAGGTTGATAACATGTGTAAGCAACAGTGCGGGTGGATGTAAGCCTGCTAAATAGTGACAGAAGGGGAAGAGCAAGGTACTTGCGTTATCACATGAAGGATGCATGAGTTCATAAAGTAGTTGCACAAGTGATATAGTCAGTAATGGCAAGATTTATATTGCAGTATACATTACAGTGACGTATAAATTTAGCTATCAGCCGTAGCATGTGATGCCTGCTAAGTGGAACAATGGCATCGATACAATTGTCAGGGCACTCAGACATGCAAGAAAGCAGTTATGGGCAATACAACATGCAGCAGTAGGCACAATGTGGTGCAGGCAAACTGAAGACAATAGTACTAAACCTATGTCAAGGATTGTTACCGGCATTAACAAGCATCAAAGATAAGGTAGCGTAGTTTGGGAGTCTAGCGATATCTAAAGAACGCAGAGGTATTGCAAGTAATACATTTACGACATGGCGCAAGGCAATCACGAGACAATATCTAAGTCTCGGAGGCTGGAGAGATATTGGGGGTCATTACAACCATGGTGGTAGGGGTTAATGGGGCCGGTAGAGCTGCCGGCCCTGTTAACCCCCTACCGCCTCATTACGTGTTCTGCTCGCGGGACCCGCTAAGGACGCCTGGTTTTACCAGGCGTCCTTAGCGGGTCCCGCGAGCAGACCCGCGAGCGGTCCAGCATGCTAACAACAGGCCCTTTATTAACGGGCCTGTTGTTAGCATACTCCCCATTCCCATTGAGCCCTATGGGGGCTCGAATGGGAATGGGGATTGGTTCCAGGAATGGGGAAATACCGGGCCTTACAAGGTCGGAATGGCCCTGTATTTCCCCATTCCAGGAACCCGGACACGGTACCCAGAATGGGGGTAGCCATGCCTCAAATAGCGGCATTGCTACATCCAAGATCGTAATGACCTCCATTGTACGATATATAGGTAACTATTGTAAGCTATAGTAAAGTTAGATAGGCTGGTATGTCCATTTACAGTAGTTCGAAACTATGCGTGCAACGTTCTGATCAGAGGTGAATTTCGCTGTAGTGCCGATTAATCCGGTCGTGCTGGTTTGGCTCATATTGCTGCTAGCGCGTGTGTCTCCTCATTTGTTGCCCACACAGTGAGTGGGAGACACATTTGGATTTAACACACCGCCTTTGCCTCAGTGTGGCACTAAGTTGGCGATGAATCCAGTTATCTAGAAGATATTAGCATACTTGGAATGAAAATGGTAGAGTTCTACTTACAGGAATAGAGTAGAAGCGGGGTTAGTTCTCCTTGCGTCCTGTCGCGGACAGATGCAGACCGGCCCTTTTGAGCCTGGCCCTTCTGTAAAGCGGCCGGCTTCCGCCTCCGGTTTGTGGCTCGTCTATAAATAAAGCTGTTAGCCTATCAGGGGCTCACCGAATTCAGTTGAGACTATCGGCCATATTGGAATGTTGCAGTTGGCTCGTTGGGTAATCGGAAGGGGATCGGGATGCCTGGTATTATCAGTAAATAAGCAGTAACAGCTCCAGCTGAGGTAGCAGAGCATGGCTTACTTCATGATTATCGAGATTGGGTGAACAATCTGCATCAATCCACATTCAGAGGGTTGGGACGAGGTCTGGTAGAGGAGAGGGCTCCTGACCTTCATGTGTCAGCTGCAGTCACCTAATTTTCCTTGTCCCAGTATGCCAATAGTAATCTGTTACATTAACTGCATCCCTCTCTTCCTCGTCCCTGTACCCCAAAAGTATTCTTAATTTTACTGACTCCTCCCTCTTACTCGTCCCAGGACCCTATTAATAATCTTACTTTAACCACCACCTCCATCATTCTCGTCCCAGTGCTCCAACAGTATTCCTACAATTACTATGAAATGGTAATTCTACAATTACCGCAACCTCCCTGTTTCTCATCCTAGCACCCCAAAAATGATCAAACCTTTTCCTGCCACCTCTCTCTTTCTCATTCAAGTACCTCGATAGTAATCCTGCCATGGCCGCCACCTCCATAGTCCTCGTACCAGTATCCCAATAGTAATCCTACCTGTATCACCACCTCCCTCTTCCTCGTGCTAGTAACCCATAAGTGATCCTGACTTTACCGTCACCACCCTCTCCCTTGTGCTAGTACTCCATAAGTAATACTAGTGAATAGGAGGGCCCTGCATCCTCCATAACCTTTGGAGTGAGGTACTGGAGACCAGCCACAGAGGGAGAACAGATGCCAGGCTGTATTTCAAAATCATCTTTATTGCATCATAGGATAGCAAGGAAACAACAGCAATGAGCTCCCAACAACAGCTCCTTTTATATTTTTCCAAGGCTGATGACACTTTACATTTTATAACGCAATACATTGTGATTGGCTCTTGCAATTAAAGACAAGCCCTTATTTGCCTGTGATCGGCTGGCTTAACTGCCACTCATCAAGTCCACATGACATAATTTGGCATGTATGGATTGACTGACACTAGATATGATAGCCTGTGTGAGACTCGACTGAAAACTCATTATAAATCCTTTAATGTCTGGAAAGGTAGCGGTCCTTATCAGATCACCAGAGTCTTTTTGGCAGGCTACACTGTGAGAACTGCCATGAGTTCAGCACATTTGTTGCTAGTTTAAACAGCTGTTCTGTCCAATTGGTACTTTCCCCGACCTCTAATCAGCCCCCACGACCCATCAATGTCAGAGATTCCTGCCAAGAAATTCTAAATATATATACTAGCTGCAGTGAACTGACAATTAACTGCTATTGGATTACTGCCAAAGAATTACTCATACTGCATGAATAAGGGTTTTGCTGCCATCTTGTTTTCCAGCATCCATTTTAGAATTTAGTTGACTATTCTCTAGTCTGAATGTTCTGTGCCACTACCAATGGAGAGTTTATTATTTACTTTTGGGCATAGCTCAGTTTCTGTTCAGTTTTCAGATATTCATAATATATGTATAATGCCTGTGATACCCTCAACTGCGTGGGGCATTCTGACACTAAAAAATATATGTCACCCTAAAATGTGTTTTTTTGTCCTAAAAAGCACTACAATTCTGATTTTTGCAATACTGGAACTATTGATCAGCCTGACAAGTTATCTGCATTCAATTTGAGGGGGTGGGGTCTAACACCTCCACTACACTACCTTACTGCCACCTCCCTCTTCCTTGTCCCTGTACACCAATGGTAATCCTATCTTTACCACCACCCTATTTCTCATCCCAGTACCCCAATAGTAATCCCACCTTTACCACCACCCCATCTTCCTCGTTCTACTACACCAATAGTAATCCTACCTTTACCTGCACCTCCCTCTTCCTTGTCCCACCATCCCAATAGTAATCCTAGCTTTACCACCACCTCCCTTTCCCTCATCCCAGTACCCCATGTGGTGAACCAAAAGAAGGAGTCTCACTAAGTACTGACATTTTCAAAGGGTGTTCATTTAAATAACAGATAAAACCTATCTGGCTCTACTGCTATGAGGGAAGTTCCTTGCCTAACAAAACTAAAAGTAAGGGTGCTTGTCAAAGTCCAAAATAATAGTTCTTAGTCAAATCCTTTTATCTTACTGGCCCTACCTATAACAAATAGGAGGCTGGAGCAATAGCCTCTGTCCTTGGCTTCTTGCTAGGTGTGAGGAATTTGACCATCCACACGGCTTTTCCAGGCTCCCCATAACCCTGGAGGCTCTCCAACCTCGACTATGAATGTCTCTCAGTTTCTCCGGGCTCTCCAAAGCCCTCAGGCACTTTTGTAGGTTTGCTTTATTCCAATTTCGGTAGGGCATCTGCCCGCATGGGTATTCTCGGCTCACTCTCGTTCAGGTTTTGTCAGCTCCCGTACCCTTGTGGTTTCTCCAGCCTCAAAGATGATTAGTTTGTGAATTTTCAGGGCTCGCCAAAGCCCTGTGGCCCTCTGATAACCTTGCTTTAGAAGGCCTTGGTCAGTCGTCTGCCTGTTTGGGTTTTGTAGCTTTCCTAGCTTCTGCTATCATTGTTCGCCCTCATCAACAGCCTTATCTCTTTGGGAGTGCTCACCTCCCTTCCGCTGCTCGGCTTGGAAGCTTATACACTTCTCATGCAGAGATCAGAGATCTGTTCTCTCCGCTGCGGTCTAGTCTCTGTGTCAGCTAATCGGCCTGAGGGCCCATTACAGTTTCCGTGTGGTCATGCCACCATGCAAGGCGGTTTCTATACCATCTCCGTCTCGATTTTGACCTTGGATCCTTGGCCAGTCAGGACGCCAGCATTTCGTCATCAATGTAGCGATTCAGCTGCTCTCCACGCTGCCGCTGGCTCAGCAGTCTAGCATGGCTCTGCCCGCCAGGACGTACTTCTGTCAGAGGCTCACCTCTGCGTAGGATTCTCTCTCCTCCATTCCAAGTTCTTTGTTCTTTTATGTACTCATCACAAACAAAAGGGCTGTGTAGCCACTCTTTGACTGTGCACTGCAGTTGTATTTCAGCATTACCTCAAGCCAAAGAGATTGAAGAAATGTCTTAATCAGGAGAATCAAAATTAGAAGTGAGAACAGTCTTTCTGATTCCCATGTGGGCAGATAATGTACACTGGACCAGGAGTTCCTTACCAGAATGGGAGTCCGTATCCGCAAAAAGGGGAGTCACTCCCAGTCCTGCCCCACTTAACGAGACCCCTATGGGGGTATTGCAGAGCAGGACCACCTCCCTAGCCTCAAAGGGGATGGCTTCCCTCTGGGGAGAAGGAAAGAACAGTCCAGATTCGTCACACCCAATAGTAAATCATCCTTCACCACCACCTCCCTCTTCCTAGTACTGCAATAGTAAACCTACATTTACCTCCACCTCTCTCATCCTTGTCCCAGTACCCCAATAGTGATTTTAGGTTTACCGCTACCTACCTCTTCCTCATCCCAATACTCCATTAGTAATCTGTTGCATATCCCCCACCTCCCTCTTCCATGTGCCAGTACCATTTCATTTCATTTGATCTTTCATTACCACCACTTACCTCTTCCTTGTCTCAGTGCCCTATTAGTAATCCTGCCCCTTTCCTCTTCCTCCTCCCAGTACTCCTTCACCCCCACCACCTTTATCTTCATCCCAGTACCCCAATAACCTCTCCTCCCTCTTCCTCGGCCCAGTACCCCATTAGTAATCCAACCTTTACCACCACCTCTCTCTTCCTCGTCCCAGTACCACAATAGGCATCTGTTGCATATTCCCCACCGCCCTCTCATTTGAGTACCCCATTAGTAATTTGACCAGATGCCTTGGGAAGTGGTTTTCTTGAAAGGTGCTCTTTCCTTCTGAAGGCCACCCTGTTAAACAGTTTTAGAGCAATGGTAGCCATGACTGTGAACTGGACTTCCTTGAAGTCTTTGCTTTTCTCTATCCAGAGCTTCAAGTGGGCTACTTATTTCTCGTCATTGGTCCTGCCGCTCATAGAGCATAGCCTGAGGAGCTGAAATAAAACATTGTCACATTAAAAGAAACAAAGAGAGTTCTGGTTATCACCCACACAAAATGCATAGGGGAAAGAGAAGTCAAAGACATCAGAATAAAGCATAGTTATAATTAGATAATTGAACAGTGTCCTGGTTACCACCCAAGCTTTGTGCACCAGGGTTTAGGGGGGGGAGGAGGGACGGGATCCTAAGGAGTCAGAATCAGATATGGTTAAGCAGTGCCCTAATGAATAGTACACAAGGAAAGGGAGTTCATCATGAAAGCCCATAACCATCAAGCGAGATTAAGTGGGAAGGAAGAGACATTGCGGTATCAGATTTTGAATTTATCCATGCATACCCCAACTCGGCATGCATACAGGTAGAGGGATATTTAGAGAAGTCCAGTAACTCAATTTACTGTCCTCGACTTCCAGCCCAGAGGACAGAGCAGATGACACCATTACCTTGATTACATGATCTCATAACAGAATCGACTTTAGCTGCTACACAATTCTCTCATCATCCTCTTAAAGCAGCGCATCTATTATCTCGCAAAAATATCTAAAGTTAAGCACAAGCAAAAGAGACTGTTACTGTAGCAAGAGTGTTGGGTCAGCATGAAAGTGCTGGACTGTTACTATGGGTAAGACTGGTTTGAAAGTATGTGCACTACAGTACATGAGAAGACAGACAGACAAAGGATACACAGCTGCAACAGGCCCTCTCAACCCAACACATTCAGCACACCACCACATTTCAGACTGTAACGCTGCACTCACTCTCTACAACATACAATTATCCTTGTGCTTTCTTTTCCTATTCTGCAGGTGTGCTCTCCACCTGTTGTGGTAATGGATGAAATTCCCAGAGCATGAAACCACGGCTGAATTTCCCAGACACTGTAGCCACACTATGAAGCTCCTTCAGCTTGGTGCTCATCTCTGCCCTGATCATTTTGGCAATGGAACTGTAGAGGAGGTACCAAGCATGATTCGCACTCCAACCACCCATTTTGAAGTACCAGGAACATTCACGCCGAAATATGTGATGTATGATGAACAGATAAACCAGCAGAGAGCCGCAGTATGGCTCTGTCCAGTACCTATCAGAATAACAGCACCTGTTGAAGTACCAACACCTAGGAAAACCTGGACAGTAAGGTGCCCATTGAGGAAACCATATCGACACATGAGACAGATTGATGATTGTCAAAATGAAATCCCTGGAGAAGCTAAAACGATACTGAAGGAGGACAAATGGTGACGTCACAAGAACCAGGACTGACTCACATATAGAAGATATGATGTCCTGAGAATGATGAAAAGAGACAAAACACCATGGATAAGTGACATCACAAATCTAAAGTGAAATAATTCATGTCAAATGTCAGAAACATATGCCATGAGCGCGATGAAGATATTCAGCCAGTTTAAACATGTACATATGCACAGTTACCGCAAGAACCACAGAAAATCAGGAGGCTTGCTTATGCTTAGTAGTAAGATAGATTGCAGAAAGCGCCACCTATACATATCTAGCTCAAAAGGAGCACTTTATACAAGTATACTTTCACTATGCACAAGAGCAGAATCAACCAAAGTTTACTAAAGAAGAGAGCTTTGCAGCAAACAAATCGAGAATTAAAGACAGAGAGAGACTTAGACGAAGACAATCATACCAAGGAGGTAAGGTCGTACCGGCTGAAATAGAACAACAGTGGATACAATTAATGAAAAGAAGAACAGTGTATCCTGCGCAGAAAGGTCAAGATAAGCCACAGATGGCAGACGACTGGCAGAATAAAATAAATGAAATTGCATGAAGGAGAAGGCGATTTCACAGTGTCGAAATCACGTGACCAAGCAAGCAGAAGGGATGAAAACTTCACACCTACGCATGGACCCTTGCCATGCCCAGGCGCCTTAATTTTCCCAGACCAAGAAGCAGACTCAAGGCCAAAATACAAAGAAATAATTGACACATGACCACTGAAGTGATGATTGATTGTTGCAATAATTAAAGGGAGGCTGAGGGTGCAGACGAACTCCCTGCACCTGGCTGGCTATTCTGCATGCTGCTAAGCAAGTGGAAAAGTATGAGTGGTGTTGATGCCAACCCAATCATAAGGGATCATGTAATCTAGGGTCCTATAGTTAGTAGAACCAATGAGATGTCGTACTTTTATTTAGTGACGTCTACAGTAGCCATTTTGAAGGAAGGTGTTAGATGCCCCACCTGACATTGTTTATCCAATCTACTCTCCCCGTTACCATATACAGATATAGTACCTATATTAAAGTTACCTTCCTAGAACCAATCAAGTTGCATGCTAAATTTTAAGAAATTATACGTCAGTGTTTTTCAGTTTTTGGTATAAATACTATGTTTTTTCTGAAGTTAATTGGATTTGAAGTGAGAAGGAAGATCGAGCGATTGCTGATATTCATAAACTCCCAGTTTTTTGTACTTGTCATTAAACGGACTCCCTTTGCCAAACTATCGAGTTGTCATTAGTGATTTGATGCAAGAGTATTCATCTGCATCCCCATCCATCTCAAGGGTGCTGCTACTCATCTTAAAGTGCTGTTTGAGAAATCCCCAGTCCTTTGGGTGGGCTGGGGTCCATACGGCACACTTGGTAGCAGAGATTGATGGTTCGATTAGAATCGATTAGATAAGACACCCATTGGCCATCGACATAAGTAACTTAAGGTCCTCGGCAATATCACGAGTCCTTAGCCATCCGGCTAAGTAGACCGAGTGGCTCCCTGTAGATAGTGGATAGTCTAAAGTGTAAACACTGCAGGTTGAGGTCTGAAGGAACCTGTGCTTTCTCCCACAAACCCCTTCCCACTTCTACGAGCAGCTGATCGGACGAACAGAAAGGAGAGGCGGTAACAAAGGCAGTGATCCCGAGCATCCAGAGAGGAAAAAATGCAAACAGCGTGTGAAAAAGACTAAATGCTTTGGCAAACAGTTGCATGCCTTAGAAAAAGTAAGGGAAGGTAACGGAGGGTGGTGGGACAAAAATAACGTCAGTGTACGATTATAATGTATATATAAGGGGTAAGAAATATTGACTCGAGGGTGGCCGAGCAATATATAGAAGTACTGGGAGGATACCTGAGCATAGAGATACCAGGAAGATACCTGAGCATAGAGAGAGAGATACCAGGAGGATACCCAAGCATAGAGGATACGCCCAAATACCTAGGCTTTAATATAACACTAGAAGAAGCCTGCATTTAAAGTCCTGAATGAATAGGACGACATATGAGACCGGAATCGAAGAAAGAGGCGATCTGAAAGAAATACGCTTACATTACATGTCGGAATAATGATAGGGGCATGAGATTTATGTAGCCGGCCCGAGTCTGTCTAGTCTGTTACATCATTTTTGTGTTTTTCATTTTTTCTGACATCACGAGGTAAGAATTTTTGTTGGATAAAACGGGATTGGAGCTTGCAACGATTGGTGCTTGCTCATATTGTTGATTTTGTTTGAGAAACATAAAGCATAACAAAGTGTTATATGGGCATAAGATAAACAGATTTAAACATGGAAGACATTACACCGTTAGTACACTTGTGCAAACAGTTGCCAAAACATGCACCTAAACTGAAGAAGTAAAGTGCAGAATGGGTCAAAGGAACCGCCTACAAAATGTTTATGCCATGGCCCCAGGGCGGATCGCTATCTAAAATGGTCCTGCAACACATGAGGACATATTTACATGCCACATGTACTGGCAAAAAGTTAGATAAATGCATAGCTAGTTTAGAGCTTTGGAAGATTTACCAAGAGGAAAAGGAGGAGGAGCCGCCGTTAGATTGGATACTTAACATATGCACAGAGGGGGGTGAAACGCCTTCTGCGCCACCCGGCCTGGCTGAAACAACAAGCAAAGTCAGTAAAGACGAAGGATTATACCTGTTGAGGGAGCTTAAAGCAGCCATGTGATATAGCAACCCGGCATATGAGTCACCAGCGCAAAGTAGTGACGAAAGCCCAGAGAAGGACAGAGAAAGAGATATTACCTGCAAAGTCCTAAGGGACAAGGAGAGACGCGAGAAAGAAAAAGGAGACCAGGCACAAACAAGTACATCTCTAGATACAGATAGAGAGAGAAAGAGATGGAAAGAAGATGAGGACAGAACTGATGAGATGGCATTCACACAGAACGAATGGATGGGAGGTCAGATTTGTTTGAAACTCGATGGTAAAGGCATTGAGGACGTGTGACAAAAGGGAGAGTCAGACGATTCAAAATGGAAAGAGAAGGAAAAGGAAAAAGGATTAAGAGATGAAAGAATCAGGAAAAAAGATAGACAGAGACGAGAGCAGCTGTATGGCGAAGAGCAAGAAAGGAAATGCGATCAAAAGCCAAGAGCAGCTAATGATCAGGACAGGCAGGAACAACGAAGAATAGAAGAAGAAGAACAAAAGTTGCGGGAGAAGAAAATAAAGAGAGAATAAAGAGACAAAGGGCAAATGAACGTAAAGATGCGAAGAGGCAGGAAGAAGATAGAGTCAGAGAGGAAGCGAGAAAGTGTAGAAAGTTTGGTGATGACATAGAACGCAAGCGAAGACAGAGGGCACGGGATCTTGAATATCTGGAAAGAGAGGTTAAGAAACCCGATCCAGTAGTAGACTGGGAGGACACAGAAGAATTCACTCAGCATGGGACAAAGTTATTTATGGATTAGGACAGCTCACTGGGAAACCTGATGTGTTCTAGCTTATCAGTGACACCAGACCCTCACGAGGAACCATGGGTAGATGTCCTCATAGGGGATAAGAATATTCTGCTTAGTTGACACAGGTGCAACACGCTCGTGTATACGTGAAGGCATGTTTTACTTGTCCGGTGATGCCATAATTACTCAGGGCTTAACAGGAGCAACAAGTCATGTTCCTTTTACGAAAGAACTTCCAGTCTCTATAGGATAATGTGACATGAATTTGCCACTGCTATATTCAAGACAGACCCCAGTAAATATATTGGGACGAGACCTAATGACAAAGTTAAACATGACGATCTCATTCACGAAGAAGGGCATAGTATGTTCAACTACAGGAATGCATTATTTGAATGCATGCGAAATGATTAGAGCATACACGGGACAAAAAGCTATGAGAGCTGTTCCATTGGAACCAGAAATATTCGCATATGGAGTGCGTATATTAATGGCAGGGCTACCAGGCCTTGCTGACAAAACCATGAGAACCCCCAGTGAATTAATTTTTATTTAGGCTGAGAATACCCATGCATGAGGAAAAGGGAAAAGTGTTTCCCTTGACAATACACACAGCCATAGTGCGAGAAAAATGGCACTGATCAATGGTTGTGATGATGAAGGCAGACAATGGTGCACAGTAATTGCCATTAAAGCAGGGTACAGATTGACTGACGTCACTGATGATGATCTGTTCGACAAACAAACAAGTGTAGATGAAACAACAGTGAGGTTAATCTCGTTTACTGAGTGAAAATGATTAAAAGAGAGGTGCCCCAGAGAATGATGTTGGCACAAAAAGTCCCAAATATTTTGATGAGGACATGACCAAGGTGCCTGTCTTAGGGTGGACTACAGCTCTTATACCAAGCCCTTAATACAAGCCCTAAAGGAGGCACAGGGGATGAAAGAAAACATTGAATGGACCGAGGCCATGGAAGAAGGATTTATCGAACTGAAGAGGGCCATTTGCACGGCACCAGTTTTAGGAATTCCCAATTATGCAGAGGAATTATACCTGTTTTCACACACGAATGGCAGTGTTATGACAGCAGTACTCACACAGAGAACCACGTTAGGGTACAAGCACCTGGCATACTACAGTGGATATTTGGACCCACTGATGAGAGGTCACTTTCCGTATGAACAAAGTTTAGCTGCCGCAGAATTTGCCATAGAGAAGGCTACAACCACTGTGATGGGAGGCTCAATGACGTTCGTCGAGCATGCACTATTTGCTATTCTAGAGAAGCCAAAAGGCACCTTGACCTCTCTGAGAGCTTCTGCATATGGAGTGATCATATCAAATCCATCGATTAAGATAATTCGATGTAAGATAGTGAACCCAGCTATGTTTATAGCAGAGCCAGTCACTGAAGGAGAGCCGATCCATGACTGCGTGAACTATGAAGAATTTTATGATGAGATTCCCAGAGCGAAAGAAAATGCCTTAGCAGAAGGAGAAATTGTCTTCGTTGACGGTTCTTGGAGAATCAATCAAAATGATGGGCAGAGATACACAGGTACCACTGTAATGAAGCACACAGCAAATGGAGAGTTTCGAGTACTTATTAGTTCACGATTACCATCCCATTATTCAGCACAGGCAGCAGAATTGTTGGCGTTGATACTCGCACTCGAGAATCATGCAGACCAGGAAGTGACAGTGTACAGTGACTCCACCTATGTGACATCAACAGTGCACGCAGGCCGAGCGTGCTGGAAAAGAAGGGGCTACCTCTGAGTAGATGGCACGCCAGTGCAGCACACAGCCCTATTGGACAGGCTCATTAAGGCACTACAGCTCCCAGTGGGCATAGCGGTTGTGAAATGTGCTGCCCACACAAAAAGGACAGACTTTATCTCACGAGGAAATCAAGCAGCAGACACAGAAGCCAAGCGTGTGTCGACCAAAGACGAAGTTATAATGAATGTGGAAATCACTGATGTGCATGAGAGAATGATTGTTGCATGAAGCGTACCTGAAGGTTATAGTAACATGGGGCAAACCCAGTTAATGGAACTTCAAGGGGAGGCACCACATGAAAGAAAATAATCTTTGGAAGCAGCAACGGTGTTCTTTAAACCCCTCCGAGAGCTTGTGGCGACAAGACAGCACTGGTAAACCGGTGATGCCTATAGCCCTATTGAAAATAGCATTGGAACAGTTGCATTATCCAGCACACATGACAAAAGAGAATCTAGCAGCGATGATTGCTGAAGACTGGTTTATAACAAACTTTGCAGAGTACGTTGGATTTTTTATGATGAACTGTATAATATGCCAACAGTTCACTGCTGGGCATACACTTTGAATAATTAGAGGAGTCATTCTAGGCCCAATGGACCTTTTCAGCACTTGCATGTCGATTATGTTGATATGATTCAAGTATGTAACCGCTACAGGTACCTAATTGTTGTGGTGTGTCCATTCTCTAGATGGATAGACGCAGGTCCATGTACACACCCAGACTCTACCTCTACGGACACATTTCTGGTGAGGGAGGTATTTCCCAGATGGGGAGTGTGTGAGGTCATGAGGTCAGATAATGGTCCCCACTTTGTTAATGCAGTATTTAAACAGATTGGCTTGCTGCTTGGTATAAAGCACAAGTTCTCTTCAGCGTATCATCCTCAAGGTAATGGGATATGCGAGAAGCTCAACAGCTTGTTAAAGGAAAGGATAGCCAAGTTGAAGCTTACTCTAAAGAAGGGGTGGCTACACTGCCTTCCATTGGCACTGTATGCGCTCAGAAACCAGCCTTGTTCTGACCACCACCTTACGCCGCATGAAATCATAACAGACAGAAGGATGCACACGACACTGACACCCCAAGATAGAGCTAGTTGTGATGCTCAGCCAACAGGGGAAGTTTTAGGATATGAAATGCAAAATTACTTTAACTGCATGACATCTTGTTTAACTGTAATTTCAGGACAGCTGCAGCGACGAAAAAAAGGGTGCAGGGCAGCACAGAACACAGAAGGAGATACTACAATAGACCAAGTTCAGGGTTTACGTGTTCCACAACTGTTCCCTGGGGACACGGTCCTGGTGAGAAACCACACTAGAAAGAGGTGGGACGAGCCAAGGTTCAACGGTCCATTCAGAGTGGAGGACGTCACTCCCTCTGCAGTCAAGTTACAAGGAAGAAGAGCATGGATGTTCTTGGGTGACATCAAGCCATACATCAGAGAAGACCCTCTGCCCACACCCCAACGTGTAGAGACTACAGACGACGGGGAACAAGCACAGCACATGCAGACGTGATCCATGACGAGGAAGAAGGACGCATGACCAACAAAACAAAGACAAAGAACTTTTGTGCAGGTTGTGGCTTAAAACTGGACATTTTCTCTGAGCAAAAAAGGGGATAAGGACATAAACACGGACACTCTGTGCATCCTAGTTGCAGGGTGAAGAAGAAAAGTATACGTATAAGCCACAACATAGTTTGTTGACTTTGAACTTTGGACTAAAGCATACTGAAGCCTTGATAAGAAAAGGATATGACAAATTTTGATTGAGGACACGCCAATTGGAAACAAATACAGAATCCAGGCTCTTTTCATACAGAAACCTTATTTGGACTCACTTATGGTGTCACACAGTAGTGATGTCACTAAAGACATTTTGGTCTACTTTGAGTTAGTACTGAGGTCATACCCATCGATAGTGGGAAGGCTCACTAACATTACAGAATTTCTTCAAGACCCTGAAAACGAAAAGACAATAAGGAGGCTGCTCATTGTGATTGCCGAGCAGTTCCTTTTGCTTCCGGAGCATAGTGAGGACAAACAAATGTCCCAAGCAGAAGAAGCAGTGAATAGGCTTGTCAGCGTGCTATTCTTTCGCTTAATCGAAGACTGTCCAGATCTTGTTGGGAGACACACTGACGTCTTGACATTTCTTCGAGATTCAGCAAACACACAACGTTGAGTATAATCCTGAACGGAATCATAATTCAGGTTGCTCTTCAAGCTCACCGAAATCACAGAAGTTGCTCATCGTGATTGCCTAGCAGTTCCTTTTACAGGGAAGACAAGACAAATGTCCCTGCGACCAGAAGATAGCAGACTAGCAAGCAATGTGTTTTTCCGTCTGATTGTGGATTTTCCAGAACTTGTGGGGAGGCCTTCCATTGTTGACGTCCTCACTTTCATCAGAGACCCAGCGAATTCTACACAAACGAGCATGCTCCTGCATGGTATTGTAATGCAAGTCTAACTCTCTACTCATCATCAGAATTACCAGAGAAGATTGTACATTTTCCGCCGAGGGCCACATCGAGGAAGTGTTGACAAAGAACACACTTTTGCTGACAGGGAGGCAACATATGTTCTGGAATGAAATAGATAAGAGGCATTGACTGGGAGCTTGTTTATTTTGAACACGCAAACTAAGAGACTTGCTGAGCTTATTACCTTATGTTGAAATTTTCGTATACAGAAGAGAGAACGGTCTATTATTCAGGCAAAGAAGGACAATCGTCCCAGTACCTGCAACCTACGAGCAGAGACAGCAGAATCCAGAGATAATATTACCTAGCATGTATTAAAGAGTTTGTTTTCTTTCCTTAAATGATGGAGATGGGCAACCAAAGTAGTACTGTTGTCATCCCTCAGGTGGAGAGGCGCTCATACTGTTCCAGTAATAAGTGTTGTAGACTAATTTATAGGGGAATTATGTACCTATGCATTATATTCATCATTGTTTTACTGTCACTGACGATTTGAACTGCATTTTTTATTGGTGCACATATTGTTCTGATTCCAGTGCACAAACCTAATGATGCAAGCATGAAACCCACAACAGTGTCCAGACCTTACATAGTCATTCCAGTCCCTAGAATGCCTGATAGCGGAATGAGTGAACTTGAAATGGATGTGATAAACAATAAAACACACACACATGTGGTAACCAACAAGTTGAAAAACCGGAGACAGGGTTGGCAGAGTAAACATGAGAAACAATTAATGAAAGACATGCACACGCAAACGATGAGTGCACATACACCAGGTTTAGTGTCAATAACTTCAGAACCACAGTCCAAAGAAGGGGAGACGTTTGGACAACCTACTATGAGAAGTTCCACACCAAGCGAAGTAAAAAGACAAATGGAGAAAGCTGAACTTTTAAAGAGACAAAATGAGTTGGAGAATTAACAAACAGAGACAGCATTGACAAGCACACCTAATCCAATGAAGAGAACAAGCACAAGTCCTGCAAATCTATCACATGCGGAGATGATAGCAGAATCAATTTGGCCTTTTATAACCTGAGCCAGGAAAAGACAAGAGGACAAGGAAAGAATTGCCAGACTTTCTCCTACTCAAATGGTACAAATGAAGATGCCTGGACCATTGATTGGAGATGCATGAGAATCCTCCAGTGGGAAGAAGCTACATGCATGCTATTAAGGATTTGATGATAGCAAACTACATGAAAACCTTAAGAATCAGAAGAAGCACACAAGAAAACAATAACAAACTAAATGACTACCTGGACAGCACAGCACACTTGGGAAATAACATCTGGTAGCAACATATGAAAGAAGTTGGACGGCGAAATTCCGAGGAGGAATGCTTTGTTTGTTCACTCTTACATACAGCATGGGGAAATCGAAGATCTTCGTAGCTGTGGAAATAGATGTCCAGACAGCCCACTGCCTATCACACATAGCAATGTGCAAGACCAGCGGCCAGTTTATGGGAAGTGATGCTTCACTAAAGTAGGCAACTGAATCAACTGACCCAAATGAAGACGATTATGTCCAGGACATAAAGACAAGAAACAATGGAAAAACAAAGCACATTGTGATCAGATATGAAAAGCCTGGAGTTAAAGGAGCAGAGATCAGAAGAGAGGCAAATCAAAAACTGAACGTTCAAGGAAAAACTCCAGAAGAAGCTCGGAGTTGGAAGAACAGAGGCCAAATGCAAATTTGGGGAACAGTGATTTCACCAGACGATGGGAGAAAGGAGTAATGATCTGTAGAGCATGGATGGTCATCGGTTGTTACCAGCCTACCATTGACATAGTACAGAATGGATGCAAGCCATTATGGCCAAAACTTGCTAAGACAGAAGAGGACCCTTGCAGATAGTGCCATTGGAGAGCCCCAAATTCTGCTTCAGGAATAATGGCATAATAAAAATGGGAGAGAATCAGAACTCTGAACGAGTATTTGACGCTCCAGGAATGGTACACGGTACTGCAGTGATCATGGATCATTATTGGGCATGTGGATCCAAAGCTTATATCAGGCTGCTGAAGAATAGGGGAGATATATGCACACTGGTGAATGTCCATGTTCCAGCGTTGGTGATTCCAAAAAGTGATCTGAATATTGACAGTTTCCCGAAAGCAGATGCTCACCTGAGGAAGAAGAGATCTGTGGAACTAATGAGCCAAATGAAGAGATAGAATTACTTTTCTGTCAAATCAGAAGAAGCTTTTCATGCGATCCCGTATGAACACAGGCTGTTCAGCCTAACCTCATCAGTGTTCATGACAATTTTTATGCCAAGAGTTCAGGTTGGAGCAAATACTAAATGGTTGCAGATAACCAGATGCGAGTTACTGCAGACCATTAACTTGACAATAAAAGGATTCAATGCAATCAAGGAAGTTGAGGGCCATTCGACTAATGACTCTCCAAAAAAGATATGTCCTTGACATGCTCACAGCTATGGATGGAGGTGTTTTTGCAAAAATCGGAGAATCATGTTGCACATTTATACCATCTCACGACGACGAAAATGTAACCTTAACAGAGGCCATAGGTATGCTGACGAAACTACAGAATCAGATGATTGATGAAACTGATGAAGTTGACAACGACAGCTGGTTTGGATCACTATTTTCATGGGTTCCGCAACGGATGGCAGATGCATTCAAATTCCTAGCAGCCCTGCTAGTGATGATATTGCTCGAGTTCTGTGTTATCAAGATAATAATCTCACAGTGCCAGAAAACTGCAAAAAAAGCCATAGGGATGAAGATCATGATTGATGTCGAGTCAGGATGGAAGCCCAAGGACCTGACTGATGAAGAAATAAGAGACTTTGTGAAAGCTAGCATTTATGCACCAGAAGGAACAAAGTTTCGGTATCCAAGAAAACACAGACATTATGTGGGAAGATGGATCTATTACAGTCCAAGTGGGCAATGTTAACTTATGACATGGAACAAAAATGAGCACGTAAGAACAGAAGGAAGCTTGAAGGGAGTCATAAAGATATGGACCCCAAAGAGACATTTCTTCAGACCTCTATGTGTGGACCCAGAAGATGAAATAACAATGAATCCAGAGGATAGGAAGTAAAGGTCGATCCAAAAGAAGAAGTGAAAGTGGTCGATGAATCGCCCAGAGGGGGGAGAGTAGAGGAGGTACCAAGCACGATTCGCACTCCAACCACCCATTCTGAAGTACCAGGAACATTCACGCCAAAATGTGTGACATATGATGAACAGATAAACCAGCAGAGAGCCGCAGTAGGGCTCTGTCCAGTACCTATCAGAATAACAGCACCTGTTGAAGTACCAACACCTAAGAAAACCTGGACAGTAAGGTACCCATTGAGGAAACCATATCGACACATGAGACAGAATGATGATTGTCAGAATGCAATCCCTGAAGAAGCTAAAACGATACTGAAGGAGGACGAATGGTAACGTCACAAGAATCCGGACTGACTCACATATAGAAGATATGATGTCCTGAGAATGATGAAAAGAGACAAAACACCATGGATAAGTGACAGCCGAATCTAAAGCAAAATAATTAATGTCAAATGTCAGAAACTTATGCCATGAGCGTGATGAAGATATTCAGCCAGTTAAAACGTGTACATATGCACAGTAACCGCAAGAAGAACAGAAAATCGGGAGGCTTGCTTATGCCTAATAGTAAGATAGATTGCGGCAAGTGCCACCTATACATATCTACCTCAAAAGGAGCACATTATACAAGTATACTTCCACTATGCACAAGAGCAGAATCGACCAAAGGTTACTAAAGGTCTCAAGAGGAGAGCTTTGCAGCAAACAAATCGAGAATTAAAGACAGAGAGAGACTCAGACGAAGACAATCATGTCAAGAAGCCAAGGTCGTACTGGCTGAAACAGACCAACATTGGATACAATTAATGGAAAGAAGAACAGTGTATCCTGCGCAGAAAGGTCAAGATAAGCCACATATGGCAGACGACTGGCAGAATAAAATCAAATGCACGAAATTGCATGAAGGAGAAGACCATTTCACAGTGTCGAAATCACGTGACCAAGCAAGCAGAAGGGATGAAACGTTCACACCTACGCATGGACCCTTGCCATGCCCAGGCGCCTTAACTTTCCCAAACCAAAAAGCAGACTCAAGGCTAAAATACAAAGAAATAATTGACACATGACCACTAAAGTGATGATTAATTGTTGCAATAATTAGAGGGAGGCTGGGGGTGCAGACAAACTCTATGCACCTGGCCGGCTTTTCTGCACGCTGCTAAGCAAGTGGAAAAATATGAGTTGGGTTGATGCCAACCCAATCATAAAAGACCATGTACTCCAGGGTCCTATAGTTAGTAGAACCAAGGAGACGTCATACTTTTAGTGACGTCTATAGCAGCCATTTTGAAGGTAGGGCTTACATGCCCCACCTGACATTGTTTATCCAATCCCCTCTCCCTGTTACCATATACAGATATAGGGCCTCATTACACGGATGGCGGTAGGGATTTAACGTTACCGGTAATGTATTACCGGTAACGTTAAATCCCCATGTGGATCACGACCCGGAACACCGCTATTAGCAGCACCGCTAATTACGGTGCCACTAATAGCGGGCAGGCCGCGTGCGCGCGACCCTCCATCCCGTTAATTACGCCATGCCGCTATTAGCACAGCATCACAAGGCCAGTGCACATGCTAATAGCGGCATGGTAAATCCCCCCAAACCCCTTACCGCCATGGTGCAAATACCGGCACCGCGGACCACCCGTTAAGGGAAATGAGCAGTGTTCCCACCTGCCACAGGTGGACCAAATCAGCACAGGTGAAGGCAATGGAGACTGTGGCAGCTCAAAAGGAGCACACCACACCTCTTCCCACACCCCTCCCCACACCAAGATGGTTCCAATACTGGCAGCATTACATGGCCTGGAGGACCTCATTGCAGCGCAGCTGCTACAACAACGGGCAGCACAAAGGAGACGCAGGAGGAGGAGGAGGAGGGCAAGACAGGCACAGCAGGCACCACAACGGCACCTAATCATACCACAGAGGCACCCACCAATACCCAGGATCAGAGCCAGTCCATTCAACCTGACCCCTGAGCAGATACACACCCTGTACCGTCTGGACAGTGCCACCATCACCAGCATCGTGGACATGATCCACGACGACATTGTGAGCCTCATAGACATCAGAACTGCCATCCCCCCGCTACTGAAGGTGCTGAGTGTGCTCCACTTCCTGGCCACAGGCACCTATCAGCATACAGTGGGACAGATGCATGGCATCTCACAACCAGTATTCTCACGCACGCTGAACCAGGTACTCGATGCACTCCTGAAGCATGCACCTGAACACATATCCATGCCACAGACTGCCCAGGAGATTGCAAACACAAGTTGGCTTCTATTCACTGGCAGGCATTCCAAGTTGCATCGGGGCCATCGACTGTACCCATGTGGAATTGGTGGTCCCACATCACAATGAAGTAGTGTACCGAAACAGGAAGCAATTCCACTCTATCAATGTCCAAATGGTATGTGACGCCAACAAGATAATCACACATTGCTGTGCCAGATTCCCAGGATCAACACATGATTCCATGGTTCTGCGGAACTCAACTATCCCACGCTACATGGAGCGACACACCGGACAACGTTCGTGGCTACTTGGTGAGTAGCAGGGCAAGTACATGGCAGCGTGATTTGGGGGGGGAGAGATACATACTCCAACTGGGTGTGAATGGGGGGGGAGAGATACATAATCCAACTGGGTGTGAATGGGGGGGGAGAGATACATACTCCAACTGGGTGTTGACTGGCGTCCGTAGGGAAAATGCACATACAGATGTACGCCAATGTCCTTCAGGGAAGGCCACGATGTACTTGAGAAGAACCCACATGCAATTCGAAGGTGCACAACATTGAGAGAACAATGCAGGTTGCAAAATATCACACATCCATCCACATTGCACATCATGCCACGCCACATATTACACAAATCAGCAACATGGCGTCAAGACCGTAATACAAAATCAGTGCAGCACAACATCAATCCAGCAACGCGCCCTTGAATGTATGCAAAGGGATCACCCCTAGACATAGCACTGAACCACACACCCATGGCACCACTGAAGTGATGCTTCACAGCATGGCAACATCGGTGTCAGGATGTCAGTACACTAGCAGTGTGTTACCTAATTTGGATGGGCCAGGGACACCTAAGACCTGGCCTCACCCAGGACATGTCAATTACTGTTGGAGGCATGAATGTGGCATTTCTACTTGCAGGGTCGACCTCCCCCTTGCACGTTGCTGTCACACAGACCATCTGCATGTATGCTGTCAATTCAGTACTTGAATCACAATGCAATGTCAATTTGTGTGATGTGAACAGGCCGATCTTGAGGTGAACAGTAACAGGACCCCGTTCATTCCCCCATACAGGTGATGCGGGCTATCCCCTGAAGACCTGGCTCCTCACACCTGTACGGAACCCACAGAACAGGCACGAGGAGGAATACAATCGTGCACATACCCCTACCCGCATCGTGATCGAGCAGACTTTTGGACTTTTGAAGTCACGTTTTAGGTGCATTAGCAGGTCTGGTGGTGCTCTCCTGTATGGACATGAGAAGGTGGGCAAGATCACCATGGTATGTGTCATGCTGCACAATATGTGTATCAGACAGAATGTGCCACTGCCCCCTGACGTTGAAATAGAAACACCTGATGAGGATGATGATGGTGATGAGGACGGAGGTGAAGGGGATGCAGGTGTTGCAAGAGGGGATGGCCAGGAGGGACGTGCTGTGAGACAGCATCTGATCAACCAAATATTCTGAGGAACATGTTTCCGTACTGTCACATGGATATGGGGGGTAATGCACTGGTGTATGTTTTGAAGCACGCAATGGACCCTGTCGCCAATAAAGTACACACACACAATGAAGATGTCCAAGCCTGTGTTTTGATCAGAAACCAGTGTATTGAGTGACATAAAGGTGTAGTAGTGCAAGCCCAAAATCATCCCACCACCCTTCCCCCCACAACAGACCCATAACACCCTTCCCACCACCCCCCACAACAGACCCATAACACCCTTCCCACCACCCCCCACAACAGACCCATAACACCCTTCCCACCACCCCCCTCAACAGACCCATAACACCCTCCCATCACCCCCCACCCCCCACTACAGTCCCTCATGTGTCTGCCATGTATTCCCTGGACAATGCATACAGAGGAATCTCCATCAACCCCCTATTTTCCATTGTCCTTGAAAGGATCTTGAGGGTTGCCAGACGTGCGCCTGGTGGTGCGCGATGAGCGCCGGAGGGGGCTTGTTTGTCTCGACCCGGAAGATGAGGACGGGGCAGACTGGCCTTGTTGGGAAAAGTGGCGGTCCATAGTGTCAGCCATGCGGACAAGGACCTCCCTGAGCCTCGCTATCTCATCGCATAGCCTGTCGGTGTTGGCGTCCATCCGCTCAGTGCAGTGCCTCGCCGCCTCGACAATGTTCTCTCTGAGATTGGCAGCCTCCTCAACATGCTGGCCGACCAGCACAGTCAGCTCATTTTGGTGCTGCAGGATGGTGGTGAGTTGGGGGGCAGTGCTGGGTGACCGTGCACTGGATGCTGTGCCCTCCGATGCATCCACTGCAGCAGGTGATGCTAACATGGGGGACATGATTGCAGGGTTGGTGCCCTCAACAGTCCCATCAGACCCAGGGGTCTGGAATGGCACAGGCGCTGGAGTTCCAGGGGGGCTTGGGGTGTGCATCTCCATGTGCTGGCCTAGGGTGTCCTCCGGATCGGATAGGGGGGCAGTGGCGGCTGCCTCACCAGCAGAGCTAGCCGCAGCTGATGGTGGTCCCTCAAGCTACAGCCAAAAGACTAGCTAGCCCCCAGTCCCAACAGTTCCGACATCAGCATAGCCCCGGGTCTTTTCCGGACCTAGCAACTCCCCTGATCTAAACACAGGATGTACTCTATCATTGAACGTCTGACTGCTGGCAAGAGAAGCCTTCCAATAGGCAGAATACCTTGGAATGTGCCACTGTGTGGCGCTGAGTGAACTTGGCCATTTAGCAGGAGTGGATTGACTGACTGCTGGAAGGCAGGACAGGAGCTCGGTCAGGATGTACGGCGGGTGTCTGAAACACCACTGGTTTCTCATAAACAGCAAGGGTTGATTGACCCTGCCGATGTGTGGTTTTAGCAAATCGCAACATTGTATTTTATTGGTACTTTGCTGTCTGGGTCTCAGCCTACAGGCACCGCTGGATCATGGTAGCTGGTGTTTAATTTGTCCAGGGAGAAGGCCTGGAGTCTTTACACTAAATCATTGGCATCCAGTAAATCCATTACACTAGCGCCACCTCTGGGTGCAACAAAGGTACTTCTGACAGGGCATGGCTTTGTCTTTCAAGTGCTACACTAGCACCACGTCATGAGTGCAACAAAGGTGCTTCTGACAAAATGTGGATTTGATAGCACACGCTAGTGCTATCTAGATATGCTAGTGCCCTTCTCTGAGTTCCGCAGAAGTTTGCTGAAGGAATGGTTGGAGTGTTTAGCAGGTGTTCAGCGACGGTGTATACAGTCACATTGTTGTGCCCTATTTTTGATCAAAAGTAAAAGGTTTATGGTACTCCTTTTTCACAAGGGCCAGATATTTTATTCATTATTTTATTTCAATTTTTGTTCAGTGTTGGCCCTACCCAGAGGGTCTCTGAATGCCTTGCAGGGTTCAGAAGGTGGGAGGTGAAACAGAAGTTGCAAAATATTGACAGAATGGGAAGATTAGGAAGACAAGTTGTATCAGGAGAGGCTGGATTACATGTGGGGACACAGGTATATTTTCAGGCACATTCGGAAAGTAGTAATGGAGGGTGCAGTGTGGATGTAAAGCAGTAGGATGTTCAATAGTCTGCGTGCGCACCAGGTACATGCTTCTTTTTGTGTGCATGTTAGTTTGCAGAGTGGAATGTGTAGAAGATTCTGGCTTGCGTGTCTGGTGTTTGTGTGGTTGATAGGTTTGAGTTTGTTGTGAAGGTAACATATAGTTTTGAGGTAGGTGGTTTTAAATAGAGTACTTTGATGGTAGTTTTTTGGGGCACGGAAAGCCAGTTGAGCTGCGCGAGAGCTGGGGTGATGTGTGCAGGTTTGGGTAGGTAAAGGATGAGTCTGTTTGATTCATTTTGTATGGCCTGCAGTGGGGGAGGGGTTCCACTGGGGAGTCCAGTATGGACAGCATTCCCGTGAACTAGCTTGTACAGAACCAGTGCTTGGACTGCGGTGCAGATGTTGTCAGGGGAAGGGTGTGTCTGATCTTGCAAAGAAGATGTAGTTGTAGATTGCATGTTTTGGTGACAGCAGCTATGTGATGTGTGAAGCTAATGTGTGAGTTGATTATAAAACCAAGGACCTTCACAGGTGTGCAGAGGGATAGGTGTGAGTTGTCTGTGGCAAGTTCTTTGATCAAGAGGGTGAGGTCAGGTTTGTGCCTCAGGGGGTACAAGAGGAGATTTTGAAAGGGTTGAACTTGAGGAAGTGGGTGGCTATCCATGTAGTGATGGTGAAGAGAAAGCTATTCTTTCGTGTGTGTGTGGAGTAGTGAAGGGGATGAGATTTGGAAGTATATTTGAGTGTCATCTCTGTATTGATCAAAATGAACTTTGTGTTTGCTAAGGGTCTGTTCAATGCATGTTACATATAGTTTGAAGAGGAGTGGAGATTGGGATAAATCTTGTGGCCCCCCTTACTTGAATGGGGTGGGGTTGGAATGATAATGGGTCATAGAGACAAAGTGTGCTCTGTCACTGAGGAGGGAGGAGAACCAGTCAAGGATGGTGATTGAGAGTTTCAACTTTTGGGATAGGCTGTTGGGTTGACTAGTGTGGTCGATGGTGTTGAAGGCTGCATAGAGGTCAAGGAGTACAAGCAGTGCTGTCTGTTCTTTGTCTATGATGTTGTGGAGGTCATCGAGGAAATGAAGTGTAACTTTCTCAGTGCTGTGTACAGGTTGAAAACCAGATTGGAAGGGTTTGAGGAGGTTGTTTGTGGTGATGTGTTGTTGAAGTTGGGTTGTGAAGAAGCATTCCATGATTATGGCGAGGTATGGCAGGATAGTAATGGGGCGGTAGTTTTCTTGGAGCATGGGGTCAAAAGATGATTTTTTGAGGCAGTAAGATTTGTCCAGTTCTGAGTAGAATAGTACCGAGAGAGAGAGAGAGAGAGAGAGTGAGAGGGAGAGAGAGAGAGAGAGAGAGAGAGAGAGAGAGATAGAGAGAGAGGAGTTGATTTTGAGCCAATGTGGTGCGATGGTGGTGATGCAATTTGATGCAGCTTGAGGTGGGCATGTGTCATTCATACAGAGTGCAGATTTTGTTTTGGAAGTAAGGGCGATGATGGTGTCTGTGGCAATGGGGTGGGAGTTGTACCATGTTTTTCAATGTTTGGTAGTGGGGGGTATGAGAAGGAGAGCAGAGGGGAGAGCTTGCCTGATGTTGTGTATTTGAGAGCTGAAGCAGTCCATGAGAGAGTTGCATTCTGAAGTGGATGGATGTAGAAGGTGTGGAGAGGGACTTGACACTTTTGAACAGTTTTGGTGTGTGATTGCTGGCGGATTGGAGTCCCTGAAGGCAGGGGGTGACTTTGGCATTGCATATGGCTGTTTTATATTTGTTGCAGCACTGTTTGAAAGGGGTCTTGGTGGTGCAGAATGGGTTCTTTAGTCAGGCCCTTCAATCGGTTATGGTGGTTGTTGCTGGGCTTTTGTGATTTGAGGGGTGCAATTTTGTCAAGCGCATGTGTGATTATGGTGTTGTAATTGTTAAGAATGAAGGGAGAAGTGTGTAGGGTGAAGGGGGTGAAATAAGTGACACCAAAGCTGTATTTGTGATTTATTGGTTTGTCTGGCTGTGGTGAAAAAGAGATGTGTGGCAGGTGGAGGGATATTGTGTGATGGAGTGAGTGTGAATGGTATCGCAAAGGTCTAGGTTTGTGTGTGTGACGAGTTGTGTGACGGCATAGGTGGTGAGCGGAGTGAGGATACTGTTTAGTATGGGCTTACTGTCTGGATGGGAACTACCAGGGCTGAAGACGCAAGGGTAGATATTATTGCAGGCGTAGCTGTGGTTGCTATTAGTGACGTCAGTACAGCCAATGTGGAAGTTTGGATTGTGTCCTGGGGGCAGTAAATGAGGTGTATAAAGGTGGGATGTGGGTGTTCTCAAGGGGAGCAAGTGAGTGAGTGGAGGAAGTGTATGGGGGCGTGGGGTTGCTAAGTGTGAGAGAATCTTTGTATATGATGGAAATGCAAACTACCGTGTTTGTGTAGGCGGCCTCTGGGGTGGATGAGATAATTTGGTGGAGGCATGCCAGGAATAATAGGCATGTGGTGGAGTTTGAGTCATGTTGCTGTAGGAAAGAGTATGTCTGGGGAGTGTGTGCTACTTAGCTCATTGATTTCATGTGTGCAGGTGCAGGGTGGCAGTTGAGCAACATGGTATATGTGATTAATTGTTTAAGCAGCGTTCTGACTTTGATTTGGATTTTGTTTGGGAGGTTTGTTTGTGCCATGTTTGTGGCACCCAGTGGTAGGCAGGGGGTAATTAATGGAATAGAGCAATTATAATTGCAGGAGTTATTTAGGGATAATGGGGACAAAGAATGAAACAGAGAAAAGATAACTGCGGTAGGCATTAGGTGGTAAAAGGGGGCAAGGAATAAAATAGAAAGAAATGATTGTAGGAGCCTTTAGGGGCTAACAGGGGGTTAAACATGAAATAGAGACGATATAAGTGCAGGTGCCTTTAGCCTTGGCTTTATTTTGCTCTGGGCACCTGGGCAAATGGACACCCTAGAAAAAGTGCTTCGATTTCTAAAGAAGCCCGGCCGTACAGGAAACACATATAAACAGGAAACAAGAACTCAGTTCTCTTTTGACTCTGAAACCAGTATCAGGAGGATCGCAGAATGGAGGTAAGGAGGTATTGGGGGTTACAATCTTCCCCTACCTGTCAGTGAGAGAAAGCTGACATGTAAGAAGCCAATACAAAGGCTAGGGGCCTCATTACAACCCTGGCGGTAGGGGGTTAACAGGGCCGGCCCTGTTAACCCCCAACCGCCGCATTACGAGGTCTGCTCGTGGTACCCGCTAAGGACGCCTGGTAAAACCAAGCGTCCTTAGCGGATCCCGCGAGCAGACCAGGATGCTAACAACGGGCCCGTCATTAACAGGCCTGTTGTTAGCATGCTCCCCACTCCCATTGAGCCCTATGGAGGCTGAAATGGGAATGGGGATGGACCGGGTCTGGGTTCCTTGAATGGGGAAATACCGTGCCCTCCAAGGTCGGAATAGCCCGGTATTTCCCCATTCAGGGAACCTAGACCCGGTACCTGGAATGGGGGTAGCCATGCCGCAAAAAGCGGCATGGTTACCTCCAGGGTCGTAATGAGGCCCTAGGTCTATTTAACTCATGTCTGCCCATGACACACCACCACCGCTGTATTTCTGTGCATGTGACATATGAATGAAAACCGTGCATATACTTTATTGTGCACATAAGAAGTTTTAATTGTACTAAACATGGCGGTTATTAAAACAAATATTTGATTCTCAATTACAGAGTGTTGTTGTTTCTACTGAGTCAACTGCCTTTATATAAAGAGTTTGTGTGTGACAATTTTTACAACAAGTGCAAGATTGAACTAGATGTGCGTGCAAATTATATGTTTTCAAATATAAAGACTGGCTAGTCAGAGACTGGATAAAATGCAGAGAACTGTATTTATCAGGAATTTTATACATCACAAAAACACTAGTTAATGCTGATGACGCTGATCACATCTCAGCTACCAGACGAAACGTACACTGATTCCCTATTGAGGCCTGCAATGAATTTAAGATCCTGTCCATCATGCGCCAACGCAAATACGAAGAGGCTCAGCACTATCTTCACAACAGCGTCGCTCTAACCACCCAGGGGCGCCTCCTACGATCATCAGCCAACCTATACCAGGCTAGTCAGAGATTCAAAAGAAGAAAGGGCTGGAGGCGTCAGCTTCTGTGTCACAGCACCCTTTCTCTCGAACTCCCTGCCTACTAATGTCAGGAATGTGCACTCTTATCTGTCTTTCAGGAAACCTTTGAAAACAAGGTTGTTTAACAAATATGACTAATGCCTTCTGTATCCAAGCACTGACTTACCTCCTCATGTCTCTCCTGTACAAATGCTGTGATACCTCTGGGTCTGGGTGCTACACAAATCTAATAAATACATAAATAATGCATAAAAACATGTTTTGAATGAGGCGTGTTTAAACAAAAACTTTAGTTATGTAAAAATATCAAGAGGAGGACTAAAACAAAGAATTCATTAGAAAGGGTATCCTGGCAGAGCAAGAGAAACATCGGTTATAGATTCTGTCCTTTATTGGAGTTCTCTGCCTCATGTTCACTGATACAATTAAAAGGACACTTGTTAGACTGTCCCTCTTGCTTGCTGCCATCCTCAGATAGAAAGCCATTAAAAAATACTAGGAAATCTGAGCACACCCGAATGTTGGAAAATAACTTTTGAGCTGCCTTTGCTTTCAAAGCCTAGCTGTACAGATACATATTTTCTTTCAGTCACTGTAAGAATCCCACAGGATGAAGCTGGAAGTGTAACAAGAACATTACCACATTTACTAGGGTGCATTTATTTCCCAAGCAATCCAGCAATCCACAGAAAATTTATTTGAAATGTATTTCCTATTCATTGCCCATATTTAATATGTGGTTTGGAGAAAAAAAATATTATTGGAAACGCATATCTAAGTCATGTATGAGTTTGTGAGCCCAAAATATCAAGCACAGCAAATCTAAATTAGAATGATTTAACTATACAAAACAGCATATGTTTTAAGTGACTGTCTTTAGAGCAAAACACAAGTCCTACTCATGTGTAATTCCACTGATCAAGATTCATTAGATTTAATTTTAAACCCAAAAGGGCTGAAATGAAAGAGCAGAATTGAAAATGCATTTAAGTTTAATTTCTCAAAGGCAATGCAGGCTGAACAAAGCACAAAGGTTGTCAGGCCACTTGGGGCCTATTTAGAAAATAAGAGTATTTAATAGCTAGGCCAATAGTCTTAGGCCACTGCAAACTGCTCCTCCATTGTATTAAAAGTTAGCTTCTGTGGACATAAGTCCCATAAAACCTTCTCAAGATGTCACGTAATGGGTCCGACATTTAGCTTCGAAGAAAATCTGCCACATGTTAAACTTCACATAAACTCATAAAAGCTGCATTAACTACAAAATGTTAAGGGAAAGTGTGACTGAATCCAGATGTATGGCAAATAGACCCCTGTTCTGAATATTTAACGGGATGGAACATATACACAGCTAGAGACATTTGCTTAGGATAGAGGGATAAAATGAAGAAGGTATATTTAGTCGGTGTACTGTTACTGCCCTACTGTGGAAAATGTCCAGAACTTCACAACAGAAAGCCTAATCCATCTTAATATGAATGAATGCATAACATGAGTAATCACAAAATTAATCAGTTTATCGCCATGCAACCTTTGACTCAAAATTGATATGTTGTTAATTATAATGATTATTGTTCTTTCATAATGTGCTTACTACCAGCGATTGCTTTCTAAGCACGGAATTGGGATTCAAATCTGTTTTGCGGTGCATTGTCTCATTTCCAAGGCAATCACGTTGCCCCTGAGCTCTCCTTCTTCCCCAGAATAGGAGTAATACCTATCAGAATCTGTAATAAAAACTAGATGTCACCACATTATGAATTTCCCAAAAATGCTAACAACGCGTACAATTGACAAAATTCATCTTCATCACACAATCTTCAGTCAAATCTTAAAATGTTCATTGCGACTTGTGGAATCTGAAAATGTAAGCTTAATGATTCTGCCTTATGTTAGCAAATAGTTATGCCCGAAAACTAAATCAGCATCTCTTCACCAGGTAGATAGATGAATAGATACGTACTTTATTTCGGTTCTCACCATTTGCGAATACAATAAACTACAACACAGAACCTTGCGGGCATGAGACTGGAACCCTAAGAGAATGTCGGGTCTATGACCTGGTTATGAGTTAATCAAATATCTACTTAAATAGGAACCATGGTTACAAAAGAGTGTAACTGGTGTGGGTAGGTGTTTCAGGCTGGATCCTCTGCACAAGGTATCCAAAAGAGATTAGAAATTTGAGAAGTTACACAACCACACTTCGCAATTAAAGTTTGTGAAATTGGAGTAAAATTTAATGCAGTTGCATACAGCCGACACGTGTTTCGACCACAGGTCTTTCTCTATGCTGTGAATGTTGCGTCTAAGAAGTACCCACTTTGGGGGTCGCAAGCTCTTTCGTGTCAAATCTACCTGCCAGTGCAGAACGGATGGCTGAATGGTATGAATATATACCACCAGTGCAAAAACAGCAATCCCCTGTCTCTTGCTGGTAGCCAAAAACAGTTCTGTTATTAAATAATGTAGTGATCTACAGGGTAAATCTGGATACTGGGTTGAAGCTGTATTACTCTTTTAAATACATTTCGATTTTTAACTACCTCACTGTCTGTACTTTGCCCTGAATTGTGGGGGTGGGATTGTATAAATGGGAACATTAGATTGCTGTGTCACATCTGCATGATCCAATATTACAAATGTTCTACAGAGTGTGTGTGTGTGTGTGGTTGTGCGCACACGCGCGCATGTGTGTGTTCCACCTACATGCCCATTGATTATCTGCACTTAACCCTGTAGCAGGAGGATATCATGAAGGAAAACTCCCACATTACGGAATTGCACTTGCTCTTAACACCATAATTTGCAACAAGTTGCCTGACCTGGTTGCTGGAATCTGCCTCGAGGTTGGAAATACTGTCAAACACAGTTTTGCAATGGTCATACGGATGATGATGTGACTGGGGACATCAACAGAGGCCTCCTGGCTCTGTTGCCTTCCCCAGACTCTTGCCCCAAAGTCAGAAACTGCAACTTAAATGCATACTTGCCAACCCTAACGATTTAGGCGGCAGGCTACTGATTTCTAAGCACTCCTATTGCCTACAGATGTGGGTGTCTGATCCGACCGCTATTTTAGAGTGTCTGTTGGTTGATGACTCCCCAGGAGCTGATGCCTCTGAGCGAGATCCCACCACACAGAGCCAGTAGCTGCAGAAAGAAATAATTAGACCTTGTGCGATTTAGGCTGGGTGTGACGTCTTTTATTTGTTTGATGATACACGATGAACTGTGACTGACCTGAAGTAACTTTGAGCGCATGTGTGCAGAAGATGTCAGGTCATCATTGGGGCATTACACCTGACACCACACAGCCCCTGCTTGCTACTTTCCAGTCTGTGCTGCCACAGGGTGTCAGACGTTAGCTGCCATTTTTGTGAGAGAGCACTTCTTCTTCCAGGGTAATTGTTTTACATAAGAATGTATGATTACAGACAGATTAACCACTTAATGTAGTTCCTCCACTTGTGTATTGAAAGCTCCAGTGAAATAAAGCCAAACGATTAGGCCAGGCGTCTGAAACCTTTACTTCTACATATCTTTTGGACTGCAACTCCCACCGGCCCTAACCAGCATGTTCAGTGCTGATGGATCATGGGAGTCGTAGTTGAAAACATCCGGGGAGCCACAGGTTGCAGACTCCTGGGTTATGCAATAGAGTGAAACGTAAACTTAAAACGCTGCGTGTGCTTTGCTGCAGTACACAGAACGACTTAATTTTCCAATCTGGCTTTGTTGCTATACAGACTGGCACATGTTGCCTGCAAGTTCTGAGAGATATTAATCTTCTGCCAAGGTAATGCAGTGTTTTACACTAAGAAAGAAAACCATGTCAAACAGATTTTCACCATTGAAAATCTTTCCATCAATAGAGTTTGTTAAAAGATCCAGTTTTGTGATCTATTCAGGGCAAAGAGTTCTTATAAAGAACTCGAGAGACAAAGTTCTATCCAAAAGTGTATGAATCCCAGACGCCATGCTGGTGGATGAAACAGCCAGGGAATCCCTACCTTTTCCTATGCAGCCAGCAGCATTTGCCTTCCAATGTGCTGTGACACTTTTAAAAGGAAAAGGGGAACCTGGAACAAATTACATTTTAATTCACATGTCAGTTGTGCACATTCAAAGTGTTTTGGAATGTGCCGATATTTCTTTAACTGAACATTCCTTCTGAATTATCTCTATTTTTACATAACCACCACAGGTATTTAGTTCTGTAAATACACACATATATATATGGTGTAGTTGTAATATTAGAAATTGATTAATGGGTTTATTTTAGATATGTCCCTCTGTCAGGCAAATGTTTCATGAATTATAAGTGGTGGTGAACACGAGACTGGAGAACAGTGTGGCAGGGTGAAAGAGTCCCAGATGTCCCAGGCTTGAAAGAACAATATTGAGGATTTTGATGTAACTAGGGGAGTGTGACAGAGCTGCCTTATGGCACCCATCCTATTAATTGTATACATCAAGGAAATAATAGATACTCTGCTTTTGGAATTCCAGGATTGCCCCAAAATAATAAGGATAATATTCCTGCTCTATTTTACCCTGGCAACGCGGTAAATCTGTCTACAACCCTGCAAGGACTGGCAAAATCACGGGTATTGCTTGTGCAAACCAGCGATGATTTGGAGTTGCACTTGAACGCAGACAAGACAAAATCAATGGTGCTTAGGCCTAGGCTTGCAAAAATCAGACCTTTAAAACTAGGGGTGAATGGAAACCAAACAGAGGAAGTAAAAACGTTGATTACTTGGGGATCTGTTTCCAAGAGACAGAGGGGTGGGTTGCCCAAGTGAAGCCTTATGCACCCACCCTTGACAAATATCGGGGGTCCATAGTTGCATCTCATTCAAGGCACGGTTGTGGTGCATTTCTACCAGCGCTAGATTTATATGGGAAACAGGCAGTGTCTGCCGCCCTATATGGAGCCGAACTGTGGGGGCATGAAAACCTGCAAAAAATGTCCTCTAATGAGGTAACATGTTTTTAAAAACTTGCCTTTTACCCAAAAGTACTATCTCCACATTGTTACTTCTGGAGTTAGAGGTCACCCTGGTGGCTTCCCTTGCTTCACTTAGCCCGGTACTTTTTCGGATAAGACTCTGGGATCAATTGGAGATTAGTGCGAGGAAGGTAAAACTGGGCTCGGCATTTCTCATACTAGATGAACTCCAACGATATATTCGAGAGCGTGATATTCTTTTGCGGTATCAGGTAGGCTTTCGCAAACAGATGGGATGTGCTCTTAATGCAAATAGTTTTGCGCAATCATGGAGAAAACGAAGCGCATGGACTGTGGTCCGTGTACATGGCCTCCCTGGACATGTCTGCTGTTTTTGATATAGTTATTCAAAATCATCTAAGTAAGAAAATGTCCTAGCTAAGGATTCTCCCTCAATTAATATCCATAATTGCTATGCTACACAGTCAAAACAATTATATGGTCAGAATTAACCAAGGGGGGGTGCTTACTGTTCCCATACCAACCTTTACGGGTGTGAAACAAGGGTGTAACCTAACGGCGGTCTTATTTAATCTCTATATGTGTGATTTAAATGAAGTAAAGAACCAACAAAATATATTTCCGGTGAATGGCCTTTGCAAACGACTTGATTTTTTTTTTTTACAGGATTGCCACTCGGCCTTCAAAACAAGCTTAATCTTTTTGTGTCCTATGCAAAGAATATCATTTTCAGGCTAATCCCATGAAATCTCACATAGTGATTTTCACTATTAGAAAAAAAAATAGATTTACGTGGACTATTGGTGGCCCTCAAATTGTTCGGGCTACGTTATTTGGGGTATAACCTATGCAATACATCATCTCTATCGATGTGGAAAACTGTTGAATCTAAAAATCAGACCGTTGCTGAGTCAGATGAAGTTTATTTATAGGAGGTACTATACATTTTCAGTCCTCCTTTTAATTGACTTCTATACCCAGAAGGTTGAAGCAGTAGTGTTATACGGTCTAGATATGTGTCTATTAGACATTGACAATATCCTAGACAAACTTTAGGGCAAGATATTGAAAATCACCTTAGGTTTAGCTAAATCTATACCAAATTCCATTCTGCACCATGAGCTTAGGTTGAGTTCTCTCTCATCAAGCATCATTGGAGACTGATGAGTAATTACTCAAAAATTCTCTACCCCCCAAGGAACTCCACGTACGAAGATCTTGCTCAGATGATTGTTGATCATGATCCTATTTCGATAGCACAGTATGAAGTAAAAATGAAGAAACTTCTGTTAAAGATAAATGTAAAAGAGCTGTGTACATTTTTGCCCAAAGTGAAGAAAAAATATTACGATCATGACTGGTGTATGACAATTGAGATAAATAACGGGTACAAGCTATATAATAAATACGCCAAATTTGCTAAGAAATGAAAACCTAGATCCAGCTATCTCCATGCAAGAGGGCAGGATCATTGTATATGAGATTCAAAATTAATCAAACTTTAACCAATGAACAAATTTAACATTGGCAACATGATGCGGTACATACTAATATGGGCATATGTCGATTCTGCCATTGTGCCAAAGAACGAGAAACTTTAACACACTTCACCATGTTTTGTTTGCATTTTTAAAATGATCATGTGATTGAATTTGATAGATTCATGGTAAGCAAATCTATGTTTTCTAAGGAGTACTTATGGATGATATGTATGTGGGGGAGAATATTTCTTTACTATTAGCACTTACGCAACTAATGTCAATAATAAATGGCAAACGTCTTGAAATTTGGAATGTATAAGGACTCTAAGTCACTTTAGTTAGCAAGAAAAATCTTTCTGGCTCTGATGTTCTGGTCAAGTGTGTGCTTAATGTTGACTAACGTTGTTGATTACACGTTATACTTGTGATTTTGTACATAGCGCATTAACGGAATGTAATATACATGACCAGTTTTATTTTTGTAATATTGGACTGAATTGAAAAATGTACAGATGAAATTCTCCTCAGTAGTAGAGGACACGCACCAAATCAGTGTTGGGATTTCGTTTGTATGTGTAAACTGTTCTCTTCCATTGTTATGTCTGCCACAAGATCAGCAGAATTGTACTTTGCAATTACTAGAGAGATGGCAACATCATTTTAGAATGTGACTTTAGGAAGAACATCGACAAAGTAATGTATTGTTGCATATAATTGTTTGTTAATTCCGTTTCAGGAATTTTCATATATATATGTTTTTATAGATGTTTTGTTTTTATGTATATTTTTATGTATATTCTTTCCTACTATTTATGAGGAGATGTTGTTAATTAAATATTTGTAAAGGTTTACTGTATAAACAATACACAAATAAAACATAAAAAGATGGTCATACCTTAAGCTTTTAACCCTGGGCAGGAAATGTTATCAAGATTTAATTTCACCTCCTTTTGAGAAATCACTTTACATACAAGCGAGATTGGGGACTCTCCAAGTAGCAAGCTTCACGGCTAAATGGAAAGAATCTAATTCTGACAAATGTGCGCTGTGTTTGCGAGGGAAGTAGAAACAATGGCACACTTCATGTTGTTATGCGACAAAACGAAACATCTGAGATAAGTGTGTTTAAAGCCTGTGCTGAGAGAAGCTGGAATGAGAGAAACCAAATCAGCAATGAGATTCCAAAGACAAAGCACCCAACAAGTAGTAAGTAGTCTTTGCATTGGCCAGATATACGTACAGATCCTGATTATTAAAAAGGAAGCTAATCAAATTGCACCCAGAATTTAATTGAAACCACCGGAATGTAGAGGCTGCAAACTATACTCTCCTCCGTGGCGTGTATTTTAAAGTTGATTCAACACAATATGATTTGTATCGTCACCAAAATTGAATTGCCAAAATACTCCTGCAAATCATAATGATTTTTATTTGATACATTGTATAGTGTTATGGAATAATGTTTTTTACTTATTGACTTGAAGATTCTTTTATGTCGAATAAAAGTATGTTGACTGACTGATTTATTTTGCTGGAAGTTCATGCCAATTTTACATTAATAATGTGACGAATCAACTTCCAGAGTAACAGCGGTCCAGGGATGAATATCTGTTTCTAAACATTCAATCAGCCCCACAACCCTAATACACCAGAAGGGATCTAAACAGATTGGAACATCAAGCAAATTATAAACCTCCTTGTCTAATTTTGGTAACATGGACGGAATGGCAGGTTTATCTCCGAAAGGTTGTGGGTCATTGGTTAGTTGCAACACAGCGAAAAAACAATTATTACAAAATGCCAATATGGACTGTCCAGCTAAGATTGTATCAAAAATATCTACTTTAATTATATTACAACAGATAGTTCTAGCAACACTACGAAATACAACCCACCCTTTAAAGAAATGCAGAGGACAGACAGTTTCAAAAAAGGAAAAGGAATGCTCTCTGGATACTGAATGGAGGGTAGTCGGTATGGTTAATAACCACATCAGTATAAGCTTTCTTGGTTCCAGCACAAAGGGAACAATGGTTGCTCATGCCTTTCACAGTCTCTATGTCAAGATCCATGATTATTAACAAATACCTAGTATTGTCAAAACGTTGCCTGCAACAGTACTTTTATCATTGAGTGACTAAGCTGTGTGCAAGGCACCAACTAAATCCGGCCATCTGCCACCAATGTGACGAATCAACTTCCGGGTTACCAGTGGTCCAGGGGTGAATATCGGTTCCTAAACCGTCCATCAGCCCTACACCTCTAATAAACCAGAAGGTATCCAAACCTATTGGAACACCAACCAAATTATAAATGTCCCTGCCCAATTTTGGTAACGTGGATGGAATGGCAGGTCGTGGATTGTTGGTTAGTTGCAACATAGCAAACATACAATTATTACCCACTGACTCCCCAGTCAAGGTTGTATCAAAAATATCTACTTTATTTATATCACAACATACAGTTCTAGCAACACTGCAAAATACCGCCAACCCTGTAAAGAAATGCAGAGGACAGACAGTTTCAAAGAAGGAAAAGTGATGCACTCTGAATACTGACAGGAGGGTAGTCAGTGTGGTTAATAACCACAACAGTTTGAGGTTTCTTGGCTTCAGCACAAAAAGAGCAATGGGTCTAAATATGTCTCCAGGGGCCTTCTAGGAAGGAAGGACCAGCGGGACAGAACTACAGTGTACCTTGTGATGTAGATGTTCTTGGTGCTCGACATGATTGAGTCGCTTCAGGGCACTTTGCAGGCTTCTGTGACAGAGTTTGAGATGGGAGTCAGCTGCGGGTATCAGGTGACTGCAGAATGGCCTTCATGGTGGCTCAGAGTCAGGAATCGTTGTCTCAATGTTGTTCGGCGGTTCTGAAGCACTGATCGAGATGTCTCAGATCTCTTTAAGTGATGGCTTCTTGACAGAACGGATGCAGACCCGCAGCCACAGGCGCTGGTAGTCAACTTTTCTAAAGTCACACTTACTGAGAGAGAAGAAAACACCCTTAATAAGGCCCTTAATTTTGTAATATCTAAATACCATAATCCATTTAAATTCTTGATAGAGTTCCAACAAATTATGAGAAAAGTACACCTTAGAGAGTTTTTTAAGAACCATGCTCTTGGTGAATCAGATAATCATAGAGGATTACGGAATCCATTGTTTTTTGTGCTCCCCATAACTCTCATAAACCTGAATCTATGGTGTTTGAAAGAAAGTTATGGAAGAAATATGCGTGCTGGAATCCAAGGGCATTCCCAAGCATTCTTATTTGAGTAAGGAAGAACAGAGTACTCTTAAAGGTTTGGGTGCTAATAAAGATGTGATAATGGTGGGGTGATAGTAGTCGTGAACATGGAAGACTACATTGAAGAATGTTTGAGACTCTTGTCTGATACCAACAACTACCAAATCATTGATTATCATCCTAGTGGGATTTTATTTGCCACCATTAAGACCAAAGTGGAACGCGCAGTGGAAATGCAATTCATTTGTAAACAAGAGGTAGACTGTTTGGCCAAAGAGAACGGACGAGTACCAGTGTTTTATATCCTCCCCAAGATCCACAAGAGTCTACAGAAACCCCCTGGAAGTCCCATTGTATCAGGAATCAATGCAGACTTAGAACTCCTGTCCAAGTATGCTGATTACTACCTCAGACCTTTTATATCAGGAATGAAAAGTTATATCAAGGATACTGAAGATGCCATCAATAGAATTGAAGGCTGTTCCTTCGACCTACGTGAGAATCTGACAATCTGTTCAGATATAAAATCTTCGTATACTAACATACCCCAACAGGCTACTCCTGAAGTAGTAGAAGAAACCCTACTTAAGAGGAGCGATGATCACCCTGTACCAAGCACGATCATTAGATGGTGCTCTGAGGTTGCCCTAACCAACAATTTCTTCCAATTTATGGGCCAGTTTTACGAACAAGTGGCGGGTACAGCTATGGGGGCCGCCATGGCCCCGAATTTAGCTAACCTATATGTTAACATGTTTGAAGAAACTATTGTCTATTCCAGACTCAACCCCTTCCAAGAGAAGGTGTCTTGTTGGCTCAGGTATATAGACGGTGTGTTCGTAATATGGAAGGGAAATGAAGAAGAAGACAACAATTGTGTTAAGTGTCTTAATGAACAGAATAGGTATCTCAGGTTAACTGTTAATTTAATTAACAGTCAAGTCAACTACCTTGAAATAACGATATCTCAACATCATGGAACTCTCCTTGTGAAGCCCTATACTAAAAGCACTGACAAAAATGTATTGTTGCACTATGGGAGCCAACATGCACAGCATATCAAAGACAACCTCCCTTTTGGGCAATTTTTGCATCTTAAATGCAATAGTAGCACCAACGAATCATATGAGAATGGACCCAACTTACTGATGGACAACTTGGTTCATCAAGGGTATCCATATCCATTGGTTAAGAGAGCGGCTAAAAGAGCCTTTAATAATAACACAGAAGCACTATTGGAACACAAAGATAAAGAAAGGAAAGATATAAACGAAGGTCCTTTGGTATTTGTCAATACATTTAGTAATCTGTCCTACAAAATTAAGAGTATTATCAATAAAATGTGGAATAAAATCCTGAAAAAAGATTTTGATAAACCCTTAGTATCTTTTAAGAAAAGTACCACCATTAGGAATATGGTAATGAAACACGATATTGGATGCAAGAAAGGGGAAGCCCAACAAGGAATGTTGTGGGGTCTGCCTCGGGTGACAGGTCACTACCCATGTAATAACTGTGTTATGTGTCCACTAACAAAAAAACATGACTGTTGATTTGGTTTTAGCATGAGAATGGACCATTAATGAACACACCAATTGTAATACTGACAACATCATTTACTTGATTATGTGCCCCTGTCCCTGTATGTACATTGGGAAAAACAACAGAAAATGTAAAACCAGGAAGATTTAGCACAGGACCTGTATTAAAAACCGGGTGGAACAAGCACCTATGGTAAAACACTTTATTGACAAAGGACATACCCACAATGGGTTTGAGTGGACGATCCAGAAACATATTAAGGGGGTATCACAAGATCAGATCAACAATAGATTACTGAAGTTTTAACCAAAAGCCATATTAAGAGCCTTAATGAGAACGTGGAATGGCATAACGCCAAATGACATCTCCATCTGCGGATCATCCTGGTTTTCCATCCAATGTTGATGGATGAGGAGTAGGGGAATCTCTGATTCATCTAATTGCCCAGGGTATAAATAATTGTAAAGGATGTTTCATATTGACTATATGTGTGATGTATGCTGGATTATGGAATAATTACCAAGTGGTGATATTATTAATTAAGTGACTATATGAAATGGTACAGTGTTCATTGGTCATAGAATTGCATTTTCATGTTGATTTGATATTTACAGAGAGCTAGGTATTGGTACATTGCCCATTGTATCAGTGACCGCAAAATACATAAATTGCAAAGATCAGGTTTATGTGTACCTTTAAGAAATATGATTGCTGAATTACAGGAGTGTTTGTAGGCATGGGCCACTGAAACATTTTAGTGGGAATTCTGGTGAGAAAGAGGGTAGAACCGACAGGTACAGCTTTAGTGACCTAGCCCGATCGTGGTAGGGTACGCATGACATCATCATGGCATCCGTGATTATGTCATTGCGTTGAGCGTGATGACATCACGACTTTCCAAACATAATTAGCAGCCATTTTGAAAAGCCACGAGACCCGCACATTTTATAACTGACGTTGTTGGAAGGTAGCACTCAGCAGTACTGAGGTTAGAGGGAATGGAAGATATGTTTTCACTCTCTTTTGTTTCAACATCCCTAATTTGGTGATATGTCCCTCTAATTACTAATGAAGATATCTATGGCCCCACAGAATGGTGGAATTGTGAAAAATGGCCAGATTCGACCTTGCCATCCATACTATGATTGAAAAGGTGCAGAGTCACCTCCAAGTAGTGACATGCATGATTCTTCTGAAAGTAGTAGACTAATGCAGAGCCTATTCTCTGGAGGATAGCTCAGCGGCAACGTGCTCGCCTTGGAAGCAAGACGAGACGGAGCAACACAGGTTTCATTCCCGAGTCGGCGCTTAGAAGCCTCTGGGTATTAAGCGCGTTATAAATAACCTATCATGTCATACCATATTGTGAAGCTACTGAACTTGGGGCTTTATGGTTGTTGACAATTATATCTCCAGCTCCTGTAGATCGCGACCAGATAAACAGAGACTGGTTCCATCATCCCCACACAGGAGTACCCAGTTAATCCGATGCTATAACTATCCTAGGTAAGACCATGGGGTTTTTGTGAGTTTCAATTAACATCAAAAGTCCATTTATTACCCATGATTTAGTGTAGGTTCTAATTATTTTTTCTAGGTCAGAAAGAGGAAGTAGACTGACATTCCTATATCAAGGAAGCCAGCCATAGCAACAAGTGAAGGTTTCCCGGAGGCACTGGCAACAACCCCCAAGCTGTCTACAAGGTATTTATTGAATAAAATATCTTAGCCCTAAGGGATCAGGGACTATATATATCTAATCAGAAGATCATTATTGTATATTTAAAAAGAGTCTTTATTCAACAGGGTTAACAGAGAGACTAGGAAGAAATAATTGACCACATATTTGGTTTCTATTTACAGTACACAGACGTGGCCATTTTGCCCCTGATGAATGTCCGACATTGAAGTGCATGATTAGAACAGAAACTTGTACAAGTAGGGCTAAAAAAGTGGGAAGAGCAATAGCATGAATAGTACACTTTAGTGAGAGGAATCCAGTGTAAAATCCGTACAAGGATTACTTGCTGTATTTTGGAAATATTGTTTACATGTTTTTTTGTACTTGGGGCTTTATTTATTACTGTTAATGTCTTGAAACAATCTTGTGATTATGTGTTTTATGACTAATAAAATTGTATTTTTATAAATAAATAATAAATGTTTGGGAGTAAGCCCAAGGTTGTGTAGGTCTCCCTAGATAGTTGACACTCAATATGTACCTTCCTTTTGTAGATTTAATGTGAGTACCCCCTGAAGTTACCCTTACGTGGAGTGAGCCGTTCTGAGATCAGTGTGTCATCTTGACAACAGTCAGCATTGCCATCGGTTGCAGATCGAGGAACTCGACTGGCTCGAAAATGTCTGTTTAAAGCCATCTTTTTAAAGTCATCTTTTAAAAGCAAGTGGGGCACAGTGATCGGTGTATGCTGTGCCTACATTAATGAACCAATCCTGGGGTCTCTACCAACAATCTCCTGTATGCACAAGGTCATAACCAGAGTGCTTTGCAACAGGAAAGGTAAAGGGGTGGAAACTTGTGATACTAAGTTCCCCCCATCTTCCTGTCTGTTGTTGATCAAATAGTCTCTCTGATTAATGGATCACTCTGTGGTTCCTGATTAAAGCGACAGGTCTCTCTGACTCCTGCAAACCGCATTTGTGTACCTTATGAATGGGGTCCCCCTACCGGGGTGGCCTACTGTAATCACACAGTCCCGCACATGACAGTTCACTGTCATTGATACTGAGGGTGGGAGCTGGCTTCAGGTTCACACAGTTACATATGAAAGGTTGTTGGGTTTCCTGTCTCCATTGATAATCTCCTCAGCCAGGCCCCATGTGTGCCTTTTTGAAGTACCATCTAATTGGTATGTTAATCACTGACACCAGCTGCAGGACCCAACATAAGAGCAGGGCGGCTCCATGGAGCCTTTGTTAGTTAATCAGACTGGCCATGGCAGGGGGAAGTTTGGTCCTCCCCTTTCCTGGAGATGACATAATGTACTCCTGGCTGTCACATTCCAACAAAATATGGCAGGGTGGCCTGTGCCTGTATGCTGTGTCCTCCCAGTGTACACGGGTCTATGCGTTTGTCATGGTTTGAGCATAGGAAAATGTGTGTTGATTAGCCCCACACATTTTCCTGAGGTTAGTCTACCATCATTTCATTTAATTAAAAATTTCGAAAAAGCCCAGGGGTGCGTATGCACACGGTGCGGATGGTCAAATTCCTCACAAATAACTTTAGAGATTATTATCACTTGTAATGGTGCAAATATTCCCCTTATGAATTCTTCTAATCCCCAATCACCCACACCCGTCATGCTCACCAATTACCTATCACAACTTACGATGCCAAACTTCTCACTCTCCCAGTCATGCACATACTCCACAACTCTATCGCACTCCCAAGTCACAACTCAAACACCCAAGTCCCAAACGGGCTTCCAAATTACCCCTTACACTCTCCATTTCCTCTTGAAGTTTCTAGTTCTTCATTCTTTCTTACTCTCTCTTCCAGTCAGTCACCACTGTTTCCCCCAATGTCTTGCTTCTTCTGATCTCACTTAATATCTCCCAAACTTACATGCTCTACCTCCTTCTCCCAATACCATACATGCCCACCCTCCTGATTTAGGTGGGAGACTCCCACTTTTTCTACCAAAAATGCTGCTATGTCTTACCTTTCTCCCCCCTAAAATAATACTAACCCCAAAACAATTCAATGCAACATTTTATTCTCCCACTTTCTCAGACAAAATGTCACACCGCAGCGCTACAAAATGTGATCATGTAGGGAACAGCTATGCTATGTATTTCAAATTGTTATGCGCAGAACTTTGTTGTTCAGGGCCATATGACAGGTGATGTCATTTCCCATGAAGTTATTATTAGGCTAATTATCATTCTTAGAATTTCAAAAATCCTACTGGTTTTTGGTCACAGAATGTTGGCAAGTATGCACGTGGTAGTGCCATATTGCCCTACAGGGTGCTATGCATGCTTTTAACATAGTCACCATGAGCCACATATAGAGAAAAGTAATATTGCAGAGGAGAAGGGGGGGGTGGGCCTAATGCAAAGGTTAAAACACGAAATATAAACGCTAAGAGATACACACGTGATGCCATCTTTTGGTCCCTGGAGTAAATCGCCAGCAGCGGACACGACCAAATGCAACCAGACCCGAGCACACAGTACGGTGGCCTTCCCAGGGGGTGAACGCCCTCGAGGGCAAATGCAAACCGTGTTTCGTTTTTCAGTCGATTCCAAAGGCTGAAGCTTTGGTTTGCTTTGCGCGTTTCAGTGGCTACGTGTCTTCCTCCATGCTTTTCCCGGGCTAAAATAATGCATTTCTTCTGCCGCATTTTCTCGATATGTCTCGTAATGGCGACCATCTTTTGCTTGGGGGACTGGCTTTCAAGGACACAAACCTCTCAACCTGAAGGTAAAGCACGTTTGTGGGAGGGTGGCTAAACTGGTCTGTGCGTTAGTTGCCCGGCTGTTGGAACTTCACTGGTTGCAGGTTCCAGCCCCAGCAGGACGGATTCATGGAACTATTTGTGTGCAAAACGGGCATTTGCGTGCCATTCTGCCCGCAAATCCCCATTCGTCGAACGGCACGCACATCCCCATTTTACACGCAAATAATTCCATGAATCTTAGTCATGTTGATCGGCTGCTGCTAGTTTGAACAGTGCCTTCCAAAAATGTATGTGTGCGAATTAGGGTGGCCAACTTTTTGATATCCTTTTCCCGGACACTTGCCCACAAGGCAGTGATGACATCACAGCATCATTCACGTTTGGCCCGCCCCATTTGTAATTTAAAATTGTTAATGGCTCTTAACACTTGGCTTAATTGCAATGCAAATGGTTTGTCCTTGGGAGGTGATGGTCACGTTTTTTTTTTACTGCAAACATGACCATCAGGACCCCAGGAACAAAACCTTAGCATTGGAGTGAAGGCAGGTGTCAGAGAGTTAGTGGCTGGACCTGCAGGCTCAAAAGGAGCTGCCCACAGAAAGAAAGCAGCAGGTGGTAGTGCTGTGGTGTGTAGACAGCCACTTCAGTTTGCAGAGTGGCTGTGATGGACTCAGGTTGTCCTGACTTGCTGTCTCCTGAGAGTCACACATCAGGGAACAAAGCAAGTCTGAACAACCTGTGTCCAACACAGCCACTCTCCAAACTGCAGGACAGAGTCCCCAATTACAGGACAATCCCGCAAAATACGGGACAGTTGGCCACCCTAGTGTGAATACTTCCAGTTCATGATTTAGAAAAGGTTTCCACTCAACTCTGGCTGAAGGTTGATGTTTGGGGTGGGCTGCCTGTAGCTGGGGCAAACAGTATGAGGCACCTGGGGTGCTTACATTATAATGGCGACAAAGACAGGCAGCTAGTTGTTAAAAGCTGCTGATTATCACGGCACGCACAGCCACTGGGGAGCTGAAAACGAAATGACCACTGAAAAACTGTTTGTCAACAAGGTGCTAAAAAGAGATTATGCAGATAAAACCCAGAGTAAAAAGGCAACGAGGTGATAAGAACCATGGCAGCAACAGCAGCCTGTAACTTGCTCACCAGAAAGCACACATTAAGAGCCCAATTCACAGAAGCGTTTTATAATGGCAAAACCCCATTGGAAAACGGTCTATGAATTAGGCCCTTAATGTCCACGTGTAAAGAGAATGTTGCAGTGCCGTAACACTGACAACATGGGGGAGGCCGTTGGGGGTCCCGCCCCATCCCCCCAGGCTCGAGCCACATTTCAACTGAAAAGATTAAAGACCCTGATGCCGTCCTTGTTTCTACTGAATCCAGTTACAACAGGTGGGTCACAGGGTGCAATTGGGTGGAGCTGGAACGGTCCCTCCTGCGTTCGTTAGAATCCTGTCGAAAGACAATGCTTGTTTATTGCTTCAATAAGACATTAGGAACTATCTCGGGGGGATAGCTCAGGGGAAACGGGCTCGCCTTGGAAGCAAGACGGCACGGAGCAACAAAGGTTCGATCCCCGTGTCCATGCTTAGAAACCCCTGGGTATAAAGCGCGTTATAAATAACCTATCATATTTCACTTTCTGAATGATATTGTGACGTCATGCCAGAGGTTAAGCATTTATAGTCAACTTCTGTGACATCACCAGAGGGGGATACAGAGATATTTCTGTCAGGCTGCTTTTGGGTGAGAGGGGATGGAACCTGCTATATTTTATGTTGCATATAGTTCACTCTCGACTCCCCTCTTGAGCCCCTACAATGCTGGTAAATGGCTACAGCCTAAGGCGTATTAAAGGGACGCCGAGTGTAGGGGTCATGCACAGAACAACTATGGTTCATCATTCCACCTACGCGTAATGACTGACATCCCATAGACAACCCAATCGTTGCTCTCTTTGTCTATCAGTCAGGGGAGGACAGGGAGGTGTGGGCAAAGCTGCAATCCTCCCCGTCCCCTCCACCTCCCCAGGCTGGCTGGGATGTTGCTAACAGAGCCAGAGATACACAATGCAAAACAATAATAATTGAAAAAGACAAAATCCTTCGGAATCAAGTCTGCAAGGCCTGCTCAGCTTGTTTGTAGATGAGGTGAGGTACTTGTCTCGATTTCAGAAATGTTGGTAATGTGACCTTAGCCTGGGCGGCCCCCACACATATCCCTCCACAGTGAGTGACTGAGAGTGAGAAGAGCCTAAGCCGCAGGTGCATGCTCTTACCCAGTGTCAATGCTCACATTTACATGGCAGGTTCTGCGGCGCTTAATGGTAATGTTTGCACCACTCCACCCCATACGCCACTGGTCTGTGAAAATCCTCAGCAGCTTATCGCAACCCCCACTTGCCATGGGAGTACAGGTCCACATCTTACTACAGTTTGTCCTTGGCTTCATTCTGTGAGAACTCTTCCCCTATGTCCCAGTGAATTTTATTTATTTATTTATTTATTGGGCATTTGTTAAGCGCACATAGAACAAATACATTGTGTTTCAAAGCGCCCACAGGGCAACAGGGAGGGAGAATGGGATAGGGAACAATGAATACACTGGAAGATAAAGACAAAGCTATTAGGCCTTGTGAGTATTCAGAGCGTGCAAGTGCAGAGAGAACAGAGGGGATGAGGGCGAGGGGGGGTAAGTGCTGGAGTGCCCGTGCTTGTGTGTGAGCAGCAGGTGTAAGTGCCAAGTGTAGGAAGTGCTAGGTAACTTTCAACTGTAAAGAATATACATGGGTACGTTCAGGCCTACAGTGGCAAGGCCAGTGAGTGCCAAGGCAAGTGCTATGGGTAGGCAGAGGCTGAAGGCGATTGGGTGTGAGAAGCCAGGGCCGCAAAGGACACGTAAGGGCCCTGATCACCAATCACTGCGACTGTGAGATTAGCAGAGGAGGTGAGAAGGAGGGGGTGAAAGGAAAGTCTTGAGGAGCTTAAGGAATTTGAGGAGATCCGGCTCAAGATGAAGTGGAAGGGGGAGGCTGTTCCATAGGAGGGAGCCAGCTGAGGAAAGATATTGGCCTCCTGACCTCTATTTAGAGAAATGCTTGACACACAGAGAGTTGGTACCAGAAGAACGAAGAGGTCTATAGGGAGAGTATTTAGTAAGAGCAAGTGGCAGATAGCGTGGTCACTGGCACCAAACAGCCTTGTGGCTGATGCAAAGGGATTTGAACTTGATCCTTGCAGCAACCGGGAGCAAGTGAAGAGATTTTAGGGCAGAAGACATGCAGTCTTGAGGCCAAGGATAAGACTTGCTGCTCTATTCTGGTTTAGCTGGAGGGGTCGTAGAGAGGAAGAAGGTAGATTCAAGAGAAGGCTATTGCAGTAGTCTAGCCTAGAGAGAAACAGAGCTCTGGTAACATTGAGCTTCTGGGGGAAAATGAAAAAAGGGAGAATTTCTTTGATAAGGAACATTTGAAATTTGGACTTCTTGCCAATGGCCTGAATGTGAGGGAGGAAAGAGAGGAGTCAAAGAACACTCCAAGGTTTCTGGCTTCAGATGAAGGAGAAGGAGGAGAGCCCATAGAGGATGGCGAGAGTGAGGGGAAGAAAGGGTGGGCAGGGGACCCAATTAGAAGGATCTCAGTCTTGCTGGCATTGGGGCAGAGATCATTGGAAGTGCACCAGGACTGGATGGCAGATAGGCAGTCCGGGATGATGGACGATGCAAGAGGGTCTACAGGAAGTTTGAAAAAGAGTTGTGTGTTATCAGCATAACACTGGACTTTGGGGGAGGAGGAAATGAGGAGTACCAGCTGAGCAAGGTAAGTGTTAAAGAGCCAGGGAGAGAGGTTGGACCCCTGGGGGACCCCACAGGTGGAGAAAGAGGTGGGTGAAGAGAAGGTGGCCAGAATAACATGGGACACACGGTCAGTAAGGAAGGAGGTCAGCCAATCCAGTGCCCGCTCTGAGATACCCATAGTATTATGGAGCCATTTTATGAGGATGGAGTGGTTGACTGTGTCAAAGGCAGCGTAGAGATTGAGTAGAATGAGAACAGCTGGGGAGTTAGAATCAAGAGATGTGAGCAGTTCTTCACAGGTGTTCAGAAGAGCAGTTTCTGTTCCTCCGGATGCTCGAAATTCAGATTGATGGTCATAAAGACCACCATCAAGTTCAGTGTGTGAAGTAAGTTGGGGGAAGGCCAATTTCTCCAGGGGCTTTCCAGTAAAGGGGGTGATAGAGATAGGGTGGTAGTTGGCTGGACAGGTGGGGTCTGCTGAAAGTCTTTTTTTTCAGGAGAGGGTGCACAAGGGAGTGGTTGAGGGAGGAGGTGAGAAAGTACCTGTAGCATAAGAGTGGTTGCAGAAATCAGTGAGTGCAGGAGCAAGAGAGCCAATGTTGTCCTGGATGGTTCTGGAAGAGCAAGGGGAAACCTGTCTGGATGACCAGTCAACTCTGCTGACCTCATCCGGTGTGACAGGGGACAAGGAGGAGAGATAGGCAGAGGGAGGGTGGGAGGTCATAGGAGGTAAGGGAGTGTGGGAGGGGTTGGGGAGAGGGTAACAAGGGTGTTCAGGATGTCCATCATTTTAGTGGTGAAGTGTGTGGCCAGTGTGTTGCAGAGGGCCTGGGATGGAAGAGGGGAAGTGAAGACTGCGGAAGAGTTTGCTAGTTTTGCTGCAGAATTTAAAGAGTTCAGCCGTGTTGTTGGATTCACTCGATACCCGTGCCTGGATGTGGGCCCTTTTCTTGGCATGGATGGAGAATCCGTATTACCTTTGGACCAGGCGACAGGCCAGTTTGTCATAGGATGAGCCTGAGGTTTGCTACTTCCGTTCCACAGCTCTGCACTTGCGGGTCAGGGCTGCAAGTTTGGAGTCGTACCAGGTGGTGTTCAGGCAAAATTTTGAATCAATAGTTGCGAATAACAAAAGTTACGAAACAAAAGTACCGATAAAAAAGTTTTGAAGTAATTTCTTTAATATTAAAGGGTTTATTTTAATTTAGTATAGTTACATAAGTGTTTAAAAAAAAAAACAGGGGTTTGGGGGGGGGGACTTTTGTGTCTGAACTTTTGTCAGTCGAAACTTTGACTGTCGAAACAGTCACTAGGAACCGTACCAGGTATTACACCTGGAGGCAGGTTTCAGGTGGATCCTCATGGCACGGGCAAGAATGTCCAGAGTGCTAGTAATGGCCAGGTGGAGGTTGCTGAGAGAAGTGTCAGAGATAGAGTCTGGGGTAGGGGGAGAAGCAAGGGTGAAGGTGGATGTGAAGGCAGCAGCTGACACTTGTTTCATCGGACGGATGTTCGTGAAGGAGGTTGGCAGGGCTGGAGGAGGTGCGGTCAGAGGGCCGAGGGGACCCAGGTGTGAGGAGAGGAGAGAATGGTCTGACCAGGAGACAGGGGTGACCAGTGGGGGGGAAGAGAGAGATCAGAGTAGATCAAGGCATCAAGAGTGTGTCCTGCTGTGTGAGTCGGACTAGAAGGGAGAATGGAGAGAGAGAGCGAGGTACAGAGGTCAAGTAAGACAGTGGATGCAGTGATAGCAGAGTCATGAACACTAGTGAATTCCTTCTATAAACAGACTTTACTAGCACTCTCAATCGCACCCACGGATGTTACCATATAGTGGTCATGGAAATAGAGGCTAGATTGCTTGTGGTACTCTTTTTGGTTTGGGCCCAGTCAACAACAGGCACAGAAAGGTATACCATTCAGGTAATCATTATTTGTAGACTACAAACTAAGGGGCTCATTCAGAGTTGGGTGACATTTTTTTATGAAATACCGCCGGAGAAAGTTACCACCTCCACTGGTGGTATTTCTGAAAATCCACCCAATTCAGAGTTTACCCCCCATGGGAGGTGGTATTTCTGGAATACCTCCATAGGCATTTCTGAAATACCAGCTTTAGTGCTGCTAACATAAAAATGTGTTTTTAAAAATAATGTCCCAGTCATTTTCACTTTTCAGGTGAATGTGAAAATAGATTATGTACAGTTGTGATTCATATCATTGTTGTACATGTTTAGTATGCACAAAAGGGTCAATTGTGACTCTTTCATGCTTTACATGGGTCAGTAGTTGAGAGGGTTGGCATCAGAGATACCCACATTTTTACTGTCTTAACATGGCCCTTTGTAAAAACATGTTTCACTGTATTGAAGATAAGCACCAGTGCTTTATTTCTGTACAGTAATAAGAAGGATTTGTTACATTGGATTTTTGACCTCCACTTCCAAGGAAAAGGTAAAAATGGGTGAATTTGGTATTACCATGGAATACTGCTAGTAGTATTCGCTCAATCCCTCAATTGGGTGGATGTTAAAAACGACTGTATGTGCCAAATACGGCTGGTTTTACTCTGACCACCCAATTTTGAATCGCCCCTTAAGTTTATGATCATTTTATTGTCTAGTCCAGAAAACTCGTATGTGACCAATAAAAGACACACATGCAAATCAACAACAGATTCAGATATGTAGAACAGGTATACATCCTTCCACCTATACTTTACTCAGTCACAAATACACTCAATCATATTACCACAGTCACAGACACTGAAAGAAAGGCACAAACACATACACAGATACACAGATACACACAGACACATGCAAACACTCCACCTAACTTTAAAACACACATAAATATAACAGGCCACTCTTGCTCCCTCGTCATCACCAGATCCCAGGGGGGCTCCCTTCACAGTTCCCCCTGCTTGCATGAATTGAAATATGCAGCTGACCTTGCAAGAAAGTACCACTTGGGAGCATAGTTGAAGCCAAGTCTCTTTGGCGTCTTTCACTATATGTTGTTCAAATGCGGTCCCCGCCTGCTGGCTGGCAAATCGAGGAGGTTGGTTGTCTACATGTGCACCAAGGCAGTGGAAGAGGGTGAGTGACAAGGAATTGGTGACTGAGCAATGTGGGTAAGAGAAAAGGGTGAGTGCAAGTTAAGGGAAGGGGATTGAGTTAAGGGTTAAAGAATGGAGCAAAGGAGAACCAAGATCTGAAAGGTAATTGTGAGGATGGGTTTAAAGGGGCATCATGGATCCCATGCAAGGGAAGGACACTGGAGGATGATGGGTAAAGGAAACATGGTACATGAGACAGAGGTACACATCTGGAATGGTAGGTCAGGTTGTTAATTGATTGTTGCTGAGAGCTGTGCCTGACCTGCCTCCCACTGCACCCAATTGCTGGGCTGGTCCGCCCCTTTTTTTATGACATACTTGCTTCGTGAACATATGTTTCAATTGAGAATTCTCTTATATTTTTTAGGTTGCTTTATTATGTGACTTGGTGCTTTGAAGGTAGACGCAATTGTATAGACTAACTGTATAATTATAGTGACTTTTCTTTATAATTATAATTTGAGCCCATACAATTGTGTGTACTATGATGTTTTCACCTCAGAATACGCCCTTTTAACAGTCTTCCCGCTTGTAGATTCATTGGTGTTTTGAAAGCCAGATTTATAGGACAGTGCACTAGTTTATCCTGTAAATAACAACTTTGCAGAAAGCATTGGTTCTAATACTGAAGATGGAATAGGAGCAGATAAAGTCTCCTCTGCTCTCTAAAATGGAAACTGGAACTAGAAGACAGGGCTAAAATCCCCACCATCTACACTTCATTCATTATGCATTCATAAACATAACACTTTTCATCACTGTGCCTCATTTTCCATAACTATCTGTAGGGAAAGTCTTAATCATATGGGTTTTTAATCTGTATTGTTAATCCATAAATGATTATCATTGCAATCATGTATATAATGTGAACTGGTGGGGAGGCAGACAGGCAGACTGCCAAGCGAGGGTCCTATGTGCATGGCTTGGGACGGTAGATGTAGTTCTAGGTATAGGACCTGGGTTGTCTGCTGGGGAGACAGGATGCCAGGTATGGGTCTTTTTCTGTACCGACTCATGTTTGGCCCTGGGAGAGAAGTCAGACCTTGGTACAGCTACGGCTTGGCTCTACCAATGAATTCTGCAGCATCATCACCTCTTTACATTGGTCTAAAACTAGATATGGGATGGAATGAAATGGGCGGAGACATAGCTTCCTGTTAGATTGCAAACTGGCACACAATGAAACCTAAGGCTCAAATCCCAGCTTTCATCCTGGTGAAATAAACATACCATGTTTGGTATGTGGTAGACCTTCAGGGGTCCGGGTCTCTAAGAAAACACAAACATAACTGAAAGGTGTGTTGAGTAACTGGAAAGTAATGTCAATAATATCTATTATATATACTTGAGAATGTGTGGGAGGTGTAGAGGTTGACATCCAGCTAACTTGTTCTGGAAGTTGGGGCTGCAGCATTGTGTGCTTTGGCCATTGCAATGCACCATGGGCCAAAGAATTATACTTGCCCCCTGGGCCAAAAGTTGCCAGTCCTCCCCTGCTATCAGTTTCCCCTTGCAGTGGGCTACATCCCCCTCTGATAGTTCAAAGCTAAGCATCTTTAATTCTATATATATAAAATCAACTGGAATCTTCAGAAGGGGAGTGGTAAACTACTCTGCTTGCATTTTATTGATGAACTCATGGGCACTGTGACGTCCATTCGCGCTCAGCATCCACCATGGGATGTTTTGTCTGTTTAATCTGTGTAAGTTGCACTGGTGAGTCATCATTCCTTCTTCCAACCTTAAAGCAGCACCTTTTGTGCTGTGCATTACCCCCTTGAGTCCCATAACAGCTGTGCAATGTTGTTACATGTTCTGATGACAGCTTGGCAAACTGATAACACACCTTTTCTGTGACAATTGTTTCCCTTTTTATGTGAAATTGTACATTGAAGAACAGATTTTCATACTTTTCCTTCACCTTTTTGTACATATTTGTGTCTCCTTTGTTGCTTGGTTTTACTTCTGTTTTATTTTGTGCTTCCCTTTCTCCTGCTTTGGGGAATTGTGGAGATACGTGATCCCACGCTTCATTCTTTCCTCTACCTTTTGTTACTTTCCTCTTCATTTGTTTTCTTTCTTAGACTATTTTCACTTGAGTTTTCTGTTTTTCAGTTTTGCCTCATAGCTGGCATTTTTGCGCCACCTGTGCCAAAACTATACGGTATGGAGTATAGCGAGGGGAAATGGCATCAATCAGCCCTGTCCACATCCCTAGTATTGCCCTGTGCGGTTAGGTGTGCATGTGGCAGTTGTTATCGGCTCCTTTGCCTGTCACTTTGATGGAAAGATCACTTTTATCCTATACAGGCCATTAGTTATTTCTCAGGGCTTCTTCAGATCTCACTTCTTATCACATTTTCTGCAAGACGATGGGTGGCAAAGATGGGACTTTGGGGGTCACTTAGCCTCTATGAGAAGTAATGCACCTGCCTTAAACAAAAACCAGAGGAAACTCCTCAGTCCAGTGATCTCACAAAGGATCTATGTGATCACTGAAACCCTCTTTGCGCCACATAGATATGCGGGAGAGACCCCACGCAGCCCCCATACTACTATAATATCCCATACCACCCCACATAAATATGTGGTGTAAGGGGGGTTTTAAAAAAAAAAAGTCAGCATTTTCGGCCGTCGCAATTCTCAGGTTGACATTTTTGTACGATTCCTCTAACAAACACATGAACTGGCAAAGACAACAGTCGACAATGTGCTCTCTGTGTTTTTGTCAATAATAGGCAATGGTGAAGTTTATGCTTTACGGTCATATTTTATTAAGTGTTATTCTTGTATGCAATAAGTGGTAAACATATTCTTCAATATAAAACAGTACATTGCATACCTTTTGAGGAGTTGTACAGAGCTGATAAGATATTTAACTCATTGTTGTGTAATAAAGTGTATGCACGTTTTTTGCATGTACTGTCACCAACTATGTGTGCTGAGCTCTTCCCCAACTGTAATAATAGGTCTAATTATCAATTGCAATTGAACTCAATAATTGAACCTCAGAGGGATGAAGGGATAAGACACACATGAGGGTCCACACATATGTATGCAACAAGTGTACAACACATTGAGTTATCCTAAAGGCAAACCACATGCAGTACCATGAAACTCTCACTGACAAAGCTGATGTTTGCAGAAAACTCTAATGATGTTCTGCACTCTGCCAACCAACCCTGGGAGAACCTTTTGAAACGGACCCGTGGCAGTGAAACAATCTTTTAGAGAAGATCCATCTCTGCTTGCGAGAACGGGATGGGTCTTCGGATGCTGATGAATCCCCATCGAACTTGCCGTGGACTTCTTGGTCTTGCATAATGACGAGTTGTCCAGTTTGGTGCAGTGGATCTTTATTTGTGGGTTTATTTGTCCGCTTCATGCAGCCAATAAGGGCCTTCTCTGGTGATTTTTTGATGGTCTGAGTTTGTGAAGCTAATCAGATGTCACGATTAGCAAGGAAGGATGTTTATCCTACCTATATAAGACCCAGCTGACTTATTGCTCCTTGGTGGGTTTTGCTAGGCTCTGAGAGAAGGTTTTACACTTTGCACACTTACACTTGGAGGGTAGTTGGAGCTTTTGCAGGATTTTCAATGTTTCTTGAGGAGTTTAGAGGAGTTGTTTCTGTTTGATGTCGGCTATTTGCAATGCATCTTTGTTTAGTGTGTTATCCAAGCTGTTTTTGTGTTGCCTTTGGCTAGGTACATGTGCAGTCCTTGTTAGGGCCTTGCATTAGGTTCCCCTTAAAAAAAAAAGAAAACATGTTTTCCGCTTAACCTTTGCCATGTTGTGTACCCTTTTAAAACGTATCAAGCCCCCAAAAAAGTACACACACCTAATTGTTTCCTCAAAAACCCCAAAATACACTTTTCCCCTCTCTGTTTTTGTCACGTCCTCTTTTGTTATAGTTTATTATATTGTGTATTGTATTGTAGTGGTTGTAGGTTGTAGATGTAGCTTGTTTTTAGATTGAAGTTGTAGGTTGTAGATCTAGGTTGTAGTTGCAGTTGTAGTTGTAGAATTCTGTTGTCTGTCCCTTGTTTGTCTTCTTGATTGCCCACTTGGGGTTGTGCTGGTTCTCACACTCTTCTCAGGGTCACACATGTTTAGTTCTCAGCCTTTCATGCAGTTGGAATGCCATGGTGGCTGTGATGATGAGCTCAGAAAGGGAATGAGCCTGGGAGGGACACTCAAATGAGCATGACCCTCCCACAGATGGTACTTAGGTGCCATCCGATGACATATGTATCATCCAATCGTTTCAAGACACAGACACTGACTAGTGTGTCACCCCCTCTCCCCCAAATCTATGGAGGTGGCCCTGACATTGTTCACCCACTACAATTCAGTGAACGTGTCACATAGTGTTGTTTAGGCAAAACCTGCCCTAAATCAAACTGGGAATTTGAGGCCGAAGTGGTTTGCTGTGTCTGCGGGCTACACTTTGTCTGCTGGTGTGTTTCGGCGAGTCTGTCTTTTCTGACAGTTACTGTGAGAGGCGGGCTGAATCCAGTTTAATTACTAAGATGCCACGAATAGCACGGTGCGTAGGTGGAGGCAGATGTGGTCTGTGGTGGTCCGCGGTGCACTGAGGCGCTAGGAGGTGAGAAGTTATCGGCTACAGCACGTTTTATTTCTATGTCTAAGAAGTTGCCTCACGCTCACCTAGACATTTGCCACCTGGAGAGCGCTTTTCCTATCTCTCATCTACTTTTAAAAGCCTGCCCTCGGCTCAAAACAAATACCTTTACATTCAAACGACCTCTTACTCACTACGAAGTGGCGCAAGATTGACCTCAATAACTGTCCTCACGAAAACTAACACTCACTGTGCCTGAGTCCCAAGATATGCTTCCCTCTAACTCCAACCCACGTCCAGAAATCGAAGGAGTGGCGACTCATTTACCACCCACAGACACAGCCTTATTGAATTTAACAAGTGCAGCAACGATGAGTCAGTCTTTGAAGTGGAATGAGGAAACCACAATGACATTTTTCTACAATGTTCAGCGGAAGCCCGTTGCATTTCCTTTTCCTCTCAAGTTCAACACATTCCTGACTCAAATATCTCACAATCTCCACCTTTGTTTAATGTGGGCTCCTCCTCAATGGAGGTCACTGCATTTCAGATTGACAATTTCCCTTAGTTTCGTGTCTTTAATCCTGACGGCTCTCCAATGATGCACACCTCTCTACATGAGATCCCTAATATGCCAAGAATCCACACTACATCTTTTAAACTTCGCCCTCTTTCAAATGGCCAACACCCATGAAATCATTGGGCCTCATTACGACCCAGGCGGTAAGGGGTTAACGGCGCCGTAAAGGTATCGGCTCCGTTAAACCCTTACCGCCTAATTACGAGGTCCCTTTGCAGATCCCGACCTTAATGGCTGGTCTTACCAGCCGTAAAGGAAGGAATCCGCAAAGGGACTTTCGAGGTAATTAAGGTACTGCAATTTGCGGTACCGTAATTACCGCCTTCCCCATTCCCATTGAGCCCTATGGGGACAAAAATGGGAATGGGGAAGGGCCAATGGTGAATGGGGAATTACCGCCCTGCCAACCTTGTAATGGGGCGGTAATTCCGCCATTCACCATGGTGGAGTTGGTAAAATACCGGCGTCAACCATGGCGCTAGTAGCGCCATGGTTAACGCCAGGGTCGTAATGAGGCACATTGTAGAGGAATTTCGCAATCAATGCGTGATCCTCAATCCTATGGCAGCTAATTGGCTTTTATGGAGGTTTTTATTCATGGTAAAGTGGAGCACTGGGTAGTAATGACAATGGGAGCAATGGCCGACATCCTCCAGTCACTGTCTGCAACCGCTTTGCCCCTGGGCAAGAATACTTCACAGCCGACACCTACTCCCCTACACTCTAGAATATCTGTTTGCGAGAGTTACTCCAAGGTTCCCTGGTTGATCTGGCAAGAGCCTAAAGAAAACCAGACTGCGGGAACCTCTCCGAAAGCTGAGATGAGGCAACTCAAAATAAGAAAAACGCCAGGAAATAAAAATCAAGGGGGTTGCAGCAATTTCTCAGGAATCTTTGGCGCAACAACAGCCCATCTACAAATTGTGATAAGTGCACTTGTGAGCCCACTACATCAATTTTGATGGTATAAGGTGAGGCCACAACAGAGTTATCAACAAACAGTGCCTTTAAAAAAAACACCAAGGAAGTCTAAACGCAAAAGTAAAAACTTGGAATAATCCACTAAATCCGGCAAAACAGAGCCAGTGGAGGCATTTCTAAAAACACTGGTGACAAATACAGATAATTTGGACCTAAGTGTTCTAACAGTCTACTCAGAAATGGAGAGTATAGGGGAGTTGATAAATCAAAACAGGGTAATGTTGGTGGAGTTGTCTCCTACAACCATTCTGGTAAGGCATTGGAGGATTCAGCAGACACTCAACCTCCACACATTACAACCCCCCTGTCCAGCCGTACCTCAATTCCTAGATTTCTACCACTGGCCCCTATTTTTGTGCCTCGTGAAGTCCAAACTCTTGCCCGTAATAACTTCTCCAATCGAGACAAGCAGAGGACATGATCAAGTGACCCTAAAACAGGGCCAAACTGACGTGAGAATAATAGCAAGTGCGAATCCACGTGTTACTTATACAGAAGACTTGATGGGCAGCATCAATACTGGTGAAATTCTTGCTCTTGTCTCAGCATTCCTTACTATGGAGGAAAAAAGGAGGTTCCTGAGTAATTCGGCTCCAGCACCACCAGGGCTTTATCCCCAACTATTGCATGCAATGTTTTCCTTGTTACCACACACTCAACGTTCAGAGCAAAAAGACCTGCCAAAGAAAACTTGTCTTCAAAGTCTCAAAGAGGAATGGCGAGGATCGTTCCCTAGCCGAACAATGGAATACATATCTTGCGGAATCTAGAAGACATGAACCTCGACCTGCTTCGAGCCATGGGTCGAATCAAGACCTAGGAGTCACAGATATGAAGAAAGGGCAAGGAACAAATGCAATTTTTTCAGAAGATCATATCCTGATCCTGAAACAGGACTTTGTGAGCACAGAGACCTATCCTTTAAATGGAAGCCATATTATGGCCTTGTTATCAGAAATGTCCAATCTTTGTTTGTTATCCTCCAGAGACATCGCTCAGGCCAAATGTATCAGGGAAGATAGATTAGATCTGATCAAACTATACTTTTTCTCTCGATTGATCAGATCGCTGGTCTATTCTGAGCTGGAGCCACTTCTTTCAATGGGCTACGACGTAGTTCAATCTTTGGAACTGGAAAACAATTAAAAATTGTCTGGGAGAGAACCAGATCCAGAACCTTCTGTCCTACTATCAATGGATAAAGTGGCTCCCTCTCAATCGCTCATGATAAACTTTAATAACACTGAGGGAAAAACCTGAAAGATTTTTTACCAGATCCCATTGAAACGGTGTTAATTTATGACTGGAACCTTATCTTATCAGCCCTCCACGTAGGGAGGACTGGACCGATCAAGGTCAAATTGAACAGAAGTAACACGGATGGCCTCCTGGAACTGTAGAGGGCATAATTTTCTGGCGTCGGATTTTGATTGTTTGTTAGCTTATTCCTTTCTATGTTTACAGAAAACGTGGTTAACTAGCCTCCCTATTTTAGATGGCTATACAGTTTTTGCCAAAGCGGCTACACAGGGCCTGCATGCTTGTTCTGCAGGAGGACTACTTTGAGCTTTAAGAAATGGGGGAGATTTACGATGCATCAGGTTGCCACAAACAGGAGGGACATCCAATTGGTGAGGTTGTCTGCACCCTCCTGTATTTCAGGATATTATGTATCCACCCCCTTGTGTTATGTATTTAACGTGTACGTGAACCCAAAACCTGGGAATGTAGAAGCTTTTGTGAAAATGTTATCTTCCCTTATATCAGATGCACTGGAAGTTTTATTAATTGATGTCATTGTTTTAGGAGATTTTAACAGTGAATGTCTGGATCCAAAATGGTATAGGGAATCTAATAGATCTACAATATCCTGGCAGACGAGGTCAAGTGGCATACAGATTAGAAAGGAATTAAAATCATGGGATCTATTGTTGTTAAAAGGAAACCTGTTGAACGATATTCCTCCTCAATTTACATGGACGAATGGCCATTAAGATCAACATCAGATTACATCTTCTTATCTAAAGATTTGTATTGGAAATGTACTAAATTAAACCTTATTAAAATGAAGTCCAGTGATCAAAGCCTGTTAGCCTTTGACATAGACATGCAGATTTCCTTAATTCAGGATCCGGAAGTAAAAACAGTGGTTAATGTTAACTTAAGAAACCATTCCTATTGTGCTGACCAGGACTAGCCCTACAATTTAATGAATCCATCTTAAACATGGGGTCCATGATGATGGATTATTGCTGTGCCCTTCCACTTACGAAAGAGCAATGCAATCTGCTCTTCCTATTTTGTACATATATACACTACTATGCTTGCAGGCCACAGAAAATAAGGTTGCCTATTGCCATAAGTATGACCAACACATCTTGGAGAAAAAGAGAATACTGAACAAATCATTGAAATCTTTACGGAAAGCTTCAGACAAAAATAATCCTAAAAGCAATTATATTGAACAGGCAAAAGTTGTTAAGAATAACTATAACATTTGGTTAAAGGGACATCGCTTTGCTCTTTATATTGCCGACGCTGAAGCTATGTTAAGTGCTACCATCCGTAAAGATACATGTGCATTTTGGAGGTTGATAAAAGAACCACTCTCTCAAAGATCTATTCAATCTGAACCTATTAAAGTCGAGACTTGGGCGACACACTTTTCAGATTTGTTTGGTGAAAATTGTCTAGTCCCAGTGGACCCTTTTTACGATACACCTTGGCAGAAAACCTAGGAGGCAGATTTAATAGAAATAAAAAATGTAATTAAAAAGCAAAGCCTCACATGCTCCAGGGCCAAACGGTTTGGCGAATGCCACCTTAAAATCAAATGTTAATCATGTTAATCTTTGGTCTGCATTTTTAACTGTTTAATTCAGGAGATTTTAAAGCAGAATAAATTGCCACCCTCATGGAAGAAAGTCACATAATTGGTTCACAATCCATCTCTGGCAAAAAAAAGCAATACTGGAAAAAAAGGTCATATATTGCACTTTCTTAGATATTTCGCAGGCATTTGACCGCCTAGATCATTCTATTCTTTAACAAAAGCTCAAAGACCTAGGGTGCCCCAGGGCATTATCAACATGTTAATTGAACTTCACTCGGACACTAAGGTGAAAGTGAGGCTGGATCAGAATGGTAACTACAAAAGATGTGTAAATACTCATTGTGGACTTTGTCAGGGATGTGTGTTGGGCCCTTTTTTTTATTTAATATGTACCTTAATGACCTGGGTAAGGTCCTCGGAAAAAAATGTAATGTTCCCCCCAAAGGTTGGGAACCCTTGTCATAAGTTATATAGCTTATTCAGATTACATAGTTTTGTTTGATTTAAGTCCAGTTGGACTCCAAAGATATCTCTGTGCTATTAATGCTTATTTTAAAACATTACATCTATAATTCAATGTACCAAAATAAAAAAATGTAATTATTAATTATACAAAAAAAAAGGAAACAACATTTTAAATGGTTCATTACTCATATAAGTTTGGATATTGTCTATAGTTTAACATATTTAGGAGTAGAGATCTCTGGAAGAAGATTTGGTCGCACTGATTTAACGATGATGAAAAATAAGGTTTGTCTTAATGCCTTTGAAGTATCAGCCTTTGATAAAGAATTTGGACGATTTTCAGCGCTCCCTGTCGTGTAATATTACCACCAAAAAACGATTCCATGCTTGCTTTATCGAGCAGATACTGGTATATTAACGTATCAATGGGATAGATAGGAATCATTGTTATGGAAGAGGTTGCTGCTCGTACCTAAGGGATCTCAGAAAGCTGTAATCCCACATGGGATGGGCCTGATCACTCTACAGGCCCATGCAGATTGGAAGAGGATACAATTACTGAAAGTAATGTCGCAACCTACGGAAAACTGTTTAATAACCGAGTTACTCCATGTCTTTCTCTTGAATTCCTGTCAGATCTTGAGCGACAGGGTCCAGGATTCATTGAAGATTTTGGGAACCTATAATCTCGATGCTCAAGACTTTATGGTTCCCTCTATCAACTGTAAAATGTTAATCTATGAATCTGACTGGATAAGGAATAGAGGCTGCGCCTTGAATTACCATCTTTTTATCATTTAAGGTACGAAGTAAGAGCCCTAAATATGTTATCTTTCTACCGCAAACAGCACCCTTCCAAAAAACATAGATTTGACATGTTGCGTTTTTTATTGAATCTGCTTCTGACAAAGTTCAGTGTGAAAGGGCATTGCCCGTTCTGAGTGCGTATGTAGGTATTGTGCACTGAATGTGAAAACTAATAAACACCTTGTAATTGAATGTAAGGATTTTGCTGAACTTCGATATCATCTTTTTAATCGATATGTGTAGGATGCACGCCTTTTAAATACAGAGGGGTCCTGGGGAAGAAGGAGACTTCATTAGATATATCAATTCAGAAATGTAGCGCCATTGTACTCCCCCTCACTAATCAAATTGGCTTTTTTTAAATTGTAATTAATTGTTAAACCAGCCACATGAAATTATGAAGTTTTTAATCTCGAATATTTAATCTGTAATATTTTTTCGGTGTCATTTTTAATACTTTAACCGCATTTTGTAATATTTTTACCAGTGTAATCTGTCATATTTTAGTTTTGTTTTCTAGCAGTAATATTTTATTTCTGTTGCAAAGGTTTTTCGAAACCATATGCAATTAAATAAATAATTACAAATAAATCTGACTCTCTCAATAAGTCGCAGTCAGTCACTACCTCCCCTTCCCTTTCTTCCTGTATCTACTTCTTCCACTAAGTAACCCTAACCCTCCATAAATATTCCAAGCCTGCCTCCAGCAATGACCTCCTGCTGCTCTGAAAGCGGCCCCATCCCAGGTTTGTGTTCATGAACCACTCAAAATGCAGGAGATTATGATTTGTTCTGGAATAAATTCCTGCAGAGTTAAAGGGCCTCATCACGAGTTTGCCGGTAACCCTTAAATGCGGCGGTACCGCTATTACCGCCGCATTTAAGGGTCCACCAAATCAAGGGCGTGGCAGATATTCCCCAGCTCTGATCTGGGGGCAAATCCGCCGTGATTTTGCCGATTTTCAGTGCTATTACGGCAGTAACAGTGCTGGACATTCCGCATTGAGCCCAATGGGGAATGGGAAATTCCTGAATGGGCCCATTGGGGAATGGGGACTTAAAGTTCTGCCAAACCTGTGATCCAGCGCTAATAGCACCAGGGGGTTTGGCAGTAGGGCTAATAGCCCCAGTGGTAATACCGCCAGGGTTATCGCCCAACTCGTGATGAGGCACTTAATGTCAATTATGCTGTTACACAAAACATACCTGGCAACCTCTCACTCAAAACACACTACCTTACTAAACAAAATGTTCTATGATGGGCCCTAATTAGTGCCCTGGCAAAGTGCACACACACAAAGGTGCTACAACAAAATGAGAAAGTGAAAATGGGTACAGTATCAGAACAGCAATTGCACTGAAACATCAAGTACTCAGTTGGAGACCACACAGGGTCTGTGGTAGGAGGGATAAGTGAGAATAAGGTGAATTTGTGCGCTCCCATGGATTTCTTTGCCAGCCCAAATGTGCTAAAAATCTCCCTTAAGGGCCATGGATTTTCAGGGACGTTCAGGCTTGGGCTGGGTTCCTTCCTCTCTTCCACTCTCCCTCCCTCCCTCCCTTCCTCCCTCCCTTCTCTTCCTTCCTTCCTTCCTTCCTTCCTTCCTTCCTCCCTCCCTCCCTCCCTCCCTCCCTCCCTCCCTTCCTTCCTTCCTTCCTTCCTTCCTTCCTTCCTTCCTTCCTTCCTTCCTTCCTTCCTTCCTTCCTTCCTTCCTTCCTTCCTTCCTTCCTTCCTTCCTTCCTTCCTTCTTTCCTTCCTTCCTTCCTTCCTTCCTTCCTCCCTCCCTCCCTTCCTTCCTTCCTTCCTTCCTTCCTTCCTTCCTTTCTTCCTTCCTTCCTTCCTTCCTTCCTCCATCATCTCTGCCTTTTTAACTAATGTATTCCCTCCTTCTTTAGCTCATCCTCTCTTTTGGCATTCCTTTCAACTCCATGTCCCTCTTTCTTTCTCCTGCTCTCTGTTCCTTGTGACTTCTCACCATTTTAATTTCTTCAAGCTCTTCTTTCTCTCTCGCTGTCCTACCCCAGCCTCTCACCACCTCCCATTCATTACCTACTTGCTATAGCAGTAGCACTTCAGTTATTTATGACCTTTGAATGCATATTTAATGGAATCATGAAACACACTCCAGAGGGGCTTAGCGCGTCTTCCTAAGGTTATGTTGTGGGTGTCTTACATGTGTTTATTGTTCCTATGGCTATTCTGGTGCCGGTTCCATGTGTTACTATCCCCGCAAAAATATAGCCATACAAGAATAGTGCCATATTGTTGTGGCGATATTAACCCATTATATCTGCGGGGGACACCCCCCAACATCCTCCATACTATTTTAAAGGGAGTGGGGGACACCCCTGCAACACCTGCTCCCATTTACCCCAGAAATTATCCCCACTAATAATGTTGCCTATGGCCGTTCCCGACGACCATATATATGGCGATATTTTTGGTGGGAAAAATATTACCTGATACCCTGGTGCCCCCTTTATTTGCTGCTCCAGGGAAATGTCTGAGTGTGTCTGTTTCAGAGAATAGCTGTGGCTATTAGGAGAATAATGCAGGGGACTTCAATTATGCCAAATTGATCGATCACGCATTGCGCTCCAATATTTACCTTGTGCAATACTTCAATTTCTAGAGCTTTGTAGCAATACACAATAAAATATCAATAAATTATGCATCATACTCTAGATGTTTCAGACTGTAACAGTTTGTGTTTTCATCGAACTCCAACGTGTGGAATTTTTAACAGATATTTTTACCATTTCTAGACCGCCAAAAGGTAGATGGTGGATTTGGGTGAGGTAATATTGAATGGGGTCAGTGAGCAAGAGAAGGGTTTGGGTGGTTTCCCCCAACATTAGGTTTGGTGAAAACACAAATGCTTCCATTTCATGACCACTTTCCTGTGTAGTGAACTTAATTAAAAAGATTCATGCACACTGTGGTGCACATATGAATTTGATCTTGGAGTGAGCTGTCTGCCAAGGAATTGAGTTCTGCTTTCTACATCTGTATTGGATCATAATTGTTATTTACCCCCATTATAGTCTCTAATCGCCTTTGCCGCATTGTGGGGTGGGAAGGTTCATTTTAACCTGCTTGTGACACCCATTCTTCAATGATAACATGACATCTCTGATCTCTTTCCAGATGGCCCCATCGAACCCCCCAAGGAAATCGCTTTGACGTATGAGACGCTCCTGCATGCACAACAACTCAGGAAAATTAGACTGAGATCATTTTGCAATACACATAGAAAATTCAACAATCCTCCGCACGAGGAGCATGAAGATGAGGTCTCCTCATACCTGGTGTACAATTCGAAGCTTGAGTTGATGTACTGCAATGCTCCGGCACTAGAACTGGACCAGTGGCAGCAGCTCTTAAAGGTCCTGCAGGATACCCCGGAGGCAACCATCTGGACACCAGTTGTTTCCAACCTCAGTCTTCTTGCCGCAGCTCCTCAAAATGGCGGGAGTGCTTTCAACCTATCACTGACAGATACGTTCTTGAAATCCTACACCAAGGTACTCTTTATAAGAGACCCTTTTGAAAGGCTGGTCTTTTCCTACATTCAGCAATATGCTAACAAAATGCAATTCAGAGACTTTATTTTGAATGTTCTTAGTCGCGGGCCGAGGAAGCTCGCTAGCCGTTGGAAGCCACTGGTGAGCCTATGCCTCCCGTGCCTAATCAGATATGATTATATCATTTCATACCAAAGCCTGGGAATTGAGGTGCGCCACCTAATGCACAGGATGAGAATACCCAGGGAAAATTGGATGATGAAAATTGCACAGCCACCCTTTCAAGGCACCTACAGCTGGTTATCCCACAAGATGTACAATGGCTTGACTACTGAGCAAAGGAAAGGACTCTTTCAGGCCTATCATCAGGACTTTTCTGCCTTTCAGTTTCCTAGCAGTTTACTGTGGAAAGTGGATGCAAGGAGAACATCAGGATAAGATGAGAAAGACACGCAGAAGATGATTGGGCACACTGCACCACTTTGAATACCGAACAATAGATAATGCAAAGCAGAAACTATTTTCTGAATATCGAATAATTAAAGAAAACGAAACAACAAACTGTGAGCCATAGCAAACGGCTTTGAAAAGTTCCCGGCTGTAATTCACAAAAACATTTCAGATGAAGAACTTAAATATTGGCCACATTATCAATTATCAGAAGTAAATGCATTAAAGTGGGAGAGCACATCATTCCATCTGCTGTAATAATTATCACCACAGTGTCAGGCTCTGCTGTATGTCACCTTGGTTCACTCTTTAATACAAACACATGTGTACAATAAAAAAAACAGACATTTTCAGTGAGAGGGAATGGAGTCGTCATAGTTGAATGCCCGGATCACCAGACCAGTAGACTAACACATTTACCAGTCTTCAATTTGAATTACTCATGGGAGTATTTTATTTGGTGATTATAGACCAATAACAGCCGTCACACCAAAGTGCCTGCCTGCAAATGCATTTATTTATTGTTCATTTAGAACGCGCTTAATACCAGTGAATGGTTTCTAACTGCAGTATCAAGATTCAAACCTGTGTCGCACCACGTTGGCTTGCTTCCAAGACAAACACGTTGCCCCTGAGCTATCCTTCCTCCCCTTCTAGGGCGATGTGGAACTTGCAGACCGCCCAAACTATTGTGAGCATGTATACTCTGCCCACAACTATCTGACACCTTAAAACAGGTAGATCCAATCTAATAAGTGCAATGAGTTCCCCCACTGCAAGGGGTGAATCTTGATGTCCCACTGCCCAGGACGCTTGGTCTCCAGTGGCATACTGAGGGGATATTAACCGACGCTGCGGGCCAACCCTGCCAATAATGGCTCGCCGGCCAAGTTAAGGGTACAAGCGAAGTGATAATCCCTTAAAGTTTGGCGGCGGTGCCGTTATCAGCAAAGTTGGCCCAAAACCGCGTATCGCCAATAGCACCCATGTACTTCGCTACACAGGTGCTAATAGTAATTTAATTTTCAAAAGAAACATTCCTTTGCTGCGCAGCCCGACGCTGTGCAGTGCTGTCCTCCCAGAATTTCGTTTTCAATGATGATGACCCCTGTTATCAACATTGAAAATGGACTTTGTGAATTAGCATGATAGCAGTGTGCCACGTCGGGCCGCACAGCAAAGGTAAGTATCTTTTTATTTTTAAACCCACTCAATGCTGCATGGGTGCTAATAGGTGAGGGGGCTGGTGGAGTGGGGAATGGAAGGGAGCAATGGCAATCAGAGTTTCTCATAATGCAGGCTTGTACCATACAGTACATCCGGCATTCCCACCAACCAGATTGATCAGCGCCCCCTCCCAGGGTGCTAATGCGAAGTATAGCTAGTACTGGCCTACCCACATCTTCTCCATTTACATAGAAACCACCTGGTTCCTCTTTTTTTCTTGTCATGCCTAAAACTCTTACTCATGAGAATGTCAATAGTATGCTGCAAAGTGAATAGTATCTTTAAAATACTCCTCCAGAGCGACCTCTTTTCATTTTTCGTTTGAGGGTGGCATACAGAAGATACACGCTGGGGCAGGTCCAACACTATGTGGTTTAGCAACAAATACTTTTCTTGTTGAGTGTGTCTCCTGGATGACTGTACACACATTATCACCAACTTTGCCTTCTAAATGATGTGCTACTGAGCCCCTTATGATCTTTGAACAATTTCATCTGGGATCACATAGGCTGCCTTCCGATCAGCGTTTCACCCCCTCGCACCACCTCCCTAATGGCCAACTCTTCTGCTTAACATATTAGCACCATCTTAAAATATAGCCTTATAGACTGATGGATGGATCATTATCGCTAAGGGCCATAAATTGGTGAAGCGTCATTATAAAACAACCTGCTGGAACCCAAAGTTCCAAGAGCCAGGGGCTACCGTTGACCGAGGGTAATCCTGAACCAAATTATATGTATTTGTGTATCCACGGGACTGAGTGGAAGTTTAATATATAAATATAAGCCATTTCTGGTTGCCTACAGGAACATAAAGTCGTACTAACCAAAACTCTTTGATGTCTTTTTATTGTCATCCTGGTTTCTAGTGACTCATTGATTTGCTAGGGCCTATGTGTGACAGCAGTCTTGGACTGAGCTTCAAACACAGGGTTATGATAGAGTAGACAGGGAAAGAAGTACAGTGCAGAGATCAGTCAAACCATCTTGGAATCTCTTAGGCCACTCGCAATTTATGTGCTCCCTTCCCCTCCCTGCAGACAATGCACTTTTGGACTTCCATCACCAGGTACAGTCTCCTGACACAACAGCCTTGATGGGCCACTTACAGTAGCCTTGAAAAGGATGAATCCTCTCTAGCGAATATGTATATACGGTTGTGAAACCTTTTTCCCCTTAAGCGGAATCGTCTTCAGACACCTGAACAAGAAGCTTTCATCAGGAGCGTTATGGGGTATGTCATGTTGGCACGCAGCAGCATCCAGCTGTGAGCTGGGAATAAATGAATGCAGGAGCCATGGACTGAGAACTGCTCCCTTTATTATCTTGCACGTGAATAATGCCCTTGAGCTTCTGGCCTAGAGTGCATGCGCTACAATTCAGGCCTCCTAGAGGCCATCAGTATTGCTGACGTTGGGAGCATAGCTCCGCCAGACATGACATCCCCCACTCTGACAAAATTAACAAAATGTTCACTCACAGTTCTATTGTCACATCTCTTCAATGTGACATAGTGGACGCATGACACATCTCCCACATCTTCTGGACACTGCCGGTCTTGCTTCAACTTCTTGTTCCACTCCATCACCCCCTGGAACAGGCACTTCGCTTTCTTCCTCCTCATTGTGCTGCTTGCCTTCTTTGAACACCTTGAAGTGTGACGCGTTTCTCGTGATAACTTTGTGTGGAGATCTGGCAGTGACCATTGGACCCTTAACGTGAGTGACTACCAGAGGTGCGGGATCAATCTCATAGTCTTTTTTTCCTGCTTTGTCTCTGGCGCACCAGTACTTTGTGGCTGCAGTGAAGATTTGACTTGGCAGCACGACACCGGGCGTCGGCGTATTCCTTCATGGTCCTTTTTTCTTCTGCATCCACTGTTCTTAGCTCACCTTCTCCTCTCATTGGCACAGCCACATTGTGTGGTAATCTGGTTCCTGTCCTTCGGCCAAACATTAGTTCTGATGGGCATCGTCCTGTCGTGCCATGCGGGGAGCTGGTGTAAACTCTCAACATGTTACAAACAGCGTGATTGATTGACATGGAGCATAGTTAGTTTTACAGCAGTACTTTCTTTAGTCTCTCCATGAACCTCTCGACCATGCCATTTGCTTGAGTCCATTTGCATGAGGCCATACCGGCATGATCTTCCTGTGTTGTATGCCCATGTATTCCATGAATCAAGCAAACGCCCATTGTCAGACTTTAACACCTCTAGAATGCCCCATGCTGAAAATATTTTATCCAGCTCAGGTATCACTCAACTGGCTGCGGTGGAGGTCAGCAACTGGACAAGAGGGAATCTTGAGAATTCGTCCATTATGACCATCCAGTATTTATTTTTGCCAAACGGTCTGAAAAATCAATGGCAAGATGCGTCCAGTGTTGTTCTGGCAGTTCAAACATTTGAAATGATTCTATAGGGTTGGCTCTTGAAGTGCTTTGACAAATGTGGCATGTATTGACGACACGTTGAACCATCTCATCAATGACCTGGGAACCACATGGTGTCCCTAATCTGTTGCTTGGCGGCTACAACACCTATGTGCCCTTCATGAGTTAAATTGACGATCTGTCTCGAAGACTCTCAGAGATGACCATGCAATGTCCTTGCATCATCAGCCCATCTGCTGATATCAACAGTTCCCTATGTATCTGCTTGAATGCAGCTAATTCCAGGGTATTACTAAACTCTACTTCACTCCATCTCCCAGAACTGATAATGTCCCGTATTTTATGTAGCAGATGATCCTGCCGAGTGTGTTCTTTTAGCATTTTGGTTGTGACTACTTCCAGAGTTCCTTGTTGTGTTAGGAAGTTAACGTATTCTTCTGCCATAGATGTTTCTGGATTGTTGTCGGGCAACAGGTGATTTGACACGAAGTCTATCAGATTGTACTCTTTGCCTGGCTTGTGTATTATGGTAAAATCCAAGTCCTGTAAGCGAAGGCTGCATCTTTCTATGCGAGGAGGCATTTTGCAGTGCCAATTTCCATAAATAGTTTCTAGCGCTTGATGATCCATGACGACAGTGAATGCCTTCCCGAAGAGAAACATTTAAAGTGCTCACAGGCCCACATGACTGCGAGCCATTTGGTTTCTGTCTGCAAGTATTTCATTTCCACGTCCGACAGCTTTTTGCTGGCATATGCAACCACTCATCCTGGTCGATGCTGTGCCAGAATGGAGCCTAATCCTACCGGACTAGCATCCACTGTCAATTCTGTTCATAGCACAGAATTGAAATACGCTATGTGTTCCCCAGACGCTATATCCTGCTTTATCTGCCCAAATGCTTCCTGACACGCTGAGGTCCACTGAAAAACACGTCCCTGTTTGATAAGTTCTCTCGGGGGGGGCGCTGACTCACTGCAGCATAAGTGGACGTCTGAGATCTAGGCGGTGGTGCATTGTGTACAATGGCCAAGTGGTTTTCTCACCCACAGATAGTGCATTTCTGTCCAAATGCCGGCATTTAAATGCTGGGATCATGAGGAAATGTCAGCCCACACTGATAGAACCTGCTTGTGGAAACATGATTTCATGTTAGATTGCCACCCAGGTAACGAGAGCGTCCTCCTGGCGTCACCTGATACATCTGTTCTTCCGTATGTCCTTTGTCGCTTTCTATTTGAGTCGCTTACGTGTCGGCACGCGCCTCTGTTCTGGCCATCTGGAGAATGGTGGTCAGCGAGAGTGGTTCTCGTAGTAACTTCTTTCTGAAGGATGACAACAAAGATCCACCAATGATCCTGAGGCGTATTGCTTCTTCCTTTGAGAACTTGTGTAATTCACAATGAGCTACCAGCTTGTGGAGCCTAGTCACAAATGCATCCATGCTCTCACCTGTGAGTTGGCAGGCAGTATTGAAGGTGTGCCTTTCATGGCCGATGTTGCGTTGGGGATCAAAGTAGTCGCATAGGGCTTTCTGAAGGCCAGCAAATGTTTTCACCTCTTCTGGCGGGAATGTAGGGATGAGATCCTCTATCTCATCTCCTGCGAGGTTTATGAGCAATCTTTTTGGGGAACTATCAGGTGCCTGTACATCATGAGCCACCAGTTGATTTTCAAAGCATCATAGCCATCTCTCCCATCTTGGTCCAAGAGACTGTTGATCTTGCATGTCGAAAGGCGCAGGTCCACGGAAGGCACTTGCATCTGGCATATGGCATCTCGTCATCGTGACCCTCCTGTTGAACTTGTCCTTCCTCCAACATTTTGCACATGTAGTGGGAAGCGTCTTTTTTGTAGCGCACTCCCAAAAGTGAGAAGCGAGGAACTGTATATATATTTTTTTTAAATGGGGGAAAGTGGGGGCTAGTCATTCGAACTCATCCCATCCTCGTCGCCATTGTCATGTCGGCACGCAGTAGCATCCAGCTGTGAGCCGGGAATAAATGAATGCAGGAGCCACGGACTGAGAATGGCTTCCTTTATTATCTTGCACGTGAATAATTCCCTAAAGCATCTAGCCTACAGTGCATGCGCTACAATCCAGGCCTCCTATAGGCCAACAGTATTGCTGATGTCGGCGTAGCTCCATTAACTGTGTCGTCGCAGGAAACGACAGGGTACAGTGTTCCCAGAGGTGATGATAAAGACACCAAGAATGGAACATGACCCTACCCTCACTGATCCCTGAGTACTTTCCGAGATGAACCGCTTCTTGAACAAGACCTACCTGCTGTCTGAATGCTGGTAACCAGGTTCCTGCTCACTGGCCTCTACAGCCTCTACAATTTCTCTATGTAAACCTTTCTGACTTGGAGGGAGATGAGAAAGGACTCATCTTATCCATAGACACCTCTGGCAGTCATGACTCCAAGGAACACCTCTGGACTCAGTTTCCTACCTTAAACAGCTTTAGAGTCATCTGCTGCTACCGGCCAGCTGGAGCTGCCTATCACACAAACCACTTTTTTTAATCCTCTTCTGGCCATCAAGCTGCTGATTCAGCTATCGCCTGTCTGCACCACAACTGTTTTCGATATGATCACTACTATAGATATGCATCGCTGGACCTCGTTGAAGTGAATCGACTGCTTCAATACACTGACTCAACCATCGTCTGCCTGCTCTTTAGACAATTCCATCTGGTCACTGCTGCAAGATCACATCACATTGCTGGACTGCTTCAAACCAAACCAACCACTTCAATGCCAACTTGATCCATTTGAAAGTGCAAAGAAGTTGGGATGCTGTTGAGCCACCCAAGAAGACTAGAACGGTACTCGTAATGGTTCTGTCCCTTTCCTCATTTAAGGTCCATAGAGATATTTAAGACCCTACCATTTTACCTTTTAATGACATATCCTTTGAGATTGAACATTGCTGCAGAGACTGTTGCCTTGCTCCCCCATACCCAGAATACCCTCCTTCTAATCAAAAGTCTGCCATTTTGTGTGATCCGTAAGACAGATTGGGGTGGGTTATAAGTGTTTTGTAAGTGTGTTTGCATTTATAGCCTCATATAAAAAACTCTTTTTTGTTTTGGTGCCACAACCTAGGACTCGGAGCCAGATTAGCTAAACTCTACGAGCCCCTCGCCTGCTCTATGCCCACTCTACAGAGACTTAGAACCACGACTGCCCGGCCCAGCCCACCTACCTTCAAACACAACTCATCCCAGAACCCTAACCTCACACTCCAAATTACCAATACTACAACCACCACAAGCCCCCAAATGAAGGGAGCCCTAATCAACGCTAGATCGCTAGTAGTATGCAACAGAAATTGCAGACCTGATCCTTAAAGAAGACCTTGACCTCCTTACCGTCACAGAAACCTGGTTACACCCAGCAGCTGGCCCAATGCTTATGCTCGCTATCCCAGATAATTACACTATCCTGAGACATGACCGACCCAACTCTAGAGGCGGGGACATTGCTATCATACACAAATGTACCCTTACCATGAGAAGCACAACTACTACAAATTTCCCTTCCTGCAAATTACTCTCTTTTAAAGTCCCTCTTACCAAATCGCAAACTCTTAACATACACTTGATATATCGTCCTCCAGGCTCTATAGGCACATTGGATGAAGATATTAATACTATACTATCCTGTAACCTCAAAAGCTCTACCCAAGTACTCATCCTTGGTGACTTCAATTTGGGATACAACGACCCAGAAGACCATAGTGCCAGCTCTATACTTAATACCCTCTCTGATCTAGGATTCACCCAAAGATGTTTGGAACCTACACATGCTAAAGGTAGAACACTTGACTGGGTGGCTGACTACAATTGTCTAGCCAATATCAGCGACATCTCACCATTAGCCTGGACCGATCACTATTTGGTATCGTTCACGCTCTCTACCAACCGACCCCCACCTCCACCCATCAGCAGGGCCCCACCCACACTCACGAGAAACAAGAAGCGCATCACTGTGGAAAGACTCATCCCAAACCTACTCCCTACACTAAACACACTCCCTGACAACCTAGACCCTCAGACCATGGTCGAGGAATATAATAAAATTATGTCCACATCGCTGGACTTAATCACTCCCCTCAAACTTAGACCAAGCAAGCCTAAAACGCATCTGAACAAATGGTACACACCATTCCTCAAAAATCTAAGACAGCAAAAAAGAAACTGCAAAGCCACTTGGAAAAAACACCCTTCAGTAGCCAATAAACTCAAACTAACCAAACTTGCAGCCCTCTACAAAAAAGAAATCTACCTTGCTAAACGATCTTCCTTTGACTCCCACATAGCCCATGCAAAATCTAATATGAAGGAACTATTCTCTATTCTGAAAGAAGTAGAACCCCCATTGCACCTCCAGACACCTGCACTAAAGACAAAAACTGGTGCTCAGAAATTCAAAAAGCCCTTGCCAACAAGATTACTACACTACAAAATAAAATTGCTTGCAAAAAAGCCTCCTTGAATGACCCTCCCACCTCCAAACCTCCCGAGAAGCCCACTGCAAGTGAAACTATCCGCTTCAATTTTTCTATAGTCACCACTCTTGAAGTAGAAAAAACCATCCTGTCGCTAAAACCATCTAACTGTCAGGGCGATCTGTGCCCTGCACAGCTCATTAAAGATGCAGCTCGTGAACTCTCCCTTTTCATCACAAAATTGATCAACGCCTCCTTTACCACTGGTTCTATCCCCACAAACCTAAAACAATCCTGGGTATTACCACTACTAAAAAAGCCCACACTTGACCCAGCTATGCCCACAAACTACAGACCCATAACGACTGTGCCATTTCTTCTAAAAATATTGGATAAGATTGCATACGTGCAAATACAGAAGTACCTGGAAAAACACCACCTACTCGGAGCTAGGCAATCAGGCTTCCGCCCCTAACATGGGACCGAGACTGCCCTCATTGACCTTAAAACCCAGATAGACAAGTTAAGAGACAATGGCCAAGCCGCCCTACTCCTCCTCCTAGACCTCTCCACAGCATTTGACCTAGTCGACCACTCTGTCTTATGCACTCACTTACATACAGCAGCCCACTTTTCTGTTGAAGCCATTACATGGATTAGAGCATTCCTCAACGGCATAACTATGAGGGTCTTTTCACCTATAGCTGCAGCAGACCCCATTCCCATCATTTGTGGCGTGCCTCAGGGCTCCTGTGTCTCCCCCACCTTGTACAATATATTTACCAAGCCCCTTTTCGATGATTTGGATCATCTCGGTATCACCTACACTAATTACACGGATGATACCCAGATCCTCTTTCCACTTTCTGGAGATTATGGAAAGGATTTGGCCTTGGTGAATAGAGTGTACATCATCATCCAGGCATGGGTGGCCACACATGGACTATGCCTGAATGATGATAAAACAGAATTCATAATTCTAGGTACTACTACCAGCTTAAGGAAACTGGGCCCTGCCTAATGCTCCTTCACGATTGATGGCAATAGCATTAATGTGGGACAAGAGGTCAAAACCCTGGGCTTGTACCTGGACTCCACCTTCTCCTTCCTCAAACTGGTTAAATCTTTAGCATCCTCCACGGCATACACCTGTAAATTGATCCACGCAGCCAAACCTTTCCTGTCTGATACTAGTTGCTTGACCCTTGCCAGAGCCCTCATGTTTAGACTACTGTAACGCTCTCTACCTTGGGTCTTCCAAAGCCATTACCAGCAAACTCCAAACTCTCCAGAACAACGCTCTTAGAGCAGCACTGGGCATCTCTAGAAGAGAGCATATCACAGCACATTGAATAATTGGCTTACTGTCAATGACAAAATCCTCCTAAAAACGGCCTCACTCATTCACAAATAGCTCAACACCACCACCCCCATCTATCTCATCGACAGATTCCATAGACAGACCTCCCTGAGACCAACAAGAACAGCATGCAAAGACTGCCTTTCTATCCCAAATTTTAAACGTTCTACCATAGGGGGCAACAGTTTCCCAGTCAAAGTAGCAAAACTGTGGAATTCCCTACCACCACCCCTCAGAATGGACCTACACTATCAGAACTTCCGAGCTAAGGTCATTTCATGGTTGAAAACGTAGGCTTCCCATCATTTCCAAGTGCCCAGTCGACTAAACTCATGATTATTGTACCTATCTATGCCTGTTTGTACATATGTTTATATTCCTTCTATTACTGTATGTTTTATATTGTTCTTATGTTGTAATTAAGCCTCGCAATCCCATGTAAATGCTGCGAACTGTTACCCGAGGGTATGATGGCGCATTACAAATAATAAAACAAACAAACAAACACACATTACTATTGTGGTTTAGATGCTTATTTGCCAGCTCACGGCAAAACTGACTAGTAATCCCACTTTTTGACAAAAGAGAAAGTTGTCTGTCATGTGAAATGGCGCCTTTTGGTAGCAACACTCTCGCCAGTCTCCTACATGGGAGAAGTGGCGTTATGAGTTTTCTGTCTGTCCAAAAGGTTGGCCCGCAGCATAAGAAGAGACAGGGCACTATCACCCAGCATGATTTCATGAGTGAATGCTAACAGTCATTGTATGCACATGTATGCTTGGCTAACATCTTCCAATACATGTGCAATTTACCTTGCTGAACAAAATATATCCAAGTTCTGAGAGAGAATGAATGACAGATGTGGGATGCGCTTATGAAGTTCTCCATCCCACAGTGCACCTCACAATGTGTGCACAGAGCACATGTTTGCAAGCCACATGAGGCACAGATCAGTATAGGAAATGTACTGTACAGCTCGGCATGTACATGATGCACATGCCTGACATGGGTAAATGTGTGAAATGGTGCACACAGGGTACATCACCTGCCAGGACTGTGTCTGTCCTATCAAAGGTAGCATGACCTCTACCCCTGTAGAGGTGCAGCACACCAGATGTGTACAACAGGTGGTGGAGATCATTGCAGCATGGTGAGCTCCACAGTTAACACTGTAAGGTTGATGGAGGGATTGGCCATAATTCCTTCATCACCTAGGTGTGGTGTGCAGCGTAGGGAGTCTCTACTTAATCCAAACACAATTCTTGACTGGCAGTGCCCACAAGTGCCAGCTGATCCAAAGGGAGTTGTCTCCGGCGATAGCACTACATGCCGATTTGCCGGAATATTCAAATGAGGAACATGCAGGGACCATTACCCCTAGGGCCTCTGTGATCACAGGGAGTGAGTGGTAAATCTTACAAGTATGTCTCAAGCACCCATGTTGCTAAAGAGTGGGATTGGGATTTCCTTAGAATCATGATATGTCTACATTATTGAGGGCCCTTTCCCCTGGATGCCCTCCTTGTGCGAAGCAATGCAACATGTTTTCCACCTTCTCCTAACCTGTCCTGTCTCATGCTCTAAGTAGTAGAAACCACTCAAAAGTAGACATTATACAGTGTCATTGGCACCACCCCCTTTTGCTCTCCACAGTAAAGTAGGCCATGGACATATTCACCTGGCATGCATATTCCACTCTTGTCTGCGGCCTGACCAGCCATCAGCGGCCACCTCCTCCTGACAATCAATGCTTTGCCAATCTTCCAACCAAAGAGTTGCTCCTCCCTTTGTGTAGCTGCAGCAATTTTACTTGGAGGTGAAACTTCCTGAGCAGCATTGTGATTTTTAGCCAGTATTGGCAAAGACTTTTTAGACATATCCTGATAGGGCACTAGATGAAAGCAATTCTGTTGCACAAAGGCACAAATATCATTGCTGGAGGCTCTGGATAGTCCAAGCAGTTGGTTCCTTCTGTGTGTCACAGAGTGAACTCCCAAGGCATATCATTGGCAGAGTGTCATACCCTGTGTTCCCATGAATGGGTGCACATGTTTCCCACCCAAATGAACATTGGTCCCTCACGTGGCTTGATGTTAGACAGCAACGTGTCTTCATGTATGGTGTCTGTTAGGACGTAGTAAGCCATGGGCCCCTTCACTTCAAGGCATGTATTCACAGTTCATAGTTGGAGTGATTGCACATGTTTGTTAATGTTAATGTTAAAGGATATTTGTACCGCACACTATTACCACCGGAGCGGTCCTCTAGTGCTCTGGCGGATCTGAAAAGGAAAGGGGATTGGGTGAGTTGTGGGAACGAGCGGGATAAGTGCAAGAGAGCAGTGATGTGCTGTTGGCAGATTCAGTTCAGTTCACAACGTTCGCTGAGTTTAGGGGTGATTTCCGATCTGTAGCCGTTGTGTGCTGTTTTGCAAAGCTATGTATGGTTTGTTTTGTTGTTGCGGTGTAGTGAAGTTTGTGCGATTTGTTGTGCTTTAGGGTTGTGGTTGTGTTTGGTTAGAGTTTGAGAAGTGTTTGCAGAGGGGTGAAATTGTTAGTGGGTTGGTTATTGGCCTCGCTATCTAGAAGGGATATGTGCTAAATTTCCACGTTCTTTCTAGATGTGGCGCATGAATATCTCTGCATTTCTATCTGATCCGGAACTGGCTAATATTCACAATCCTGTCTATATATGACGGATGCAAATATTCACGATTATATCCAAATGAGGCACTGGCCCACCTTCGAAACCCTGTCTAGATGCGACGCAAGGTAGCATTCACAATTCTATCTAAATGTGGCATTGGTTATATTACCAATGCAGTCTAGATGTGGCAATGGCTAATATTCATTATTCTATCTAGATGCGGCACTGGCCGATATTCACAGTCCTGTCTACATGTGACGCAGGCTAATGTTCACAATTCTGTCTAAGTGTGGCACTTGTTAACATTCACAATTCTATCTAAGTGTGGCACTTGCTAACATGTACAATCCTATCTAGATGCGACACAGGCTAATATTCACAATTCTATCTAAATGTGGTACTTGCTAACATTCACAATGCTATCTAAGTGTGGCACTTGCTAACATTCACAATGCTATCTAAGTGTGGCACTTGCTAACATTCACAATCCTATCTAAGTGTGGGACCTGCTATCATTCCCAATTCTGTCTGGGTCCAGCGCAGGCTAATGTTCACAATGCTATATACATGTGGTACTTGCTAACATTCGCAATGCTATCTCGATGTGACGCAGGCTAATGTTCACAATTCTATGCAAGTGTAGCACTTGCTAACATTCACAATTCTATCTAAGTGTGGTGTGGCACTGGCTAACATTCACAATCCTATCTAGATGCGACGCAGGTATTACCCAAATTGTTCGTTTACAATTGTTCGAATGAACAATTGACCGAATTTAAAGGGTCACAATTGACCTTTTCACAATTGACCGTATATATATATATATATATATATATATATATATATATATACATATATATATATATATATATATATATTGCTTTGGTAATTTTCATTCGAACAGTTGTAATACGAACAATTCGTATACAACCGCGACGCAGGCTAGTGTTCACAATTTTATCTAGTTGTTAAGCAGGCTAGTGTTAATATTCCCGTCTGTTATGGTCTGAGGGCAGGTAGAGTGTCAGGGCTTCTGGAGTAGAGTGATTGGTCTTCTCCCCACCCAGGTCACACCTACCTTGATGGTTGGTGCTGGTTGATGGATGGCCGCTGGCCTCCCCTGCTGACACCTGCAGACACAATCTGGAGCCACCTCTGTGGGAGCCTCCCTTTGCCTTGTGGCCCTTATCCGCAGGGGCTTCATCGGCAGAGGGCTGCCCTGGGAAGGTCAGTTATGACCAGGTGGATGTACCAATCAGGGGAGGTGGGCGTGCTGGGAGGCAGGAGGGGGAGGGTGGGACTGGGAAAAGGCCATACACAAACAAAGTACTACACCCCAGGGACTGCACACTCTAGATGCAAGCCAGCACAAAAAAATAGGGTCAGAAGCCACAAAAACACTGGAGAGACCCACCAGAATAGCACACACTGCACAACAAAAATGATTGAGAAAACACTCAAACCCCTCCACTAGAGTACATGAAACAGGCCAAAAACTGATTACAATCAATGTACACCTACTCACTGAGAATCAACCAGTGACTAAAGCTGCTCCCAAAGTGGTTTCCTTACCAGATCCTTCGAGATTGCAGTCCACAAAGCAAGTGGAAAATGGCTGCAGGAAGCAAGGCAGAGACACACCTGACTATTGCAACCAATTGCAAGAGGGGAAGGCAGGACTGGGAAAAGGCCAGACACAAACAAAGGACTACCCCCCCAAGGGAATGCACACTATAGATGCAGGCCAGCACAGAAAAACAGAGTCAGAAGCCACAAAACACTAGAGAAACACATGGAGACAGACCCAATTGTTTGGAGCCTGGACCTGTGGACTCATGTCCTTTTGTGGCTATGCCACTGAGGCTTAGAGCATGCAAGTGTTTTCCCAACCGAAAGATGTACAACTAGGGTGCTGTCATTTGCTAATCCTGTGCTAGTCACCTATGACTTCAGGGCTCTCTCTAATCTCATATATCACATTTTCAACTCTTACCTGATAACCCCTTCTTCATCTTGTACATTCACATAGACTCACTAACATACTAACTTACTATGGGATTAATCCGGATTGATGCCTCTGCTGTACGAGCATCCTCGGTCAGTGATCAATCTGGATTAATCCCATAGTAACAATAAAGACCAATGGCATAACACTGGAGCAAGAGTGCTCTTTATTCAACAACAAACTGATTAAGCAATTCTCATGAATAAAAGTAATCATTGACAAACTTGATACGCAGCGCCAATATTGCGGGATTCCATCAAGAACTCTCTGATATGTTATTATATGTTATGTTATGTTGATGATCCTGAGGGTCCATCATTAGGGGGAGCAACCCCAACTCCTGGGGGTAGAGGGGCTCCGGCAATATGAGCACTTCACCTGCTACAGGTTGCTGCACACAAATTTGACTGCGAAAGGCAGGACCTGGGCCACAATCACCAAGAAGGTAAGTGCACTTGGGGACCTGCCAGTACAATTCAATAGAGGGCAAAACTTGTTGGTTGGATCTCAAGCAATAAAGTGGACAATTTGATGACACGGGGTGGGGGCCAAGGTCCACAGCAAAGCCGTGTGAGCTCCAGAATCAGTCCCCTGGTGCTCTGTGTCTTCAAGAGGACACATTCTAAGGAGTACCAGAGGGTAGTCTATCTAGAGCGCCCCCAACCAGTGCCTGGTGAGTACATTAGTCTTCGACAGGTTTTGTCATACAACACCTATTTAACCTCGCATTGATCTACAATGGTGCACTGATAAGGTAGGGGTGGGTAGGGGATATAGGACAAGGGTGCAAGAGTCAAAGAGCGTAGGCAGAATACGTTTTCCTATTTTCCTACATGTAACATGGATCAGGTCATCCACTGACACATCAAATGCGATTCTATGAATTGTGCACACCATCTTGCGGGTAACATACATGCTGTCCTGGTAAGACAAACCATGCTATGAGCACTTCTCAACGGTCATGTTGCATTGCATTTTCCTGACTCCGCCTGTTACATTTACCTGTGAATGCTCATCCCTTTGTGATGGAGGTGGTCAGCCAACACACACACATATGCTTCTGGGCTCTGAGGCACATTGCACTTTGTGTGACTCTGGCAGGACATACCATGCCATTAGCACTTGTCCAATGTTGCATTGCATGCACCTGACTGACTGCAACATTTACCTGCACATTTTTATCCTGTGGTGACTGAGGTGGTCCGACAGTACACACACATGATTCTAGCCCCCGAGCCACATGACACTTTGAATGATGGGTACTGCATTGTGGTAAACACATTGTCACTCAATGCTGGAGGTCTTGGGCTGTGAATGGTCACTGTGAGCTGTGAGGTGATCAGTGCTCAAACTCCAACTCATGTTTTTCACTCAATTTTCTAGTGGGCAGGACTGATTACCATTTTCCCCTGACCAAGAAGCCACCACCGCCATTAACAAAATGCAATCAAACCTTGACTTGTTAAAATAACTCAATCCCTTGGTGACTCAGCCCATGATAAATATGTCTGTATGCCTGGAGACATGATGGTCATCAGCCCACTATTCGTAGGTTTCACCAGCTCCAAGATATCTCATTTGACCTACATGATCGTAGAAATGGCTAGTCAACAATCTTGTCTCCCCTCGCAATATAACATTAGGAGATGGGTACAAGTGAGTGATGTTAATTTCCAACAGTTCTTTCTTTATGTGACTCAGCCATGGGATCTTTCCACCAATATCTTTGGCAATCATTAAGTTAATTAACTCATGAGTAAGGACTGCTTTTTCATTTCCCCATAGCCTGAGCCAGTGAAGAATAGGTATCAGGGCGATCACATCCCTGATAAATTGTCAGCCCGGTTCCAAATGTACCCCAAAATCCATAGCAGAGGGTGGCCAGCCCAAAATATTTTTAAAAAATTGGTTCTCCACTGCTTGGAGGGAATTAGTGTTAGAGTATGTCCATAAATCCATCCCAAATCTGGCAACAGAACCCACTGTACCATTTACAATTTTAGCAACAGGTCGATCGTTTAGCTCAAAAAATAACACTTGACCTGGTAACAGCTCCCAGAGCCTGCTTAAAGCGAGCTGTCTGTTTGCTCACGTTTGGGCCTAAGTTGAATGAGAACCTGACCCCCAGCTACTCGTAATTATTCACCCTCGGGATCAGAACCCGCCCACAATACATCGCCTTCAACTTCACCATACCCCTCCCACTACGGCATGCCATCACTGCAGACTTCATGCATTAACCATCAAGTCCAAACAGGCCATGAAACAAGCATAGTCAAGAATAAGGCCATCGCGGTACGTGCCATTAGAACTGTGTCAAACACGTACACCAGGTCCGGTAAAGGCGGCCGCCCATCCTCAGAACATCACGCTCTGGCGCACCCCTGACTACGCTTGAAATGAGCCCCTACATCTCCCATTGGCTCCACTCCTAACACAGACCTGTGTGGAATCATGCAATCATGCCAAAAGGTTCACCAGGGCAGGGGCACAATTCATGTATCCACGCACGGTCTGCAACTTAGCTCAACTGACCTTGTCAAAGGCCATGCTCAGATCAATGAATGCCAAATAAACTGGCTCCTCACTTATGTAAATCAAATGAGAAACTATCATATAAAGATTAAGAGAATGCTCGGCCGCGTCCAGCCCAGGCCAGAATCCCGACTGCACCAACGAGAGCACCCCACTCTCCACAACAAACTCCTCCAACCTTGCCAATACTGCACAGCCAAACTTTTTAAAAAAAGAATCCAGTACTTAGATGGGCCTGTATAAAGCCAGCGCATCCTGCGGCCCCTTTTCGTATATTGGATAAAGAGTTGCACAGGACCATGAAACGGGTAAAACTCCCCCCACACAGATAGCATTGAATCCATGAGTCAAAAGGAGAGCCCACAATTCTGGGGCCATTCCAAACAGATCTGCTGGCACATCATTGGGAACAGGTCCCCACTTACAGCACTGGCAGCCAATGGCTTTCATTATTTCCATCACAGAAAAGACAATCCCTAGAATGGGGCCCCTCCCTCCAAATTACCCCTATTCATCCCAGTACCAAGAGTGCCATTTACTTCCTTTTGCTGTGCAGTATTTTGAGGATGAAAAATTAGCCACCCGGGCCGGGTCAGATACATTGGGGACTGGAGCCTTCTGATTACATTTATAAAATGGGCCATAGTTCGGTATTTCCCAGAATAATTTAGCATTATTATCCCAGGATGCTCTGACCCATGTATCCCATGCCTCGGCTTCAATGGATGTTTTTCTTCTGGCCACAGACATCTTGAAATGAGACCTGGCACAAATAATAGGATTTATATAAGTTTGGGGATTTGTCAATACTGAGAGTAGGTAAGCCTTAGCTCTTGCACATTCATGGTCAAACCATCCCGTCCTTGGTGAGGCTCTCCTTTTTCCCACTACCCGGGTAATCATCAATGACAAATTCTGCCATAAGGATCCAAACGCCTCTAAATTAGTGTTCTGCTCCCCAGACCTCGACACTATAACCTCCAATTCATTTGAACTCGATTGAACAGCCTTCCTCAATAATTCCTCCCTTCTGTCAGTATTGCACCTTGACCTACCACCTGCTTTGATTTCTTTGTTGCAAATCTGTTGAGAAGTTTTTGCTGCGGACCTGTTCAAAGCATGCACCTTTTCATCTATGTAAAAATGAATGGGATCAGTAAAATAAAAATGTTCTTTCACACCTTTGTCCCAAATGTTCTAATTTAGGGGGCCTGGGCTGGATCTTACCTTTGGAACATTTTAGACAAATACGTCAGATGAGTCAAAGGTTATTTTACCACTCTAAATAACTATTCGAACCTCGGGAGGATAGCTCAGAGGCAACGTGCTCGCCTTGGAAGCAAGACAACACGGAGCAACACAGGTTCGATCCCGGGTCTGCGCTTAGAAACCTCTGGGTATTAAGCGCATTATAATTAACCTATCATGTCATAACCACTCTTATTAGCAAGAGAATTTTCGAAATTCAGCCGGTGTGGCAAATGATGACCATCTTAACTCACCTCCTGCCCCCGTTGATGTCCCCATGATGTCATTGTACATGCCATTGAGAATCCCTTCTCTGATATCATGTATGTGCTCATGTGCTTTGCAACGGGGGAGATGCTGAGTTAAGATCACCATGAATTCCCACACTAGCTGAGTTTCAAGGATTTAGTTGCAATAAATCTGATCATTTCAACTCTCTCAATGTCAAGAGTTTTCTTATAATATAGTTTATTTGGGGGTCACTAGCCGTGGTGTGGCCATTGTATATGTTGCACCAATCATTTTATAAGAGGGAAGGCCACATGCCATGGCCTTCAGCCGAGGCACTGTAGCAACCTCAGGATTGACTTCGCTGTGGCCATTTATAGTTACCCACTAGCAGTGGTTAATGGCCTCACGGTCCAATGGCCATGGCTATGCCCATTGTATTCCACTGGCCACGAATGTGTCCATTGAATATGCTGAACCAAGTGTAGAGGAGGAGCCAAGTACCTCTAGCAAAAGTTACGCCGCCATGTTGCCTATATGTTTGGAACCGAAAATTGTGACATGTGCCGTACCTGGGAGGTTGCCTATATCACAAAGAATCCTTCATACAAGTTATCCATTGAGAAAGCCCTATATAAATGCACAAAGAAATAACGGTCTTCTGGAAGAAGTCCTGGAAGAAATGTGAAACTGAGCAAGAAAGAAGACTGGTGACATCTTGCAAAGTAAAACTGATGCACCCAGAAGAGATAACAATGTAGAAGAATATAGATATTATGGAGAATCTGATAATGAAGTATTAAAGAAAATCAACATTTTGGGATCGAAATGAAGAATTGCTTGTGTGAAGAAGCACTGAAGAAATGCAAAGTCGTTTTCCAATTTTACAGATGCTGTAATGCAAGTAGACGAAGTAAGCATGAGGCTAGCTACGTAGAGAGATAGACTGCAGGAGACGCGCCAAGGTATATTCATAGGAATGTATAGAATCTGGATGTCAAAATACTGGAGTAACAGGGGATGCCAGGAATATCCAATTACTGTGACCTGGCCTGGGAAGGATCAGCACAAAAATAACGTAAAAGGTCAGAGTAATAAAGTGTTCCGGTGGCTACTGCTGGTGTAGTTACAAAAACCTACAAACTAATACTAAATTATGAGTACATATAACAACCATCAGGTACAAGCGTCTGTCATATAACAATTCTTATGAGGTGAAACAATTCAATTCAACACACTAGACGCTCAATCACTTAAGTATTTGTTCTTTATTAATCATTTATTAAAGGAATCACTAGAAAAAGTCACAATTTAATAAAAACAAACTCCTACATAAGTATCAACAGTATTTCATGTGGAACAGTCCCTACAATTCATTACGGGACTGATCTGATACATAATTCTCATCCATAAATCACATCCAACCACACTACAACCATACCGCATACATACACTAAGCATCCAAAACAACCAATCACTAACAGTACTATGATAAGACAATTTATCCTCAGTAAAATCTCAAATATAAAACATCATTATACCGCATCTAATCGCATATTAGTGTGAACCATCAGTATAACAAAAAAGAGAGAGCCTGTTTCCATGTTATTATGGACTTTCTTGGCTCAGGTGAATTTGATTTTTTGGTTTTGCTAACAAATAACAAAACATCCCCGCCCCGACATGTTTCTTTCTGTATATCATCCAGTAGACAGAAATTCTTCAGGGGTACTATGGTCAGCGGAGTCAGATGGATTGTACATAGAAAAGGAAGGTTTTTGTAGAATACACCAACAGAGTACACCTAAATGTAAACAAAAGAACACTAAGTCAATCAAGCTAAAAATGCTCAAAGTGAATGATTGACCATTACTGCCATCATAATTTCAATAAACATGGCGTAGATAAGGTTATTAATACCTCTTCAACTCTCTTCAAAAATGGAAACAGAAAACGGACGAAAGTCCACAGATTGATAGAAGACACCATACTAAATTGGGACCTCTAAAATCTGTCCACCATCACCAACACCTCGTGGCACCTCTCGGACATTCAGACTCAACCACGCAATACCTCACCGAAAAATAAAACCTCGGGTTACAGAAAGAATCTGAAGAGCCCAAACAACCAGGGATAGAAGAGATGAAAAAGATCCCACAGTGAAAGTCATCGTTATAAAAACACTTACATTTCGTGTTCTGTAGTTTTGTGATGGGAGTGCCCGACGTGGGTGATTCACAACATCACACCGATGGGAACACCACGTCACAACGGGATAACTCGGCGTCCAGAACTAATTTCTTAGAAGGAAAAGCCTCAACCTGTACTCATAACATGAGTGACGGCAACTTGATACCTGTCTATAAAACGAGAAGCGAAAGATACAAACCCCGACAGAATGAGAAGCCGTACACCATGTAAATCCGTAAAAGTTAACAAATACAATCGTGTGTGTTGGCATGATGTCTGACGGGCAGCTAAGTTAAACTGTACCACATCAGGGATGCCAGTACATACAATACATTTCTTTTATACATACGTATCTCAGCGGAAAACTAGCTCACCTCTGTAAAGTGGTCAGCCTCTTTTCAGCCTCTGTATGAATCTTGACCGTGTCATGAAAAAATTCTTATAATTCAATAGTGTAAATCACGGTAGCAGGGTTAGTCGTAACTATAAAGATATAGAATTCTGGAACGAAGAAGAGAGACAAAGAAAAAGGCGAAAATCACAAAGAGAAATGGACCAGAGAATCAAGGTTGATCTGTCACGTGTCCCTAAAGTTACGGATGCCAAAGACACATATCTACTTGAAACGCCCAATACATACAAAATAACAAGAATATGCACACGTACAGAAGCACCCTCTGTCCCGTATATACGCTCATCATAAAAAGGTCTAGAACGAGGGATAGATCACACAAGAGTAAACTATGAACATATGTTGTGAGTCCAGTATTTACAAGTCTGTACGGCTGACAAAGTAGAAAACAAGATATAACATGATATCCGCTCGTGAGCGGAAACAACTAATACATGGAGAGGGGAAACAAAGGGAACTGTCCCTGAATCTCCTCTGACCTCGATGGCTGTTAGATGGCAACAAATCAAATAAGACCATAACTTCCGCATTCGAGCCAGAGTCTCATACTCGTACAGCGGCGTTATAAAAGGGAATAATCCCTATGGTCACTCGTACCTCTATGATTAACTTCCAACGGAAATTCAGGGTGGCCGCATCGGTCCAATCGGCTGGTGTATACACCAGTACAGCCCAAAGGATCCGATTTAAAAAGGCCTCCCCGTTCAGTCATGTGACGCACGCGTGACTAGCACGCAACGTGAGCCTTACCGGCTAGAAAACCCCCGGCACGCTCAAAGGGAGGCGTGACCAGGGAATCGGCCAATAAGTTGCTGATGGTCAAAAAATGACCAGGAACCTTAATTGTAAAAAACAGACCCGTGAGTGTCAACAAGAGGAAACAAGAGAAAGCAGAGGCAGAATAGTACATGGATGACCGAGAGGAATAGCATCAACCCGTATTAGGTACCATTGTGTGCATGAAAAAAGCTCTTGTAATACATTGTAGGGTGTAGTCATGACCCGTCCTGTCAAACCCGGAAGAATATAACCGGTGTCACAAAGTCATAACTGTCAATGGGGGCAGCCGGGCAACCATCAATCTGGATGTTCCACAATGCACTTTAGCAAACCTGAAACCCTGTGAATGGAGAGGGATGGAAGTGTGGCGCAGTTGAAGAAAGCAGCTGATGACGAAGGAGAATTCAAGAAAGACTGGCTGGCACAGTCTCAAGAGTCAGGGTCTTAGATAGCCTGACTGTCTTTTCCAAGAAGTTACATGAATATGAGAAAGAAGCAAACTCCTGTTTGAGGTGCAATGGACAAACACTGAAGGTGCCAAGAGTTTATCATTTAATAATATCTTATGCAATGAAAGAGCTCAAAAACGTGGTCTACCGTCACATGTTCAGATGAAAATAGACTTTGGATCAAGCTGCACCGAAACCAGAAGATAAGACCATGCCACACTCCCTTTTATTCTCAGGCACAGTGAGCACTACAAGGCGAGTTCAAAGCCTTAATTAAATGGCAGACCACAGGAGTGATAATGGATGAGGGCTAATTGGGTGGGAGGCATGACCAGACCAATCCCCCCTGGCACCTGGGGTACAAGCGTGCGTGCTGCTAGCCAGTGGAATATTCCAGAAGGATACAAGCATGCCAACCAATTATTGAGGGCCACGTAGTACAGAGCCGTATATTTTGAGAAGCGAATAGGGTGTTGATTATTAGAATGACAAGGAAGATGACTTGCACTTGGGATGGGCTTAGTTGTCCACCTGATCTTAGAGACCCAATCACTACCTCCTGCTGAACATCTACTTAGATGTTCCCTGAAAGCCTATCACTCTCCCTAGTAGGTTTCCCTATTTTGCCACATAGGATGACATCACGCATGATTAATTTTTGGTAAAAGAATGCTGTTTTTTAAGAAATGCATTGAGATCATGCTGTGCGACGTCTGTTGATGTCCGTTGTAACTCCCGTTTTAGATAATTGGTAATAAAACATTACAGTGTTTTACCAACTTCCTGAGTTGGTCTGATTATTGATGCATGAGTACGTTCTGCATCCCCATCCATCTCGAAGTACTGTTACCTTGTCTTAAAGAGCACTAGGTCACGGGGATCACGTGGTAGCAGAGTTGGATGGTTTGAGATACGTCGATGCAGTGGGCTCTGATGTGTCTTGGAATATCGGACATCCTCTGCCATTTAGCTGGAGGACTGTGAAGCTCCCTGTGGATAGCGGTCGAAAAATCCTTCCAAGGCAATAGATATAGATGGGCCAGGTCCCTCTTTCACGAAATCCCCTCCTAGTTTCCACAAGGATCTAAGCGGACTGAAGGCGACGGTAGCCGGTTGAGAGGAGGAGATGATCCTGAGGGCCAAGAGCTGAAAAGCGAATGGGGAGTAGATTGAGAAAGGTGGCAAAAAATTAATGAGTAGAAATTGGGGAATGTGATCATACCGAGAAGGTAACAGTGAGTTGGTTGGATGTTTAGTAGATAATGAAGAACGTTGAATAAGGTACATGATGAGGATCGTCAAGACGAGGAGCATCATAGAAATCCCAGAGTCCTACATTCAAGGAACGTGTAGAAGAAGTTATTCCAAAATCCAAGTGGATAAATAGGCGACACACAAGATGAGGTTTGTGATAGGGAATAATTAACACTCCTATCAGAGTATTTTTTAGGGGCAAGAGTAACAGCGAGGAGCGCTGAAAGAGATACATGTGAAGCCGGCTAGTTTGTCTATGTATGTTATGTGTTAAGAAAAGAGTGAAAAGCTGAAAAGCGACAAACGATAGGTTGTGTTAAAGAGACCGAGAGGTAAAATCTATCTATTTAGTCATTGTCTGCGCCAACTGAACAGGTAGATTGGAGTAAAGAGTAAAGTAGAAGCTTGGAGCGGCAACGATTGGTACACGCTCATATTTATTGTTTTTCTGAAACATATTTTTGTGGGAAATAACGGTAAGTATTGACAGTCAATTGAGACTTGTCAACAGGGAGGATGTTACTCCATTAATACACCTGTGTAAGTAAATGCCAAAACGCACACCCAAGCTTAAGCAATACAGTGCAGAATGGGTTACGGGCACAACAGATAAAATGTTCATGCCATGGCCACAAGGGGGATCGCTGTCAAAAGTAGTTTTGCAACACATGACCACATACTTGCATGCTGCGTACACGGGAAACAAATTCGAGAAAAGGTTAGCCAGTTTAGAGCTGTGGAAAAAGTACCAGGAGAAATGGGAAGACCCGCCTCCTGAGTACTGGATGCTTAACCAGTGTAAAGAGGGGGGGTGTTGAGCATTCTGCACCCCTTACCCCACCTGAAGTAAATGGTGATAGTATAAAGGATGATGGAGTGTATCCATTTAGGGAATTGAAAGGAGCGATAGGATATAGTAATTCGACACATGAACCGCCTGCTTATAGCAGTGACGAGAGCCCGGAAAGGTCTCCAGCAAAGGAAATGATCTCTAAGGTCTTACAAGATAAAGAGAAAAGCAAATGGCCAAGTGTGACCCTAGAGATAGACTGGGAAATCAAGCGATGGAAAGGAGAAAAGAACAAGGCCGACGAGATATAACTCGATATAACTCGTACAAAACGAATGGATGGGTGGGCAGATATTAATGTGAAGAGCATGGAGGAAGTTAGGCAAGGGGAAGAACAAGATGACAGGACAAAAAAGACAGGGAACGAGAGAAACATTTGAAGGAAGATGAGTACAAAAGAAAGGACAAAGGCGAGAGCAGATGTTTCAGGAAGAACAGCTTAGAAAGAAAGAAAGAAAGAGCAGAAGAACAAAGAAAATATGATAAGAGACAGAGAGAAATCGAAGAACTAGACAGGCTAAAAAAGAAGAGAGAAGAAGAAGAAGAATATAAATGAAGAGATACAAGAATGCAAAGATGAAGGGATGAAGAAGTGCATAGGGCAAATGAAAGAAGGGAAGTAAAAAGACAGGAAGAGGAAAGGGTTATATGGGAAGCTAAGAAACTAAGGGAATTTGATGAAGAAATGGAACGAAAGAGAAGACAAAGAGGACGTGACATTGATCGCATTGAAAAAGAACTGATGGAACCTAGTCCAGTAGTATTATGGGGCGACATAGAAGAGTTTCTCCCATCGCAAGAAGCAATGCCAAGATCGTCTAGGGTAAACCTAGATGGGATTTTTGAGATAGGAAGCATTGGGGATAGAATTGATAAAGCTTATCAGGAGATGAGGACAAAATGTCCAACAAGGAGCAAGGGAAAGGAAGATTGATCTTTAGTTGCCCAGTCACGAGGTAAGGAAGGAAGCCTGTTTAGTATCGAGCACAGTGCCTTGTCTTTGGACAGGCTGACATTAAACAGAGATGAGAAAGATGATAGCCATAGTAGTTGGGGACACGCTATGTCAGACGAAGAAAGAGAAACTTTCCGTGGGGAGGAGGGAGCAGGTGTATGCGGTCCTGAGGGATGCTTTCAGACAGACAAGGAAGTAAGATGGTCAGATTTAAACCAATCGATAGACAGGACGCCAGAGCCTATGGCATACTCAGAGCTCCCTAGAGGGTGATCTCATAGTGAGAGGGGGGAATCGCCGCCATATGTGAGCAGGTTAAGGTCATTGCCAGGTAAATGGTGATCAGGGACCATTCTCCCTACTATGGATAGGCAGATGATGGGAGCCGATTGCGATTTCGGAATTTTGCAGTTCCCTTTACTGGAGAAAGGAGCGTCAGACCGCAGTATATCCCCTGGCCCCAGATGGATAAGGATAATTTAAGATGTAAACTTCCCAACTTAACGGCGGGTGCAGGAAAATGTATTCATGAGCCAGAAAAAATGACAGGAGGAAACACTTTAACCATAGGGGAAATTAAGGGTCTCTTAGCAGCTATTCTTGGGGAAAGGTCTGATGACATTTGGACGAGAGCAGGATACTCAAGTGTCACAGCACAGAACACAGTTCATGACGGAGCACCGTTTAATAATTGTAGGGCAGAAGTTTGAAAATCGCTCTGAGTTCAATATCTTGATACTTCAGATATGGGGGCAATAATGGCACGTAAGATGAAAGAGGACGAATATCCGCTTGCTTACATTCAAAATCTTCAAGAGCGTTGTGCTTTGGAAACTTGCGAGCCATGGGGGAAACCTATACCAGTATTCTTCCATATCAAGGGTTGCCACAACAAGTTCAGAGGCAGCTCAAGATATTATTGGGTATGGAAGCAAAGCCTTTGGCAGAAATACAGTTAGCCATTGCTCCACAGTTAACGGTTGTTGCAAGAGAAAAATAAGAAGAAAGAAGATGCTCGAGAACTTGTGGAAGCTAAGCTAGTTCAGAAGAAAATGTCAAAGTACGCCATAGAGGGAGCAGGGCTGATGAGCAGAGAGGGTATGGGACCGCAGCAAGTAGGGGGTGTACAGCAAGCGAATAATCAGCACAAAGTTGGATCAAGGAGGGAATGGGTATATGCCGAGAGCAACCGGTTTTAGATGAAGAGGAGGTTTCCAGAATAACAAAGGAGGTTTTCAGAATGTGCAGAATGATAATCAAAACATGCAGGGAGGACACATTAGAAGACTCCCTCCTGTGTGTTGGACATGTTGAATGACAGGGCACATTGCGTGAACATGTGGGAGTCAAGGGTATGTACAGAATGGGCAATTCTCAGGAGGGGGGACAGCTTATCCTCCAGCATATTGCTTACAAAATAGGGATGGGTGCACCCAAGATCAGACAGTGTAGCAGGCACAAGCGCCGCAAACACAACAGGCTTTACTACCACAGCAAGCACCACTGAATACGCTGCAAGGACAGTCACAGCACGTAGCCATACAGATTCAGCAGAGTGCAAACACAGGTCAACTATTGACTCCTAGAGTAGTGGGTCTCACTATCACCTGAGGGAGTCCTTTTACAGGCAAGGGGATATGTATGGATCCACAATAGGACAGCTCACAGGGTGACTTGATTTGTTCAGTACTATTGGTGACACCAAATCCTCAAGAGGAACCAAGGGTTGATGTTACCATAGGGGTCAAATCCTTTTCTTTTTTAGTAGACACTGGGGCGACTCGCTCATGTATACGAGAGCGAACATTTTCATTGTCAGGAAATGCCATGAATGCGCAAGGCTTCTCTGGAGCTGCAAGTAGAGTTCCTTTTACTGAGAAATTGCCAGTGCCAATCTCCATAGGAGAATGTGATATGTCTGTCCCATTATTGTATTCGAGACAGTCACCAGTTAATTTTCTGGGCCGAAATGTAATGAAGAAGTTGAATATGACGATTTCTTTTACTGACTAAGGAATAGTGTGTTCCATGCCAGGGATACATTATTTAAGTGTGGGGGAAATTATCACGGTGTTCACTATGGGATACACATTTTGTTAACATGGCTACCCGGTTTAGTGGGCAAGATTATGAGGATACCTGATGAATTCCTGTTCAGGCCATAGGTACCCATGGACAAAGATGGGGGACAGATTATTCAACTAGAATTGCAAGCAGCCATAGTACGAGGGGAATTGGAACCAATTCCCAAAGGAACCAATGACGAGGGCAGGCCATGGAGACCAGTAGTTGTCATTGGGGAAGGATACAGATTGACTGACGTCACTGACGAGGATATGTTCAGAGACTATCCGTCAGATGATGAAGTGGTGTTCGGAATGAGCATTACTTATTGGATCAGGATAGAAAGAAGGGAAATCCCACTGCGAATGGTGCTAGTGCGGCAGCGCCCAGCATTTTTTGATGAGGATATGGAAAATCTGACAACTTTTTTATGGACTACAGGCCCTTATGACGTAAGCCTATTAAAGGGAGGTTCTCTTTATTGACGGTTCTTCGAACATTGATCAAACTGATGGTGAAAGGCATTCAGGTGCTGCTGTGGGAAGGCATAGAGCTAATGCGGAATTCGAAGTAATGACGGGTGCAAGACTATCGTCTCACTTTTCAGCACAGACTGCAGAATTAGTGGTGCTTATTGTTGCGCTTGAAAATCATGCAGAACAGGAAGTGACGGTGTACAGTGACTCCGCCTATGTGACATCAACCGTGCACGCAGGGTTAGCACATTGGAAGAGGATAGGCTACCTCCAAGCGGATGGCACTCCAGTGCAACACGTTGCATTATTGGACAGCCTCATTAAGGCACTACAACTCCCAGTAGCCATAGCAATAGTTAAATGCGCAGCACATACTAAGAGAACAGACTTTATTTCACATGACCAAGCAGCAGACGAAGAGGCCAAAAGAGTTGCATATTCACCTGATAATATGAGCTTCGATACTCCAGATGTGAAAGAAAAAATGGTCACAGTTATTATTGTAAAGAAAGGGTTTAATCATTTGTCTAGAACGCAATTAATGGAAGTTCAAGGCTGTGCTCCACAGGAAGAGAAAGAACTGTGGACATGGAGGGGGTGTTCCTTATCCCCCTATGAAGCATTGTGGCGGCAGGACAGCACTGGGAATCCGGTGATGCCTGTTGCCTTATTAAGGGTGGTGTTAGAACAGCTGCACTACCCTGCGCATGTAACTAGGAAAAACCTTGCAGCATCAATTGTGGAGGATTGGTTTGTATTGAACCTGTTAGAACACGTTGTTTTTTTATGTAGTAAATTGCATCATATGTCAAACGTTTACTGCTGGGCACACACTGCAAACAATCAGAGGAGTGATTCCTCGGCCATATGGTCCTTTTCAGCATTTACATATCGATTATGTTGGTATATTGCAAGTATGTAATCGTTACAGGTATATGATAGGGTAGTGTGCCCCTTTTCGGGATGGATTGAAGTTGGTTCATGCACATATCCTGATGTCACTTGCGCTACAAAGTTTTTAGTCTGGGAGGTATTCCCTAGATGGGGAGTATGTGAGGTTCTGAGGTCCGGCAATGGTCCCCATTTTGTAAATGAGGTATTTGAACAGATCAGTCTTCTACTCAGTATTAAACATAAGTTTTCTTTTGCTTATCACCCACAAGTGAAGAGGATATGTGAGAGACTCAACGATATTCTCAAAGAGAGGATAGCCAAGCTTAAATTGACACTGAAGAAGGGGTGGCTGCACTGCCTACCCATTGCATCATATGCACTAAGGAATCTGCCTGGGTCGGACTACCACCTCACGCCCCATGAGTTAGTTATAGGTATGCAAATGAGAAAGCCTCTGACTCCTCCATCGAGGAATAGAAGTGATGCCCGGACAATTGCACAACTGTTAGGAACTGAGTTGCATGCATATTTAATATGTAGCTGGTATCTCTTCCATTTCAGATCAACTCAAGCGGAGGGGTGTCGGTCTCAGGCCACAGATGAAGACAATACAGCAACTGGACCTAAAGAGTTATGTGTTCCTAAACCTTTTTTCAGAGACCCTATTTTAATCCTGAATTTCACTTGGTAGCGGCACAAGCCTAGATTTAGTGGCCTGTTTATAGTGGAAGACATTACTCCTTCCGCAGTTAAAGTCCAAGGGAGGTAAACTTGGATTCACTTGGGAGATGTAAAGTTGTATGCTGGTGAGGCCGTCACACCCCCACCCCATTCAGAAGTAAGTCAAGAAGAATGATCATGTTTGGATTTTGTGTGACAAGGATAATAATCACACAATGCAAGAAGACTGCAAAGAAAGCAGTAGGAATGAAGATCATGATTGATGTTGAATCTGGGTTCAAACTCAGGGAGCTGATTGATGAAGAAATCAGAGACTATGTGAAGGCCAGCATTCATGCACTTGGAGGAACAAAGTTTCTATACCCAAGGAACCACAAGAAGTATGTGGGAAGATGGATCTACTGCAGTCCAAATGGACAATGCAGTCATATGACTTGGAGCATTGATGAGCATGTAAAATCAGCAGGATGCCGGAAGGGAGTCATAAAGATATGGATACCAAAGAAACACTATTTCAGGAGAGGATGCCTGGATGTGAAGGTTGATGAGAGAGTGGTCGATGAATCAGCCAGAGGGGGGAGAATAGAGGAGGAGCTAAGTACCTCTACCAAAAGTCCCACCCCCAGGTTGCTTGTATGTTGGGAACCGGAAATTGCGATTTGCACAGTACCTCTGAGGTTGCCCTTATCACAAAGAATACTTGAGACATGGTTTCCATTGTGAAAACCCAATATACATGCACAAAGAAATAACGGTCTTCTGGAAGAAGTCCCGGAAGAAGTGTGAAACTGAGCAAGAAAGAAGACTGGTGACATCATGCAAATAAGAACTGATGCAACCAGAAGAGATGTCAATAAAAGATATTATGGAGAATCTGATAATGAAGTATTAAAGAAAAGCAACATTTTGGGATTGAAATGAAGAATTTCTCGTGTGAAGAAGCACTGAAGAAAATGCAAAGTCGTTTTCCAATTTTACAGATGCTGTAATGCAAGTAGACAAAGTAATCATGAGGCTGGCTACGTAGAGACATAGGGCCTCATTAGGAGTTTGGAGGTAACCATGGCGCTATTAGCGCCATGGCTGCCTCCAAATCCTTACTGACTCCGCCCTGGTGAATGGAGCTATTACCGCCCCATTCCAAGGTTGGTGGGGCGGTAATTCCCCATTCACCAGGGCCCTTCCCCATTCCCCGGTACCATTATTAGAACCAAAGTCCCTTTGTGGGCCCCGTCCTTAACGCCTGGTAAAACCAGGCGTTAAGGGAGGACCCGCAAAGGAAACTCGTAATAGGGCGGTAAGGGATTACCGGTACTGGTGCCCTTACCGGTACCGGTAATTCCTTACTGTCCGGGTCGTAATGAGGCCCATAGACTGCAGGCGACGAGCCAGTGTATATTTCTAGGAATGTATAGAATGTGGATGTTCCACAATGCACTTTAGCAAACTTGAAACCGTGTGAATGGAGAGGCCTGGAAGTGTGGCGCAGTTGAATAAAGCAGCTGATGGCGAAAGATAATTCAAGAAAGACTGGCTGACACAGTGTCAAGAATTGGGTCGTCGAGAGCCTGACTGTCTGTCCAAGAAGTTACATGAACGTGAGAAAGAGGCAAACTCCTGTTTGAGGTTTAACGGAAAAACACTGAAGGTGCCAAGAGTTCATCATTTAATAGTATTTTATGCACTGAAAGAGCTCGAAAACGTTGAGTACGGTAACATGTTCGGATGAAAATAGACTTTGGGTCGAGCTACACCAAAACCAGAAGATAAGACCATGCCACACTCCCTTTTATTCTCAGGCACAGTGAGCGCTACAAGGCAGAGTTCAAAGCCTTAATTGAATGGCAGACCGCAGGAGTGATAATGGATGAGGGCTAATTGGGTGGGGAGGCATGACCAGGCTGATCCCCCCTGGCACCTGGGGTACCAGCTTGCGTGCCGCTAGCAAGTGGAATATTCCAGAAGGATACAAGCGTACCAACCAATTGTACAGGGCCACGTGGTACAGAGCCCTATAGTTTGAGAAGTCAATAGGGTGTTGAGTATTAGTATGACCAGGAAGTTGACTTGCACTTGGGATGAGTTTAGTTGTCCACCTAATCTTAGAGAATCCATTACTACCCCCGGCTGTATAGAACATAGACTTAGCTGTTCCCTGAAAGCCTATCATTTTCCCAAGTAGGTTTTCTTATTTTGCCACCATCACGTATGACACATTTTTAGTATAAGAATGCTGTTTTTTAAGAAATTCATTGAGATCATGCTGTGCAACGTCCTTTGATGTCTGTTGTAATCATTGTTAATAAAACAGTACACCGTTTTGCCACCTTCCTGAGTCGGTCTGAATATTGATGTATGAGTACGTTCTGCATCGTCATCCCCATCCATCTCGAAGTACCTCGTCTTAAAGGTCCCCAGGCCACGGGGCTCACAATTATTCCCAAAGACCCATTTCTCTCTGCCTAGTAAATGTGATCTGTGGAAGTATAAAAGACTGCCCCAATGACTCCCCACCCCTCACCCTAGTCCTGTGATAATTCCCCATGAATAATTACCAAATGTTGCTGCTTCTCTAAAAGGACCACCCAGGCTAGACTAAGAGCACTGACCCTAATGGGGAGAATGAATCCCCCTGCTCCCAACTTGGTAGCAGGATCACGTTACAGGGTACCTATCTGACACCCGGCTCAGAGACCGGTGACAGCTCCTCCCGTCTGATATCAGTGGCGATTTATGCTCTGCTTCATTGGTTTGATTGGCCTTGTTAGTTCAGCTCATGGGGGCTCAAAGCGTGTGTCCCGCCCTAACACACATACACATATACAACCCTTACACCCCAGCAGGTAACGTGTTACCTCACTATGTACTCACTGGAACTGTACCATGTTCATTATAACATTGCAGTGCACACACTTATAAAGGGATAGGAAAGAAGAGAACAAAACAGGTTTATTTGAAAGAAAGGCAAAATGCTTAACATAACACTTTCTTCCAGAGTCATAAATGACTAACGTTGTTTAAAAGGAAACATTTATTTTGCATATATAAAAGCCCTCAAAACACTCTTGCTAATGATTCATATTCTTCCAACAAATCAACCATCTTATAGGGTACAAGTCATATCTCTGTATTCACAGCAATCTGAAAAGCACCTGTTCAAAACCAAGTAAGCTCAAAGATACTCCTTGATTCAACCCCAAAAAGCTGTAAACCAAAAAGCATACATCAAGAATACATCAATGAAATGAAATGCAAAAAGTAGAACACATTATTCAATGTATCTATTAGAACAGACCAGCATCATAGCACAGTGTTCATTCAAGAAAAGCCCCCAGTGAAACCTATACGATGCAGGCTTCTGAAAAGTAACATTGCATCCCCTGTGATCTGTTTGATCTGTCTGACAGCAGCCCCTCACCTCAGCTTGTCTCATCTAGTCTGCCAGCCAGCCAGGTGGGCTTTTCATGGTGTTTATATAGTGTCCTAATGGAAACTCCCTAATTAGTGAACGTACATGTCACTGGGTAGACAGTTCGTCAGCTTTCTAATTCAAACCTATGTTACCTGGCATTAACCCCTATTTGCCTCATATATCAGATGTGTATAAACATCCTATAAAGACACCTCCCTTTCAGCACAGGGCTACAATAACAATTCTTAGAGTCTGGTGTTATATCAGTCCTTCACAAAGTGCCATGGAGCATCTCATCTTGTTATCAAATCTCAGCATGGTTCTCTGAGTGTCTATCCACATTGTCATGCTGTGATGGCACAGCAAGATGTCTGGAACAGCATCGTGCATGTAGGCACAAAGTCAAGACCCTTTGCATGGTGTGCTGGCTTCCTTATCAGACTGCTGTTTAATTCCTTTTTCCGGGGAATAAAAACGAAGTTGTTTGCACTGCTTGCTGGTTCAATATGTACGCAAATAGGATTCTATGCAGAGCTATCAGGAGGATAGCTCAGCGGCAACATGCTTGCCTTGGAAGCAAGACGATACAGAGCAACACAGGTTCGCGCTTAGAAACCTCTGGGTATTAAGCGCATTATAAATAACCATTCATATCATGTCATAACTAAATATGTATGCATGCATTTATATTTGAGTAACCAATCAAGCTTCTAGGTGCCTTTCTAATCAATAGTTACATATATTCATGAATTAAAAGTAACATAAAAGTACACACCTCACTAAGAGGCTGATTTGCAAATTTAAAGCAAAGGCATGATTCAGCAGCTGAGCGCTTCCTGCTGTCTGAAACACTACATGTTGGATTGCAGTATAGATTGCTCTCCAAGTGAATTGCCCATCACTAGTTTCTAGGTGCTACATTCTACTAACAGGCCTTGTCAGGGCTCTGCTAAATTACTTATATGATTGGAATAATGACATGGCATGGTGTCTCAAGTGCTGCTTTTTACCAAAATGGTTAACCGCACATGACACAAGTATGCCGATTCCCACGGTAACGTTACGTTTTCCGATTCTCGCAGCAATGGGAAAGTGCTACAAAATTTGAAAAAGTCTGCCCCGCCGTTACTGGGAACTCATTATGTGTCCTCTTTCACTTTTCTTGGTCTCTCTACTCGTCTCCAATGGCTTTTCCCTCCCTGAGCCTCTGCCATTCCCCCTTTCACTCTTTGGTTCGTGTAACACATTTTCTTTTCTGAGCCCGTCTTGCAACTTTACTGCAAAGTTACTGCAGTAATCTTGCGAGATTCCCCTAGGATTCCCCTGATAAACCAAAAATGTTCTACCCCAAATGAGCTCCCCAGACGACCTCCAATTCCCCCACTTCAGCTGTTGACCTCTTTCCACCAGAGTGATGTTAATACACTGCTTTTGCCTCTTCAAATATGATTGCTATTACTGCAGGAATTGCTTGCATCAAGCAAAACAAGAAAAATTACTAAAAAGCCTCTCTGCCACACAGCACAATGGGAGATATGTTTTTCGAGAGCAGGGGCACCCTCCGCCATCAAATAATTTAAAACCACCTGGACGAATGTATCCCAACGGAAAAGAAGAAGAGTCAATCTTCCAGCAAAAGGCACATATGCTGTGCTTTGTTCCCAAGTTGTTATTTTTTAGGTCTAAATCCACCCAGTGGTTTTTGTGCACCGGTGTTCAAGAGAGGCACTTTTTCCCCCTGGGAAAATGAATGGGAGTAGGATGAAAACATCTTTTTTGATTCTATTAATGACTTTCTCATATTTTAATACATTTTCCAGAAATATCCATTTTAGGGGGTCCTGAGACACAATTTAATTTTGGAAAATGTCATCCCAATCAAATGTTATTAAAAATGGAATTTTGGAAAATACTACGTTAACACGTTTCACTTTAACTCTAGGGCAGAGTTATGTCAAATACCCACCAGATGGCAGTATTGTACTAACAATATTCTTCAGGCCGCACTTCAACATAGTATTGGCTGGACGCTCTTTATATCTAGTTCATTGTTAAACCCAGCGCACTGTTTCTACCAGGGAGAAATCGGTATTATTTCACAATCGTGCACCATCACTGCATGTTGTATTCACCACCTTTTCACACCATTGTACATATTCTTTAACTTAATTGTTGCCTATTGTGATTAACCTTTCTCATCATTACAACAATGTATGACGTTTTAAAACGGCATACACTATCAATCAAATATGAAACGTTTGTGTTTTGTAGCTGCTTGCTCAAAATGTTTTAGGCTATGTATTACTCTCTCACCATGTCTTTCGTGCCGCTAGCCTATTGGGATCAACAGACATAAAGGCATAAGTGTATGGTCCATGCATTAGTCCTTCCTCCATTTTTTATGTAAACACTTAACTGATGAAGAGGAGAGCACGTGGTAATTAATGTCGACCTGGACCCACTGAATTTTTTATCTCTGCCGCTGCACTTCACCTTGAAGCCCTACAATATAGGAACATGTATTTCATTCACAATGTATGGACTCATGTGGTAGTTCTGTGATATTTATATATACATATTGTAGGGTGGCAATAGCTGTCCCATAGTTAAGGTGAAACCTATCATCCATACGAAAAGTGAACATTATATGGTTAATAATGTTTCAGCCGTAGGACGGATCAGCACAGCAATTGACATTCCTGTATTAGGATCAGGGCCCCCCAGTTTCGTGCACATTCGATTTACGGTTCAAAAGATACAAAGCGTCGTAAACAAGGTGCGTTTTTCAGTTTTTCATTTTCCCATAGGGACAATGTCAAATTTCTGCTCATGCGCTCAGCCTAAACCGAAGGACGGATTTGTGCTCAATAAGAAACAAGTCGGGCATGAAGCGCTCAAAGGAATCCCTTATTGTTTTGGTGCAAACCCGACCACTGTTTTATTTTATGCAGAGCCAAAATGTTAGTCATATCAGCCATGATGCATTGCTCTTGCCAAGCTTTTTCAGTTCATAAACTCCGCCATTACACGATTCACGAATCAAGGTCTGAATCGACATTGGAAAGTGCCCTGAAATGATACAAAGGGTGTTAATTGTGGAGTTTGGAGGCCAGGGAGCATGTGGGGAGGGTGAGGAAGGTTGATTGGTGAAGACTTGGGGCTTTTGGATAACTTAGTTGAATTTTTCGAGCATTTTTTATGAGAACGAGAAGCAGCGTGAATAGGAAAAAAGGGTAATTACTCGAAAACTATGAAACATTGTGTGTGGTAATCAGTGTGGTTGCTAGTTAGAGGAAGATGACTATTTCATGATAATTTAGGAACTTTAGAAAAGATATACATATATTTAAACTAACTTATAATGTGTAGGGGGTGTATTAAGGTGATTTAATACTCCTCATTTGTGTATGGAGATCTAGAACTGCTTTGTTCAACTCTGTTCTGTGAATATAAAGTGTGTCACTGAGACACTTTAATGGGGAAGCCTTGGTTAAATTGTGTTTTATTTAGATTCAATGAGGTTTTCTTGTGATCTGAAGGAACGCTTCTCGATTCAGTGTTATCTTCAGTGCGGTTCTCAAAGCCACGCTTTGTGCAGAGGTTTCAGACGTTGATTTTAGGATTGTCATTTTAAAAACTTTATTTAGTCACTTGGCGAAATAAAAAAAATCAATACAGGGTTACAAGAATCTGTGCAGACGGGATATTGAATACAGTGCAGATACTGTGAATAACAATGCATCTAGAGGAGATGAAACAGACATACAAGAATCTGTGCAGACGGGATATTGAATACAGTGCAGATACTGTGAATAACAATGCATCTTGAGGAGATGAAACAGACATACAAGAATCTGTGCAGACGGGATATTGAATACAGTGCAGATACTGTGAATAACAATGCATCTAGAGGAGATGAAACAGACATACAAGAATCTGTGCAGACGGGATATTGAATACAGTGCAGATACTGTGAATAACAATGCATCTAGAGGAGATGAAACAGACATAGAGGTATCAGCAATTCCCTTCAAAAAAACATCCCCTCTGCATTTTAGCAGTGGTGCATTGGAATAAATAAGCATGGTAGTGGTCCATGCATCGCTCGATCGGCTCATCAGGAACATATGCAAGTGATGAGCTTCCGAGGACCCACATTTTGGACAAGTAAGTGTAGTGTCCCCATGGAACCTTGATAACAGCAATGGCATGTAATGCAGCCTATGCAGTATCATGATACGTGTTAAGTGGAACTTGGAGATGAACAAATCCTCCTTCGTCAGCATACACTCTCTGTGCCACATTTCATCATCTATGTTTACACCCAAGCTGCTCGTCCATCTCTCCCGTGCCCTATGCAAGATTACTTTCTCTTCAGATTGGACCAGGCTATAATAGGTTGTTATAAACTCCTTACACAGTTCATATCAAACATGAAGACTACACATCTATGCGCGGCCGGCTTGTGCATGTACTGAAACTTTTCTCTCGGAGTCTGCCCCAACCTAGTCACAATATCATGCATACAGAGAAACTCACCAATAACAAATAGGGCACCACATTTTGCAAGCCCATTCTGCAACTATTGTTTACTGATCATATCCAAGGTTGGTGTCACGGCCAGGATATCCCAAAGCAGCGCAGCCCGGCAGTAAGGTTGACTTATATTCAACCTCCAAAGAAACCTGTGCCATACTTGGGCGTCGCGCCAAAGGGATCTAAGGACAGGGATCAGTATAGCTAGAGCTGAGTAGCACAGCCCCCAATTTCATGTGAGTAGACGCTCTCTTTTCAAACTTGACTTGTGGATACTCTGTGCCACTGTCCATCAAGTATATTGGAAAGCTGACCTAAGCCACACACTAACATAACTTAAAGTCAGGCACCTGCAAACCCGCCTGGGCATATGGCCCAGACATTCCCAAAATGTTCATGCGCACCCCACATCCCATATAAAGTGGGACGTAAATGCATTCGGCGTTGAAAAGAATGGTCCACCTAGTGCTATAGGGATGTTCAGGAAGTAATACAGCAATTTTGGCAGCACCGCCATTTTTAGCGGCGCCACTTTGCTCATCACTGATGTAGGCAACTTCAACCAACAGGGCAAATTAGTCTTCAATGCGTCCAAGTATACACCCACATTCTGTGCATACAGCTGCTCTCCATCTCTGGGCACACTGATGACCAGATATTTTATTTCCTGGCGTACCAACCTGAGGTTCGTTCAAAGAGCAGAAACATATTTACTGTCCATCAACAGTTTGAATTTAGCCCAGTTGACAAGCAGTCCCAGTGCTTGGCCATGAGAACAATGTCAGCCATATTTGGAGGCAGGTTGACAGTTGGATTCCTGATGTACAAGAGCACATCATTTGCATAAAGTGAGACTATTTCTGGCAGCCCGCATAGAGTAATACCCCTAGCCCTATGCCTATGCCTATGCCAGAGTAGGCCAGCCAGTGTCTCGATAACTAGTGCAAAGAGCAAGGGGGACAACGGGCACCCCTGTCTAGTGCATCTACCAAGCAAGAAGTCCTGCAACATACTTCACCCGACCCTGACCCGGGCTACCAGCAGCTTTACAATAGCCTGACACATGACATAATGTATGGGCCAAATCCATAATGTTCCATAACAGTAAAGAGGAAGTCCATGCCACTGAGTCAAACATCTTCTCAGCATCCAGCGTTACCACCCATCTGGTACTTGTGGACTGATCTGGGACATCAGATTGAACAGCTGACTGAGGTTCAGCTCCATGGAGTGGTCAGGGGTAAAGCCGGACTGGTGTGACATTTATGGTAGCAATCTTGTGGCCTAGAACCAAGGAAATCATTTTCAGTGGAGGTAAGGAGTTGAATGACATTTTTTCTGAAGCAAAGGTAAGGCAGATCCACTCTCAGGTCTTGTGGCAGTAAGTTCCAAGTTTTAGCAGCCTTTACAGGGAAGCTTATATATCTTGCAAAACTTGACACCTATGCCATTCACCCACGCTGCCTTACCATTGGCGGCAACTCAATAGAAGAGGCTATCTCCTTTCCACTTTAGCACCATGTCACCTGAAAGCTGTGTTGTGGGAAGGGATTCCAGCGATTGCAGAATCTCCACTCTAGACTTACCTGGATGATGTGTATATATGGTTTTGTAAAATGTTGCTGAAGGTCTTCCCAGTTCATCAGCCACACCATACCTCCTGACCATGGTGGGCACTGAGAAGTACTTTATTTGCCTCTCTGTCAGCCACAGAACTTGCCTAATTCCACTTTAATGCTTCCCAAAGTTCTAATGTCATGTCAATGAGCCTATTGTGGTTCAAGAACTTCCAACCTTCCCTCCTCGGCTAGCTCCCTGCAAATGATGCAGAGAACCCTGAACTCAGTGCTCATGGCCACACCCCTGATATAGATCTTTAATGTCTGCCAAAGCATCCCTGTCGTACCTACAGACATCTGGTTCACCTACAAAAATGTATGGATATTATACAGGATATTAAGGTAAATAGCTGTGTCTAAAAGCGCAAATGGCTTCAGCATCCACGGCAACCTGTAATTGGCATCCCACCACAACCTAATAATGAGCCAGAGAGGTGAGGGGTCCAATAATATCCAGGGGAGGATAATACACTCCCTAATATGTCCCATCAGGTGCCTACATGCCACCCAGTAGTTGAAGTGTGAGCTACAGGGGTATATGGCAATCATTTTAAGAACACCCAACAAAATGTGTACTGATGACAGTGTTTTCAGTGGAAGCAACAAAATGGGTGTAAATGCTGATGACAGAGTTTTCAATAGAAGCAGCTAACAAAATGTGTGCAGATAACAGTAATTTTAAAATGCGAATGGTTACAAGTGGGGGCAGCAGACTAGGGATACAGGTCAGCATTTTTAGTGGAATTGGTCTACATGCAGAGAAGAGATGAGAAATTATATGAAGCAGTTGAAATGCCACATTGGTTCATTATAATAGTGTTTAGGCTTTCCATGACAAAGCAGAAGGCAGAAAATAATCAGTGAATTCAAAGTGCATTATGTATATGGCTTATGAGAATTGCCATCTGTGTAGATTGCATTGTGAACATGACCTATGCTAACTAACTAATTCCCTATTAACAACACCCCACTAACTAATTAGTTCTTCTGATTAACATTACAATGCAATATCAGTGAACACGGATGAAAATGTTGTTTTATTTTTTTTCCATGGAAGAGAAATATGCATGGTAGAAAAAAAATGAGCTGTCTTTTGTGCATTCTGAAAAATCTTCAGTGTACAGGAAATAAGTGGATACATGCTCTCGTGTGTGATTGGACAGTGGAGTCAGGAGTTTAGGGGGTGTGCAGACACGTCAAGGGGAGGGCACTGTGCTCTTGATTAACAGGGAAATTAAACAAATAGGAGTTTTGAAAAAAGGAGGAGAGCTTTTTCCTTCGTGTACCGCAGCCTGCAGAAGGGAGTTCGGGCAGAGGTGAATGTCCTGGCATTGAAGCTGCTGGAATCTCAAAGCTGTCTCCGGAGGCACGGAGCTGTGTGGGGGCTGTAATAGTTCAGCACAGATAAACCACGGTGGAAAGAGATTGTCCCAGACGAGGTGCAGAAGTCTCATAACTCATTCTAAGTGAAGTCATAACTTGAGGAGCATGGATGGGTGAATGCGATTCATTATCAGTTAGCGCAGAAGTCTCTTTTTGCATGTGCTAAATGACAAAAAGACACAATTCCACATTTATAAATGTTCTCCATGTATTGAAATGCCTGTTTTATTTTCTTTCTTAGGTAACTACAGCAGTATTGATGTGTGTAAGCTTTGGGGAATTCATTGTTTTTAATTGGATTATGATTTTATTGTAAATCACTTAGTGTTTAAAAGATTTATAAAAGGTATGAAGACTGGTTTGGTGTGAGGATTTTTTTTCATGTCTCCAAAGATTTGTATTTCAACAGGGGAAAGTAAATAGGAGGCGATGTGGTGTCCACACCACAGTGGTAAAAAAGGAAAATATAGCTAGAGGTAAAATCAGAGTAAAGCAGAAATATATATGTAAGCTAGAAAGCTGGTGTGTTGTATGAATGTGCCATTGGCACAATCTATATGAGATAATTGACATTATTTGTGATCTTACTGGCTTCCCTTATAAATGCGTTAATCCTGGGTGGATGTTTACAGTCAGCCTGAAGTGTATCATAATTATAAAAGAGAGAAGGTCTGTCTTATCATAGGGGGTAATGTAAACAATTTGCTCACCACTAAATTACCACCAACATGATGTAATACCAATTTACCACCCAAAATACCACAATACTAAATTACCGCTAAATTAGCCCCAAAGACAAAAGCTCTTACAGAGCACATGTTGTGAACAGAGGAATAAAACGCGTATTCACGCTAGTCACCGGTCATGCATCACCACACAATGACCCACTCTCTATCTTCCATACCCATGAGAATTGCCTTAGCAGATCCAGTAAGGGTCCTACTTGTCACGCTAGTTCTGTCCAGATGAGCATTCAGAATTGTATTATTGCACCAGCACTCCAGACACTACTTGAATCTCAGGCATCAAATCACATTTCTGAAAAGTGAGCATATATGCCTGGGTCTTCTAAGTTTGGTCCATTGACATTCAGCGACAGAAGCTCGGTCCCATTAATCACAGAGTCCACCAGTACATACCTGCTCATGGGATTACACATTGATGCTAGGTGCCAAAAGTTCATAAATCTATGGAACAGAGTTAAGAGCCCTTGTGAGTGGGACGAGCAATCTGTGTAGTGCTGACGTGTCCCCCCACCCATTGTCTTGCAAATTACTCATTAACGGCTTTGACTCAATGTTTCAGCTCAGAAATGCCACATCAGCAGTGGTCATCCCTCTCCTGTCACCCATATCTGCCAGGGAAACCCCAAACAAGCTTTCTTGTACCTACACCAATGCTGCGACCTGCACAGCGTCCACCCAAACAAATAGAGCCAAGTTGTTTTAACTCACCATACCCAATCCCACCCGCTTAGCCCCCACCTCCACCATTATAACATACCTGACCAACACAATGTAACCCATAAGCATCAAAAATGAACAACAAGAATAACACAACAACGAAAAATGCATACTTGCTACAAGAGGTGGTGCTAAGGGGAGCCCACTGACACCCCATAAACTGAGAAGATTCATTTAGAAGGTAGCCTCCTTGCAATATCACAATTCGAGTACTCAACTATAGCGAACAACTTATGACCAACATGGCACTGTCAGCCCTTGTCAGCTACTTCATTCACAGGCATACCTTCAATAAACTTAATTGCCTCCTCCTGGACAGGAAAGAAAAAGGTGTGTTCTATGAATTGAAAGCGCAGGAGTTTCGTCACACCCAAAAAGGTTTGTGCTCGTTCTGGACCTGTGAGGAAAAATCTGGGTATAGGTAGACTCTGCTGGTTTCATAGCACAATTCACCCTTCTCCCTGGCATACTTCAGCAATAGGTCCCTGTCTCTGTAGTTCTGGATCTGGGTAATAATGAGCCAGAAGGGCGCTACCGCCTTGGGTTTAAATGCAAGCAAGCGGTGCCCACACTCAACAGTGAAGTTGGGTGACATCTGCGGGTCCCTCCGCAGCATTTTCAATAACTGTCCCACAAATAGTTTAATTTTGCTGTGTTGATCTGACTGGGGAATACCCACAATCCTTAAGTTGTTGCACTGCGCATACTACTCGAGTATCGTCACATTAGATTGCACCACCTTCGAGTCCTTATGTAGAGTGGACCACGCCGATTTCATGGCCACCATATCATCTTGCACCGTTCTGCCGATTCTCTCTTCAGTTTCATTGATGCGGGCGTTCTCCTTTGGCTTCATCTCGCTCATATTGGAGGTATTATCATCCAGCTTATCATTCACAGACGCAAATCCCTCCTGCATGCTGTAGAATAGCTGCTGTATGCCTGGTGCTCATATATTATCAGGAGTATCAGGAGAATGGGGAGGAGCTGAGCCTGGCGTACCAGCAAGCGCGGCTGTCCTGGGCACAGATTTTACAAAGCCACCCAGGCTGCCCTGCTTCTTACCTGCACTATGGTCCATGGCTACAACATTTCATACCACACTGCAGCCAACCATGGGACCCAGGCACCAAAGGCTCTCTGCTCACCAACTGCTGTTCTAGTCTCCCCCTCCACCCCCAGCCTATGATGACGGCTCTTCAATTGTCAGTATAAGGCCCAATGAAGGTGGGAGAGGGGCATCACAATGGCACAGTAGGAAAGTATGCCCTATCTCCCGGCCATCAGCAGCACAGTAGGCCGGGAGGCTCCAGCAGCAAGTACAGTGTCCCACAATCTGCCAGAAGAGCTGCGGCACCCATAGGCAAACACCACAAGCTGAGCCGGGGAACTGGCAGGAAAAAGTAAGGCAGTGGTAGAGAGGAATACTAGGCCCCACGCAGCACTGGAGCGTGCTCACGAGCGGCACCTGTACCTGCCCACCACGCAGCAGAGGCCACGGTCACCAGCTGCCAAGCTCCAGTTCCTCCGTAGACCCCATGCACACAGTAGCTTGACAGATCTATCGGAGTAGAGGTTCCCGGTAGGCAGCCATGGAGACAGGAGCACCACCCTCGCCCCACCGGCCGTCAGGCAGATCGCCGGCAATCAGTCAACCAGGCTGCGTCAGGCTGCACTGTATCGCTGCAGGTCCCTGTCCCCACACACGCAGCTGTCAATCAGGGAAGCAGGCCCTGACGCAGCTGAATAGCCCTGATGCACAGGCACCCAGGATCCATGGTGCTTCGTCGTCTGAGGTCAGGCCAGCTACGAGCAGATATACTAACAGGATCCATGAAGATTGAGCGGTGCAAGTTAAGCTGCCACCATGATGGCTGCTCTACAGCGTCCTCCGATTTTAGGGTTCTTTAATATTTGATTTGTTTGAAGGGTGAGTGTGAGGGAATAAAGCAGGTTCACTAGTGTTGTCAGTTTTGGAAAAGAGTCACTGAGCAAAGAGATCAATCTGCACTATTTTCTATGCTTTCTCGATTCATAATACTTGACTAACAAAGACTATACAATGTAAAAAGGTGAATTATCAAATGTAAATAATGAGATTGAGATCTATTTTTATAAAAGTATATTTTTGGAAATTATTTTGATTGGCCGAGATTTTCTTGCGATCTGAAGGAACGCCTTTCGAGTCAATGTTCTATTTGGAGCAGTTTTCGAACTCAGGCTTTGTAGAAGTATATTTTCAGAAAGAAAAAAAATGCTGCATGAGTATTGGTTTGAGGACTGTGATTCTCAGAACGAGGTCTGTATTCTCTGGTCTAAGCCTCTATTATGAGTAGCCTGAGTGCTGTTGGCTGGCATCCTCTTCCCCTGTGCACCCTTCCCTTTTCCGCTATTCCCTCAACTCTCAGCACCCTTGTATTTTCCTGGCCAGGGGCTAAGGGTATTTTGTTAAAAAATATATATATGAGCTTACGGTGTGGGACTGTGCCGTGCCACACCTTTAGAAGTCTGTTTCCCTACACAGTCATCAACAGAGAAAATGGATTTCAGGAACTTGGGTGTGGCGCTGAAGATGTGCCACAAGGTAAGTGTGATTTTTTCTTCAATTAAAAACAGGGTGTTTAATTAAAAAAAATATATATATATGACCTTACCATGTGGAGCTGTGCGGTGCTGTACATTCCTATTTCAAGAACTCGGGCATGGCGCCAAAGTGAGCCACCAGGTAAGTGTCTTTTTTCTATTAAATACCTTTGGCACCTGCATAGGAAACTGCACAGGTGTTAATGGAGATATAATCTGTGGCTGTGGGCCGAGACTGCTGTTAACGGTACAACTGCCTGCGTTAAGGGACCCTTGTTTAATTTTCGCCTCTAACTTGGGTGGTTGGCGGTTACTGAGAGGGTTAGCCTGTTGACCCATGGTACTTAATGTTAAACCCACCTGCCCCAGTTTAGATTTATTTTTATACTTCCATGGTGGGTCTGAAAAGAACTTTTGTGGGGTTAAGGAGGAGAGATGTATTACAAATAGGTGTAAAGTATACAATTATTTCTTGTTTTTTGTTCTTTTTTAATTAACAGTCAGGTAAAAACAAACCCGAGAAAGTGAGTAAAAGAACTCTAACAAAAAAACAAAAAAATACTGGCAATTTTGCCCATCCTCCACCCACGTATCCTCAATTGCCTCAAAAGGTGGTGGAGTTTGCACATTAAAAAAACCTATCCATGTACAAACATATTATTCTTACGCATTTGAGTTACTCAGTATTAATCAAGCATTCATTATGATGAAATACTCTAGTACCTTTATCACTCTGTTCTACAAACCATCCCCTATGCAAAGAAGACATTTGAGTACTTTGATTATGACTTTCCACCTTTCCACCCAAGAATACAACATACATAATAAGAGGCCGTTTCTGAAGTCACTGTAACAACATATGGCAGACAACTCACTGTCACTATAACAAATCAAATGGCAGGCCTTGACCATGTTAAATAGGAAAGGCTAGGTCAGGTCCCTTACAAGGGTCAATGTTATTAAAAAAAGTTTATGTTGTGAGTGCACATGGTAATCAGGACCAAAATGAGTAATACACACTTTGGACTATGGCTCCCCTTTATCCTCCCCATTGCATATGCTGGGTAGGGATAGTGGAAGTTATAATGTAAAACCTTGGCGATCCAATTATTGCAGATTTCTCCTATACTGCATATAAATTGACAATTGCTGTGTGTAAGAGCAACTTTCTGTAGTGCTCCAACCATTAATTACAATGTGTTATAAATGTTTCCAGATCTTCATCTCATTACAGGTCCGGCGGTAACTTGCCAGTGCTACCGGTAGGTTGCCGCCGGACTCTAACACTGTTTCCGCCACCTGAGACATTACGGGTTACGGCAGCCCAGGATGTGAGGCAGCGGAAAATGTTAGTCCCCATTTCAGTGGAGTCAGGGTAGTGCAATGGGGGCATCATAGTTAAAGTGGCATAGCTTCCAGCAACCGGCTGAAATAGGTGTACCGGCTGAATTTCTTGGGTTTTGTGGCATTAAATCGGCTCCTTAACGTCACTTCAAACAATGTTTTTACACAGAATTTCCAGCGTTTCATTGCATCGGATTGTTTCAACTTACCGTCACTTCAACTAAAGTTCTTTCACTGAATTTATATATGTATCATGCCTTTGCGCTAGCGCAAGGTATAGTTAAGGTTAAGAAGTCTCTATGGTGTTTTGTAAAATGACGTTTGTTAATAACCTTTGAGCGAAGAGTAATAATGTGCATATGTGCATGCAAAATGTCAGCTTTCTACATTAACGGCTCCATAATTTAATTTATTTTTACTCTGATCACAATTTGATCAGCTTTTAACATGGGTTTTTCCCATGGGAAAAAGCAATTTCGACCCACATATTGTCCTCTTCGATTTTCCTAATTTTTTGCAGTCACCTATATTTTAGCTGGAATTAGTGCAATGAAAAAGAATTTTGAAAATTGACTTGGCCAATTGTGAGATATTAAGGATTGAAAATGTATATATGATGCATGTATTCTGACAACCAGGTTTTCCAGTGAAATAAATCCGAAATAAGTAAAAAGTGCATGCCGACCATACGCTCAGCAACCACCGCACCCATACTTAGAGCACGTATAACCACACCCAGCATACGTACTTCCCCAACTGCATTGTACACATTCCAACATAGAGTGAGAAAGGAAAGACATAATCCACCGTTAATATGCAGCGAACATTATCATGACCACACACAACATATGCATTCACCCCCACTGCGTACACATTACAAACATATACCAAAGCAGAAGCAAGGAAATACATAATTCAAGCAAAAATATACTGCCAACATTATCATGACCACACACAACGTACGCACACACACCTACTGGGTACACATTAAAAACATACACTCATGCATGGAAATACTGTGTGCAAACAGTGTGTTTGGTGGCAAGGTGGTGGCAGGAGCTTTGTTTGTTTCTTGCATACTTTTGGATAGTCTGCAGTTTACAGTCTGCCTTAACTTTCAACTTCGCGGACAAGAAATTTGAATAGAAAGACTGCGCATTTGCAGAGCATGGCACAGTGTGCAAATAATGTGCTTGGTGTGTGGGATATATTGACTCACTTTTGCACTGCTATGCTGCATCACTCTGTTATGATGGTGCCAGAAACAGCAAAATGGCCGCAAAACCCTTGTGCGCGCCAAAACCCCTGAAATTCGCGCTTTTCTACGCACAAAAAGATGGCTGCCCAATCTGACATGCATGTTGTCGTGGTGGAACAGAGCTCTCACTACTGAAATGTCTCACTGGTGTCCACAACAATTGAAAGTGGAATGCAGAAGGAAAAAGCAGTGCTTTGCTAAATGCAACTCCAAGATTGCTTTAAATCTCTTTTTCTTTGTTGCTGAAACTGCAGAATGCCGGTACAAAACACCTTTCAAAAAAATTCAAAATTCTTACTGGGTGCTACAATTCACTTAGTTATGACATCATTGTGAACTGACAAGGTCCTGAAAGGGTGAAAGCATAGAGAGATTTTCACAGCAAAAGTTGCCTGCCTGTGGATCTGTCAAAAATCTCTGTGCAGCTGAGGGCTACTGTGATGACAGCTGTCAGGGGCCTGCCTGATTAAACTTTAACATGCATAAATTGAAAATCAAATGTTTGTAATCCAAGAGGCCTGTTACTGATAGTAACCCATATTGTAATTGTTTGATCCCATGGTTAAAAATCTTGAATGAGAATTCTAGCTGTATTTGATATAACAAGTTTGTTTTGTGCTGAGGAAAAGGCCACAGAATTTAACAATTAATTTAAACCTGGCTGAAGCTGCAGAACTTGAATAACAGGTATTTTCTCACTGAAGGAAAGTCTTTCCCCCCAGCAGGAAATCACGGAGAAGTGTTAATTACAGGATAGGAAAGAACCTGGTCTACAGAGACAAAAGGAACAATGACAAGCTGCAGAGCAGGAAATTCGAAGTGTGATGACAGTCAGAAATGGCCTCTGCAAGGACCAACTTGGGGGATGGCTCCTGGGCTTCCAGGGAGAGACCAAGGGGTGGAGCCAAACAACCTTTTGTTGCTTAACAAGGACAAATAACATATTTTAAAAAAGACTGATAACTTACTAGTCAAAATTGTGAAAAATATAAAATTAACAGTTGTTAATGTAATTTCTGGCTTCACGGGTAGAGGCGCCAGAACTATTTGACATGTTCTGGACAGCAATGGCAAAAAATGTGATTTTACGCAAAATGTAGTTCTGCTAGAATTGTGAAATTTATACACTTATTCCCATGTTAAACATGCACACTTGCAGAAATTTTCTTCAAAATTGGACATTGTGTTCTTAGTGAAAAGGGCAAAATTCTGTTAAAAGCGGAGACAAGATCCCACAGCTACGGGGTTTTGAGGAATAGCTGCTAGGTAAAATATGTAACCTGCATATATGATTTTCATAGCCGTTGCACATGTGGAAATATGTATTTTGCCAAATGTAGATTTTGTGTTCCAGGGGTTAGGGGTGGATCCTCAGCCTCATAAAAACACCATAAAGATGACACTCCGTTTCGCTCCTCCTATGAAGGCAGAGAGTAGACTCTAACCAATCACCATTCAAATGGGAAAGCTTAGGTTAAACCGGCACACACACACCCTTTATGATGTCATTTCATGGCATAAATAGAGACAGCTCACCACACATAAAGACAGACAGATTCACTCACTATCCTGATGCTGGCGGAGCACCCTGCTGCTGAATTCTACATCTTCCTTGCTCCAGACTCCAGAAACTTGGCAAAACAAAAGGCCCACTGCATAGCTGAACCATTCTCAGCTAGGCCTCAAATTCCAGAACAGAAACCCACAAGCCTAAGGGGAAGCATCATAATACAGCCGGGCTGTGCCGTTACTTCTTGCCTGCTGAAAATAAATATCCTCAGAACCAAGAAGGGCAGATCCGATCCAGTCCTGTGCCGTGCTGTTACCAGAGCGCCTTGCTGACCCTGTCCAGTCCTGTGCTGTGCTGTGACCAGAGCACCTTGCAGATCCTGCCCAGTCCAATGTGCCAAGCTGTCTTTCCTAAACCAGATCCAATTCCCTGACCAGAACTGACGGTCCCATTTAAAAACCTATCCAGTGAGTATAAATAAGAATTGGTAACACTAGCATATGTTCTTTGCATAGTCTTAGTCCTATCTTAAACGCATCCTATCTTGTATTCAGACCCTGTATTGTTAGGAACATCTGTGCATCTTCTGAACCCTATCTTTGCACTGATCCTTTTCTCTTCTGAAGAAGGCGAGCTTCCTTAGCAGGCAGTCACCCTGATCAAGTGACTGTGTTCCTGTGTGGTATTCATTTTGTTCATAGTCATCCTCTAGTGTAAGCAACCCCATTTTAAAAGCGCATTCCTGTTTTCCTTTCTTGTGCTATCTCGAAAGACAACCTCTACTAAAATGTCTGTAAATTGCTCCGTTTTTGTGATAGAAACAAAATTTAAACTTCTGCTTGTAGATGACATCCATATCTATCCATCGCACCCAAATATTGCGCAGTGAAAAGTTTGCTGCAAATGTTCGTTTTGGGAAATTTTTACACGTGTAAAACAGCTTTTAATTGCTTCTGACTTGAATTTTAAGATTTCAAATGTTTTCTTGGGATTAAATCATTACTTGTGTTTGTGTGCAACTACCCAAAGCGGCTCCCATAAGAACTTAAAACAATGTCAGTAATTTTGACCATATTTGGTGTTTTTGCCTTATCTATTCTAAAGACAATCTGAAAAGCCATTCTGACATCTTGACAGTCAATTCCGTTTTTCTCTTGTGTTTGCTGGGGGAAAGTGGGATTGATTTTCTGCTTGAATTCTGCCATTCCTAAATACCTGCTCTCTCCTCCTATCTCTTTACATTACCTATTGGGGTTGAGGGGTGGGCAGGGGGAACCTCTAACCACGGTGCTATTTGATCTGAACCAACACAAAAGAATTATTTTCTGTGCTGAATTGTTTTGCTCACTACTTACTCCTCGTGTATCAAAGAGATTACTCAGTGTTACCTCACCCCATTGGTGATTGTTGTGTACCTATTGAAACCTATTGTTATTATATTTTAAATACATAAATAAATATTTACCTTTGCAAACCAGCCTGATTCCAGGTTCCGGGGGGGTTCCAGGAGAAGGGCTTGATATGAGTGGTATATCGTTCAGAATAAACAACATTTAGACAAAAATAATTAAGGATTTCAGTTGTGCACTACATGCTAGGCATTGACTTGGGTGTGTGCCGGATTGAAATCACTTACAGCTTGGGGGCTCGTCACGAGATCCTGAATTAGACATACCACTTGTGACAGTCTAACACAGCGTGCTAACTTACGGGGTATATACACCTTGTTGGGCTACCATACTGTGCTACACTGTAAAAACACCCTTCAATAGAAATATTCAAAGGAGTTAGGCCTGTTTTGCAAAAGTAAAGTAACCCTGAGATAAGTCAGAAGGAAATTAATATTCCCGGAATGGCGACCCTAGTGGAAATCAATATTACAAGGGGACACCTACTGCACAAATTGTTTGTGAGGGGTGAATGGGTAAAGCAGGATGAGAAAGTCTGGCTGCAGGAAATCAAAGAACAAGTCACTGCCACAGAATTAGATACATGGCAGGACCAGGGTCCATTACACCAGGCACTTAGTGAATTGTATATGGCCCCAAAAGTAAAAGAAGATCAATGTAAAATTGACAAAATAGTGGCTTACCTGTGCCTCCATATTGGAGTAATACAGGAAAAATATGCCGAAAGCCTAGATCTGGCAAAGAGGCAAGTACAATCCCTAGAGAAAACCCAAACTGATCTGGACTCTGCAGAGCAAAGGCTACAAAAGAGCCAAGAATCAGAGAGAGAAACCAGACAGTACCTGACAAAAGTAAAGGAAGATCTGGATCTCCTGCACCAAGGGAAGGCAGAGCAAGATACCAAATCACTGGCACTGCAAAAAAGAGTGTCAAGAAAGGTTGGATTCTCTAGTTGCCCTAGAAAGCCAGGTTGATGAACTTAAAGAGGAAAATAATACATTAATAGTTATGGATCTCCACACTCAAACAGATTTTGATGAGGAGCGCCAGAAATGATATGTCATTAGAAAACAAAGGGACGACCTGGCTGCACAGAGGGGCACTCTAACTCAGGAAATGGACACCTTAGGCCAGGAAGTCAGCCATTTAAAAACCAAGTTAGATGAAAATCAACTGACCCTTCAGGGACTGGGTGAACTCAAAATGGACCATGAAAAGCTGTTAGAGCATACCAGAAGGGTAGAAGATGCTCTGGCAAAGAATAATCAGGCCAGTAAGGACCAAACTCAGGAGGTGAGTCTCACGCAGTAAAAATTGTCCCAATACTCCCAATGCAGGCAGGAGGCACAGAGAGAAAATGAGGCTCTCCGTGAAAAAAATGACAGGCTCCTTAGACAGATAGCCATGCAGGAACAACTCATAGAGACCAGTAAGGCCTTAATAGAGGAACAAAAGGGTCATATTTTGGCAGATTATCAGGGAGTAGTGGCTGAAACAGATGAGGTCAGATGGGGGAGGGAAACCCCTGAGCATAACCTCAGGAACCCTGGCATCAGGGACTTTAATCCCTTCAATTCCATGGACTCTGCCACCGCCATGTCCACTTGCTCATATGAACCAAGGGCCACGGGATGGTAGACTTCAACACAATGGGAAATATGGGGCTAATAGGTCAGCGCCTCCCAGAAATGGATGGGTGGGCATCTATGTACAGGTTCCCAAGTGCTAGGGCCAACCTCTCTGATCAAGGAGGCTCCATTGAGGGGAAAATTAGAGAACTGGATCCTCAGAAATACCACATACCAAGGGATCAGGCAGTAAAATTTGGTGGGGAATTCCATGAGACTAGGCCCACTAAGAGCATCCTAAAAACCTCTTCCCAGCTAGGACAGTGGGGGGATACTCAACCAATCCTGGGAGCAAGGAAGAGTCAGAAGACTGGGAGCAAGGAAGAGTCAGAAGACTCTTCTGAGCGCCACAGGTCCCAAGAGACTAGGCCCCCTTATTCTGCCAACCATTCCCAAGCTCGCAGAATCCGGGAGAGTCTAGAAGATCAGATAACCACCTCTGGTACCAGTGCCAGTGGACCAGGGTGACCAGGACTAAAAAGGCTAACAAAGTCAGGAGAGCTGTACTCAAGTATCCCCTAAAGCAAATAAATGGTATTAGGAGTGTGATCACGCCCTACCACAAAAATGCCAAATATTTGGTTTGGGAGCACCTTGAATTGTTTGAGCAGATGATGGAGACTTTCCACCAGAAGGATAGACAAAGCTGTATTCACAATGTAAAGCGGACATTTTCACCTGAGTACTCCAGCTTCTTTGCGGGGCTGGAGGACTAGCACCATTCCAGATGGTCCACCTATAGGGCGGCCATCCTGAAACATTTTTCTATTCACAGAAACCCTCAAGAGGCCCGCAATGCAGCCTACAACCTACAATGTGGGGAAGACCAGTGCCCACAAGAATTTGTCCAGGAATTTTAACACGCCTTTGCGCAGACCACTAGAAGGGTGCGTACTGACAGTAAGGAATTTGTGAACACCTTCTTTCATGCTCTCCCCAAATACATTATGACCCAGCTAGTAATGGACTTTCATGAGAAAAGATTACTAGACTGGGTCATTGAAAAAGCAATGCGCATCTATGAAGTGCAGAAGCCACTAGAAAGTAAAAATATTAGCAAAATCCCCAAACCAACCAACACCCCTGCTGCTGCTAATGTGGCGGAGGTGAACGTTGCCCCCATTTTAGATCTGGAGATGGGGGGGCCTAAAAACCTTCCCGCACAGTTCCGACCAACCCCAGACCCAGAAGGCCCTCGGCCAATCCCAAACTGGGAGTCAGGGAGGTAACCCCACGAATGGGACCCCTAACTCCCCTGACTACATCAGCCCACGCTACAAGGGCAACAGACCAATCCTGGGCTATGTGTGGACTCCCCCAGCCCAAGCGGGAGTCCAACCAGACAGCTCGAAACCCAGGAAACTTCCCTCCTCACGTTCCCCAGGAGGGCAGTAGTCCCCGAAATGCCGGACCAAATTTCTTTCCCCGGGACCCGCCAAACTTCAATCCCCAAAACAACCATTCTTTCTTTCCCCGCTTTCCTGAGCCCAGACAGCCCAATCCGGGAGAGGGGAGGGCAAGGGTAGAGGGGGTACCCAAACTATCCTAACCAGGGGTATTATGCGAGAAGAGATAGTTACCCTTCCAGGGATCAACCCAGGGTAGACCAGAGGACCTCACACCAGCCAGAGCGGGTGTCGCAACTGGAGCGTCAGGTCCAGAACATGGCACAGGATCTGGGTCGCATGCTGAGGGCTCAAAAGAACCCTCAGATGAGCATGGCGGGCCAGAACTCCTCAAAGCCAGGGTCTGGTGCTCCAGAACAATGACGGGGGAAGAACCCCAACAACCCACCGGTTCCCAGGGAGGAGGCACAGGGGGAAGGAGGTGTAAAGCCTTAGAGGAAGCTTCCTGCCCCACTTGTGTAAAGCCCCTGGAAATCCAGGAACCGGAACCTAAATCTCCTGCCCCTGAAAGTCTGCAAACCAAGGAACAGAGGTGGTGTAGGAGAAATAAAGAGCCTAAAAAGGCCCATTTTGTGGAGGAGGTGCAAATCTTCCAGTTTGAAGGAGAGGGGTCCTCAGAGGATTCTGGGAAAAGGATCTTCTCCTTCAGGGATGGTGAAACTCCTCCCAAAGATAAATGGGTCCCAAAGGATCCCAATCCAGACTGGGTAGATGGTGGGGACCGAGTTAAAACCGCCCATCATCAAACCCCAGATTGACCAGCACGAAAATCCCCTTGCTCAAACCCATTCTTGTGACTGCCTCCAAAAAGGGGGAGAAGTCCAGAATCAGAACCAGGGGAGTCCAAAACTTCCCCCATATCTAGCTGTCACCTGTTTCTTACAGGTTCCCAAGATCCCAAACAAAACCCAGCCCAAATCACCTCTCTGTCAGTATCCAAAGCAAAGAAACAAACCCACCAACTGGCCAAAAATGTGCATAATCTTGAGGAAAAGGAGGGAAGATTTTATGCCCCAGTCCAAATACAGGGGCAATGTACAATTTTGGCACTGGTGGACACTGGATCCCAAGCCACCCTTCTGTCAAAAAGGGCCTTTGAGCAGATGAATTCGGTAAGGGGGGAGAAATACCAAATTACTCTCAACCCTCTTCCTGGACAACTTCAGAACTTCGATGGGAAGGAAATTCCTGTCGAGGGGACTGTGGATTTAGACATTAAAATTGGGTGACACAAGGTGAAGCACCCGGTCATAGTTGTGACTCCAGAGGGCACACCATGTTTACTAGGAAATGACATCCTGCGTAGATTGTCTCCTCTCATAGATTGTGTAAACAAGGTCCTCTGGACTCAGACTAACCAACCGATAAAATTGAAACAGAGTGTCGACCATGTTAGTTTAAATGGCACATGCCACATAGTTGAACAAAAACCTGATCAAGTTGAATTTCACTTCCAGAATACCCAAATCCCAGACGTGACAGTAATTGCAGTAGGACAACAAACTGGTGATGGGGAGTCCTCTCTATTTCTGAAAATCAACCTTCTTTCCAGTCTAAGGTGGCATTCCACACTGGAAAAGTCACAATCAGAAAATTCCATTCCTATAGTCCAAAATGATGAGAAATCAGTTCAAAGCTTGGCTGATATTCAGAAAATTGGAGAGCAGTTGTTCATCCCTATTCAGTTAAATGATGGGAAGGACTCTGTTCTCGCCCGAGTATGTGTGAACAACGGTAAGAGCTTCCTCGGCGAGGCCATGTTCTGCCAACTCCCAAAAGATCCAGCAACTCCCACATTTAAACTGTTAGACAAATGGGAAATGGACCTGGAAACACCCAATTCCAGACATCTCATGCCTAGCTGGTGTATGCTCAAAATTTCCATAGGCAACAAGAGCATAGTCCATAATTGTTGGGTTGTCCAAGATGTTCCTGCTGCATTTTATTTAAGCAGTGACATTCTCAATCGCTTTGCCATTAGTTTGGACCTAATAAACTTCAAAGCCTGGTTCCGATTAGCAGTTAATCCCATGGACTTTGATGACCCAGAGAAAGCATTTCGGTCAGCTCAGCTGCTACCATATTTTTGTATTTTTGTATTTTGTATGCAGTTGAAATTCAGATTGGAGAGGAAGTCACCATCCCAGAATGGACCCAACAATTCTCACTGGAAGTAAAAATTAAGAGAGGCCAGAAACTGAAGAATACTGATGCCTATGTCCATCTCAATGCTCATTTCTAACAGCAAAGTTTGAGGGTTAACCCAACACCACTAGTCAACATAGAACATGACACCATTCCAGTAGAGGTGGATAACAGTGACCTAAACAGTATCACTATGGGTGCAGGCACCATTATTGGAATGGCGGTTAATGACCGACACTTTTCCATAGATTTAGGTAACTAACTGTTAGGACCAATCCCCAAGGACTGTTTTGACAGTGATAGCGATGATGACACAACAACAAACAGGATCTTCACCCGGCATGGGGGGAACTTCTTGGTGTACTCTTCCTGCTCTTATGGTGAGGAAGATGTGACCTATGACTTCAGGAGGGATGAGGTGTTTTTTCAAGTCCACAAGGACTGCCTTCCCCACCTGAAGCCATTAGTCCAAATCAGCACTTTGACCAGGGACTTCTCCACCCAGCTGGAGGAGGCCGCTGAGATAGCCAAACCAGAAGTCTTTCCAGGCTTCAGGCAGATGGTTGAAGAGAGAGTCAACCTAGCTGATGCCTGTGAGACTCTGGAGCAAAAGCAAAAATTGAAACAAAGTTTTCTTAGATTTTCAAGATCTCTTTGCGGTGGACTCATATGACTGTGGTCGCACCAACATCCACACAACAACAATTCCCATGGACCTTGGCATGACTCCAGTGTTTGTGAAGCAGTATCGCTTGCCTCTCGCATCAATGGAGTCCTTTACTGAAATAATTAAGACCCTTGAGTCCCATGGGATAATTCGTCCACTCCACAGCACCTTCAATAATACGGTACTGGGGATTTTGAAACCTAACAGCCAGTGGAGACTCTGTGCTGACCTAAGGGAGCTCAACAAATGGATCCATACTTCCCGATGGCCTCTTCCCTACATTGACCAAGGGCTGGACCAGATCCAGGGGTCAAAGGTATTCACTGCAATTGACTTGACCAATGGATACTGGACTGTACCTGTCAGTAGGGAGGACAAATACAAGCTGGCCTTTACCTTCGTGGGACAGCGGCACACTTGGACCCGGACTCCCTTGGGATACATCAACTCCGGCAATGAATTTAACATCTTTCTACATAAGGGGTAACCTGGCCTATGTAGAGATGTTCTAGTCAAAAGCTCAACTGTGGAGGAACACATAGCGGAGATCTGTTATGTCCTGACACAGTTGAGGGCTGCCGGAGCAAAACTCTCTTTCCAAAGGCACAGTGGTGCAGAACCCATGTCAAGTTCTTGGGGCATGAGATTACTCCTCAGGGTCTCTGTCCCCAGGAAAAGAAAGTAGAAGCCCTCCAGAAAATAAAAGATCCACAATTCTGCGGGGACTAGGGAGCCTCCGTGGACTGACTAATTACAGCAGAAAGTTCATTGAGGATTATGCAGAGATCACAAGACCCCTGATCCATCTGTTGAAGGGGGGGTCAAGTGAGAGTGGGATCCAGAACAAGCCGAGGCAGTAAGACAACTCAAAAGAAGCCTCTCACAAGCGCCTTGCCTAGCTTACCCTGTCAGAAACAAGGAGTTCTTCCTGGAGACGGGGTTCTCTAATACATTGTTATGTTTAATCTTCACATTGTGTGAGAGTGAGCGCTGGGGGTCTGGGTGTTCAGATGCAAGGCGGGGCGGGGGAGAGTGGGAATGAGTGAAAATGTGAAAATGATGGAAGGTGTGAGACTGTGCAAGGGTATGAGTGCAGAGCGGGTCCAAGTGTGAGTAAACAAGGATGTTAAGGTGTCAGGGTGCGTGAATGCTCAGGAAAGGGGGGGCTCAAGCAGATGCCGCTTAGATGAAGTGAAGCCAGCTGGTAGGAAGGCCTCATTACCCTGGACCCGGAGGCCAGATTATCGGGAGCGACACTGCCATGTCAGCAAAGGCCGCCTGGCCCTGGAAGGAGACCTGGATGCTCAGGGCGCCCACCACAAGTGTTCTTACAGTGGCACGTACCGGCCTTATGGCGACATCCACCACGCATGCTAAACTTACAGTGACCAGTGGTGGGAAGGGAGCTCCAAGGGGTGTTGTTACAATGATGTTACTGGCATTTGTGGACCAAGCCAGATCAAGATTGACCTTGCCCTGGCAGTACTCGCCTTTCTGGGCACAGCTAGTGGGAGTGTTCTTACAGTGTCAGTACTGGCCTTAATTGGCACAGACAGCACAATTGGTGTGTGTGTGTGTGTGTGTGTATGTGTGTGTACACACACACATATATGCATTTGGTGAGTGATAATGGAGTCCTGGTGTGTCCTTGTGTGTCTTTCTGGGTGTGCATGGGTGGTTGTGTGCATTTGGAGAATTAAGGTGGTGAGTGACTTCATCAAAAAGAAAAGTGATGGCTGAAAAGTTTTGAATGACAATAACCTCTGGCATTGCGCTGGGCAACACTCCAGATCACCATTTTACACACTATCATGCCATTACAGAAGGGGAAGCATCATATGCAAATCAGGCTTTGGCCCACACCAAAAGTGACATTGCAGCCGATTTAGTATGTCTGGTAGAAGCTTGCAAGTTCAAATATTCACCCCTGTGTGTATGTCTATATCTACACTATACAGTTCAGTTCCATTTTCTTGTACCCTGTTAGCCAAGGGTAATACAATGTACGTTGCCCCTAAAAAGACGACAGGACACTGCCTTAGTTAGGCTAACAAAGCAATGTATTTGCAAGCTGTTATAATCTTCAGATTACTTCATCAGGCATAGGACGAATGAGGCGCTTGGAACAGCAGGACAGTGCACAGCTGAGGGAGTGCCCCTGGACTGGCTTCAGTGTCATTAAAATAGAGTACCCCAGCATGCCTGTCCAATGAGCCATGACAAGCCAGAAACGCTTTGCTTCTGCAGCCCTGCATGGCCCATTTGGTTTGCAGGTTGAAGTATACCTGGGGGTGCTCCTGCGCCTGCATATGTATTTCTATGGCCTGGGGTGACTAGATGGTGGTGCTCTGGCTCTACTGCAAATGTCAGGAACCAGGAAGCTCTTCGTGGCTTCTTGTTTCTGTATGTGGCTTGAGCCGTAGCTGGCGGGCCATTGTGGTAGTGTGTGGCAAGAGTCCTCAGCCGAGCCCTGACAATAAAAATGCCTGATTTGTGTATGTGTGGTGTGTGTATATGAGCATGCAGGTACATATGCTATGTTAGGGGCAGTGTGACTGATCAGATTCTATTTTTTACGGCATTATGGCAAAGTCAAAATGATGATTGTTCTTACGTAGCCATACAGGTGTATATTGGTGCAGCCATCATGGACATATTTGGTCAGAGCAAGCATGAAAGTAATTCTTTACACTTCAAAATAGTGGCATATATCGTGGGCAAAGGCACCATGAACATGTGTCGAAACAAGTGAATTGGTATTTAATGAACTTTTTTCATGGGTTACTGTTAGGTGTGCTCTTATTTCATTTCATTTAAAAAAGCTTTATTTCAACAGAAACGTCATAAAAGCATACATATTATATCAATGAGTGCATAACTAGATACAATATGACCTTTAGCAGCAAATGAATGGAGCCACATAAAAACACACATCTTTCTATTGCAAAAGCTACAATTACATTTTATCTCATACCTTGTATTAATCACAAATGTGCAAAGTGGCAACAGTAGAAATCTCCTGATGTTTCATTGTTCTTATTCGTCATGCCCATTTTAGGTATTGACTATTAGCAAACACGGCAGGAGTATCCGCCATGTTTAAACACATTTTCATCGCTTCCTATGTAGACCGACAGCCCCTCAATATGAACAATGGCTTTAAAAAACGACTCCTTATTGGCAAAATAGCCAGGCACAACATGTGAAGATGAGTCCGATCTTCATTCACATGAGTACACAGCGGGCAGGACGCACAGCGGGCAGGACGTACACTCTTCATTATGACACTGGGTTTCCGTGCTGCAGTTGGCAAGATGCCAACACGAAATTTAATATACAAGCACAGGGGGCTAGTAGCTCGCCATGTATTTATAATCTTTTTATGGCACCTTTTTTCTACATGTTAGAGCAGGAGGGTGTGGTCTTTTGAAACTACGCTGATGACACCCAGTGTGTAGGTCCCATAACAGGTCTCCATGATCAGCACAAGCTTGAAGTCAACAGAGTTTTAGCTTGATTGAGAAATGCATGGTGGATAATGATCTCGCATTAAATAGGAGCAAGACAGAGCTAATGATCGTGGGCAGCCCACATGCTCTGAAGACTCACTCCTATATCTCCTTCAAGTTGGGGGACGACATCATAAGTCCATTCTGTGATGCTGGAAATGCATCGGAGGGACATGGCCTCCGTATTCTTGTCCTTTACTGCTTTTTATCGTGTGTTCTGTCGTGTTTTCCGCGCAGGAGTTCATGTGGGGCTCCTGGCGGTGCAGCTCTCTCTCTTTTGGTTTGGTGAGCAGACCCATGGGATACCCTTATGGCACCCATGGGTAGGGGTACAACCCTGTACCCCTATTGTATGTTTTTGGGCACCTGTGTGTGATCCACAGAGCAGGGTATGGGCTGGTGGCAGCTCCGTGCTGAAATGACTGGTGCCCTGAGCGTCCTCCATTTTGGTATGCCCAGGCCCTGTCATTGGAATCGGTAGATTCCTGATGGAGGCAAAATGGCCCCCCTGGCCTCGTGCCTTCCATCACCTGTTATCCTGATCTTCCTGAAGGCCCTGCCTCTGTCCCTTCCCCCTGACTGGCTGTTGGGTGGAAGTTCCGTATGTGTAAGTGTGGGGAAGTGCCGACCAGACTGGCTGGAGCCTTCTCAACGACAGTATGTTGTAGGTACGCCTGTGGGTGGGACCTGGGTGATTGGAGTGTGTGACGAATATACATTCTATGTTGTGACTGTCTAGTATCTGGTGTTTGACACAATGGTTGAGACAGCCCTGCCCGGAACCGGTATGAATGCAGCTTGGAGTGTTGAATGGCTCGGTACTTGTCCCAATACACATAACTTGTTGTGAGTGTCTGGAGAGAAGTGAATGGCCTGAATACCTCATGTGCCTGATTGGCTGCCTGCCTGCATGAATGCCTGTAGTCGTGATTGGATGCTTGATTATGACCCAGTGGAATGAATGGGAGATCAATAGTATATCTGGGGACCTCTCACTGCTAGGAATCGTGTTCAGAAGCTGAATTCCACTACGATGAGTAACTGGAGTGAAGCTTAACCTTGAGCCCTGCTGGACGAGAAGAATTGCTGTTGCTCTCCTTCGCAATCTGAAAGCTGCTGTGCTTCAAGAACTGACCCAGAGAGGACCTGGTAAGGCGCCCTCTTCCCGAGCTACGAGGGACCATCGTGCACAGCTGATCTTTGCCTAAGCTCCCTGGTAGACAGACCTTCAACAGGCTGCCGACCCGATACGGGGACTGCTGTGGAACTCCAAGGAGAAGCGCCCGGACTGTTGTCCGTCACTGTCGTCGACCGCCATCGCCGACTGGAGCCGCCGTGCTCCCGCTGCCTAAGAAACTACATTGATCCAAGGATGCTCTCATCCACATCGTTGCCGCTGTAACCTGCTGGAGAAGGCCTGACTGTCGACGCGCTGAGGAGCATCCACCGGTGGGTTTCCCGCCACCCAAAGACCACAGAGACGCCGACGACTCGACGCCCTTGCTGGGCCACAGTTCTTCAACTCTTTGTGGTCCAGAACTATCGACACCGAGGTGCCCCGCACGCCTCTTCCTTGCAGGACGTTTACGCTTCCCCGTCAACGAGCACTGCTAGGAACGACGCAGCCACTTCACCGTCGTAGCTCGACCTGTTCTCCGTCGGACGTTCAACGACCCGTGACTCCTGCCTGAAAGGGAGGACACTCAAGAAGGGTTGCCGATTTCCCCGACGCGGAACGCTACAACACCAAGGTACTTTGGGGTTGCAGAACTATTGGGGAATCTAAGGGTGAACAATATATGGACTGGGCTTGTATCTTTCTTCTATAGGTTGCCCAGGTGGGGGGATCTCCACACAGAACTGTGTCTAGTGGTAGGGGCCAGTATTCTGCCAAGTGTTCAACCATCTTGCTTTCCTTCCTCTCTCTACTGCTGGTTTCCTCTTTATTTGGATCTGTGTGTCATTCTGACCGTATGCACTTGAATAAGATCTAATAACGTTAGTGGTACCACTTTAGAATTGTACATATTTACCATTGTTGATTTTCGGAGTACAAAGTGAGTTATCGTAATTGTGCATATGATCTTAAATATTAATTATATAAAGACTGTGTTTTAACCGATAGAGTGTGTGGACATTCCTTCGTGGGTGCTTGGGGACTACACTGTACTTAAGAACCAGCTCGCATCACCTCCTGAAAAGCTAGGCCTTGATTGCTAGACTACATTACCATAATAGAGAATCTTGGCAGGGGTCTCTGTGCCTCCCCTCTACCATAGAGAGAGCGGAAGTGCAGACCCCCCTCCGGTCTTTACAAATTCCAAAAACGAAAATATTGGGTGTTACTCTTGATCAGTCTCTAAACATGAAAGCGCATGTGACTTTGGTTGTGTCCTCTTCAATCTACTATGTTAAACTTTTGTCACACCTGAGGCCAGTCATATCACAGAAAAGTGCAGAAACTATTGGGAGAGCGATAATGGGGGCTAAATTGGACTATTGTTGTAGTCTATTGTTGGGCACCGGTAAGCGGGTCCAACAGGGACTTCAAGTGGTACAGAATTGGGCAATTAGAGTGGTGGTGGGACTCTCAAGGCGTGAACACGTATCAGAAGTAAGGCGAGAGCTTCATTGGCTTCCAGTGGAATCAAGAATTAAGTTCAGAACTCTGGTTATAACCTTCAAGTGTAGAATGTAGATGATGCCTCTGTATCTTCAGTGCTATATCAAAGATTAAGTAAATACTTGATCCTTAAATTCTGGATCTCAAATGTTTTCTGGGCCAACTCACACCAAGGACCTCCAAGGCAGAGAACGGGGCTTCCGCTTTCAAAGCGCCTAGTTTGTGTAACCAATTACCAGATCATTTGCGCAATCACAAACTTCTTGCACTTTATAAGAAAGATCTTAAAACCTTTCTTTTTACATGAGAGTAGCCTTGGGGGTACTGCCAGAGTGGGCATATTTCTCTTTCAGCCAGTTCTCTCATTAGTTTAATGGCTCTCTAGAAGAGTTTAAGCTGGTTTATAGGTTGCTCTGTCTTGTTTGTTTTTTTCTGTTGTCCGCGCCTTCATGTCTGCGGGTACACAGTGCGCTATATAAATACTGTGTAATGTAATGTAATGTAAAGGACCTCTCAAATTTCGGATTTACATAGTCCAGATACTCCTCATACCCTTCATGGGTTTTAACACAGACATATCTTGACAAAGACTCAATAGTGGCAGACAAATCAAGGATGTTTTGCTGCAGCATAGCTGATCCAGTACTTTTTATGAGATCCTTCACATGCTGGTGAACAGAGCATGGGTCACTCCAAAAATCCCATAGGCCCAAGGCCACCATCCATCTCTTCCCATGTAAAGCCCATTTAAACAATGAACCCCCAAGCTGTGCCAGGACATCTTCCAGGGCAGCACTGTATTTAATATGTAGCTCTTTAGACCACAATCTGACCGAGAGGAACAGCGGGCGAAGTTGACAAATAAATTCAATCTGCGCATGAGAGTGTCCATCAGCTCCACTAAGTTGGGCGTTCTAGTAGGCAGACCAAAGGGCGAATGTCCTCCTGTCCCAACAGCTCTATTCCATAGATGGCAGCCTGCCAGGCCTGGGCCTTGTATGCTTCGAACGAAACACGCACTGCCCCATTTCCATGTTCAGCTGTGAACGGGGCCAAGGTGCCACCATATCTACTGTGAAAAACCAGATGGTGTTTCACTGTCTAGACCCCGGGGATCCCTTACCCAGGTGGCCAGAATGTTGGGATGGAAATGAGGCTATCCCACCCATACAAAGCTGTGTAATGTGCTAGGGGGAGGGGAAGAGGGGAGCGCACAAAGAAACTTGGCACAAACATACTATAGAAGGAACGATAGATGCATAGATCCAGAGCTGGTATAGAAAGGAACGCCATTTTGTACTTATGGTAGATGCATAGTTATGCATGGCTGCGCATCCCAATTCTATAGGTCTATGGAAGAACTCAACTAGGCCCAGATCATTAGGACACGATGAGCCTGAACGGCCAGTTTTCACAGAGGCTTCCCCTGGTCCCTTCACTGTTGCAATTACCTAGTAGCACCAGAAGGAATGCGACAACACCAGGCTCCTCACCATGCCCACTCCTCACACCCAAACTGCCAGCAGACCTCTAACCCCCACCCAGCCTACCCAGAGCCATGGACCACACCACTGACCCGATCCACAGACCCCTGCATTCTATGACCCCAGCCGCAACCATAAAACAAATTGGCCCTCAAAAGATCTGAACATTCCCAACCGTTTCACCTCTCCACATTGATACATCCTTTGTAACACAAGGTACAGGGAAGGATAAATTATAGATCAAAACACGGGTGGAGGCCTTGGGTGCGAGGGGTGTGATATCAATAAAGCACAGAATGTGTGGGTCCGTGTGACTGTATTTCTTCCTCCCTTCCCCCTGGCATCAGTTCTCGAGCCTCCCAGGTGCATGCCACAATAATATAGTAGTAGGCTTAGTGTATCATAGAACTTCTGATATTGTAACCTATGAGGAACCTGACCTTCACTCCTCAGAGAGATGAGCCCAGCTGACCCACGTGGGAACTGACAGATGGCGGAAATATGAACCAATCATAGCCTGGTATCCCCTATGGAGCAGGACAATGTATATGATTTCGCCAATCAGTGGCGCTAGTTTTTACTGTATATTGATGATGCTACATTGTCTTTTAAGCTTCTGCTTGTACTGAGTTAGACCAGAATGTTCTCGAGCAGCAGAGTTCTTTGCTGATTCCTTTGTATTCTGTACAATGAAAGCTTGTTATACTTGCAAGCAATCTGTTGTCCTTCTTTCCCTAGAGGGCTGCATTCTTCCTGGCATATTCTCACACTCGAATGGCTCACTCATGACAGCGGTACTGATGCAAAAAAGCACAATGGGCCACAAGCCACTGGCCTACTACAGTGGCACACTAGACACTGTGATGCAAGGCCAGTTAAAATGCGAAAAGGCTCTCGCTACTGCAGCATTTACAATAGAAAAAAGCTCCACAGTTTCCATAATAGACCGCACAAAGTCCACACTCACCACCCAGCGAGCGTCAGCATATGAGATTATTCTCTCAAGCCCACATATTCATGTTGTAAAGTGTAAAACATTGAATTTGGCCACGTTCCTCACAGAACCATGCACTGACGAAGATTTGCGACAGCATGACTGTGCAATTTATGAGGGTGAGGAAGATGATATCCCCAAAGCCAAACACAGCCCCGTAGAAGGAGAGGTGCTTTTTTTTGACGGGTCAGCAACAATTGACCAGGACACGGGACAGAGACATGTTGGGGCAGCAGTGGTGCACCTAGATGGGGACAACTAAGAGACACTATTAATGAAAAGGTTGCCCATACATTAGTCAGCCCAAGCAGCAGAACTCATATCCCTTATCGAGGCCCTTTGGGCGTCTAAGGGGTGTTATGCCACCATTTATTCAGACTCTGCATACGTCACGACTACGGTGAATGCAGATCTTTAACATTGGAGAAGGAGGGGCTTCAGGCAGACAGGCAGCTCACTGGTGCTCACTGGTGCAACATGCCGCCCTGCTTAAAACATTAATCTCTGCCCTTGTAGAACCAACAACACTGATGAAATCTCGATGGGCAATGCAGCTGCTGAAGTGGCAGCAAAAGCTGCAGCATATTTCCCAGTGCCCCCGCCGGCTGAGTATGTCCTCAAAGCCATGGTTACGAGGCCAGAGGCAGACCCATACACAGCCCTGCCATTAGCACAGATAATTGAGCTCCAGCGCACAGCCCCACAGGAAGAGCAATATATGTGGCTCAAATGTGGGTGTGTACAGTCTCCAACTGACCTCCTATGCAGGCAACAATGCACTGGGAAAGTGAAGTGGGAGAATGGAAGACCAGGCTCCCGTCCTTCACCTCTCGCGCTTGGCCTAAAGGGTCACGGCCCAGGCACCCGCCACGAGAAGAGTTTGCCCATCTACCAGATGACCAAATACCCTGGTACAGGAACATACGGATGTGTCCATCTGCCTGCCCAGCAGCCCGCCCTGGCCATGCCGACACCTGCGGCGCGGATCAACTAGACTAAAACCTACACGTCGTTAGAGATGCCATGACGACCTAGCCAACGGTCAGCACACCTGTACAAATATACACACTGGACACTCCCGCACCAATCTACACGAAGAATATACTCAGTGCTATGACGTAGGTGGCAGACATACTCACGGACGTGCATCTTTATTATTTTCAACATAGGCTCTCAAAATGCAGAAACGCAAGACGCATCATGAACTCATCTAAAAAGCTTGCTTACGCTTCTCCTAAAACCAGGTGCCACAATGAGAAATATAATGAAGACACGATACTGGTCATAAGACAATATGGTACTGTAACCTAAAGCGCCTGTGCACCAAACGGTTCCACCTATACACCAGGCCTAAGTAGGCCGCAAGCAAGAGCTTCCATGGACATTAAAAGAACAAGAGTCAGGTTGCTGATCCTGCAGAATGAGCCCGGCGAAAGCAAACAGCCAAGGTCGCAATGTTGCAAACCCACATTCCGAAAGCAGACCATCAAGGGCACGATGTTGCAACCTCGCACGCCGCACACCAACGTTAAAGTCACACCTGCAAATTAAACCAGGCACACAGTGAAAAAACAATATTAATTGTGCAGAATTCTGCCTCAAACACGGTCCCACCTCACGTGACCAAGCCGAACCTGACAGGATGCCAAGCACAGGAGGAAGAAGGCGTCTGGATCCCTCGTTACAAGACATAGGCAGATACAATTAAAAGGCTCAATGGACATCTGCGACAGTGGGAGTAGTCGGTCTTCCAGCTATGAATAAGTCCTCACATTGTCTGCACGTACTCATAGTGAAACATTGTTGCAAATGACAGGTACACCGAGAGCTGGGAACAGCGATGGTCCCAGGCTGGGAAGCTCGCGGGCGCACCAATCAGAACATGGGGCTCCTATCACTGACGCCATTAACATTAACCAATCATCAGGGGTCTTCATGTAACAATTCTCATGTATCTAATTGTAGGGACAACCCAGATATATCACCTGACTAACCCTTGCCCACTAATATTGTTCTCTATACGTATGCTATACTAACCCTACCACTCGAGCAACCAATTAAGAGTGGCGATAGGTTTTTTGCTAACTTTCCAAGGTGATGCAAGTAGCGCGTCATACTAAGGTAAAAAGGGCCTGCAAGCCCTACGATTGTGTGTGTGTCAGGACGGACGCGTACGATCCTTGACCCATCCCTGCCGTTTTTGTCTAATAAACAGCAGAGTCACCTTGCTTCTTGCGTGTGTCTCATACTCTATCTCATTTGGGATATACGGGAGGAGTTGGGGCCTCCCTGCCCGGAGGTCTGCGGACGGCCCGGCCGACCCCGGCAGAATTTCCCCCCGACAAGTTGGAGGCACTGCTGAGATCTGTTTAAGATCCGCCTTTTTATTTTTACTTTTTCCAGGCACTCCCGTTGCGAGGAGGCCCGGCGGCGCGGCCCCCTCTGCCGTTGCCCCCTTCTGAGGACTACAGGACCATCGCGGAGCTGCGAGAAGACCGGACAGCGCAATCCGGATATTGGCCCTCGGGAGCCGGTTGAGAAGTATCCCGCCCGCGGTTGGCGAGTGTCCAGACGTGGTCCAGATGAGGGGAGGTGACGAGCCGCTTGGAGAGGTGCACGCAGTCGAGCGGCCCCGCATCAAGAGAACTTGGTGAGCATGCCACGCACAACAAGCAATGTGAAATTGTGAGGGAGGGGGGAGGAATTAAATACGGGAGGTGGGAGGTGTTGCACAGGTGCGTGGCGAAGGTTTGACAATTTAGTGTTGGCAATGGAATGAATGGTAGTCGAACGTGTGCGAGAGCAGTCGGCTACGTCACGCGAGAGAGGGGGGCGGAGCACGAAAACATCACGTGCGGCCGCTCGTAGAAACTGATTGGCCTAGGTCGCGACTACGTGTAAGGGTGGGTGTGTGTGGTTTCCTACGATTTGGCATTTATTGATCAATGAGTAGATGAGGATCCCTATTGTTCGAGCAAGAAACTCGATAGGTAGATGACGTTTCCCTGTAGGCGGTAGCTAGTTAGTTGCCCAACACGGAAGATAATTGGCTGGTTAAGCCCTCCTGTCGAGGGGCGTATCACACGCGAGGCGACGCAGTGTGCGCAGTCCGATTATATTATTGATTTGATTACCTTGTTCCAGGAGTGACAGGAAGACAGCTGTAGGGTTAACGAAGGTAGATTGCAAGTGTATTTTGAACTTAAAGAATATATGAAGAACTTACCAGTAGCTCGAAGAGGTCGGTGACGTCACCAGTAGGGCTTTCATAGGATATCGCGAGCACAAGGCATCTTCGTTTTGAGAGTGGTGGGGAAGAGAAGTGTGGTAAGGGAGTGGAAACGGAGATAAACGGTAAATGGGTTGATCAGGGAAAGGCGAAATGGGGGACGTGGCTGCGCACGGAGAACGCCGGCCACGGCAAGTGTAGAAGGGGGAGGAGCACGTGAAAATAGGACGACTGTATAAGAGCGTCATAAGGGGTTCGCAGCCGCAGGGGGCTACGTGCGCCTCGGCCGCAGGGGGCCGTAAGGGTGTTGTATAAAGAAAGAAAGACTGAAGAAAATATACAAATGTAAAATACCATATTTTTTATAATTTTCCTTAGCGGACTATCGTAAGTCCCCAAACTTACGGGGCCAGGTAACGATATAAGGTTGTATATTGTAAACTGCTAGTGAGATAAACTGCTACCAGATAGGGGAAGGGTAACAAGTGGAGCGCTACTATGTCATACGGGACAGGATCGGGAGGGTGGGGGAACACCCTCACTACCCCACTACAACACATATGCACAACACTGCCACCCCATAGGGAGAAACTGATTAAGTACAGCATAGAATGGACCCAGGGGACGGATAACAAAATGCTAACACCGTGGCCGCCTAATGGTAGTTTCGATCCATATGCCGAACTTTCACTATTAAACCATCTGCACAATACATACAAGGGGAAGAAGTTGGCAAACCATGTGGAGGTGTTTAACTTATGGAGGATTTTCCAAGGGTCCCGACCAGGACCAAATGGAATGTTCACTATGGGGGAAATACCGGAAGAGAAAGAGATTAAGGAGGAAGGAGAGGATGGGAAAAAGGGGAGTGAAGACCCAAAGAACACGGGGAACGGAGGAGAGGGAGGAGAAAAGAATAATACATCAGATGACATAAAAAAGGAACCGAGCAACGAGATACCCATAGCAAAGGGAGTGAAAACAGAGGGAGGGGGGTTGTACCCTTTAAGAGAATTAGGAGAAATAGAAAAAGGACAGTTAAGGGCGGCTGAGGGATACTCGAACCCGGCATACAGCCCTCCACCATATGTGGCTCATAGGAAGATGCCAGCAGGGGAGGGAAGGACTGGAGAAGACCAGACTGTGGAAATAGGAAATGATGAGTGGGTAGCTGCACAGATATTATTAAAATTACGAGGTTCATTAACAGGAGAAGAGAAGGAGGTAGTAAAGAAAACAGACGAGGATAATGCCAGGAAGAGTGAAATGAGGGGGGAAGAGCTATTACGACAAAAGGAAGAGATTTTGGAGGAACGACTAGCAAAGCTAAGGGATGAGCAGAATGAATTGATCAAACAGCTCGAGAGGGAGGAGAGAGAGAGAGCGAGGAAAAGGAAAGAAGGTAAGAACGAATTGGAAAAAATAAGGGAACGAAATGAGGAGCAAAGGAGAGAAGCTGAAAGGGTAAAAGCAGCAGCAGAAAGGGTATCAAGAGCGGTGCTGCGAGAAAAGAAAAGGGAAGAAGAAGAAAAAGAAAAATAAATGGCAATGTGGAAGAGGAGGTTACTATCAGAAACAACTAAGAAATACGAAGAAGGGAGAGGGTGATAGAGAGTATAGTAGAAAGAGAAAGGGTGAAATGGGAAAGGAAGAAAGAGGATGAAAGAATATTGGAACAGATGAGCAGTGAAGTGATGGAGGAATTAAAAAGGAAAAGGGAGGAAAATAGTAGGGAGATGGAGGAGAGAAATGAAGGAGAAAGAGAAGATAGGAGAAGGGAGAGTGGAGCATGGGGGGATGTATATAGAAACACAGAAGTAGCAACAACATCAGCACAAAGGGGAGCGGTTGATAAAGGAGAAAAAGGAGAACTGGACCTAATAGACTTACAAACAGTAACAATAAAGGGGAAAAAGACCGAGTGGGGGGTGCCGTTTATGACTGACTTTTGTAGTGAGGAAGAAGAAGGAGTGGAGAAGGAAGGAAGAAACAGTGAAAGGGAAAGCTTAGATAAACTATACATCACCCGGACCAACACAGACTCACCCTGGATCAGTAGGAGAAAGGATGAGCTGGAGAGAAGTGAGGAGGGAGAGCAAGGAATAGCGGAAAGACAGACACATGAGGCCACACCATCCCCATCCCCATCACGCCCTCCCCCATCGCACCCAATATGCTCAACCACCTCACGCTCGTTACGCAAAATAAAACTCGCGCCCTTCACAGACGAACTGACACCCTATGCATGTCGGCTTAGAGACCTCCCTAGTCGCAGGCAGGACAGACGAATACACATGCCCACATTAAATACAGGAAGTGATGGGAGAAGGGGAAAGGATGGAGAAGAAAGAGCTACGAGCAGGGGAAATAAGGACGAAATTGAAGATGTAGAAGAAAGGGAAGAGGAGGAAGGGTGTGAGGACTCGATATTATGGAACACAAAGGGTGAAACGAGACATAACTTAATGCCACTTTTGGAGAGAGGAGGGGTTAGACCACAGTATGTCCCTTGGAAGCATACCGATAAAGAAAATATAAAATGCAGGCTCCCATCATTAAGTGGAGGTGCGGGTAAGTGGATATATGAAATGGAAAAACACACCGCAGGACAGAAACTGGCAGTAGGAGATGTAAAGGGCCTTTTAATATCAATATTAGGGGATAGAGCGGATGACATTTGGAAGAGAGCGGGATTCCATGGGGTAACAATAACAAACACATCGCATGATGGGGCACCATTCGCAAACTGCAGACATGCACTGTGGCAGGCCCTGAGGGTACAGTACCCAGACACATCAGACATAGGAGCAATTACCTCCCGCAAGATGCGTGAGAATGAAGATCCTGTTGATTATATCCAGGAGATACAAGAGAAGTGGCGCATGGAAACTAGAGAGCAATGGGATAAAACACCAGCAATATTCTATCATATACTAGTACAAGGGCTCCCAGAAGGAGTTCAGAAACAACTAAAGAAAGTAGTGGGAATGGAAGCAAAACCATGGCCAGAAATACAACTGACTATAGTGCATCATTGCAGGACATGGCAAGGAAAAATGAAACAAAAGGAAGAGGACAGGAAAACGGAAGAGGCTAAACTAGTACAGAAAAAACTTACTAAATACACAATGGAAGGGGAACTAATAACTACGCCCACAACAATGACCCAAAGCCCCACACAAGTAGTGGCTGCACAAGATTCCGCCCAAATACCACCTTCACAGACTGTAACACAACAGGCGCCGCCACTGCAACCATACACAACCAACATGGGAGGAGGACACCCAATGCAAGGAGCTGGGTATTATAATTATAACAGGGGGAGAGGAGGATTTATGAGAGGGAGAGGATACGGATATAACACCCAACAACAGGTGGGAGGACTTAGAAATTCCTACCCCACAGGGCAACCAGTATACCAGGACAACACATGGATCTTCCGATGGCAGAGTAGGGAACCACCGGTGTGTTGGAGTTGTGGACTATTAGGGCACATGTCACGCACGTGTAGAGTTAGACCACGAACACCATCATGGAGTGAACAGGGACAACCAAGTCCCTCACAGGAACAGCAGGGCCTACAGCAACAGCAGACGTTGCAACAGGGAAATGAACAACAACAACAAATAACACAACAGCCACAGACATATTCACTGCCACAACAACAGGTAGCGATGACACAACAACCCCAAGCACAACAAACACAACTGGGTAGGGTGACGGTCTTGGGACACAACCCTTACACAGGAAATGGCCAATCGTTGTACCCTCAATAGGACAGCCCACAGACGGCCTTGGTGTGTCCCATCCTGTCAGTAACACCTAATAGTGCGGAGGAACCACGCATAGAGGTAACGATAAGGGAAGGTAAATTTAAGATGTCAGGCGAAGCCATGAACACCCAAGGATTCTCTGGGCCTAGAGGGTTGGTTCCCTTTACTGATAACATTCCCTTATCTATTGGAGATTATGATCTGTCAGTTCCACTTCTCTATTATAGTGCCTCACCAGTAAATATACTGGGGAGAGACATAATGAACAGGTTGAATATGATGATCTCCTTTACTGAGGACGGCATAATTTGCTCTACTCCAGGGATTAACATGCTCACAGCACGACAGATTATGCAAGCATACTGCGAACAGACAGCGATTAGGGCGGAGCCAGTAGATAGCGAACTATTCCAGTATGGAACAGATATGGCAATTGCATGGATGCCAGGGATAGAAGGGAAAATATGGAGGAGGCCAGCAGCCTATCTGTTCAGACCAGAAACACCTGTTAATGAACCAGAAGGAAAGGTGGTTCTAATGGACATTGAGAGCATTATTGCAACAGCTGATTACATTGCTGTACATGCCCAAGACAGAGAAGGAAGAGCATGGAGGGTCGTGATAGCATTAGCAGAAGGATGTAGGCTCACCCAGGTGTCAGATGAGGAGCTGTTCTCAGATGAAAAGGAGGAAGGTGAAATGGTGTTTATGATGAGTGTAGAAATATGGCTAAGAGTGGCTTACAAACAAGTAGCACAGAAAATTGCAATGGCACTTGAGGCACCCACATGCACCCCAGTCCCCTTCTTTAAGGAGGATATGTCAAAGGTACCCAAATCATTGTGGACTACTAGCCCCTATGACTTGGGGTGCATAAAAAGTATAGGGGGAGTAAGGATAAAATTGAAAAAAGGTGCAATACTCCCCAGAGTAAAACAGTACCCATTATCAAAAGAGGCAGATGAGGGCATATATGAAACCATAACGGCCCTTATAAATAATGGCATATTGGTCCCCTCAGAATCACCATGTAACACGGCTGTGTACCCAGTGCGCAAGGCTAAAGGGGGGTCTTGGCGCTTCATACAGGATCTCAGGCCCTTGAACAACATAGTAGAAGCAGAATATCCCGTAGCAGCAAACCCGGCCACAATATTGTGTGGCATTCCAGCAGAAGCATCACGATTTACAGTGATCGACCTTAAAAATGCTTTTTTCTCAATACCATTGCACCCAGACTCACAAGATCTGACGAGCTTCACTTACAGAAACACAAAGTGGAAGCATACCAGATTGCCACAAGGGTTTTGCGAATCACCCTCAATTTTCAATAGAGTAATACAGATGGATTTGGGTAACATTGAAGTGGAAAGCACAGTGTTGCAGTATGTGGATGACATAATAATTTGCAGTACAAACGAAAGAAAATGCAGAGAGGACTCCTTAAAGATGTTGACAATATTGGCTGAAAAAGGTTACAAGGTAGACATGGAAAAGATACAGTACTGTCAAGAACAGGTACTTTACATTGGTCAACTTATATCCCAACATGGAAGAAAGATTGCACCACAAAGAGCACAGGCCATTTCAAACACTCCAAAGCCACAAACTGTGAGGGAACTACAGCAATTCCTGGGGCTGTGCAACTACTGTAGAGCATGGGTATTTGATTACAGTTCGTACATAGGACCCCTGCTTGAGGCGTTAAGGGAAGCTAATAAAGGGGAGAAAAAGCTGGGGTGGACGATGGAAATGAAAGAGGCTTTTGATGAATTGAAAGATGCGATATCAACTGCTCCAGTACTGGCATCCCCAGACTATGAGCGACAATTTTTTATATTTTCACATTGCGACTCAGCAGTAATGAAAGCAGTGTTGGCTCAAAAAACAAGCATGGGCTACAAACCAGTAGCATTTTACAGCGGCCACTTAGATCCTGTGATGTTAGGTCACTTCTCTTTTGCGAACAAGGTCTCGCTGCAGCTGTTTTTGCGGTGGAAAAAGCATCAGCAATCACCATGGGGTGCCCAACTACACTGTTTGTGGAACATGCACTATTTGCAATATTGAATTAACCTAAGTCCACCCTAACCACGCAGAGGGCATCAGGTTATGAGATCATTTTATCCAGAGCTGAACTATCAATTGTTAGATGTAGCATGGTCAACCCTGCAAGGTTCCTAGCAGAAGTAATTGAGGAGGGAGATTATGCCCATGACTGTACGCAAATAACTGAAATGTACTCATGTACTAGAAAGGTTGAAGAAAACCCACTAGAGGGAGGTGAGCTTTTGTTTATTGATGGGTCATCAACTATCGATCAAAGGGATGGTATAAGGAGAACTAGGGCAGCAGTGGTAAAAATGATGGAGGTACCGGTGTGTGTGGCTATGAAATGTGTACAATTACCACAGCATTACTCCGCTCAAGCAGCGGAATTAGTTGCACTGATCTTGGCGTTGAAGGAAAGCTTTGACAAACGAGTGACCATATACTCCGACAGCGCATATGTTACATCCACTGTCCACTCAGGGCTGTCGAAATGGAGAAGAAGAGGGTTTAGGAGAGCTGATGGCACCCCAGTGCAACATGCCCTCTTATTGGCTGAACTAATTGAAGTAATAAATGACCTCCAAGAATTAGCTTTAGTAAAATGCACCGCACACACCAACGGTGAAGACCACGTCTCGAAGGGGAATGCAGCAGCAGATGCACATGCGAAGTATGCTGCATACTTTGGTGAGATATGGAACCCCCCAGAGTCACAGAGAGGGAGGGGGAGGGGAATGGCTAAGGAGATGTTGATAAGAGAAGGGTACACCCATCTCCCAGCCACACAGATTATGGAGCTACAAGCGGCTGCACCAATGGCCGAAAAAGAAATATGGGTAAAAAGAGGATGCACAATGTCACCAACCGACGCACTATGGCGCCAGGGTGGCACTGGAAAGGTTGTAATACCATTGGCACTTTTGAACACCGCCCTGAGCCAACTACATCATCCAGCCCACACAGGCAAGGAAGTAATTGCAGCACGAATTAGGGAAGACTGGTTCTGCCCCGAGTTAAATTCTCATGTGTCAAATTTTATCAGTAATTGTCTCACATGTCAACAGTTTACGGCCGGCCATACTCTAAAGGTGATAAGAGGTACTATACCCCGGCCAGAGGGACCTTTCCGGCATCTCCATATTGACTATGTTGATATGATCAACATATGTCAAGGAAATAGGTATATGATTGTAGTAGTATGCCCATTCTCTAGTTGGATTGAAGCAGGGCCCTGTTCACACCCAGATGCATTTAGAGCAGCTACATTCCTAGTGAGGGAGGTCTTCCCCAGGTGGGGAGTGTGCGAGGTGTTAAGGTCAGACAATGGCCCACATTTCGCAAACGAAATGTTCCAGCACATCACATCCTTGCTGAACATAAAGCATAAATTTGCATGTGCATACCACCCACAGGCCAACGGTGTATGTGAACGCCTGAATGGCCTATTAAAGGAGGCAATTGCAAAGATACAGCAAACAACAAAGAAGAGTTGGTTATATTGCCTTCCATTAGCCCTATTTGAGCTAAGGAATAGACCAGGGTCCGACCACCACCTCACCCCACACGAGGTGGTTACCGGACGTCAAATGCGCCTTCCCCTAACGCCAACATCAAGAGCATTTACCGACCACGAAAGTACAGCGAGTGTTCTTGGTGATGAAATGTACCAATATGTGTCTTCTTTGATTACTAGTGTAGTGTTTGTGTCTCAACAGCTCGAGCGCACACGGGGCGGGTCTAACAGCAATCAACAAGAAGACGCAGATAAAGAATTGGAAAAGGAAAGACTGTGTAAAATTGCTAAAGGTGACCACGTACTACTTCGCAATTTCAACAGGAAATGGAATAGTCCACGATTCACTGGCCCCATCTGGTAGAGGAGCTATCAACGAGAGCAGTAAAGCTACAGGACAAGCGTGCCTGGAACCACCTACACGATGTAAAGATCTACAAACTCCAGACCCGCCCCAGCGCCACCGACAGGTCCATTGGGAGAACAACAACAACATCACCAACGGAGGAAGAGAGTTCTACCACAGCCAACGACCCAAGTGTTCCCATACCCTGTCACTCCCCAGATTCCCCAGAGACAATAACTGAAGAAGAAAGGGGTGATCCCCATACTGCCCACCCCATGGTCACACGCTCAAAGAGTAAAAATACTTCCGCCAGTTGAGCCCAAACCCCCTACCCATTGACCCCTACCCCCACTGCAGTAATAACTGAACTGAAGGACATTGCCTTGCACACGTACACATGTAAACACGTGAATGCTCTCTTTTCTTTTCTCTCGCACATGCAGGAACTGCGTATTATTGTATTGCTAAGAAAATAGATAACTAACAAATTCACTGGCCAGGAGTAGATGGTACCCTCAGACGATAACTACCCAGAAGAATTGTCCCACCAATTTGTATATGAAATAAAAAGGCCAACGTACCTGAAAAGGAGAAGGGTACGTGTCTACTACATAGCATTCCTCTTGGCCATAGAATATTCAATGCCCCACCTCTACCCATACTTGCCTGTCCTAAGAGATAGATCGCTTAGAGTAGCGTGGGAACAGCTCTTCGCCTGGGCACTGAATGACTATTTGATAGGGAGAGCTTAAAAAACAACAACTAACATTTAATAACCAGCATATTGAGAATTTTCAGGCGGGCAACTTTAACATCGCAAGAATACGCTGCCGGACCGCAGCAAGGTAAGAGCAAAATGCCGGTGAAATTAGCATATGTAATAAAAATAATAGGGATTTTGATGATCACCGGGTTCTTGGCTGCCTCTGTATGGCAGTACAGCTATGCTTTCAATATTATTGCTGTACCCAAACCTAATACACCCCCATCCCCAGCTGCAACAGGTGTTACGTCAGGTGATACTAGTAAAATTGCACACAAGCAAAATAGAGTTCAACGCAGCACATACTCAGATAATAAAGGTATTGATAATTATATACAAGATTCAGCACACGTCTCAAACAACATATGGTACCAACACATGACCCGCATTGGTAAGCAGACAACAGAAGACAGCTGCTACGTTTGCTCATTAATACCATACGCCATGAGCGCTTCTCGAATATTCGTTGCCACAGAAATAGATGAAAAGACAGCACGATGCATAATATACTTGGCACTGTTCCAAACGAAAGGAAGATTCCAAGAGACAGTGGTGCATATGGTGTGGAAAACACGAGACTCATACCCATATCAAAACAACTTCCTCAAGACCTATTTGAGTTACCACAAGAGCAGTCTACATGCTGAAGCATTCAAATACATAACAAGTGGTCCTGCAAAAGGGGAAACAAAGAAAGTAACACTGCAGTATTTACCATGTGATTGGTACGCCACTGAAGTTCCTGGTAAACTAGGGTGTTGGGAGAGGCCATTGGTGACGATAACAGGGAAGGTGTACCTGGACAACAAATGGGAGATAGGAGTGATTGGCAGCAACATGGTAACAAAAGAAACTATTTCAACTATCGATGCACACAACCACAGATGTTGGACGACTTGGATCAAGTACGTACCCATGCTCACGTGGATAGAGACGGATGAAGACCCGATAACAATACTGCCGCTGACTGCGCCTAAGGTATGCTACCAACATTAAGGAGAGGTGGACGTAGGATACAACCCCAACTGTGCAAGCGTGATGGAGTTACCTGAGGGGGGAGCAAGAACAGTAGTGATAATGGACCATTACTGGGCCTGTGGAGAAAAGGCATACCACACACTGCCCCCTCTGTGGAATGGTGTATGCACGATGGTGCACGTCAATGTACCATCACTAGTGGTACCCCAGAAGCATGTGAATGTGGCGAACTTTCCCAAAATGGATGAAGGGGACAAGAGAAAGAAGAGATCTGCACCACCTCAGGAGGTGCAAGGGAACAGGACCAATGGCAATAATACTGTCCTAAATAGAAGGAAAAGACAAGGAGAACCTCTGACAGGAAATTACCTATGGGGAAGGTCGGAAACGGCACTCACTTCAATTCCGCCAGAACACAGACTATTCAGCAGAGCAGCAATGTTCTTCTCCTCAATAATCCATCCGGAACTGCAGGCTTACGCAAACGCAAAATGGCTCCAGATAACTAGATGGGAACTAATGATGACCATCAATTCTACAGTAAATGGATTCAACGCAATAAAAGAGGAGCTGCGAGCTATAAGGATGGTAGCACTCCAGAACAGATATGTATTGGACCTCCTCACAGCCATGGAAGGAGGAGTTTGCGCAAAGATAGGACAATCATGCTGCACGTACATTCCTGCCAACGATGCTGACAATGGTACACTGACAGAAGCAGTTTCACAATTGGCCCAGATGCACTCCAAAATGATGGATGAACGTAAAAGTGTGACAAAGGATGAGAGCTGGTTTTCACTATTATCATGGATGCCATCTTGGCTGTCAGATGGACTGAAAATTATAGTTGGTTGTACTATTTTGGCTGGAGCTACACTGATCATAATAAGATTTTGGAAGGCCCGGAAGGCACGCACCACTGAGGAGTTGCTTGAAATGGTCGGTATGCACCCCTTGATGCCAGCAGATGACGGCCCACACACAGGCATAATCATACAAGAGAGAGAGAAGTTGAGCAACCAGATCATCACCAACCATCTGGACCCACCATCGGTGAAGATCGAGAACCCTAGAAACCCCAGGAGCTACATAGGGAAATGGGTATACTGTACTCCTGGAGGAACCTGTGAATATATGTATTGCTCATTTGAAGATCATGTGAACCACTATGGACATTTAGGAGGAATAACTAAGATATGGAGAGTAAGAGGAGATAATGAAAAGGATATGTTTGTGGTCGACAAGTCGACCAGAGGGGGGACTGAAGTGGGAGAATGGAAGACCAGGCTCCCGTCCTTCACCTCTCGCGCTTGGCCTAAAGGGTCACGGCCCAGGCACCTGCCACGAGAAGAGTTTGCCCATCTACCAGACGACCAAATACCCTGGTACAGGAACATACGGATGTGTCCATCTGCCTGCCCAGTAGCCCGCCCTGGCCATGCCGACACCTGCGGCGCGGATCAACTAGACTAAAACCTACACGTCGTTAGAGATGCCATGACGACCTAGCCAACGGTCAGCACACCTGTACAAATATACACACTGGACACTCCCGCACCAATCTACACGAAGAATATACTCAGTGCTATGACGTAGGCGACAGACATACTCACGGACGTGCATCTTTATTATTTTCCACATAGGCTCTCAAAATGCAGAAACGCAAGACGCATCATGAACTCATCTAAAAAGCTTGCTTACGCTTCTCCTAAAACCAGGTGCCACAATGAGAAATATAATGAAGACACGATACTGGTCATAAGACAATATGGTACTGTAACCTAAAGCGCCTGTGCACCAAACGGTTCCACCTATACACCAGGCCTAAGTAGGCCGCAAGCAAGAGCTTCCATGGACGTTAAAAGAACAAGAGTCAGGTTGCTGATCCTGCAGAATGAGCCCGGCGAAAGCAAACAGCCAAGGTCGCAATGTTGCAAACCCACATTCCGAAAGCAGACCATCAAGGGCACGATGTTGCAACCTCGCACGCCGCACACCAACGTTAAAGTCACACCTGCAAATTAAACCAGGCACACAGTGAAAAAACAATATTAATTGTGCAGAATTCTGCCTCAAACACGGTCCCACCTCACGTGACCAAGCCGAACCTGACAGGATGCCAAGCCCAGGAGGAAGAAGGCGTCTGGATCCCTCGTTACAAGACATAGGCAGATACAATTAAAAGGCTCAATGGACATCTGCGACAGTGGGAGTAGTCGGTCTTCCAGCTATGAATAAGTCCTCACATTGTCTGCACGTACTCATAGTGAAACATTGTTGCAAATGACAGGTACACCGAGAGCTGGGAACAGCGATGGTCCCAGGCTGGGAAGCTCGCGGGCGCACCAATCAGAACATGGGTCTCCTATCACTGACGCCATTAACATTAACCAATCATCAGGGGTCTTCATGTAACAATTCTCATGTATCTAATTGTAGGGACAACCCAGATATATCACCTGACTAACCCTTGTCCACTAATATTGTTCTCTATACGTATGCTATACTAACCCTACCACTCGAGCAACCAATTAAGAGTGGCGATAGGTTTTTTGCTAACTTTCCAAGGTGACGCAAGTAGCGCGTCATACTAAGGTAAAAAGGGCCTGCGAGCCCTACGATTGTGTGTGTGTCAGGACGGACGCGTATGATCCTTGACCCATCCCTGCCGTTTTTGTCTAATAAACAGCAGAGTCACCTTGCTTCTTGCGTGTGTCTCATACTCTATCTCATTTGGGATATACGGGAGGAGTTGGGGCCTCCCTGCCCGGAGGTCTGCGGACGGCCCGGCCGCCCCCCTGCAGAATTTCCCCCCGACAAAAGTATAAATGCACTTGGAATTATTATTCACAGCGTTTGAGCAGTTGCACGACGCTTCTCACAGCTCCAAACAACACATTGCAGCAGACATTCAGCAAGACTGGTTTATACCTAATCTCCAGGAACACCTCTCAATGATGGTCGTTCATGGCATCACCTCCCAAGTGTTTAGTACAGGGATGACACTTAGAACATTGCGAGGCACCCTGCCATGCCCCATCGGACCATTACGCGAGCTGCATATTGACTATGCGGATATGGGGGAGAGATGCAATGGGGCTCGATACCTTATTGTAGTTGTGTGTCCATTCTCGAGGTGGGTTGAGGCCGGTCCATGCGCCTTATTGCCTGACCCAGCACTCGCCCAACCATTGTTGCCAGTGGAGCTGGTGTATGTCAGGAGTTTTGTAAGAAAAATGAACAATCCCAGGTTCCATGGGCCCTATGAGGTTGTGTTTTCCACCCTTCTCGCAGCAAAAGTGAAAGGGCTCCGATACTGGATACACCTCTCAGATATTTGCAAGGCCCCACCCGATTCAACACCAGCTACTGAAATTTAATGCAACAAGTCTACCTCATCTCATGTAGTTTAATGCTGACTATATAAGTGCATGTACAAAAGCTATACAAACATGTATTGCTGCTAAAAGCATATGCTGTTCAAAATTAAAGCTCTCTTTCTCTCTCTTTTCTCTTCTTCTCTTTCTCTCTCTCTTTCCTCCTATCCCTCGCCAGCATTTACCTTATTTACCCTCATTTCCATACCCTCTAATTCCTTTGTTTTACCCGTTCTTGTTCCGACTACTGAAGACTTTGGGCCTCATTACGAGGTTGGAGGTAGCCATGGCACTTTTAGTGCCATGGCTGTCTCTAAACTCGTTCCGACTCCGCCCTGGTAAATGGAGCAATTACCGGTCCATTCCAAGGTTGGTGGGACCGGTAATTCCCCATTCACCAGGGCCCTTCCCCATTCCAATTGGAGCCCCCATTGGCTCAATGGGAATGGGGAAGGCGCTAATAATGATACCGCAAATTGCAGTACCGTTATTAGCTCCAGAGTCCCTTTGTGGGTCCCATCCTTAACGCCTGGAAAAACCAGGCATTAAGGGAGGACCCGCAAAGGGAACTTGCAGTAGGGCGGTAAGGGATTACTGGCACCGGTGCCCTTACCGGTGCCGGTAATCCCTTACCGCCCGCCTGCCTCGTAATGAGGCCCAATTTGACATCATATTGTTCATTACCTAACAATAGAAAGTGATCAGTAACACTAGAATGTATTCTTATCATTGTGGCCACCACTTTACATCCATTCTGTTTACGTTTCTCATATTTTTGTCAGGCATATATTGTGGGCCCTCTAAAAGAAGTGCGGAGGAACACAGGGAATGGGAATTTAACGAAAGTACACCCTTTAAGTTACCTGAATTGACCCCAAGCCTGAACCTGAATGAAAGCATGACTGAAAGCACATCCTGTAATTTAACTGGACAGGAGAACATAACCACAAATATGTATAATATGAGCCCCACAAATGACAGAAATACCAGCAGGACTGTGTGTACAAGTAAAATGTTTGAAGTATTACTTCCAAATGTCAAAAATGTTTTGTGTATTACAAATTACAGCGTACATATTTTGAACAGTAGAAACAGATTGACATAAAGACATGTATCACGCAAATATAAAGACAAACACGTAATCCTAAATATGACGCATACCATGATCTCTGCCTAGATGCAGTTGAAAATATCCATTATCCTGAGAACTCCGACAGTTGATATTCCGGCATGAGTGCAGTGGGAAGGTGAACAACTAATAGCAGTTGCTATGTGTGCTCACATCTGGGGGACCCCAGGTTCTAATACCACAAGAAGTACCAATTATAGAGGCACAATGCTTAATTCATCTTGCGCTATATAGGCTCAGAGGCACTTTTCAGGCACATAATGTCCACCTAGAACTTGTTGATTTGGATGCCCAGAAATGGAAGACAAGTCTCACCAACAACAACTACCCAAAACTGCCCTACTTGGTGATCGAAGGAGCGAAATACATTAACATCAAGTGGCAAGAAACAACCCTCACTTGTAAAGCGGAAGGACTTCTAGGGTTTCCAGAAAAAAACGTGGCCCTTGTTGAACAAACATGTGCACAGATATGGACAGAACACGTCACAAAACTAACATGTATTTCGGCAATAAAGAAGCTGGTGAAAGTGCACCAACAAAACACTTAATGAACTGTGTTTTTTCAGTGAAGGAACAATATCTGTAGGCTCAAAAGGACACTGTAACAGAACTGTGCTGATTCTAGATCTCAAGAAGGGCACTGCAGCACTGATGGACCACTACTGGGTGTGTGGCCAACAAATGTACTTGCACCTCCCACTCACCTGCAGAGGCTATTGTTCGGTAGCTATGCTTCACTCAGCCCTGTTAGTAGTTCCAGAAGAGCACCTGAAAGGAGGGCCATTGCCTGATGATACACCCACTGTGCCCCAACCATCGAAGCACAGTACACGCTGCTTCAACCAGACCTTTGCATCCTCCCTGAGAAAGAACCTTATGGCCGACTGCGAAGGAGAAAGAGAGCATCAAATGACCTGTTGAAAGACTCATCAGAACTGCTTGTACAAATACCTGATGATTACAAGTTGTTCACTTCAGCAGAGACATTTTTCATATCCTTAATACTCCCCAGTGTGGACATGCGAGCCAAAGCCAAATGGCTCCAGATAGTGCGTTGGGAGTTGATCCAGTTGGCTGATGACACTGAGCAAGGATTCAACTTTATAAGGGTTAAGCTGTTCGCCCTCAGATTGATTATGATGCAGAACCACTATGTGCTCGATCTGCTGACAGCAGTGTTTGCAAAAAGATCAGTGCACGTTGCACATTCGTACCTTCTGAAGATGCTGAGAATGCGACATTGTCACACGTTATTGCTGCAGTGCATGACCTAGGGACGAAGATGAAAAAGGAAGCTTGCGTCCAAGAAGAAGATTAGGTTTTGCTAGCATTTAGTTGGGCCCCATCCTGGCTATGAACATTGGTGAAAATGTTGGTGCCCATCATCGAGTTCATCTTGGTCATCTTCTTTACGTGCCAGTTGGGTCTCCGGTGTTGTGCCAAAGCAGTGCCCAATAGCGCAATGATGATGGTCTCTATTGGCACTCCAAAAGTACCTTGAGATACAAAGGAAGTAGAAGTTCAGACCAATCATCCCATTCCTCACATGGTCCGTATCCCCTATGGTGATGTAGTTAATTAACTGTACCATACAACCATTGTCCCTCCCCATGACCCCAAACATTACAAGGAAGTGTGGGTTGACCTGTTAGGGGTTGGGTGCTGCATTTATATGACATGTACACCTGAGCATTATGCGCGAGCAGGAGAAAGCCGACGACATGTGTGTTGTAACGCTCACCTGGTATCACCTGGTATCCACGGGGGTGCCACCTGGTCCGCACTGCTTCCGCCCTTGGACCCCTTTCCTGGACTCTTATCTGACTGGAGACCAGGTCTGAAACACAGGAGTTGGGTTTAGCTTGATTGTCTCCTCCAACCCAGAACCCACCTCCCTCAAGGGCCCAATGACCCCCTTAGTGTACTTCTCACCTTGCTTTTTGATAAGGTGTGCACTCCATCCTGCCACTCAGTGCATGGGCACGTCACTGCCTAGTTGCTTCACTGGTGCATGCCCTTCAGAGTCCATACCTGCTGCGACGACGTTTGTCAGGTAAGTCTTGCTTTGACAGTTTGTTCTTTATTTTGCAATTGTCTCTATCAATGTCTTTCCTTTGTTTGTAGGTGCGGATGAAGTTCTCGTGATGGCGTGCTGCCTAAGTTGTGCACGAGATGGTAAGTGAGCACGGAGCACGGCGTGTGTGCCTTTCTTGTGCTAACTTGTTTATTGTCTTTCTTGCAGGCCGCTTTGCTAATCCGGACTGTGCGGGCCGAGAAGATGGAGAGCAGTGAGTTGTGTTGAGCGATCAGCCTACTGGCACTCTGTGTAGTAATCAGTCCTTTCTTTTCTTCTTGAAGGTGGTGGAAGGCCCGGAATGGTTGTGGACCCCAAAACGAGTTCAATGCAGCTAAGCGAGCGTCTTTGCTGTTTTAGATGTGAAGAATGAATGCTTACTAATGGTGCTTCTCTGTCTCTTTTCCCCAGGTGGCAGTTTCCTGGATGGAGCGAGGTACGCCGAGATGCTGGATGTTCGGGTTACTGGAGCGGAGTACGAGAGCAGGCTCGCTAGAAGGTAAGCGAATGCTAATGGTGTCTTGTCCTTGTTCTTGCAGGTGATCGGGTCCGGCGTGTGGAGGAAGATTCCAGCAGACCGCAGTGAATGTCACGCTGCGACTAGCAGAGCAACGCGAAGCGTGTTCTTCAACTTGGGCGTGGCTTATATAGCCTGCAGGTATCCCAGGTGCCTCTGGGCCTACCCACACCTAAAATGCTAGACCGCATGGCTCAGTTATGGAACTGAGCCATGTGGGAGCATCCATGTTGTGAAAAATCCCCTTATGGGCACCAAGTCACTGGCTTTCCACATGAGACTGGCGCCAAAGGCCAAAGGCGCCAGGACTGACTCCAAGAGTATCTGGGAGGACATGACAAGGCCCTTGAGGCCTTGATGAAGGTTCCTGGTGCAGCCCAGATGGCCTGACGGCCAAGGCCAGGAACAGGAGTCATGAAATGTGTAGGGCCTGGATGCCGATAAAATGAACACCGCCCTATGAGGATGCAGTGAGAAGAGAAAATGAGCATAAATACAGGGAAAAATGTGTTACTGTAGAAGTAACGAAAGGGGGGGTGTTGGGATGGAAATGAGGCTATCTCACTTCCCCAGGTGCTTTAAAGTGAGGCGAATCCCATACAAAGTTGTGTAACGTTGAAGGGGGGAGGGGACCATGAAACTCACCATAAACATAACATAGAGGGAATGATAGATGCATAGACCCAGGGCGTGTATAGAAAGGAACGCCATTTTGTACTTATGGTTAGTATCACCAGAAGGAATGCGCCCTACAAAGCCGTGAGACAACACCAGGTTCCTCGCCATGCCCATTCATCACAGCACAGTCAAACTGCCAGCAGACCTGTAACCCCCACCGAGCCTACCCAGAGCCATGGCCCACACCACTGACCTCATCCACAGACCCCTGCATTCTATCACCCCATCTTCAACCATAAAACAAATTGGCCCTCAAAAGATCTGAGCATTCCCGACCGTTTCACCTCTCCACAACAATACATCCATACGAGGTACAGGAAGGATAAATTGGAAGGACAAATTATAGATCAAAACAAGGGTGGAGGCCTTGGGTGTGAGGGGTGTGATATCAATCAAGCACAGAATGTCTGGGTCAGTGTGACTGAATTTCTTTCTCCCTTGCCCCTGGCATCAGTTCCCGAGCCTCCCAGGTGCACGCCACAGTGATATAGTAGTAGGCTTCATGTATCATAGCAGTTCTGATATTGTAACTTATGAGGAACCTGACCTTCACTCCTCGGAGAGATGAGTCCAGCTGACCCACATGGGGACAGACATATGGCGGAAATATGAACCAATCATAGCCTGGCATCCCCTATGGAACAGGCCCATGTATATGGTCTCGCCAATCAGTGGCGCTAGTTTGTACTCTATATTGATGATGCTACATTGTCTTTTAAGCTTCTGCTTGTACTAAGTTAGACCAGGACGTTCTCGAGCAGCAGAGTTCTTTGCAGATACCTTTGTATTCTGTACAATTAAACCTTGTAATCCTTGCAAGCAATCTCTTGGTCTTTTTTCCTAGAGTGTTGCATTCTTTCTGGCATGAGCGTAACCATGGACTTGCCTTCAAGGGCATGGCCATCGCCTTTTGATAAAGACCCTGGGGGTGGATAAGTGCAGGAGGATCACCTGATGGAAAGACATGGTATCTCCCCTTTCCAAATACCCCTGTCCCATCCTATTTTATAGGATATTCCAACTTCCCAGTCCCCCCTCTTTCCTACACAAACACTGAGCCGAGGAAGAGGCAATCTGAGGCTAAAAGGAGTACCGCCCATGAAATACAATGGACATGTCCCACTATAAGATCAGGCAGGGGCAGGCACTTGATCTTAATTACATACACCTGGTACCTGGTAGCTCTCCCCACATGGTTAAAAGGTGGAACACTGAGACACACTCTGAGCAAGGCGGGCAAGGGGAGCAAGGTGATGCATGAGAAGGAGCAGTTCTTCCAGGGTGACGGCGAACCAGATGGAGCAGAACGACAGGCCGAGGGATGGAAATCGAGAGATGGAGAAACCTTGGACACCCAGAGGCGAGAGATCGTTAGCTACGAAGGGACTTGAAGATTGTGCAAGGACGCCCAGCCAGAAAGAAGAGACAAATTGCTTTTGTGTTTCAGGGATACCACCCACCCTCCTGGGTGAATGGTAGAGTTGGTGAGGTGTAGTGACAGCTGTGGTATCAGCCTTGACTTCAGGATCAAAGCTGCGAAAGACAAAAAGGAATTAACAGAGCAGGTGAGTTGATGAAAGTCCAGTCTCTCTTAAATGAAACTTGATGGCAACAGTATCCGACGAATGACGGTTGCACGTGTGCCGATAAGACGTGAGGGAAAGAAAGCATTGTAAAGAACTGTACATTAAAGATACAAAGTAGCAGAGTGGTCCAGCGAAAGCCAGCGTTCATCTCTCTCATTGCGGCAGATGGTGGCGAGTTCGTGGTTGGCTATTCTTGGTTGTCCCATGAGTGTAGACGGTAGATTGTGGAGCAAGCGACAATAGGCGTTTTGGCCAAAATGTCCTGTGTCGGCTGCCGTGCACGCCGGTATTGTCTTATTTAGCACAGTCACACTGGTGTCTTCTGCACAGCACTGTGCTGGGCTATTAGTGCTGTGTTGGCTGGTGCCCACGCTGGTGTCGCCTAACTCGGCGAAGTGGCACCGGCATGTCAGGCCCCTGGGTGCCCGTTTTGCATTGGCTGGGGTAGGAGATCTGAGAAAAGGACCTTGGCGCGTGTGACATCACACGCATTACCCTGGATGTATTTTGTATATGTTAAGCAATGCCCAACAGCTAAGTGATCTGCACAATCCAGTGAGCTGCTTAGTGCTCTTCCTCATCTCAGTAGTTGCAAATTAATATTTTTTTTAAAACGCCCGTAGCACCTTTTTCTGTTTACATTTCTGACATTTTTGGGCATCTGAGTATCGCAATGAGTACCTTACCGCCTCAATTTCTACCCACTCTGGGTGAAATGTTGGCTAATCAGAATACCTGGAAAGAGGATTTCCAGGATTATGTCCTAGCAATATATGGGCCTAGTTACAGCATTGAGCCTCGAAGAGGGTTTCTTATACACTAGTTGGGATTTGAGGGCTGGTGCATTTATAAAAGTCTCCCAGCTCTACAATCACTTATGGGGTAGGAGAAGGTGAGGATGCCCTCAACCCATATGAGGCTATTTAAAAAAAGATGGACATCTATTTAGAGAAAAAGATAAGTGTCATCCTATAGCATTAATATTTTGGCACAGGGGGCCAGTGCTCTGATGAATCTATAGAGGATATTGTGACTGTCCTCAGGGAACTGGCAAATAAGTGCAATTTCGGGATCACTTTTAATGAAAGGATTAGAGACTAATTCATTCTGAAGGTAAATGAGAACAAATTAAGGGAAGAAATATTGGCAAAAGGGGACTCCACTCTTGATGAGATGTTAAACCTAGTAAATAGAATTGAACACGTGCTATCCTGTGTGAAGGAACTGGAAAAAAGGGTAACTAAAGGTTCTGTTGCTGCTATTGACATCCATAAGCATAAGAAACCTACACACACTATTAAGAGGAGTGGGAATGTGTTTAAACCTGTGATAAAAAGTGATGTTCAGAATGAAAGCAAATTGCTTGTATACAAACCTACTCTGTCTACAGGTCCTAAGAAGTGGGAGTTTCTCGCACTTTACCAGTAATGTCGGGTGCCCACGGCACAGAGTGGTTTGTAACAAATGTGGAAGGAGGGCACATATTTCTAGATGTTGTCAAACCCTGCAACAAGGTGTCAGATAAATTGCTGGGCTGGCAGAATGTTATGTGGTAGGAGAATCTTCGAAGATGGAGACTTGGGAAATTGTTGGTCTGTGAGTGAGGCTGGTCTGGTGAGAGGTGTAGATACAAAAACCGCATGGAGTGATTGTAGTAAATGGCATTGGCATATTCAGGTTGATTGACTCGGGTTCCGATTACACAATCATAAACAGAGAAGTATGGCAAAACACATGTATATACACTAGCCTCATGCCTCCCAATAAAGGAGCAAGTGCATATATGGGGTGTCCATATTGACCTTGTGGGATGTTTTGTGGCTACCTTAGAGTGGCGGAACAGAAAAACTATGGTAAAAGTGTATATAGCAGAGAAAGTGGGATGTTTATTAGGGTGCTAACAACAATCAGAAATGGATATAATTATTGATGCAAAAGTACCAGGGAATATAGTAGCAGCGTCAAGGAAAAGTGACAACAGACCTGAAGATATTTATGGTGCAGTGTTCAGTGATGTTCTAGGTTGTCTTAGGGCATATGTTCAAAAGATAAAATTAAAAGAAGGAATCACTTTGTTGGTGTCCAAATGCAGGTGTGTAGCTATGCAGGAGGAAGTGTCTAGTGCAATAAAGAGGTTGGTGGGTGAAGACATAATAGAATCTGTGGTGGCATCTGAATGGTGCTCTCCGGTGGTAGTGGTGAGGAAAAGGAGTGGTGCAGTTCGCTTGTGTGTGGATCTTCAAACTCTTTATAAATGTCAGGATTAATCAGGTGAGTACAAAGGCAGCGAATATGGCAAGGGAAATGTGCACAAAATCGCACAGTGAATAACCTTGAATCAAACAACGTGCACACAAGAACCAAGACTCATGCATACTAAAACCCAGGAGTGCAGATAGAGTGAAACAATAATACAAATATATGAAAAGGGATGTGGGGTAAGCACTTAGAACCTCCTTATGACTGAAAGGAAAGTCGGCAAACTCCTTACCCACTATGCTATTACAGATACTGACAGCACTAAACCCACATAGAGGGCAAGCAAGCACAGGATCTGTGAGCTGACACTCTTGATGATATTGAAATAAAGAACTTAAAAACAGTACTCACGAGGACTGGAAATACCACTAGAATGTCAGTAAGCCCACAAACCCTGTTGATCAAACAGGGACCCAGAAGGCTATAACAGCAATGGGTGGAGGATAACTAAATACATAAGTCTCAAGACAAGGGGCAAGTAAGAATTGTGATTATAGAATAGTGAGGAAAACAAAGACATTCACACAGGAGCTAGCTACAACAGCACACCACACCTAATAATCAATGGAAATAAATGCAGAAGTGCAAGGGAAAACATGGAATGGATTCCAAAAGAAAGTAAGGAGCAGGGAAAACGATATTACAAAAGGCAAACTCCTCCCACCCCTCCAAGGAATAAAGGCAGGAAGCTAAATCTATAAAGGGAAAGACTAAAGCATCTAGTTTTTCAGTAGCAAAGGACAACATCAAAGAAAAAGAGAACACAGGCAAATTGGGCTGCATCAAAGGGAAAAGCACTAAGAAAGGCTGCGTGCAGACAGAGGAAGACAGAAAGGGAAATCTAGAAAGCAGAAATCAATTAAGCACATATATTAGAAATCCAGGGTAGAGGAACAAGAAACAGAAACTAGGAACTAGGCGCAAAGCTAAGAACCAGGAACAAGGGACCAGTCACAACAGGAACACTGCAACAATGACCAGCGCTGGACTGAAGCAAACTGAGGCTTTTAAAGCTGCTTAACGAGCACACCCCTCAGGTGTGCCGCTTGCTGCACCTGCAACCACAGGTGTTGCCTATCCTCCACCCAACCTTGTCCTGCAAGGGAGGAGATGAAGCAGTGAGCCAGGCATTCTGGGAAGCAAAGTCATTAGATTAAAGAAGCATGCAGGCTGCCAAAAACCTGGAATGGATCTGGAAGGGAAGTAACTTGGAAAATAAGGTGTTAGCGCTCCCAATTCATCACAGCACTGTAGCATTAGATTCGGAGGAAATGTCCAGTAGGGAATAAACCCCAAAACATGCACCCAAGTGGCGGGAACGGGAGTGAAGTGAGCGAGTCGTGACAGTATACCCCCTCCCACGGCCGTCTCCAGGCGACCGTCACCCGCACAAAACATCTTCCTTCCATGATAGGAGCACTTTGTCTTTGGAGGTGGCACTGATGGAAACGGTGGCCTGTGGGCAAAAGCAGATGGACTGGAATGAATAGAATCAGGCTTCAAACTAGAAGAGTCATAGGCAGGCTTCTGGTGAGGAAGAGACTCATGGTTCGAAGAAAGGCATGAAGGACTTGCAGGACCTGAAGCAGAGTTGGAAGATCCAGGAAGCTCAGTCACTGGGAGTGGACACTTATAAGTCGTTGAGGAGGGAGGAAGGTTGGTGCAACATGCCTTAGACAATGGTAGAAGCTCTGTTAGCCTTTCTGCCGAGAGTGGACATGCAGGAGGTGAGAAAACTGCAGGTTTCAGGAAATGTTTATGTTCAGCAAAAGAAGGTGGCGGCCGAGGTAGAGGTTCGGATCTTCTTCTGTCATCCATCTGGGAAAAGGCTTGTGGTTGAAAGTGACTAAGGTTTGACTGCATATGTTCCATGCCTTGGAGGCCTGGAAGTCCTATGGGTTGTTCGAGGCTGGCACTCCCGGTGACAGTCGTGTAGCCACCTTGTTGCACGTGGGAAACAACCGCAGGGACGTTTGGCGTACTGATAGGAGTGATAGACGCAGTACTTAGTACATCAGGCACACTCGCAGCAGGAGCAATAACAGGCACATCTTGAACTGCAGCAGTCATTCCCTTCCTTTGGCTACTAGCACCCAACTGGTGCTGCTGCTGGGGGACCGTGCCCATCCCCTCCCTCAGGCTCATGTGTGATCCGGCAACAAAAAAGCTGTCAAGCGGCTGATCCGAACCGGGCCCCAGATGCGAACCACCCAGCCCACTATCCTGGTCTGCAACTTGTTCGGTGACTGGGCCGTGGTGGATGGTATCTGTCTCCATCTCGTAATACTCCAGGCAAGTCCAATGGCCTTGCATGTAAGGCTCTCCCGAGTCGTGATCCAGTTTGATGTTTCTGAAGTGAGAGCTGGCAGAAGTTTCAGACTCAGATGTTGCATATTCAGGAGGCTCTGATGCTACAGTCAAGCAGTTGGGAGAATCGTCTTGTGTAAAAGGCAGGCATTATGGTGATCCCCCTGAAGCATAAGAAGGGCAAGCTGGACGTTCATCGGTAATAAATGGTTGGGATTCAGGAGGAATCTCTGGAGCAGAAGAATATGCAGCAGGATCTGACAGTGTAGACAGGTACACCTCTGATATTGGCAGCGAGGCTGAGCAGGATACAGGTCTCTCATGAACTGAAGCCAAACTAGCAGTAGGCTCTGAGACCGAAGACATGCACTAAGAATGTACTACCGGAGGCTCCATGGCTGAAGGATAATCTGCTGGATGAGTCACTGTAGCCGAAGACAGGCATGCCAGAGGAAATTCTGAGGCTGAAGGCATGCAAGCTGGAGCCATCTCGTTAGCTGAAGACAAACTTGTCAAGGTCTTTGGCACTGACCACGTACATGGTGAAGGCTCTTGAGTGAATGGCAGACATTGCAGTTGTTCATTGATTGAAGATACGTGTGCCAAAGATGACTGCAGAGCTGTGGACTGGATAATAGAAGAGTCAATGGTTGTAGGAGGACAGACTGAAGTCCCAGAAGTCGACAGACACATTTGTGGCTCAGGAATGGAAAACATCTTTAGGGCAGTTGACTCCTTGGCACCAGTAAGCAAAGACTGAGCTGTACCCCTGCAGTCCCTCTCCTTAGTGGATGGCACAGAGTCTCTTCCTTTGTAGAAGTCAATATCAACCAGAGGAATCACCATAGTAAAGTCTCTGTTAATCAGGATTTCGTCAATTGTCCACTCCTCTGTTTTAGCTTCTGAAAGTGGCAGATTAACAATCAACAGTTCAGGAATCGCCTGCCAGGTTTTTGGTTCAGTATACTGTGGAATGAGTCCATCAAAACCTGAAATCTGTACTGTCTCTGACTGTTCGTTGTGACCAAAATTGGCAGAAGGAAGAGTGAACACAGAGGTAGCATCGTTTTCCACATCAACTTGAACGTCTACTTCAGTCTCAGCAGCTAGATGAAGAGCAGAACCTAAGCCTACAGTAGTGACCGATTCTGTGTATGCCACCATTGTGGATTGTGTTTGGAAATTAGAAGCTGGTATGTGTTCAAGCTCAGAGTTATGACAAACTGCTACAAAGAAAATCTTAGGTAAAGGAGTGGCTTGTAAATCTTCAGCTAACTGCAATCCCTGACAAACAGCAGAACAACTGTCAGAAACTGTGCCCAGATTAAGCGCTGTGCTAGAAGAAAGACTTTCACTCCCAATAGATCTAACATATTGACAAATATCATGGTTTACCAAAGTCTCTGCACTCAGGGGCTGAACAGTGTTCACTTCATCAACATCAACGGATAAAGTCTGAGGTGTATTCAGTAAAGAGTGCAAGGTTTTAATCTCCTCTTGTAAAGAAATGAATTCTTGTCTTAACTCCCCAAGCTTAGCTCTTAGCATGCCTTGCATTAACTGTACATCACTATCAGTAGGCACAGGCGGAGGCATGGTGGCATCAGGGCTGGATCCTGCACTAGCAATCTGGATGTGCACCGATTGTACATTGTCATCTACTGCTTGCAGGTTCTGTGATTTATACTTTCTCTTACCAACTTGGTCTGTGTTTCCCTTAACCAAACTATTGACATTAGACCTCTTGGCATTAGGGACTAAAGTATGTACTTGTGCAAAGGAGTATGCTTTAGCCTGAGGGTAGAAAACAGAAGTTATGCAAGGAACCCCTCCATTCTTTATGTTTGTATCATGAAACTGTTCAATCTGAGGTGAAGCACAACTGGAATCATGGGGTTCAACAACAGAGGTACTCTTGTATAATAAGTCTAACAGTGTGTTGTTTTCTGCTGCTAAGGCTTGTGCTGACATAGAATCTGGATCAGAATAAAAGACAGAACTAGGATCAGGCAATGTAAGATGTGCCATCCTGTGGGAAAAATACTCTGCACGTAAATGCCCATTCGTGACAAGGAGTTCATTTAAGTCAGGACTAGTGATTTGATTGTCACAGGTAAAAGTAGGGGAAGCTTTCTGTACAAACTTGTTAGAGGCCTTGCTGCCTTTCTTTCTTAAACTTGCCATATTCAATGGGAATTTAGGGGTGGTCATTCTGTCAGGATTAATCAGGTGAGTACAAAGGCAGCGAATATGGCAAGGGAAATGTGCACAAAATCGCACAGTGAATAACCTTGAATCAAACAACGTGCACACAAGAACCAAGACTCATGTATACTAAAACCCAGGAGTGCAGATAGAGTGAAACAATAATACAAATATATGAAAAGGGATGTGGGGTAAGCACTTAGAACCTCCTTATGACTGAAAGGAAAGACGGCAAACTCCTTACCCACTATGCTATTACAGATACTGACAGTGCTAAACCCACGTAGAGGGCAAGCAAGCACAGGATCTGTGAGCTGACACTCTTGATGATATTGAAATAAAGAACTTAAAAACAGTACTCACGAGGACTGGAAATACCACTAGAATGTCAGTAAGCCCACGAACCCTGTTGATCAACAGGGACCCAGAAGGCTATAACAGCAATGGGTGGAGGATAACTGAATACATAAGACTCAAGACAAGGGGCAAGTAAGAATTGTGATTATAGAATAGTGAGGAAAACAAAGGCATTCACACAGGAGCTAGCTACAACAGCACACCACACCTAATAATCAATGGAAATAAATGCAGAAGTGCAAGGGAAAACATGGAATGGATTCCAATAGAAAGTAAGGAGCAGGGAAAACGATATTACAAAAGGCAAACTCCTCCCACCCCTCCAAGGAATAAAGGCAGGAAGCTAAATCTATAAAGGGAAAGACTAAAGCATCAAGTTTTTCAGTAGCAAAGGACAACATCAAAGAAAAAGAGAACACAGGCAAATTGGGCTGCATCAAAGGGGAAAGCACTGAGAAAGCCTGCCTGCAGACAGAGGAAGACAGAAAGGGAAATCTAGAAAGCAGAAATCAATTAAGCACATAAATTAGAAATCCAGGGTAGAGGAACAAGAAACAGAAACTAGGAACTAGGCGCAAAGCTAAGAACCAGGAACAAGGGACCAGTCACAACAGGAACACTGCAACAATGACCAGCGCTGGACTGAAGCAAACTGAGGCTTTTAAAGCTGCTTAACGAGCACACCCCTCAGGTGTGCCGCTTGCTGCACCTGCAGCCACAGGTGTTGCCTATCCTCCACCCAACCTTGTCCTGCAAGGGAGGAGATGAAGCAGTGAGCCAGGCATTCTGGGAAGCATAGTCATTAGATTAAAGAAGCATGCTGGCTGCCAAAAACCTGGAATGGATCCGGAAGGGAAGTAACTTGGAAAATAAGGTTTTAGCGCTCCCAATTCATCACAGCACTGTAGCATTAGGTTCGGAGGAAATGTCCAGTAGGGAATAAACCCCAAAACATGCCCCCAAGTGGCAGGAACGGGAGCGAAGGGAGCGAGTCATGACAATAAATGTGTGGTGGTGGACAGATTCCCACTGCCTAATCTTGGGGAAGTGCTGAGTGTCGTAGCAGGAGCAACCATTTTCACTACTCTCGGCCTTGCTGCGGCATATCACCAGGTGGTACTACACCCAGAATCCTGAGATCCAACAACACTCATCACACATAACGAGACATTTATGTTAAAAAAATGCTATTGGGCCTGGTTTCAGTGGTTGTGTTTTTACAGCGGGTTATGAGTTCCATCTTTGGAGAAATTAAAGAAATTTCTTGTTATCAGGATGACATATTGGTCACAGGAGTCGATGAGAAAGATCATGACAACAAGCTGTGTCTGGTATTGAAGAGGTTGCGAAAGGTGGGCCTGACACTTCAAAAGGCCAAGTGTAAATTCAGAGTGAGGGAGATCGATTATTTAGGTCACGAGTTAACAGGGGGAGCCATGTGCCAGAAAGAGAGTCTAGTGAAAGCTATTAAAAGAATGGAGGCTCACAAGGATAAACAAGGTGTGTTGTCATTCCTAGGAACGGTGGAATATAATGGGAAAATCATAAGACATTTTTCAGATTGTTGTATCAATATCAGGGTGTTGTGCAAAAATTATACAGTGCTTGAGTGGACAGAGGTTTGTGAGAAGGAATGTAGTAACATCACGGAACTTATTTCAAAGGCACCCATGCTGGTGTGTTTTGATACTAGCAAAGAGGTTTTCATTATGACAGAGGCAAGTGCCACCGGTCTTGGTGCAGTGCTAATGCAGAAGGAAAAAGGTATGGAAAGTATAATTGCATTTGTTTCAAGAGTTATGAGTGGAGCAGAATCACGCTATTTGGTTATTGAAAAGAAGGCATTAGGTGTTTTGTTGGCAATAAAGAAGTTTAAAGCTTTAATATGGGGCAGGAAGTTTGTGGTTTTGAGTGACCACAAAACATTGGTTGCTGTGTTTGTCTCTAAGGGTTTGGATGGTATATTTATTTATTTATTTATTTATTTATTCATGAGGAACAATGCTCTTTTGATCACAAAAGAAGGTACAATAGATAGGAAATCAGATTTAAATGGAAGCAGTGAGCTTCTTACAAAGGGGTGAGTTTGAGGTATATTCTGACCAGGTTGTTTAGTTCAGTATACAATATGTGTCAGGTAAAGACAAAATTATTGCAGATTATCGTTCACGAAATAGTACTGGTGGTGTAAATGAGGTGGAAACTGAAGAAGTGGGTGATTATACCCATGAGGTTTTTGTGGTGTGCAATGCTGCTGTGAACAAAGATGAGTGAAAAGCGGCTAGCAGGATTGATTTGAAATTGCAAAAAGTGAAGGATTTGGTTGTGTCTGACTACAAGGGCTTGAATAAGGAAGAAGGGTTAGAGATGTTTCATCGCATGTAAAGACAAAAGGTAGGCTCATGTCGGAATACTGGTGGCCTACCTTAGATTATGATGTTGAGAATTTGGTAAAGAACTGCAGTGAGTGTCAGATAAGGTTCTCAAAACACAGATTCAGCCTCTCAGGCCCTTTGAATTTCTTACATTACCATGGGAGTTGGTAGCATTGGACATTTTGGTTATCTATTCTAAGTGAGTTGATGTCAAGACGGTACACGTGGCTGATTCAGGGCAGTAAATTATTTTTTAGATGAGGTGTTCAACAAGAAGGTTTTTCAAGAAACATGGCGACAGATAATGGAGTACAATTTACTTCAAGAAGTATGAGAGATTTTTTTTAAGGAACCTTGGTGAGGAACATCGCAAAACATCTCTATTCCATCCCTCCACCAACGGAGTAGTGGAGAGGTTTGACAGGACACTTATGCAAAGCATCAGGATGGCTGTGCAAGGGGTTCAAGGATTGGGAGGAGTATGTAAAGAAAGTGGTGTATGCATACAGATTGCGCCTCACGCCATGACAGGGTTAATGCCCTTTGAAGTGTTGAGAAGAAGCAAGGCAGCTACTTCAAGGAGCCCTCCATTGCTTGGAAGAATGGTGTTTGTTTCATGTGATGAGGAAGCTCTAAGCGACCGTATGGCGGTAAATAATGAGAAGATTAAGGAGAGGTATGGTTGTATGAAGAAAGCACGCCACACTAGAGTTTAAAGCAGGTGATAGAGTGTGGGTTAGGAGGCCGTGTGGAGTACTTAAGGTTAAAACACGTTTGCAGGTCTATTGTACATGAAGAGAGTATTCAGAGATGCTGTGCAGTTGTAAGATGGTAGAACATGGAATAAGAGCATGGTGGCAAGGGGGCCAAGTGCATATATTAAGAAAGGGGTTCTTGGTGCTGCAAATGTTTGAAAGGGGGCTTTCTTTGGGCTGCAATGTGTATTGGGAAGAGAGAGGTGTTAGGTGTGTTCTTATTGTATATAATATGTTGTAATCAAGAATGTATGTAATGTACCTAGGTTAGAATTATAATGGTACCATGCAGGGAGATACACATTGTTGCTGGGGTGATGAGTTAAGAATCTACATTCCATTGGAGAGTATAAGGTTTGCCTCGATTGGTGTGGAGGGGGCCCTCATTCTTGTCTACGTTAAATAAACTGTTGAAGTTCTTTCTGGAGTGAGTGCTCTTCAATGTACATTATAGTTACCCTACAAAACCGAATTTAAACTATTTTCCACAGAAAGTGTGCTGTAAAATGTTCCTTTTCAACACATTATTGTAATTAGTTTTTTTCAGCTGTGAGAACCCCTTGCCACCTGAACTCCTGTTCATCGCTTCTGGCTCCCTCGCTACGCCCGGTTGGTCATGCACATTCTTGAGGAATCTTTATGCCTCTCCAATTAAAATATGTCACATGACGCCTCTACTTGTGAGTTTAAAAGTGCACAAAGTGTTGCTAAAGTGCATACAAATAGACATCCATCTATTGTAAGGAAGGCATGGTATCAAGTAGTGGACACAGACAAAATAGATACACATTTTGAAAACCTTTATTTGGTATTTTGGTTGAGTTGGTAGAATTCCGAACTGGCCATAACTCTAAAATGGGAGTAGTCTCGACCATTAAACAAATAACAAAACAAGTCCAAGTCAGTCTAGTCGAAATAAAAAGGCCTATACTAAAAAAAAAATGAACCTTCCCCTCCTTCTCAAAATGACAAATGTGTTAAGGGAATACAAAAGGAAAATAGTGTCTCAAAAGAAATGTCAGAATGGCTTAAGTAACAACTTCCTTTACCACATTCAGCACCACATGGTCTTGAGAGTTTCTTAAAAAGGATAGGTGGATGGCACAGTTCTATTAGTCTTGCACACATTGGCTTACTGGTACAATTCAACAGTTAAGACTTGGGCTTCAAGCTTCTGGTAGTTCAATCACTTCCTTCGGCTTCGTCTGACGTGTCAGATATACACAGTTCTACTTGTGTTCTTTACTTTCCCACAATTAAACACAGGCTTCCCTCCACCGGGCTTGAGCCTGCCTCTGTTTTCACATTAATGTTCTCCATTTATAACAGTTCTATATAGACTTCCCTCTGCCGGGCTCGAGCCTGTCTATTCACCTTTTCACTTTATCACACAGTTCTGTACAGGCTTCCCTCTACCGGCCTCGAACCTGTCTAGTCATCATTTTACTTTATAACATAGTTCTGCACAGGCTTCCCTCTGTCGGGATCAAGCCTGTCTTTCTCTTTGTGGGGGTTCCCTTTCCCTTGTTTTGTCTTAGGTGTCTTTTCACTGTGAAAGACTTTCAAAACTGCAAGGATTTTACATAGACCGCATGACCACTTCGACCTTCCTTTGCACAATTCTACAATCCACAATCTTCCTCATCTTGCAACACCAATGCCTCTTGGTGCTTGTTGTTTCTTACTTTCTTTAGTTTGCCCTATTGGCCTCTTTCACAGTTCACATACTTTCCCATCTTGGCATATTCAGAGTTCACATACTCTGGTTTACCTTATTCAACTTTCTTTCGGGGTCGTGGTTGATTTCCTCACTTTGGCTGCCCTTGTAATACACTTCAACTCAGAACATTTCACAGAGACTTTTGAATGTGCGATTTTGCTTTGCAGGACCACCCTGTTACTGTGTATCCTTTCTGTTTACAATTCAGCCATTGTCCTTTCCATTTCACGTTTTATCGGCACATGGGCAACCTTCAACTTTTGGGTTACAGTTACTACTTTTGCTCTTAACTCAAACCAGGCTTATGTTGCCTTTGATAACTCATCGGTTGTGTTAATTTGTCTTCTTTCATCAACGTTCTTCATACAGCAGTCAAGGCCGTTACCAATGCCTCCTCTGCTCCTCCTCAACTCTGTTGTTTACCCTGGAGGGTCGCGGGCCACTTTCAAGCACCTTGAAGGTTTCTCTCTTCCGTTCACTCGGTTTCAGTCTTGGAATGCTTACGGGATGCCGAAAGTGTGGAGTTCTCCCCTGGCTTTCTCCTGTTCCTCGCAATTGCCGATCAGCCCCTTGGCCATCCAACTTCCATAGCCTGGTTTGCATCAGCCCTGAAAGAGCTGTTCCTTCTCGTACCCAGCCTCGCTCAGAGTCTGCCTGTGCGCACCACCTTTTATCCTGACAGCTAGGGTTAACAAGTGGCAAGTGTGTATAGTTAGGATTATGTGCCTGACTCTGCCTAGTCTTATTGCAGGGACAGAGCCATTGCAAGTCAGTAGAGGTAATATTTATGGCCACAGCACAGTCAAACTGCCAGCAGACCTGTAACCCCCACCGAGCCTACCCAGAGCCATGGCCCACACCACTGACCTCATCCACAGACCCCTGCATTCTATCACCCCATCTTCAACCATAAAACAAATTGGCCCTCAAAAGATCTGAGCATTCCCGACCGTTTCACCTCTCCACAACAATACATCCATTGTAAAACGAGGTACAGGAAGGATAAATTGGAAGGACAAATTATAGATCAAAACAAGGGTGGAGGCCTTGGGTGTGAGGGGTGTGATATCAATCAAGCACAGAATGTCTGGGTCAGTGTGACTGAATTTCTTTCTCCCTTGCCCCTGGCATCAGTTCCCGAGCCTCCCAGGTGCACGCCACAGTGATATAGTAGTAGGCTTCATGTATCATAGCAGTTCTGATATTGTAACTTATGAGGAACCTGACCTTCACTCCTCGGAGAGATGAGTCCAGCTGACCCACATGGGGACAGACATATGGCGGAAATATGAACCAATCATAGCCTGGCATCCCCTATGGAACAGGCCCATGTATATGGTCTCGCCAATCAGTGGCGCTAGTTTGTACTCTATATTGATGATGCTACATTGTCTTTTAAGCTTCTGCTTGTACTAAGTTAGACCAGGACGTTCTCGAGCAGCAGAGTTCTTTGCAGATACCTTTGTATTCTGTACAATTAAACCTTGTAATCCTTGCAAGCAATCTCTTGGTCTTTTTTCCTAGAGTGTTGCATTCTTTCTGGCATGAGCGTAACCATGGACTTGCCTTCAAGGGCATGGCCATCGCCTTTTGATAAAGACCCTGGGGGTGGATAAGTGCAGGAGGATCACCTGATGGAAAGACATGGTATCTCCCCTTTCCAAATACCCCTGTCCCATCCTATTTTATAGGATATTCCAACTTCCCAGTCCCCCCTCTTTCCTACACAAACACTGAGCCGAGGAAGAGGCAATCTGAGGCTAAAAGGAGTACCGCCCATGAAATACAATGGACATGTCCCACTATAAGATCAGGCAGGGGCAGGCACTTGATCTTAATTACATACACCTGGTACCTGGTAGCTCTCCCCACATGGTTAAAAGGTGGAACACTGAGACACACTCTGAGCAAGGCGGGCAAGGGGAGCAAGGTGATGCATGAGAAGGAGCAGTTCTTCCAGGGTGACGGCGAACCAGATGGAGCAGAACGACAGGCCGAGGGATGGAAATCGAGAGATGGAGAAACCTTGGACACCCAGAGGCGAGAGATCGTTAGCTACGAAGGGACTTGAAGATTGTGCAAGGACGCCCAGCCAGAAAGAAGAGACAAATTGCTTTTGTGTTTCAGGGATACCACCCACCCTCCTGGGTGAATGGTAGAGTTGGTGAGGTGTAGTGGCAGTTGTGGTATCAGCCTTGACTTCAGGATCAAAGCTGCGAAAGACAAAAAGGAATTAACAGAGCAGGTGAGTTGATGAAAGTCCAGTCTCTCTTAAATGAAACTTGATGGCAACAGTATCCGACGAATGACAGTTGCACGTGTGCCGATAAGACGTGAGGGAAAGAAAGCATTGTAAAGAACTGTACATTAAAGATACAAAGTAGCAGAGTGGTCCAGCGAAAGCCAGCGTTCATCTCTCTCATTGCGGCAGATGGTGGCGAGTTCGTGGTTGGCTATTCTTGGTTGTCCCATGAGTGTAGACGGTAGATTGTGGAGCAAGCGACAATAGGCGTTTTGGCCAAAATGTCCTGTGTCGGCTGCCGTGCACGCCGGTATTGTCTTATTTAGCACAGTCACACTGGTGTCTTCTGCACAGCACTGTGCTGGGCTATTAGTGCTGTGTTGGCTGGTGCCCACGCTGGTGTCGCCTAACTCGGCGAAGTGGCACCGGCATGTCAGGCCCCTGGGTGCCCGTTTTGCATTGGCTGGGGTAGGAGATCTGAGAAAAGGACCTTGGCGCGTGTGACATCACACGCATTACCCTGGATGTATTTTGTATATGTTAAGCAATGCCCAGCAGCTAAGTGATCTGCACAATCCAGTGAGCTGCTTAGTGCTCTTCCTCATCTCAGTACTTGCAAATTAATATTTTTTTTAAAACGCCCGTAGCACCTTTTTCTGTTTACATTTCTGACATTTTTGGGCATCTGAGTATTGCAATGAGTACCTTACCGCCTCAATTTCTACCCACTCTGGGTGAAATGTTGGCTAATCAGAATACCTGGAAAGAGGATTTCCAGGATTATGTCCTAGCAATATATGGGCCTAGTTACAGCATTGAGCCTCGAAGAGGGTTTCTTATACACTAGTTGGGATTTGAGGGCTGGTGCATTTATAAAAGTCTCCCAGCTCTACAATCACTTATGGGGTAGGAGAAGGTGAGGATGCCCTCAACCCATATGAGGCTATTTAAAAAAAGATGGACATCTATTTAGAGAAAAAGATAAGTGTCATCCTATAGCATTAATATTTTGGCACAGGGGGCCAGTGCTCTGATGAATCTATAGAGGATATTGTGACTGTCCTCAGGGAACTGGCAAATAAGTGCAATTTCGGGATCACTTTTAATGAAAGGATTAGAGACTAATTCATTCTGAAGGTAAATGAGAACAAATTAAGGGAAGAAATATTGGCAAAAGGGGACTCCACTCTTGATGAGATGTTAAACCTAGTAAATAGAATTGAACACGTGCTATCCTGTGTGAAGGAACTGGAAAAAAGGGTAACTAAAGGTTCTGTTGCTGCTATTGACATCCATAAGCATAAGAAACCTACACACACTATTAAGAGGAGTGGGAATGTGTTTAAACCTGTGATAAAAAGTGATGTTCAGAATGAAAGCAAATTGCTTGTATACAAACCTACTCTGTCTACAGGTCCTAAGAAGTGGGAGTTTCTCGCACTTTACCAGTAATGTCGGGTGCCCACGGCACAGAGTGGTTTGTAACAAATGTGGAAGGAGGGCACATATTTCTAGATGTTGTCAAACCCTGCAACAAGGTGTCAGATAAATTGCTGGGCTGGCAGAATGTTATGTGGTAGGAGAATCTTCGAAGATGGAGACTTGGGAAATTGTTGGTCTGTGACTGAGGCTGGTCTGGTGAGAGGTGTAGATACAAAAACCGCATGGAGTGATTGTAGTAAATGGCATTGGCATATTCAGGTTGATTGACTCGGGTTCCGATTACACAATCATAAACAGAGAAGTATGGCAAAACACATGTATATACACTAGCCTCATGCCTCCCAATAAAGGAGCAAGTGCATATATGGGGTGTCCATATTGACCTTGTGGGATGTTTTGTTGCTACCTTAGAGTGGCGGAACAGAAAAACTATGGTAAAAGTGTATATAGCAGAGAAAGTGGGATGTTTATTAGGGTGCTAACAACAATCAGAAATGGATATAATTATTGATGCAAAAGTACCAGGGAATATAGTAGCAGCGTCAAGGAAAAGTGACAACAGACCTGAAGATATTTATGGTGCAGTGTTCAGTGATGTTCTAGGTTGTCTTAGGGCATATGTTCAAAAGATAAAATTAAAAGAAGGAATCACTCTGTTGGTGTCCAAATGCAGGTGTGTAGCTATGCAGGAGGAAGTGTCTAGTGCAATAAAGAGGTTGGTGGGTGAAGACATAATAGAATCTGTGGTGGCATCTGAATGGTGCTCTCCGGTGGTAGTGGTGAGGAAAAGGAGTGGTGCAGTTCGCTTGTGTGTGGATCTTCAAACTCTTTATAAATGTCAGGATTAATCAGGTGAGTACAAAGGCAGCGAATATGGCAAGGGAAATGTGCACAAAATCGCACAGTGAATAACCTTGAATCAAACAACGTGCACACAAGAACCAAGACTCATGCATACTAAAACCCAGGAGTGCAGATAGAGTGAAACAATAATACAAATATATGAAAAGGGATGTGGGGTAAGCACTTAGAACCTCCTTATGACTGAAAGGAAAGTCGGCAAACTCCTTACCCACTATGCTATTACAGATACTGACAGCACTAAACCCACATAGAGGGCAAGCAAGCACAGGATCTGTGAGCTGACACTCTTGATGATATTGAAATAAAGAACTTAAAAACAGTACTCACGAGGACTGGAAATACCACTAGAATGTCAGTAAGCCCACAAACCCTGTTGATCAAACAGGGACCCAGAAGGCTATAACAGCAATGGGTGGAGGATAACTAAATACATAAGTCTCAAGACAAGGGGCAAGTAAGAATTGTGATTATAGAATAGTGAGGAAAACAAAGACATTCACACAGGAGCTAGCTACAACAGCACACCACACCTAATAATCAATGGAAATAAATGCAGAAGTGCAAGGGAAAACATGGAATGGATTCCAAAAGAAAGTAAGGAGCAGGGAAAACGATATTACAAAAGGCAAACTCCTCCCACCCCTCCAAGGAATAAAGGCAGGAAGCTAAATCTATAAAGGGAAAGACTAAAGCATCTAGTTTTTCAGTAGCAAAGGACAACATCAAAGAAAAAGAGAACACAGGCAAATTGGGCTGCATCAAAGGGAAAAGCACTAAGAAAGGCTGCGTGCAGACAGAGGAAGACAGAAAGGGAAATCTAGAAAGCAGAAATCAATTAAGCACATAAATTAGAAATCCAGGGTAGAGGAACAAGAAACAGAAACTAGGAACTAGGCGCAAAGCTAAGAACCAGGAACAAGGGACCAGTCACAACAGGAACACTGCAACAATGACCAGCGCTGGACTGAAGCAAACTGAGGCTTTTAAAGCTGCTTAACGAGCACACCCCTCAGGTGTGCCGCTTGCTGCACCTGCAACCACAGGTGTTGCCTATCCTCCACCCAACCTTGTCCTGCAAGGGAGGAGATGAAGCAGTGAGCCAGGCATTCTGGGAAGCAAAGTCATTAGATTAAAGAAGCATGCAGGCTGCCAAAAACCTGGAATGGATCTGGAAGGGAAGTAACTTGGAAAATAAGGTGTTAGCGCTCCCAATTCATCACAGCACTGTAGCATTAGATTCGGAGGAAATGTCCAGTAGGGAATAAACCCCAAAACATGCACCCAAGTGGCGGGAACGGAAGTGAAGTGAGCGAGTCGTGACAGTATACCCCCTCCCACGGCCGTCTCCAGGCGACCGTCACCCGCACAAAACATCTTCCTTCCATGATAGGAGCACTTTGTCTTTGGAGGTGGCACTGATGGAAACGGTGGCCTGTGGGCAAAAGCAGATGGACTGGAATGAATAGAATCAGGCTTCAAACTAGAAGAGTCATAGGCAGGCTTCTGGTGAGGAAGAGACTCATGGTTCGAAGAAAGGCATGAAGGACTTGCAGGACCTGAAGCAGAGTTGGAAGATCCAGGAAGCTCAGTCACTGGGAGTGGACACTTATAAGTCGTTGAGGAGGGAGGAAGGTTGGTGCAACATGCCTTAGACAATGGTAGAAGCTCTGTTAGCCTTTCTGCCGAGAGTGGACATGCAGGAGGTGAGAAAACTGCAGGTTCAGGAAATGTTTATGTTCAGCAAAAGAAGGTGGCGGCCGAGGTAGAGGTTCGGATCTTCTTCTGTCATCCATCTGGGAAAAGGCTTGTGGTTGAAAGTGACTAAGGTTTGACTGCATATGTTCCATGCCTTGGAGGCCTGGAAGTCCTATGGGTTGTTCGAGGCTGGCACTCCCGGTGACAGTCGTGTAGCCACCTTGTTGCACGTGGGAAACAACCGCAGGGACGTTTGGCGTACTGATAGGAGTGATAGACGCAGTACTTAGTACATCAGGCACACTCGCAGCAGGAGCAATAACAGGCACATCTTGAACTGCAGCAGTCATTCCCTTCCTTTGGCTACTAGCACCCAACTGGTGCTGCTGCTGGGGGACCGTGCCCGTCCCCTCCCTCAGGCTCATGTGTGATCCGGCAACAAAAAAGCTGTCAAGCGGCTGATCCGAACCGGGCCCCAGATGCGAACCACCCAGCCCACTATCCTGGTCTGCAACTTGTTCGGTGACTGGGCCGTGGTGGATGGTATCTGTCTCCATCTCGTAATACTCCAGGCAAGTCCAATGGCCTTGCATGTAAGGCTCTCCCGAGTCGTGATCCAGTTTGATGTTTCTGAAGTGAGAGCTGGCAGAAGTTTCAGACTCAGATGTTGCATATTCAGGAGGCTCTGATGCTACAGTCAAGCAGTTGGGAGAATCGTCTTGTGTAAAAGGCAGGCATTATGGTGATCCCCTGAAGCATAAGAAGGGCAAGCTGGACGTTCATCGGTAATAAATGGTTGGGATTCAGGAGGAATCTCTGGAGCAGAAGAATATGCAGCAGGATCTGACAGTGTAGACAGGTACACCTCCGATATTGGCAGCGAGGCTGAGCAGGATACAGGTCTCTCATGAACTGAAGCCAAACTAGCAGTAGGCTCTGAGACCGAAGACATGCACTAAGAATGTACTACCGGAGGCTCCATGGCTGAAGGATAATCTGCTGGATGAGTCACTGTAGCCGAAGACAGGCATGCCAGAGGAAATTCTGAGGCTGAAGGCATGCAAGCTGGAGCCATCTCGTTAGCTGAAGACAAACTTGTCAAGGTCTTTGGCACTGACCACGTACATGGTGAAGGCTCTTGAGTGAATGGCAGACATTGCAGTTGTTCATTGATTGAAGATACGTGTGCCAAAGATGACTGCAGAGCTGTGGACTGGATAATAGAAGAGTCAATGGTTGTAGGAGGACAGACTGAAGTCCCAGAAGTCGACAGACACATTTGTGGCTCAGGAATGGAAAACATCTTTAGGGCAGTTGACTCCTTGGCACCAGTAAGCAAAGACTGAGCTGTACCCCTGCAGTCCCTCTCCTTAGTGGATGGCACAGAGTCTCTTCCTTTGTAGAAGTCAATATCAACCAGAGGAATCACCATAGTAAAGTCTCTGTTAATCAGGATTTCGTCAATTGTCCACTCCTCTGTTTTAGCTTCTGAAAGTGGCAGATTAACAATCAACAGTTCAGGAATCGCCTGCCAGGTTTTTGGTTCAGTATACTGTGGAATGAGTCCATCAAAACCTGAAATCTGTACTGTCTCTGACTGTTCGTTGTGACCAAAATTGGCAGAAGGAAGAGTGAACACAGAGGTAGCATCGTTTTCCACATCAACTTGAACGTCTACTTCAGTCTCAGCAGCTAGATGAAGAGCAGAACCTAAGCCTACAGTAGTGACCGATTCTGTGTATGCCACCATTGTGGATTGTGTTTGGAAATTAGAAGCTGGTATGTGTTCAAGCTCAGAGTTATGACAAACTGCTACAAAGAAAATCTTAGGTAAAGGAGTGGCTTGTAAATCTTCAGCTAACTGCAATCCCTGACAAACAGCAGAACAATTGTCAGAAACTGTGCCCAGATTAAGCGCTGTGCTAGAAGAAAGACTTTCACTCCCAATAGATCTAACATATTGACAAATATCATGGTTTACCAAAGTCTCTGCACTCAGGGGCTGAACAGTGTTCACTTCATCAACATCAACGGATAAAGTCTGAGGTGTATTCAGTAAAGAGTGCAAGGTTTTAATCTCCTCTTGTAAAGAAATGAATTCTTGTCTTAACTCCCCAAGCTTAGCTCTTAGCATGCCTTGCATTAACTGTACATCACTATCAGTAGGCACAGGCGGAGGCATGGTGGCATCAGGGCTGGATCCTGCACTAGCAATCTGGATGTGCACCGATTGTACATTGTCATCTACTGCTTGCAGGTTCTGTGATTTATACTTTCTCTTACCAACTTGGTCTGTGTTTCCCTTAACCAAACTATTGACATTAGACCTCTTGGCATTAGGGACTAAAGTATGTACTTGTGCAAAGGAGTATGCTTTAGCCTGAGGGTAGAAAACAGAAGTTATGCAAGGAACCCCTCCATTCTTTATGTTTGTATCATGAAACTGTTCAATCTGAGGTGAAGCACAACTGGAATCATGGGGTTCAACAACAGAGGTACTCTTGTATAATAAGTCTAACAGTGTGTTGTTTTCTGCTGCTAAGGCTTGTGCTGACATAGAATCTGGATCAGAATAAAAGACAGAACTAGGATCAGGCAATGTAAGATGTGCCATCCTGTGGGAAAAATACTCTGCACGTAAATGCCCATTCGTGACAAGGAGTTCATTTAAGTCAGGACTAGTGATTTGATTGTCACAGGTAAAAGTAGGGGAAGCTTTCTGTACAAACTTGTTAGAGGCCTTGCTGCCTTTCTTTCTTAAACTTGCCATATTCAATGGGAATTTAGGGGTGGTCATTCTGTCAGGATTAATCAGGTGAGTACAAAGGCAGCGAATATGGCAAGGGAAATGTGCACAAAATCGCACAGTGAATAAACTTTAATCAAACAACGTGCACACAAGAACCAAGACTCATGTATACTAAAACCCAGGAGTGCAGATAGAGTGAAACAATAATACAAATATATGAAAAGGGATGTGGGGTAAGCACTTAGAACCTCCTTATGACTGAAAGGAAAGTCGGCAAACTCCTTACCCACTATGCTATTACAGATACTGACAGTGCTAAACCCACGTAGAGGGCAAGCAAGCACAGGATCTGTGAGCTGACACTCTTGATGATATTGAAATAAAGAACTTAAAAACAGTACTCACGAGGACTGGAAATACCACTAGAATGTCAGTAAGCCCACGAACCCTGTTGATCAACAGGGACCCAGAAGGCTATAACAGCAATGGGTGGAGGATAACTGAATACATAAGACTCAAGACAAGGGGCAAGTAAGAATTGTGATTATAGAATAGTGAGGAAAACAAAGGCATTCACACAGGAGCTAGCTACAACAGCACACCACACCTAATAATCAATGGAAATAAATGCAGAAGTGCAAGGGAAAACATGGAATGGATTCCAATAGAAAGTAAGGAGCAGGGAAAACGATATTACAAAAGGCAAACTCCTCCCACCCCTCCAAGGAATAAAGGCAGGAAGCTAAATCTATAAAGGGAAAGACTAAAGCATCAAGTTTTTCAGTAGCAAAGGACAACATCAAAGAAAAAGAGAACACAGGCAAATTGGGCTGCATCAAAGGGGAAAGCACTGAGAAAGCCTGCCTGCAGACAGAGGAAGACAGAAAGGGAAATCTAGAAAGCAGAAATCAATTAAGCACATAAATTAGAAATCCAGGGTAGAGGAACAAGAAACAGAAACTAGGAACTAGGCGCAAAGCTAAGAACCAGGAACAAGGGACCAGTCACAACAGGAACACTGCAACAATGACCAGCGCTGGACTGAAGCAAACTGAGGCTTTTAAAGCTGCTTAACGAGCACACCCCTCAGGTGTGCCGCTTGCTGCACCTGCAGCCACAGGTGTTGCCTATCCTCCACCCAACCTTGTCCTGCAAGGGAGGAGATGAAGCAGTGAGCCAGGCATTCTGGGAAGCATAGTCATTAGATTAAAGAAGCATGCTGGCTGCCAAAAACCTGGAATGGATCCGGAAGGGAAGTAACTTGGAAAATAAGGTTTTAGCGCTCCCAATTCATCACAGCACTGTAGCATTAGGTTCGGAGGAAATGTCCAGTAGGGAATAAACCCCAAAACATGCCCCCAAGTGGCAGGAACGGGAGCGAAGGGAGCGAGTCATGACAATAAATGTGTGGTGGTGGACAGATTCCCACTGCCTAATCTTGGGGAAGTGCTGAGTGTCGTAGCAGGAGCAACCATTTTCACTACTCTCGGCCTTGCTGCGGCATATCACCAGGTGGTACTACACCCAGAATCCTGAGATCCAACAACACTCATCACACATAACGAGACATTTATGTTAAAAAATGCTATTGGGCCTGGTTTCAGTGGTTGTGTTTTTACAGCGGGTTATGAGTTCCATCTTTGGAGAAATTAAAGAAATTTCTTGTTATCAGGATGACATATTGGTCACAGGAGTCGATGAGAAAGATCATGACAACAAGCTGTGTCTGGTATTGAAGAGGTTGCGAAAGGTGGGCCTGACACTTCAAAAGGCCAAGTGTAAATTCAGAGTGAGGGAGATCGATTATTTAGGTCACGAGTTAACAGGGGAAGCCATGTGCCAGAAAGAGAGTCTAGTGAAAGCTATTAAAAGAATGGAGGCTCACAAGGATAAACAAGGTGTGTTGTCATTCCTAGGAACGGTGGAATATAATGGGAAAATCATAAGACATTTTTCAGATTGTTGTATCAATATCAGGGTGTTGTGCAAAAATTATACAGTGCTTGAGTGGACAGAGGTTTGTGAGAAGGAATGTAGTAACATCACGGAACTTATTTCAAAGGCACCCATGCTGGTGTGTTTTGATACTAGCAAAGAGGTTTTCATTATGACAGAGGCAAGTGCCACCGGTCTTGGTGCAGTGCTAATGCAGAAGGAAAAAGGTATGGAAAGTATAATTGCATTTGTTTCAAGAGTTATGAGTGGAGCAGAATCACGCTATTTGGTTATTGAAAAGAAGGCATTAGGTGTTTTGTTGGCAATAAAGAAGTTTAAAGCTTTAATATGGGGCAGGAAGTTTGTGGTTTTGAGTGACCACAAAACATTGGTTGCTGTGTTTGTCTCTAAGGGTTTGGATGGTATATTTATTTATTTATTTATTTATTCATGAGGAACAATGCTCTTTTGATCACAAAAGAAGGTACAATAGATAGGAAATCAGATTTAAATGGAAGCAGTGAGCTTCTTACAAAGGGGTGAGTTTGAGGTATATTCTGACCAGGTTGTTTAGTTCAGTATACAATATGTGTCAGGTAAAGACAAAATTATTGCAGATTATCGTTCACGAAATAGTACTGGTGGTGTAAATGAGGTGGAAACTGAAGAAGTGGGTGATTATACCCATGAGGTTTTTGTGGTGTGCAATGCTGCTGTGAACAAAGACGAGTGAAAAGCGGCTAGCAGGATTGATTTGAAATTGCAAAAAGTGAAGGATTTGGTTGTGTCTGACTACAAGGGCTTGAATAAGGAAGAAGGGTTAGAGATGTTTCATCGCATGTAAAGACAAAAGGTAGGCTCATGTCGGAATACTGGTGGCCTACCTTAGATTATGATGTTGAGAATTTGGTAAAGAACTGCAGTGAGTGTCAGATAAGGTTCTCAAAACACAGATTCAGCCTCTCAGGCCCTTTGAATTTCTTACATTACCATGGGAGTTGGTAGCATTGGACATTTTGGTTATCTATTCTAAGTGAGTTGATGTCAAGACGGTACACGTGGCTGATTCAGGGCAGTAAATTATTTTTTAGATGAGGTGTTCAACAAGAAGGTTTTTCAAGAAACATGGCGACAGATAATGGAGTACAATTTACTTCAAGAAGTATGAGAGATTTTTTTTAAGGAACCTTGGTGAGGAACATCGCAAAACATCTCTATTCCATCCCTCCACCAACGGAGTAGTGGAGAGGTTTGACAGGACACTTATGCAAAGCATCAGGATGGCTGTGCAAGGGGTTCAAGGATTGGGAGGAGTATGTAAAGAAAGTGGTGTATGCATACAGATTGGCGCCTCACGCCATGACAGGGTTAATGCCCTTTGAAGTGTTGAGAAGAAGCAAGGCAGCTACTTCAAGGAGCCCTCCATTGCTTGGAAGAATGGTGTTTGTTTCATGTGATGAGGAAGCTCTAAGCGACCGTATGGCGGTAAATAATGAGAAGATTAAGGAGAGGTATGGTTGTATGAAGAAAGCACGCCACACTAGAGTTTAAAGCAGGTGATAGAGTGTGGGTTAGGAGGCCGTGTGGAGTACTTAAGGTTAAAACACGTTTGCAGGTCTATTGTACATGAAGAGAGTATTCAGAGATGCTGTGCAGTTGTAAGATGGTAGAACATGGAATAAGAGCATGGTGGCAAGGGGGCCAAGTGCATATATTAAGAAAGGGGTTCTTGGTGCTGCAAATGTTTGAAAGGGGGCTTTCTTTGGGCTGCAATGTGTATTGGGAAGAGAGAGGTGTTAGGTGTGTTCTTATTGTATATAATATGTTGTAATCAAGAATGTATGTAATGTACCTAGGTTAGAATTATAATGGTACCATGCAGGGAGATACACATTGTTGCTGGGGTGATGAGTTAAGAATCTACATTCCATTGGAGAGTATAAGGTTTGCCTCGATTGGTGTGGAGGGGGCCCTCATTCTTGTCTACGTTAAATAAACTGTTGAAGTTCTTTCTGGAGTGAGTGCTCTTCAATGTACATTATAGTTACCCTACAAAACCGAATTTAAACTATTTTCCACAGAAAGTGTGCTGTAAAATGTTCCTTTTCAACACATTATTGTAATTAGTTTTTTTCAGCTGCGAGAACCCCTTGCCACCTGAACTCCTGTTCATCGCTTCTGGCTCCCTCGCTACGCCCGGTTGGTCATGCACATTCTTGAGGAATCTTTATGCCTCTCCAATTAAAATATGTCACATGACGCCTCTACTTGTGAGTTTAAAAGTGCACAAAGTGTTGCTAAAGTGCATACAAATAGACATCCATCTATTGTAAGGAAGGCATGGTATCAAGTAGTGGACACAGACACAATAGATACACATTTTGAAAACCTTTATTTGGTATTTTGGTTGAGTTGGTAGAATTCCGAACTGGCCATAACTCTAAAATGGGAGTAGTCTCGACCATTAAACAAATAACAAAACAAGTCCAAGTCAGTCTAGTCGAAATAAAAAGGCCTATACTAAAAAAAAAATGAACCTTCCCCTCCTTCTCAAAATGACAAATGTGTTAAGGGAATACAAAAGGAAAATAGTGTCTCAAAAGAAATGTCAGAATGGCTTAAGTAACAACTTCCTTTACCACATTCAGCACCACATGGTCTTGAGAGTTTCTTAAAAAGGATAGGTGGATGGCACAGTTCTATTAGTCTTGCACACATTGGCTTACTGGTACAATTCAACAGTTAAGACTTGGGCTTCAAGCTTCTGGTAGTTCAATCACTTCCTTCGGCTTCGTCTGACGTGTCAGATATACACAGTTCTACTTGTGTTCTTTACTTTCCCACAATTAAACACAGGCTTCCCTCCACCGGGCTTGAGCCTGCCTCTGTTTTCACATTAATGTTCTCCATTTATAACAGTTCTATATAGACTTCCCTCTGCCGGGCTCGAGCCTGTCTATTCACCTTTTCACTTTATCACACAGTTCTGTACAGGCTTCCCTCTACCGGCCTCGAACCTGTCTAGTCATCATTTTACTTTATAACATAGTTCTGCACAGGCTTCCCTCTGTCGGGATCAAGCCTGTCTTTCTCTTTGTGGGGGTTCCCTTTCCCTTGTTTTGTCTTAGGTGTCTTTTCACTGTGAAAGACTTTCAAAACTGCAAGGATTTTACATAGACCGCATGACCACTTCGACCTTCCTTTGCACAATTCTACAATCCACAATCTTCCTCATCTTGCAACACCAATGCCTCTTGGTGCTTGTTGTTTCTTACTTTCTTTAGTTTGCCCTATTGGCCTCTTTCACAGTTCACATACTTTCCCATCTTGGCATATTCAGAGTTCACATACTCTGGTTTACCTTATTCAACTTTCTTTCGGGGTCGTGGTTGATTTCCTCACTTTGGCTGCCCTTGTAATACACTTCAACTCAGAACATTTCACAGAGACTTTTGAATGTGCGATTTTGCTTTGCAGGACCACCCTGTTACTGTGTATCCTTTCTGTTTACAATTCAGCCATTGTCCTTTCCATTTCACGTTTTATCGGCACATGGGCAACCTTCAACTTTTGGGTTACAGTTACTACTTTTGCTCTTAACTCAAACCAGGCTTATGTTGCCTTTGATAACTCATCGGTTGTGTTAATTTGTCTTCTTTCATCAACGTTCTTCATACAGCAGTCAAGGCCGTTACCAATGCCTCCTCTGCTCCTCCTCAACTCTGTTGTTTACCCTGGAGGGTCGCGGGCCACTTTCAAGCACCTTGAAGGTTTCTCTCTTCCGTTCACTCGGTTTCAGTCTTGGAATGCTTACGGGATGCCGAAAGTGTGGAGTTCTCCCCTGGCTTTCTCCTGTTCCTCGCAATTGCCGATCAGCCCCTTGGCCTTCCAACTTCCATAGCCTGGTTTGCATCAGCCCTGAAAGAGCTGTTCCTTCTCGTACCCAGCCTCGCTCAGAGTCTGCCTGTGCGCACCACCTTTTATCCTGACAGCTAGGGTTAACAAGTGGCAAGTGTGTATAGTTAGGATTATGTGCCTGACTCTGCCTAGTCTTATTGCAGGGACAGAGCCATTGCAAGTCAGTAGAGGTAATATTTATGGCCTCATTCCTCATCTTCCTCAGCTCAGTAGTGTTGTCAATGTACAGTGGGGAGGAATTATGGGAGCTGTAGTTTCCCATAGAATAAGCAGGTATAGGGCTTAGATGGGTTGTGGAAAACGGGGGCTTCCATTTCTTACCATCAGGCGCTTCTCTCTCACTCTCCAACGACCCCCTACCCAGGTGATCTCCCTCGCTTGTCCACCCCCAGGGTCAGTATCCAAAATCAACGGCCTTTCCCTGGCCACCTGAGCATGGGATCCTCGGGGACTAGGTTGTGAAACACTGTCTGCTTTTTCACACTATACATTTGCAAAGAACGAAATATCTTGGGGTCTTGGATGGAGGGTGTGGGAGGAGATGGGGGAGAGAAGAACTCTCATGCTCCCATGTGAAGAAGTATTTAAAACATGCAAAGTTTAGCCAAGTACGTAAAGTAGCTTCAGGGATTTAGAAAGACACAATTTATCATTAAATAATAAAACAAGATCTTTGGGGGTGAATGCCCAAGCCTTCTGTAAACCTTGGCCTTATTATGAGTTGGCCGGTACACAGTAAAAGTGCTGATAATAACCTTTAATGGCACCTTTACCGGACTGGCCATTGTGAGAAACCTGAGGGCATTCTCACAAGTAGTCCCCAAGGATCTGTTGTTCCAGTGGCCAGGGAAGGGCCATCGCTCTTGGATCCCAACCCTGGCGGTGGAAAAGTGAGTGAGGATCACCTGGGCAGGAGTTCCTTGGGGACTGCAGGGAGAAAGTCCGAAGGTGACCCATGGTATTCTCCCGTTCTTTACCCCGATCCATCCTACCCAGCCTCTTTGTTCATGGGATATTGTCACCCAAATCCCGTCCTACCCCTTGAACTTCCTTCAAGAAAGGGGAAGATAAAACAGCTTAGACATCTAGGGAGACCAAGCCCTTTCACAACTCTTGAACCTAACCTTATCCCTCTTTCCTCAAAATCTAGAGGATAGTAAACCCACCCTTTTCCTCTCAACTTTCCCCCTCCAGTAAACAAAGGGATTTGCACTAACAACCCAGTATTAATACCACAACAACCCAAATAAAGAAAGATGGAAAATATCATCACCCAATCACCTTAATAGACCCCAACAAATCCCCCACACCTAGTACTGAAAGGGGGATGAGAAAGGTCTCACAGGACTCCATGGGGAGATGGACCTGTATTACCGGCACCAGGCCTCCACTCGACCAGCAAACCTATTGTTATGACTGACACTTTATTTCCAGACCGGCCAACTTATAATGAGGCCCTATGTCATCTTTTCTCCTATCTCTATTTCTGACACTATGCCTCTGTTTGCTCGAACACGAACTAAAGCTTCTCCTGCTGAACCGATTCCTTCTTAACTTACATCTAAGGTCTATCATTCTTCGTTCTCTTACCTAAGTTCCTTTCTTAATATATCTCTTCTTTCTTTGACTTTCCCCTCTTCATTTAAACACGCTAAGGTTCTTCCGATCTTGAAAAAGCCTTATAATCCTCCATAGCACTTATTCGCTCCTTAACTTCAATCACACACTCACTTATTTTTTTCAAATCAAATCGGCTCGCACTGGAGGGACTTCTATTCCCACCAATTGGAGCTTGTTCCCCAGCGATGACCTGGAATCCTGTACCGCTTTCATAAAGCTTGTAATGACTCTGTTTTCATCTGGCACATTACGTGCCTCATTACATGCCTCATCCTCGGACCCCTCTGCCACCTTTCTAACAATATTGCCTTTGTTTCCGACATATTGTTCTTATCTTTGTTAATGACCCTTCAACATTTGATGAATCCAGCAATCCCTCTCTCCAGGGGCCACTGAGTGCACCAATGATGTGGATGTATTCTGACTCATGATGTCTCATACTTCTTGTCTGCTTCCTTGCTGTTCATTACCTCATCCAGTCAGGGTTAACTCTCTGCTCTCGTTCAGTCATTGGCTCCCTGCACGTGCCCCTTCACTGTTGCTGAGTAGCACTTTAGGGTTCTAGCATGGGTGTAGGAAATGAGGGGATAGGCGGGGATAAATCCCCCTACAATTGTAGGCAGGGGGATATAATATGATGTACCCCCCACCCCACAATTAGGCAAGGGACAAGAAAGACTATTTAATTTTTCCAATTGTCGCGCAGAGCATTTATTTTTAGAAATGTTCATTTCTTATTCCAAATGCTTGAAATATATACAGACACTGCTTACCTTCAAATGAACTGCTCAGTAAGGTATGTGTATCAGTAGAGTAGGGGTTCAGTGGATGCACAGCTGTCAAAACCCCTCCCACCTTTATGTAAGGGGCTGCAGGGAAAATCCCAACCTTCCATGATAATCTGCAGAGCATCTCTTTTTCGAAGACAGTGAAAAGATCTGTTTTAAGTCCACAAAGTAACATTTGCCTTGTATAGTTCAGAGTTAAAAACAAGTATTAATATAGAAATAAAATGTATGTGACTGTGTAATGTATTGAAGCATTTGTAATAAAATATTACTATGAAAAATGTCACCTTATAATAAACAGTTTAGCAGAGAATTCAACCATTGCGGTTTCCTTCTCCAACTAGGAGAAATATTTAATCATTATTTGCTCATGGGATATTATAGTCAGGCATTGGGCCAGATTATCGAAAAGCAGCGCAAATGAAAGGAGCGCAGCAAATGCACTCTTTACACTTTGCTGTTTCCAAAATGGCTCAGATCACCTTATTTGCAAAGTGACCTGAGCATTTCTGTTGAGCCCCCTTGCATACATTAGTGTTGGAGATGCGCTCCCGACACTAATGTATGACAGGCTTCCAGCAACCACGTGATTGCTGCATGTGCATTTCACTGAGACTGGCCATTAAAGGGCCATTCTCTGTGAAATGTTCAGAGAAAAAAAGGCATGTTCATTCCTGTATGGGGGATGGAAATGGTGTGTTATGTTGAATTGATTTATATTGTGCACCACTGCCATATCCATGTTCTCCAGGCCCTCTAGTGGATCTGTAAGGTAAAGTGTGGTGGGTTGATGCGTGTAGAACTAGGAGTGACTGGAGTCTGTGCATGTGTGCTTATTTGGTGTGCTTTGTTGTGTACACTGCATGCTTATTGTTTCCGGATGTGCTTTGTCCCGACTTTGTGTTGTTGGGTGTTGGAGGCTGTTGGGGTTTGTGAGTTGGTTTGAGAGTGATGTGCTGTTTTGGGTGTTTGGCAGGATGGTTCGCTGCCATCTAAATGTGGGTGGTAAGTGTGTGGTGACGGAGGGTGGTAGAGAAGAGGACGTGGGTAGTAGGGTGTTGGGTGGTCTCTGGATATTATGCAGCTATGCTATTGTTTTTATTTTGGTAGGGCATTCACCTTTGAATTGGTGTGAGGTTAGAATTGGATTGGTGGGGCGAGACTACAATGAAGGAAATAGATCAGTATGGTAGAACCTATTGTGTGGGGGACTGTTAGCTGTCACTGGGATGGGTAATTATATAGAGGGGCTGGGTGTTCTCCAGGAGGTTTTGGGTTTCCTAGTTCCTCTTGATCCATTATGCAAACTTGTATGCGTGTTTCCTGAAACATGGTTTTGGCATTGTATGGGGGTGTAGGAGCCTGCCCATAGTTTGGACAATGTATGGGGCTGAAATGGCCTGCCCAGAGTGATCATTGTATAGATGTTGCCGATCTGTTTTTATCTCGGCTCATTGAATAACCACGTTTTAAGCCGTTTCCGGAAGATTAGGTGGTCTTCTGTCATCTTCATTTCCTTCGGGATTGAGTTCCATAGTTTGACTATGAGAATCGAGAACTCAGTGTCTCTGAGTTTATATTTCTCATAGTGTCTTGTTTCTTGTTTCTCATAGTGTCTTGTTTCTATTTGTAGGTTGGTAGTAGAACTTAAGGATTTTCTGGGTTGGTATTGGGTGATTGTTGCTTGGGGGAATTTGGCCCCTTGTCTGTGTAGCGATCTATTGGCAATGCAGAGGGATTTTAAATTGATTTGTTTCTTGACTGGTAGCCAATGTAGAATTCTCTGGGCTGGGGTGATCTCTTCTATTTAGTCTCAGGAGTAGTCTTGCTGCTGTGTTTGGGATGTGCTGTCGTCTTTTGTGAGGTGTTCGGGCATTCCTAGGTAGAGGCTATTCGCATTGTCTATTCTTGATAATACCAATGAGACGATAACGAGGTACGGTGTGGGAAGAAGGTGTAAGGGAGGATTCCCCTTATTAGTCGATGATGGTAGAATCATTTGCTTTGACCTGTGGTTCCAGGGTGAGAGCACTGTCCATGAGTATTCCCAGGTTTTTTGTCATGGTTGACGATTCAGGTTGAGTTCCCAGACATGAGGGACAGGTGAGAGATGTCTGTGTTAGGTTGTTGTCGTGTGGGGTTATTATTATTTCTGTTTTGGTTGGGTTTAGTTTCAGGATGTTGTTTGCCGTCCAGGTGTTCATATCGAGAGGAATTTATTGACGGCATTGTCAGGGTAGTTGTTGGTAGTCATCTTGAAAATGAGTTGGTTGTCATCGGCATAGCAGTAAGATGTCAGTCCATGAGTTTATATGAGCTTCATTACGGGGGTAGATATTGACGAAAAGTGGAGAGAGGTTTGGTCTTTGTCGTATGTCAAAGGTGACTTTTTTGTGTTTGATGTGAATGGAGGATGGTAGGTTCTTTCGGTTCTGTTGGTGAGGAAAGATTTCAGCAATTAAAGTTCTGTGTTTTGAACGCCTGCTTCTTCCAGTCTTATGAGTAATGTGTGTTTGATTGTATCAAAGGCAGCCGATATGTCCACAATTATGAGGGCAGATTGGGTGTTGTTGTTGGCATTCATCTTTAGGTTGTCCCATATGGAGAGGAGTGCTGATTCAGTTCCTCTCATCAGTCTGAAACCAAGCTGGGATTGGTCAAGTCGTCTGTTGGATTCCGCATGGTTGAGCAGTTCTTTGTACAAGTGGTTCTCCAAGATATTTTCCGGATTGAGTAGGCTTGATATAGGTCTGTAGTTTTCGGGGTCATCGGGTTTTCCTGCCTCATTTTTTTAGAGTGATTTAATATTGGCCGATTTTGGATAATTTTGATAGTATTCCAGTGTCCTGGGATAGGTTAATTAGTAGTCAGATGTAAAGGGTTGGTGTTTTATGTGTGAGTAGCTATTTGTAGCTATCCAGTGGGCATGCGTCGCTGGGGGATCCTGCCCTATTAGTTTCTTTCAGTAGGTTGCTGAAGGTTTTCTCGCTAATTAGTTTGAATTGGGTGAAAGTTGTGCTGGTTATTGGGGATCTAGTTTCTGGGAGGGTGTTGTTAGTTGTCCTACTGGATGCCTCTATGGTTTGCTGGATTGAGCATATTTTTGCTCTAAGGTCGTCTGCGATACTGTCACATAACATTTGCAAGGGTATGGTGTTGTTACTGAATGAGGTTGGGTTTTATATATCCTTGATAATTCTGTACATTTTCATTTGGGGGTTTGTTGCCAATTGGATTTGTGCAGCGTAATGTGCTTTCTTGGCTTTGAAGACTACCGATCTGTATGGATACATTTGTATTTGGTAGTTATTTTTGACTAGTTGCTTGTAGTTTTTCCTGTCTTTTCTAGTTTATGGGTTATTTTCTTGAGTTTTCAAATTTCTTCTGCAAACCTTATAGCCACTACATTTTTTTGGTGTGGGTTTGAACGTTTTTAAAGGTGCCAATTGGTCTAATCCATCCGTGAACAGGTGTGAAGGTACTTTTCCACAGTGTCTGGTGATGTTTCATGTAGTTGAGAGGAATTGTTTTTGGTAATTTCCATTAGTTGGGTTAGAGTTTCTATATCAAGCCTTTTCCAGTTTCATTTGTTTGTCATCGGTTGCTTTATGTTAGTGGGTATAATACGGGTTAGTGTTCTAACTGTGAATGGGATCATATGATGGTCCCTCCAGATGATTGGTACCAGTGGAGCGGTAGTGGAGAGGGTGTGTCCAGCTCTGTGGGTGGGTCCGTTCACCATTTGTTTGAGATGGAGAATTCCCAGGAGTGCGCTGATGGAGTTAGTTTTGGTTTTGTTTTCCCTTTCAAACCAAATGTAGAAATATTCCTGAATGATGATGTTGTCATGATTTACAGCTAGGCTGGCTATGGCATCAGTGAATTTTGGGGCGAAGCTAGGCTTGCAGTTGGGCAGTCTCTAGATAAGAAGGAAGAGTAGGTTGGATTGTTAACAGAGTTTGCGGTTGACTAAGAGTGATTTGCAGTTTTTTTATGTCTGTTGAAGGTAAATATGTCGAGCTGATTTGCTTTTTTGTGTGCCACGGCAATCCCTTTTCCTCATCTGCCTTCTCTGTTAGATTGTGTTAGTTTATAATTGCTGTGTATGGCTATGTGAGTGATTACTTTATAGTTGTCTTATAGTCATGCTTCTGTGAGGAAGAGGGCGTCTATGCCTCCTTCGCTAACAAGCTCGTACATTTGCATTTGGTGTTTTGCCATAGATCGTATGTTGAGCAGCCTGCAATGTAGCATGTGTGCTTTGGTTAACTCATTGTTGGTTGCTTTTCCTGGTGATCCAGTGGAGGTGAGGTGTGTGGGTTGTGTGTGTACCAGTTTGGCAGGGTTGGTTGTTTCTTCGTGTTTCTCTGGGTCCTCTGTGCCTTTGTTGAGGAGTTTGAGGGGCTGTCACACTTAAAATACGAAATCATGACAGAGTGAGAAAGGCGCATGGAGATGACCCTCATTTCAGGGCATTTAAATGCCCTGAAACTCCCTCTTATTTGCGCAAATGCCCAAGAGGGGGAAAAAGGGCATCTGAATGAGTGCATCTAGGTTGCACTCCTTCAGATGATGCTTGTGAATTGGGCTTCTCCTTTTTTTGGCTCAATTGAGATGTGCAAGCACATCTCACTTGCACCAAAAAAGTTTTGAGAATCTGATGCCTTGAATTTGTCTAATGACCCACTCTTGGCCTTGCGCCACCTAAAAGCCAAAACTATTCCATTAGAGTACAGCTAGGGAGAAATTGCATATGAGGAGGGACACAAAGTTTGTAGGTGTTGTTTGGTTATTTGCCCATCCATTGTCTGCCTATCTTTGATACCTCTTCCTTTAGACCTATAGAATGTCTAGGTTCTCTCACCTCTGTATCTCTTGTAGGTGCGTCAGCTCTGCATCTCTATGATGTCACCAATCAGCTCTTTTGCTCAGTGTTCACACTCCCTCTGAGATTTCATACAAATGGCCATCATATTGTCTTGAATGCAGGTATGGTTTTCCCAATGGGATCATTGCTTCCAGGATTCTCCTTGGTATTGGTATCTTCACTGGTACTGCATATGTCTCACACTCTTGTTCCCAACATATAGGTATCATGGGGATGAGCTTTGGGTGGGGGTACTTAGCTCCACCTCTACAGGCATTTTTGTGCTAAATGGATATAATGGATCTTGCATTGACATCATAATTGATGAAACCGAATCTTGCACTGCTATGCTAAATGGCTAGGAACCTCTTTGCTAACTGGACATGATGGAATTTTGCACTGCCTTCTAACTGGACATTGTGACACAGGCTCTACTATGCTCATTTTGCATAGCCTTGACAATCGATTGAGTATCTGGGCATTGGATGGTAATTGTGCGAGAACCTGGTGTATTGAAGGCAATACCTGCTGATGGTATGAGTACCTTGGATTTTGATCATTAAACTTTGAAATTGTAAGTACTTGGGCTTTTGATTGTGTTACTTGGTATAGGGTCGCTATATATGGTGCTTGGTGTGAGTACCAGAGCACATTATGCCCATACCTGACAAATTGTGGTGTTTTCTGTGCCTTTAATGGAAAGAGCTGGTAATTAGCATGGGTACCTGGAGATTAACACCAAAGCAAATAAAATGCTTTTATGTCAGGACAACACTATTTGCTTTGTCAGTGCTTGTTCTAAGTGGATTCTAAAATGCTTCAACAGGCATGGTAATAGCCAAATGAGTAATTTGATCTATGAACCTTTTTTTGACATTATCTATACCGCACTCTCCCACTTAAATGCTCTCCCTCCCTGATCATCTTTTTTTCACCACTCTCACACTAATCTGTTAGCAACTATCCTACTGTCCACTACTCCCTTATTTCACTCTCCCGTAGTCCCCCTTCTGAACTCTTCCATTCCACTTTTCCACTAATAAGGGAGAAGCTCTGAAATAATTTTTTAAACTTCGAAATCAAATATGTTCTCCTTTCTACACAATTGACAACCTTATCAAGCATCCAAAAGTATTGTTCAGTCCCAAAACTAGTGAAGATTTTTCTAAGGAATCTTCCCAGACAAAGAGCTTTCTTTGCACAGGGAAAGCTACTGCACATCCTCTTAACTGTTCCAGCTTCTTCCTGTCAGGCTGAGAGAAGCGTTAGTGTTTTGCGACAACTGAAAACCTAACTGTGTTCAAGTACATTGCAGAAAATACTGAATCATATTGCTCTACAATATACATAAAGATGTCATGAATCTGGTAGAAATACAAGCAATAGCAGAATAATGTACTATGGATTATAAAGAATGCAAAGATGCAAACAATTACAAAATATCAAAGCCTCCTTTCAACAATTACACAGAGTTTCAAAAAGATGAATAGTACTTTCTTTAGTTAAAATCCCTGCTGTAAGATCTCAAATGTTGGAAGGTTAGTTTTAGTAGTCCACAAATACTTTATTTCTAGCACTGTTTTGCTGAAAATGTGTTTATAAATAGCTTTAAGTATTGTGCTGTTGATGAGAAATCTGCAACTTATTGGAAGTGTGACTGTGTTTTTAAATCGGTCATTATTTGTTTTTATTTTTTAAAATAAATCTAAGAACAAAGAACACATATATTTAAAGGGTTTTAAGGATTGGCACAGGGCCCTCTGGCAGTTTGGATTGGGTTATGTTGTGTCTGTAGCAAAGTCCCAAAGGTGTCCCTTGTCCCCTCCAGATTTTGTGTGTATTCTACACCCCTGGGTTCTAGGCACAATGATTTTGCTGCTCCCTGGGAGAATCTAGAGGAGGCTCACCTGCACACACCTGTGTAGGCATACAGAAATGGTGCCCGCCCACCATTTCTTGCCTCCTCCACAATTGCCCCTCTCCCAAACTGGCTATTCACTGCGTCTTTCCTTTCATGACTCTCTGCTTCTGTTTACCGAGCCACGCTGCAGGGAAGTTGTGCAAGGACCGATTTCGTGCCTCACTCCCATACAAAATGGCAGGCGCCGCTGCCGGGCCGCTCCTCTCTATCTGTGTTGTATAGCGGCGCCGTCCGCCCGCTGTGTAAGAAGAAAGCCTGCTGTCTCTGGGATTCCTTCTTCATGCCCGGTAATCCTTGCATGGCTTGGGGAATGGATTTAATCAGGATTGTAGAGGGTATTTCAATGGAGCTCAGAATGCTTACATCCCTTCAGGTCAGACCTACGTTATGCCAACCGCAGACAGGGCAAACTTACTTGCATGGTGCCTCCTTCCCGTTCTCAGCAAGGTAGGTTTTTGGGAACTACTGTCAAATTAGCAGCACATGATGCAACTTAAAACACACTGGGCCAGTGACATTAACCAAAATCATTACATGTAATGCTGGGGTTGTTAAATGGTGTGTGGTTGGCTTTGTAAATTGCTAGATCATAGTGCATGTCCATTTGCATATTACAGTAATCCCACCTAGGACTGAGTGACACTACATTTGAGGTGTCAGTGAGCATTCAGAAGAGAGGTTCTGTGTAACTGAATAGAACCAGTGAACTTTGTCCCATGGCTTAGTGTCATTTTACGTAGAATCACTTAGCTTAACTTCACATATTATGGAATAATAAAACAGAAATGATGGATAAGGAATGTTTTGCATGTATTTAAACAAATAAATGCAACCAATTGTGACCTTTAAAAAGTGAAAAATGTTGTTCCGAATTTTTGGGTGGTTTTTTGAGCAAGACATGGTAACAATAACTACAATCTACCTCCCACCCTTACCAGCGACACATCTCGAAACATAACTCCAGCAATGACAAAACACAAGTTAGACTATGAAACATGCACCATCTGAAAACATGTGTCCACTCTAAATGTCCCTATACACCACACTAACAGCTCAGCTAGACCAACACAACTCTCCACACTCATTAAACACTTTTTTTTAATTTTATTTTTTATTTGGTTGGATAATAAAATCATCCTTTCAAATATAACAAAACATATATAAGCATTTCTTCAGTACAATAAATAAAATTGCAAATAAAAACATACTAAATGATACAATCAATATGTGTAAGTACAAACAAGCCATCTCATTATTCAAAATAAGAGAGAAATTAGTAAATTAATTAATTTGCTTAAATAATCGCACAAATATTTCTGGCTAAAAATCATTGCAAAATTCCAAAATTGCATTGCATCAGAAGCAGATCAAGATGATACAATATTATACCATATTATATCATTGGAGAGCATTGTTGGCCCTTCAAAGTTTCAGGAAAAATGGCTTCCAAGAATTGAACAATTGCCACTCGTGTCGCTAATTTTGGGCTGTTAAATATTTGTTGCCAGATTTCACTCAATTCCATATTGCAAATTGTAAATCGGACTACATGGGACAAACCATTATGCAGTGTTCTTAGGTCTCTTTTTCAGCTTTGTCTGTGCAAAATCTACAGAAGTTTAGGTTTGCCAATATTAGTTTCCTTCTAGCCATGACGTCTCTGGTTGGCCATAAATTCAACCTAAATCGTAAGTATTGATTGCGTAGATGTAAGGACGGACATTTGATGAGATATAAGTCCGCCATTGTGCAAGCACGCTTATGCTCAAACAAGCTGGTATTAAAGTCTTTGTATTTAAGACAAGTATTACGGTTCTCAATCCAATCGTATTGATACAATTTTTGTTTAGCACGGTTGGGGTTATGCAATAGCAGATCCAGGGAAATTGAAGCGTCAGCTAAGGCGTTCAGTGCATGCATACACCACAACTTGGTGAATGTGTGCTCCCGTGCCAATAAGTGTTGAGCCATGATTCCTATTATACCACTAGAAGAGAGACTGAGAATGGCTTTCCTCAAACAAGCGAATATTCTCCATTTAATTTGACATTGGAGTGGTAACAAGCCAAGTTTGTGCCAAATTAACGGTAACGCGGTGGATTTGGGCAGATGAAGTATTTGCTTCCAAAATTGTGACTCAAGCTTATACCACCAATTATGGTGCTTTGGCAAGAAAGTCTCAACCCCATAGATCAAACAGGGTATGACATTTTGTTGGTAGAACTGCATAGTATGGATTAGAGTACATTTTCCATGTTTACCTTTTAATATCTTTGCTTGTGATATAAAGGTTTGGAGCTTGCTGCTCATCTCTAGCTCAACAAATTGATTGGACATGGTGTCGTTAATACTAATCCCCAAGTATTTGTATTGCTGTACTCTTAATAGAGTTTCTTTCTGTAGATACCACTGACAAGCTTTAGCTTTGGTCATAACATGAGGTCTGCAAACCATTATTTGAGTTTTTTGCAAATTGATTGTTAAATTATTGGTTTAAGCATACAAATCCAGTTCATTGAGCAAGGATTGCAGACCGGTAGGTGTTTGGGACATGAGAATGAGGTTGTCTGCATACAACAAATGACAAATCGACTGACTTCCCAATTTTGGAGAGTCTGATTGAATAGACCGCAGAGAATCACCCAGATCTAATAGGAAGAAATTGAATATAGATGATACCAAAATGCATCCCTGTTTTAATCCTCGGTACGTATGAAACATCGATGACAATTTACCTAACAAAGTCAGCCTGACTTGCATGGTTGTATTAGAATGAAGCCTCATTATTAGGGATAATATCGAAGAAGGACAATTATTCTGGATAAGTTTATGGTGTAAGATTGATCGATCAATAGAGTCGAAAGCAGATCGAAAATCTACATATGCTATATACAGCAATTGATTTTTAGCCGCATATTTTGATTTCAACATGTTAAAAACAAAAAGGTTGGGACTAGTTCCCAATCCCGCAACAAAGCCTGTTTGAAAAAGGTCTTTGAGATGATTTTGTATGGTCCATTCATTGAAATCTTTCAACATTATTCTGGTGAAGATTTTGCCCGGGGCATCAAGCAGAGCAATGGGCCTGTAGCTTGTGGGTACAATTTGGTCCCCCATTTTATAAATGGGGACTATTATCGAATGTTTCCATGTTATTGGAAAATTTTGAGTGATGTCAATTAATGAAAATATATTGAATAAAATGTTGGCCCAAAGCTCAGGATGCTTCTTGAAGATTCGGTTAGAGAGACCATCCGGGCCGCAAGCTCCCGACAAATTTTAGATGGAACTGCTTGAGACCCTGGCCCATATCCATAGGAGTATTTGGAGGGGCGGCATAAAGCTGCGGGAAGTGCATGATCCAATTCTGCTCTGTGACATTATTGGCCTGGGCAACCGCCTGAGGATTATGCACTGCCTGATTCAATAGTGACCAAGTGCCCGCAATATTTTTGGATTGTATGGATGATAGCATAGTTTCTCCATCATTCTGATATTTCTTGGCTCATGTAGCTTTTAACCAGTTTTTATATTTGGTCTTTATTTTCGCCAAAGTCGAGGCTCTCATGGATAGAGGTACTTTTTGCAGACGAAAATCAGCTTTCTTCGTTTTGATATCTCCATCAAACACGTGCAGCCTGGGTCGAGATATTTATTGACTATTTGAGGTTCTGCATGTCTTTGGGCACTGAAAATGTAGTAACATGTCTGAATAAACTGGCACCTGCTCAAAAGAATCCCTTTTAACCTTACCAAGTTGGAGAGTCACATGATCGTTGAGTTGAATTAATGAATGGGCCGACCATCATAGGCGATTTCACCTGACATTTACCTTTAAACATTCGTGAAAATGGTTCATGTTCTCAATTGATTCAGTTTTAGATCTCGGCCATTAAACTATTAATTGATTGTGATCACTGTGGTTATTTTCAAAGACACAGAAATCAGTTATGCAGTGAAACATTTGTGTGTTTACATATATGAAATCAATGATAGAGGAACTGGCTCCTCTATGCCACGTTGGGCAAGGAGGGATATCCGATGGAAAAGCTCCATTTAGTTTAACTAAATTGTGATGTGCCACAACAGAGAGCCATTTTGCTAATCTATAATTATTATTGGGAGGGTTCTCAATTGTACAATTAAGATTCAAATCTCCCGCGATTATTGTTTGGGAGGTGAAGGCGTCAATAGATATCAAATTTAGTAATTCACTCAAATCTTTTAAGAAGCGTGCTTCAGATATGCCTACAGGGTTCCAATACACATTGATCAATCCATAAGTAATATTATGGATCTTAACTTTTACTAGTTGCATGAACTCATTCGGAGAGGCCATTCTTGCGCTATAGAACCTTGTTCCAGTTTCACAGCTATAAGCAGCCCTGATTTTGGTCTACCTAAATTCGATCTAACAGCTGGAATCAAAAACAGATCATAGTTATCCCAGACAGGAACTGTCGTCAACCATGTTTCTTGCATTAAGAGGATATTATGGTGAGTTAGAGAGCTGTCATTGTTATTTATCAAATGGGTGAAACCTCTAGTATTCCAACTAAGGAGAGAGATATTTTGATCCTTACTGGGATATGCTAGTTAATTTGAATGAGGGATTGATTCACACGTGCATTCTCTTGGATGACACATCCTTGTACTTGTCTGTGATGTTGAGCATTTAGCTCTGATCTGACTAGTTTGATATTGAGGTTTCTACACAAGCTCACCCTCTTTCACGGATTCGGTGCTGAGTGCAAAACCTAACATTAGGAGATCCTTTTTCGCCATCCATATGGTGTTTTGAATTACTCTAGAATTCATCTAGATCCATACTGATTGTAAATTGGTTTTGAATGGGAATTCCACTAAAACAAGATCAGTGGAATTAACGTCTTCCAGCAAGGGGATATCTGAAAAGATAGCCAAAATAGACCGTCTGTTCAATTCATATTGGACTGCCGGGCATGGATTACATGTCAATACAAGTGAGAAATTTGCTGGGAGCTTTCTGTTACAAGATGCCATACTGATCTTCTTTGCAGATTTAGTAGGCACATCTGGGCTATTGATATCTATGACTGATTGTATTAAGTGAATAATTTCAGGAGCTACTTGTGCCAACAGTGCATGTTGATTATTAGTTATCATAGGGTTAATCCTGTCAGATTGAGTAGAAGACGTCTGGGGATTGGTGACTACAGCAGGTAGGTTATTTACGCTTTTGATCCTCAAGCTTTGCTCACTATTAAGTGCGGGCAGTGAGTCTCTACCTGCAGTAACTGCAGGCAAAAGCTCTTTCCTCGTGTTCCCTGTAGGAAGAGGGCAGTTTGAATTGCTAGTAGAATAAGTGTGTTTTATTTTATCATCGTTACATGATAAGGGAACTGAGGCTTGACTGCTCATATATGCGTCAACCACCTTTCAGATCTCTAGTCGATGAAAGTCTCTGATACTCGTCGCTGAGTGCAGATTTTCATCTATCAGCGGTGACTTCGACGTTGTAGCTGAGGTAGATTTTATGTTGTCATTGGTGTGTTTTCCTTGGGCTGTTGCCTCTTTGACGAGATCGTCCAGGGGGCATAGGGCACAGGTGGATTTACACCTTTTGGCTCTGTTCCAGTCACTTTGGTAGAAGCAATATTTTGATATTTTTTTGAGATTGCTTGAGCCATAGAGATTGGGCCTCATTACAAGTATTCCGGTCCGGAATTAACACTGCCGGTAAAACCATACCGGCACCGTTTCCATGTCCGCCCAATCATGACCCGCGGCCCCGGTAATAGCACCACCCTCAACCGCCACCGCGGAAATAGGGATCCCGTTAAGTCCGTCTGCCCGGAAACACCTCCGTTACCGTCAACACGAAACACCGTGAGCATCACAACTAGCGCGGACACGGAAATACCGGCAAAAAAATGGCGTAAATACCGTGATCATGGTGGCGGAACCGCCGCCACCGCGAACATGGCGTTATACACTGCCTGCTGAACTGAATCAAGGCACAGGTGCACCAAATCAGCCCAGCTGGACCTAGCAGGCCACTGGGAGCCTACAAAAGGGCCACACCCAGCCCAACACAACACAGAACCATGCAGGCAGCAGGTCTAGTAGCACTGGGACTGGGCCTTCTCAACCAACAGGCAGCACTGCACATGGTGGCAGTAATGGCGCAGAGGAGGAGGCGGAGGCGGAGGAGGCGCAGGCGGCAACCAGCTAACCCTGCAGCTATGGCAAACCCCATTGCCCAGCCAGCCCGACCCCGCAGCCAGCCACCAATACCACGCATCAGGGCCTCACCCTGGAACCTCACCCCAGGACAGATCCACACACTATTCCGGCTGGACCGTGCAACAATCCTGCACATCACCGCCATGATTGAGGACAACATCAGCAGCCAAATTGACACCCCCACCACCACCCCCCCCTCCTGAAGGTTGTCTCAGTACTGCATTTCCTTGGCACTGGCACCTATCAACACACGGTTGGTGAGCTGCACGTCATATCACAACCCTGTTTCTCAAAAATCCTGGTACAGGTACTGGATGCCCTGTTGCGCCATGTGTCGGAACACATAGCCCTACCCCGCACCCTCCCCAAGGTCATTGCCACCGGGTTGGCCTTCCATGCCATAGCAGGCATGCCAAATTACATAGGCGCAGTTGACTGCACCCACGTTGAGCTGACAGTACCACGTGCAATTGAGGCGGTGTTCCGCAATAGGAAACAGTATCACTCATTGAATGTACAGATGGTATGTGATGCCGCGCTACTGATTACACACTGCTGCGCACGTTTCCCAGGCTCATCACATGACTCAATGGTACTGCGGAATTCCACGTTGCCACGGTACATGGAACGCTATGCCGGACAAAGCACATGGCTATTGGGTGAGTACAGCTGACGATGCTACAACCCTGTCGAAGTGGTGTGTGTGTGTCCAGCCCAATGAGCATTGTGAGTGTGCCGCTGTGACCGCACATGCATCACCCCCCTTCCATCTACCAAATACACAGCGGATGCCAAACATCATGAAGGAAGACATGACAGGGCACCACAATGTGCCCGTGCACACGCTGGCACAGCCAATCCCGTCACTGCCCCATGAACCTGTGCCACTGCAGACACCCACCCTCAATTGAAACACTGCCTCAAAAGGCACGCGAGGCGTGTAAATGAGACAACGTGTATTTACTACTTCCGTACAGTGGAGTCACTCTGCCATGTGTGGACAGCACTGCACCGTGACATGCACACAATCAAATGTCACCCGCAGGGCACAGTAAACATGCAAGTGAATGTGTAGGCCCATATGCAGTTAGCGACATACATCGTGATGCCCAAAACATACCTCCATACACTGCATGGTACATATGCATGAATAAATGATGACACAAGAATGTACAGCAGCAGATGAGGACATGATGCCACAAACACTGACATGTTCCCCCATCTACATCCCATGTAGGTGATGCGGGAACAGGCATGAAGAGGCATACAATAGGGCACATATCCGCACACGTGGAATGATTGAGAGGACATTTGGACTGCTGAAGGCCCGTTTCCGCTGTCTGAGCAGATCTGGCGGATCACTGCTGTACAGCCAAGTGAAGACGGGTAAAATCACGCTCGTATGTGCTATGCTGCACAATATATGCCTGCGCAGGAACATCCCAATGCCACCAGACGCAGATGAGGAAGATGGGGATGGGGATGGGGATGGAGATGGGGATGGGGATGGAGATGGGGATGGAATGGCACCACCTCCCCCTGGGGGTCCACATGATGGCCAGAGAGCACGGGATGCCCTGATTCGCATTTACTTTTGAGTCACAGCACATTCACAGAAATGCACGAACATGGTGACGACAATGAATTAATAGTTGCACTGCAAAATAAATGATCAATGTCCACACATGTATGTCTTGATTCGAAATGGTGATGTATTGATGTAATAACAACAGGAAAGGAGGTGCATTGGTTAGGGAAGCTGTACACCTGGGGCCACCCACCACCCAAACGTGCCCACCCCCACCCAGGACCCATTGTTCAAACCCCCAAAACTACCTACCCCACCACCCAAACGTGCCCACCCCTCTCACACCCTTGTAGTCCACATGTGTCCTGCACTGCCCCACACACATGCCATCACTTCCGTGTGCGCTTGTGTGCCTGTGCAAGCTTGCCCGAGGGACCCGTCAGCCTACTCGAGCGCCTCCTTGGACTGGCAGTAGTGGAGCTGGATGGGGTGGTTGTGTTTGATTGCGCAGAATCTGGGATTGAGGGCATCCGTGCCAGATTTGCCTCTTGGCCAACCAACATGGCCTCTACAAGCCTGGAGGTGTGGTCGTTGCCCTCCCGCACATGGCGTGCAAGGGTTACTATAGTGCTCGCAAAGCGTCCGATGGACCTCGACAGGCGACGCACTGAGGCGCTGTAGCTCTCCCTCTGCAGCCTGGATTCCTCTAGCTGCCTCTCCACCAGCTGGGTGAGGGTAGCCTGCTGGTCCTCCATCCGCTGCATGCGGGCATTCAGTTCAGCCATGGATGGGGTGGGCGACCTCATGGGACTCCCCAGTGATGTGGGGCTGAACCCCAGCTCATGGAAGGAGCCCAGGTCTTCAAATGTGGGCATCTCCCCCTGTGGCCCCGTTTCCGAGTGCTCTTGCGGGGCACTGTTATCACTGCAGGCCGCCCCCTCTGCAGTTCTGCTGCCTTTGATGTTGTTTTGGGTGGCCATGATAGGTTCCCGTGGCACCTGTCTAGACTCAGGCAGTGTGGAGACGGTGGGGACGTCGGTGGTGGTGGTGGGCGGCACATCTGTAGTGGCTGGTAATGTGGCCAGAGGTGCAGAACTGCCGGCAGCATCCTCCTGTGTGGTGGCGGTGGCTTGTGTACTTGCCGGTGCAGATTGGCTGGCCTGTTGTGCAGTATCACTGTCACTTGAAACGGCTGTGGGGACACAAAGGGCAGGCAATTAGTGTTGTCGTGGTGGCAGATGGGTGCATCACATGCGTCATTAAGATTGTACATTGAATAGTGTTAGTCACATGCATCTGATTGCTGGTGTATGCATTCTGTGATATTGGTTGCCATGCGGATCATGATGGGTCCTTTGGCCCACACATGCACTGCCTGGGGGGGGGTTGTTAACGTGTCCTTTGGCCCACACATGCACTGCCTGGGGGGGTTGTTAATGGGTCCTTTGGCCCACACATGCACTGCCTGGGGGGGGGGGGGGGTTGTTAATGGGTCCTTTGGCCCAGTACTCACAACTGCATATTTACTTGTGGCATTCATGTTTGGGCACTTACCGGCATTTGCAGGTGGGTTCACTCCTGCCTCAGCCTCCCCGATCCCATGGATTCCCTCTAGGTGGAGGACGCTGCTGCAACGCTCCTCCCATGCTTGCAGCCTCAGTGGGGAAGGGGGTCCTCCACCTGTCCCACTGCTGCATTTGCGGTGCGTGGAAATGAGGTTGCGTACCCTCAGCCTCAGGTCGTCCCACCGCTTGTGGCAGTCCTTCACGCTCCTCACTGCCACGCCCACAGCGGTGCACTTGCGTGCAGCTTCGGCCCACACCTCCTTCCTCCGCTGCTGTGTGGCACGCCGTTGGTAGGCGCTGAACAGCATCTCCGCATTGTCCACAATGTGCTCCACCAAGACGGTTAGCTCCGCCTCGCTGAAGCGCTGTTTGCGCTGCCTCTGAGCAGGAATCCTGGCAGACATGCTGGTGGTCCCTTTTGGCTTCTCAGAGTTAGGATTGTGCTGGCTCTGGATGGCAATGGATTGTGCTTTTATATGATGGCCGCCTCTCTGTTTCCTGTTTTGGCGATCATGGTATTTTTGGTTCCGTGTCCGTGGTGGCGGAGGCGGAACCGGGTTTTGCGCCACTTGTGGCTGCGTTATTTCCATTTCCGTGGGGTTTTCCATGACGGCGGTAACAACGTTTCCGAGTCCGTGTGGTGTGCGCGGCCGACAGCGTGTAATCGGTCGGAAACGTTTTTACCGCCGTCACGGATTTTGCACGGTCCCGGACTGGCAGGTTGTAATGAGGCCCATTGTCTTTTTGGCAGGTAAATTCAATCTTTTGGTGAATTATTTAGTCTTCGTACTACTGTTGTTCTTTGTTTTGGTGTCATTTTTTGATAATCTAGTTTTAGATACAGAAGACAATTTAGTGCTGCGCTTTGCATTTTTGGAAAAGATTGTGTAAGCAGCTTGGATGGGCTTTTCACTCACGGGTGGAGTTAATTTCAGGACCTTAGAAGTTACTGGTAAAAGTGGTTTTGGGCCAATTGGATGACCAGGGGGCTCTATGTTAAGGCCTGTGTCTGGATATAGCAGTTCGACATTGGTGTCAGCAACATCGATAATTTTATCAATCTGTGGTATATTGGCAAAAGCTAGTTTACTAGCTAAGGTTTGTGCAACTGGCACATCAAGAAGGGTCCCATCATAGCCATCCTCCACGGTGACAGGCTTGGAAGATGGAGTGATTCCAAAATTGGGGCAGGAGAAACATTTGCACTGTAGCTTGGGCATAACTTTATATTGCCAGGTAAGAAGTTATTCAATTTGGGTTGCTTGTTTGTTTAATTTGTCATTGAGCGTGTCGAATAACTTGAGTAATGTGGATAATGACAATTGCATGGCATTTAAAGCTATATCAACTAAGTTTGAGCCGTTTACTGAGGCATGAGCCGAAGCATCAACAATTTTGGGGGCCAGAGAGGCCGTCGGCTGGTGTGGGTGTTAAACTGTTCAGGTCTTGAGAAGTAAGTACACAAAATGATACGTTGGCACTAGAACTGCCAGAATTGCTGCTAGAGAACATTATTGGTGATTTAGATAGGTTCTCTGGCAGCAAGTGTGGTGAGAAACAAGAATTAGACAAGTTTAAGTCGATTATGGCCACATCACATACATTTTCCATTACTACAGCGTCTTTACCGTCCACGGCTGCTGTAGAGGGAACATTGTTTAAAAGACTATTGTCTGTTATGGAGTTGTACATCCCTGGATCAGCAGAAGACTGTATGCGGCTGCCACACCAAGCAGCACAGGCTTGAATTTCCAGGGTGGACGATCGTTTAACTTGAGCAGTTTTCAGAGGGTCTATTATTTGTACAAGAGCTTTTCGAGAGAGGGCAGCTGGTGTGGGCGTTAAACTGTTCAGGTCTTTGCTTGAAGCTGCAGAAAGCGTAGAAATCGGCTGCTCTTTATAGAATGTCCGTATGTCCATCAAGTCATTAGAGCCAGATTTCATCACATTAGATTTCCGAGCAAGCTTTGGAGTAGAAGTATGGCTCAAGAAGCATTTGCATGTGTTAACGATGACCGCTCTAATGGCCGCCGTTTGCTTTTCTGGCAAAAGGCCCTGTGGCATGCCAGTTTTTTTGTGTTGAACACATAAAGGCAACAAAAATGTTTCGGCGCACCTGAAGTCCAAAAGGAAAGTCTCTGCCGCAACGCTGAGGCGAAGAGGCAAAGAGGGACTTCTCGGGACTTACTCGGTGGCGGTGCGCGCGCGCTAATGCGAACGATCAGCTGATTTTGTATCCAAGTAGGGATGGAGGCGTGGCTTAAGAATTGTTTGTAACGGGTTAACCCAAAGAAGGCTAACTTGTAAATTCTATGTGAAATTTGAAAAGAACAAGTGTCAGATGAAGGTTGGGAGGATATATGACATCTTTTATGTGAAGTTCAGGATTCAGTAAATACCGTAGTTTATCTAACGAACAGCTCAGCAGAAGCAGGCAGGAGAGTTCTGGGCAAAGAGGGACTTCTCGGGACTTACTCGGTGCGCGCGCGCTGGTGTGCGCGATCAGCTGATTTTGTAGCCACGTAGGAATGGAGGCATGGCTTAAGAGTTGTTTGTGTAGGTTAAGCCCAAAGAAGTCTAACTTGCAAGTTCGTAGTTTATCCAACGAAGAGCTCAGCAGGAGCAGGCAGGAGAGTTCTGGGCAAAGAGGGACTTCTCGGGACTTACTCGGTGCGCGCTACAAAACACTACTCTGGTAGACACTACAATCAACAATACAAGCAATTTACATTAGCATCATGGAGGGTACATTAACCACTGCTCCAAACAACTCGCAAAATATCTAAAACGTACACTCCACAGGATGCCCTATTTTTTCAGTCTTGTACATAGCAACATTGAAACCAAGCAGCCTTACCTTGCCCGCCCGGCTTCTATGTTAGGCAGCCACCCTAAATCAATCAATTCTAAGCGTTTCAATCATTCTCCTGAGGGCAGTATTCTGGACGGCCCAAATAGTCTGGGGCCTTATTACTTTTTTCCTGGTATCCTGCCCGTAGTTCCTGCAGGATAGAGGAAAACTGCCCCTACCATTTCTGCCGCTTGAAATCCTGGAATTACCGGGAGATTGCAGGCAGCAAATCCCCAGTCCGTTTAGTCCCACAGGACTCCAAGGAGGGGATTGACAGAATCACTGGCACCGGTATGACCAGTGCTGGTAATTCGGGCATTTATTTGCTGGTATGGGCCTGATTTACTTCCAGCTCTTGACGGTCCAGTAGAATTGCTGGTGCTAAAATTACTTGCAATTATGCCGGCAATTTTACCAGACCGGAAAACTGTAATGAGGCCCAAGTGTTTCACCATAGAAATGTCACTATAATTTCTTTTACCTCATTGTTTACAGATTTTATAATGCAAAATGTTCATTTTATTGTAATAAACTGTTAGAAAAGCATGATAATAAAAATCTGGCTTGAATGTGGTTTGAGGCAGTTAGGCAGTGAAAAACAAGGATGCTGGCTGTGCGGACTCTCAGGATGCTGTGAGTCCCAATCTAGCTGCTCACGGTCATGATGGTTCCTAGTTCTCTCTTCTTACAACCTGGGGGAAGCGGGTAAACAACTGCAGGAGTCCTTCTCCTCCAGTGAGATCCTGGGTACCAGTGTAGAGGGCACAGAGTCAGGTTGTGCTCCAGCAGCAGGTGTCCTGCGGATGGTTAGGGAGCAGAGCTTTTTTCTGCCTTGGAACACCTGCCTTAACCTCACAATTGGAGGACTATGGAATGTACTGCCAAGGACATCATTTGGGGGGCCAGGGGTTCGCTGGTGTGTCCTGTGCAGTCACAGCTGCTACCACTGCGATTGCAGAGCTCTGAGCCATTTTGCCCTCAGGTAACAGCAGATGTGCCTCTGAATAGCAGTTTATTTTGGAAAGCGTCATTGTTATTGCTATTCATTGCTGTGCCTCACAGTCAATGAGAAAGTAAAGTAGTGATTACAATACTTTCTTATGTGATCAAGTCTCAGCCTGGGAGTCAGGGGTGAACTAACTTGTTTAAATAATATGTCTTGACATTTGCAGGAATTGTGAATGTAGAATGGATATGTAGAAGAGTTATGACTTTTCTTCCTCCTTACTCAGCTGTAGTCCCTGGCCTGCAATGACAATCCACTGCTTGCAAGGATAGGTCAGTGAGGCAAATGTCCACTGATCAATGCAATCTCAAGAAATTATCTGGAACCAGGAGAATCAGGGGTTTTTCCCCATAGTATAAAAGGAGAGCGGCCCTCAAAAGGTACTGCCAAACCTGCATCACAGGCACACTGTAGATAGAAGCAAGGTGAGATTATTAATTTACATGAAGTTGCCCTCCACCTTCGAAGTGTACCATCTGTCGCTTCATCATGGAAACAAAATGTATATTTGGAAGGATAGCTCAGGGACAACACACTTGCTTTGGGAACAAGGGGATGCAGTGCAACATGGGTTCAGTACCTGTTCCAGTGGTTAGAAAATGGAGGAGGCTGCCAGTAAGCAACATATAAAGGACCAAAGAAGATAATAAAATGGGCCTTTTCTAGGGGTGATGTGATGGAGTTGCTGTCGCTGTTTACATTTTAAAATAAAACAAAATCCCTGCAATTACTGTGACCTGTAACACATCCTTTCCCTCTATCTTCCATCGAACAAAATAAATGTTGGTTATGTGAGAAACCTGAAGATGTCACCCTGCCTAGACCCCGGGGATCTGTCATCCAGGTGGCCAGGACATGGCCATTGCTATTGGGTCCAGTTCCTGGGTGTGGACTAGTGTGGGAGGATCACCTGGGTGAGGGGTCCTCATGCAGTGGAAGTGGGACACTGACGATTGAGATGCGGTATCCCCCTTCTTTCAACACCTTTTCCCCATCCTACCATGTAAGACATTCAAAACCACTGCCCCCCCATTTTTCCGACACAAACACTTTTGCACGACACAACAGAGAAAGCACTAACACCAGAGCCATTTACCTGACATGTCCCAATACAAGGGTCCGGCAAAGTCAGGCAATTGATGAGAATCACACACATCTGACGGCCCTTTCCCTTCCCCACAGGGATAAAAGTGGAGCAAGAGAACACAGTACGAGCAAGGCAGACTGCACAACAAGGCAGCTATCCAAACCCAGCAGTTCTAAAGGAGGAGAAAGGTGGCAAACATCGAGAAGCTGATGAGGAGAGACACGAGCTTGCCCTCTTTGACAAACCATGCCAACCCTCCACTGAAAGAATTGTAAGGCCGAGGACAATAGCGCAGGTGTGCTGCAGAATATGTCAACGGTACACGGAGCATATCGGCGCTGATAAGCGGGAGCGAGGGAACGCCTGCTACTGTGGTACCGGCCTTGACTCCAGTTACAAGGAAAGCCAAGTGGTTCATCACAGCCGGTGAGTCAACGGGAGAGCCAATTAGAGCAAAATGGCAAGTTGAACCAAGTTCGAAGAACTGTAAAAGTGTTGAGGGGAGACCAGCTGTGGAGGGGACCGGCACCACGTGGGTGCTAACTCGAGAGACTCTGGTTGATCCCTGTCTGAGTGAAACTACAAATACCAGAAGGCCGCAGGAGAGCCGTCAAGATAGGTAAAAGTGATCATACAGGAGGTCAAACAAAATCCCTTTACAGTCGAAAGCCTTTGAGTTAAGAACTGTGAGAAAACAAGGGAAGTGAATCCTGCAAACATTTGTGAATGTGAAGTTGGCAAGAGTGAACCCAGAAAAGGGATGCTGATGAGAAGGGGGCAGGTCTAAAGTCCCAAGAAACAGTGTGTTGACAAACGTGAACCCGGTAGAGGGATGTTCACTATGAACTGTTTAAAAAGACATTAAAAAGCAAAGAGCAAAGGGGAGGTAATCTTGCTTGGGAGTGCTCTGGCTTGTGTGCACATGTGCAGGAACCAGGAAGTTCACTTTGTTTCCGGGTTTCTGTTGTGTGGTGGGGGTGCTGAGTGCTTCTGTATCTCCTGTCAGGCTGGCCCGTATCGAGGAGCAAAGTCTGGACCTGGGCTGAAGGTATGAAGAATGTATTATGTAGGCATGCATTCGTGAATGAATAAGTGAGTGTTTCATGCATGGGTGAGCATATAAAAGAACGATTGTATGGGTGTGCAAGTGACTGGTGTGTGAATGCGTGAATGAATGTTGCTTTACTATGTTTGGTGTGCACTTCTGTATTTGTGTTGGTCCGGGCAGTTGGTTTTGGGAGGACTTGAGAGGAGACACAACTGCGTACATTTTTACTGAGCATTTTGATTAAGCAAGCATGATAAACATAATTACATGGCTAGATTGGCATTATTATGTAGCCATTTCTTACTGTGCACAACATTTTTAACTAGGCTTGATAAAGCAGCATGATAAGTGTAATTCACGTGACGAGAATGGCATTTTGGTGCAGCCAGTCTACCTACTTTTTAGCATGACATTTTTTACTGGGCATCTATAACAAAGCATGTATGATTATTTTTATTACCTGGCTAGATTCACATTTTGGTGCAGTCAGTCTAGCCATTTCTTACTTTGGCATGGCATATTTACTTGTCAGCTATGATTACTCAAATATGATATGTGTTATTACATTGTTAGACTGCCATTTCGGTGCAGCCATTCTAGCTATTTCTTTAGCATGGTATTTTTTACTGGGCATCTATGATAAAGCAAGCATGATGTCTTATTTTGTGGCTAGACTGGCATTTTGGTACAGTCAGTCTACTGATTTCTTACTGTGACATGGCATTTTCTTTAAAGGGTAACTATGATAAAACAGGCATGATATTTTGCTATGTAGGTATACTAGCATTGTGGTGCAGCCAGCCTAGCTATTTCTTTAGTGTAACATTTGTTACTGGCCATCTATGATAAAGCAAGCATGATGTGTTATTACATGGATAGACTGGCAATTTGATGTTTTTGTATGGTGGCATGGCATTTGTTAATGGCAAAGCCAACAGTAGTATGTTCTTAGGTGGCGATACTGCATTTTTTGGCAGAACCAGTGTAAGCATTTTTTCTTATAGTATCATAACTGGTATTAGGCACAGAGAAAACATGAATATGTTCTTATATGGGAATACTGGCTATAATGGTGCAACCAGCATGGGCATGTATGAACACAGCCAGCATGCACATGTTTTATACTGGCATATATTATGGGCAAAGGCACCATGAAAATGTGTTGGGAAATGCTTTTGTGCATTGTTGCCGACTTACACCTATTGGATTTTTTCATGGGTTGCCGTATGAATTTTTCACTTAAAGTGTGTTGTAAAATGCATCATTTTAGCTCATTATTTGGTTTGGGCTTTCCCCCTATGCTTGGTCACTCTGGCATATTTGTGGGAAATATTTACACCCCTACAATTAAGGATTTAATTGTGCAATGGTGAGTGTTGAGAAGCTGTTTAAAATTTTGGCATGAATAATAGGGTGGCAAAAGGCCCACTTGAGCAATGGAGGAAGAAAGTTGAAGACTTCTTGTTGGAAAAAGGGGTCTCTGTAACTTTGCTATTGTCTAATTCTAGGAAGGTGAAAAATAAACTGCTGTATGGGGATTGGAAATCCACTCTTGATCAATGTAGTGGCTTGAAGAAGAATGAATCTGGGAACATCGAGGGGGGGGGGGAGCGAATAAGTTGACTAAATACATGATTAAATTCCCCATACCCAAATATTGTGATTTGCTTCTTAGATGTCGCTTAAATATCCTCTATACAAGAGAGATATTATTTATGTAGAAAATGGTGGGTGTGGAAAATCCATATTGTAGGTTCTGTTCGGATACAGTGAATTTAGAAACTCAAGCACATTGAGTAATGTACTGTGATGCCTTGGTTGAAATCCGAACCTTTTTCTTAGATGACCCCTCATGGACTAGAACAACACTCTATAAGGGGGAATGGTGAAACTGGATGTTAATTGGTGCTAAGACTATGCTGGTTATTGCAGTAATGAAAATGCTGGACAAAGTGCTATCAAGCAATGAGGATATTTTGAGGGAGGGGGATTATTGATCATAGATGAAATGGTTAATATTTAATCCCGATGTGTGTCTGTCATTTAAAGCTATTTCAACTAAGTTTGAGCCGTTTACTGAGGCATGAGCCGAAGCATCAACAATTTTGGGGGCCAGAGAGGCCGTCGGCTGGTGTGGGTGTTAAACTGTTCAGGTCTTGAGAAGTAAGTACACAAAATGATACGTTGGCACTAGAACTGCCAGAATTGCTGCTAGAGAACATTATTGATGATTTAGATAGGTTCTCTGGCAGCAAGTGTGGTGAGAAACAAGAATTAGACAAGTTTAAGTCGATTATGGCCACATCACATACATTTTCCATTACTACAGCGTCTTTACCTTCCACGGCTGCTGTAGAGGGAACATTGTTTAAAAGACTATTGTCTGTTATGGAGTTGTACATCCCTGGATCAGCAGAAGACTGTATGCGGCTGCCACACCAAGCAGCACAGGCTTGAATTTCCAGGGTGGACGATCGTTTAACTTGAGCAGTTTTCAGAGGGTCTATTATTTGTACAAGAGCTTTTCGAGAGAGGGCAGCTGGTGTGGGCGTTAAACTGTTCAGGTCTTTGCTTGAAGCTGCAGAAAGCGTAGAAATCGGCTGCTCTTTATAGAATGTCCGTATGTCCATCAAGTCATTAGAGCCAGATTTCATCACATTAGATTTCCGAGCAAGCTTTGGAGTAGAAGTATGGCTCAAGAAGCATTTGCGTGTGTTAACGATGACCGCTCTAATGGCCGCCGTTTGCTTTTCTGGCAAAAGGCCCTGTGGCATGCCAGTTTTTTTGTGTTGAACACATAAAGGCAACAAAAATGTTTCGGCGCACCTGAAGTCCAAAAGGAAAGTCTCTGCCGCAAGGCTGAGGCGAAGAGGCAAAGAGGGACTTCTCGGGACTTACTCGGTGCGCGCGCGCTAATGTGAACGATCAGCTGATTTTGTAGCCAAGTAGGGATGGAGGCGTGGCTTAAGAATTGTTTGTAACGGGTTAACCCAAAGAAGGCTAACTTGTTAATTCTATGTGAAATATGAAAAGAACAAGTGTCAGATGAAGGTTGGGAGGATATATGACATCTTTTATGTGAAGTTCAGGATTCAGTAAATACCGTAGTTTATCCAACGAACAGCTCAGCAGAAGCAGGCAGGAGAGTTCTGGGCAAGGAGGGACTTCTCGGGACTTACTCGGTGCGCGCGCGCTGGTGTGCGCGATCAGCTGATTTTGTAGCCACGTAGGAATGGAGGCATGGCTTAAGAGTTGTTTGTGTAGGTTAAGCCCAAAGAAGGCTAACTTGCAAGTTCGTAGTTTATCCAACGAAGAGCTCAGCAGGAGCAGGCAGGAGAGTTCTGGGCAAAGAGGGACTTCTCGGGACTTACTCGGTGCGCGCTACAAAACACTACTCTGGTAGACACTACAATCAACAATACAAGCAATTTACATTAGCATCATGGAGGGTACATTAACCACTGCTCCAAACAACTCGCAAAATATCTAAAACGTACACTCCACAGGATGCCCTATTTTTTCAGTCTTGTACATAGCAACATTGAAACCAAGCAGCCTTACCTTGCCCGCCCGGCTTCTATGTTAGGCAGCCACCCTAAATCAATCAATTCTAAGCGTTTCAATCATTCTCCTGAGGGCAGTATTCTGGACGGCCCAAATAGTCTGGGGCCTTATTACTTTCTTCCTGGTATCCTGCCCGTAGTTCCTGCACGATAGAGGAAAACTGCCCCTACCATTTCTGCCGCCTGAAATCCTGGAATTACCGGGAGATTGCAGGCAGCAAATCCCCAGTCCGTTTAGTCCCACAGGACTCCAAGGAGGGGATTGGCAGAATCACTGGCACCAGTATGACCAGTGCTGGTAATTCGGGCATTTATTTGCTGGTATGGGCCTGATTTACTTCCAGCTCTTGACGGTCCAGTAGAATTGCTGGTGCTAAAATTACTTGCAATTATGCCGGCAATTTTACCAGACCGGAAAACTGTAATGAGGCCCATGTGTTTCACCATAGAAATTTCACTGTAATTTCTTTTACCTCATTGTTTACAGATTTTATGATGCAAAATGTTCATTTTATTGTAATAAACTGTTAGAAAAGCATGATAATAAAAATCTGGCTTGAATGTGGTTTGAGGCAGTTAGGCAGTGAAAAACAAGGATGCTGGCTGTGCGGACTCTCAGGATGCTGTGAGTCCCAATCTAGGTGCTCACGGTCATGATGGTTCCTAGTTCTCTCTTCTTACAACCTGGGGGAAGCGGGCAAACAACTGCAGGAGTCCTTCTCCTCCAGTGAGATACTGGGTACCAGTGTAGAGGGCACAGAGTCAGGTTGTGCTCCAGCAGCAGGTGTCCTGCGGATGGTTAGGGAGCAGAGCTTTTTTCTGCCTTGGAACACCTGCCTTAACCTCACAATTGGAGGACTATGGAATGTACTGCCAAGGACATCATTTGGGGGGCCAGGGGTTCGCTGGTGCGTCCTGTGCAGTCACAGCTGCTACCACTGCGATTGCAGAGCTCTGAGCCATTTTGCCCTCAGGTAACAGCAGATGTGCCTCTGAATAGCAGTTTATTTTGGAAAGCGTCATTGTTATTGCTATTCATTGCTGTGCCTCACAGTCAATGAGAAAGTAAAGTAGTGATTACAATACTTTCTTATGTGATCAAGTCTCAGCCTGGGAGTCAGGGGTGAACTAACTTGTTTAAATAATATGTCTTGACATTTGCAGGAATTGTGAATGTAGAATGGATCTGTAGAAGAGTTAGGACTTTTCTTCCTCCTTGCTCAGCTGTAGTCCCTGGCCTGCAATGACAATCCACTGCTTGTGTCAGTGAGGCAAATTTCCACTGATCAATGCAATCTCAAGAAATAATCTGGAACCACGAGAATCAGGGGTTTTTCCCCATAGTATAAAAGGAGAGCGGCCCTCAAAAGGTACTGCCAAACCTGCATCACAGGCACACTGTAGATAGAAGCAAGGTGAGATTATTAATTTACATGAAGTTGCCCTCCACCTTCGAAGTGTACCATCTGTCGCTTCATCATGGAAACAAAATGTATATTTGGAAGGATAGCTCAGGGACAACACACTTGCTTTGGAAACAAGGGGATGCAGTGCAACATGGGTTCAGTACCTGTTCTAGTGGTTAGAAAATGGAGGAGGCTGCCAGTAAGCAACATATAAAGGACCAAAGAAGATAATAAAATGGGCCATTTCTAGGGGTGATGTGATGGAGTTGCTGTCGCTGTTTACATTTTAAAATAAAACAAAATCCCTGCAATTACTGTGACCTGCAATACATCCTTTCCCTCTATCTTCCATCGAACAAAATAAATGTTGGTTATGTGAGAAACCTGAAGATGTCACACTGCCTAGACCCCAGGGATCTGTCATCCAGGTGGCCAGGACATGGCCATTGCTATTGGGTCCAGTTCCTGGGTGTGGACTAGTGTGGGAGGATCACCTGGGTGAGGGGTCCTCATGCAGTGGAAGTGGGACACTGACGATTGAGATGCGGTATCCCCCTTCTTTCAACACCTTTTCCCCATCCTACCATGTAAGACATTCAAAACCACTGCCCCCCCCTTTTTCCGACACAAACACTTTCGCACGACACAACAGAGAAAGCACTAACACCAGAGCCATTTACCTGACATGTCCCAATACAAGGGTCCGGCAAAGTCAGGCAATTGATGAGAATCACACACATCTGACGGCCCTTTCCCTTCCCCACAGGGATAAAAGTGGAGCAAGAGAACACAGTACGAGCAAGGCAGACTGCACAACAAGGCAGCTATCCAAACCCAGCAGTTCTAAAGGAGGAGAAAGGTGGCAAACATCGAGAAGCTGATGAGGAGAGACACGACCTTGCCCTCTTTGACAAACCATGCCAACCCTCCACTGAAAGAATTGTAAGGCCGAGGACAATAGCGCAGGTGTGCTGCAGAATATGTCAACGGTACACGGAGCATATCGGCGCTGATAAGCGGGAGCGAGGGAACGCCTGCTACTGTGGTACCGGCCTTGACTCCAGTTACGAGGAAAGCCAAGTGGTTCATCACGGCCGGTGAGTCAACGGGAGAGCCAATTAGAGCAAAATGGCAAGTTGAACCAAGTTCGAAGAACTGTAAAAGTCTTGAGGGGAGACCAGCTGTGGAGGGGACCGGCACCACGTGGGTGCTAACTCGAGAGACTCTGGTTGATCCCTGTCTGAGTGAAACTACAAATACCAGAAGGCTGCAGGAGAGCCGTCAAGATAGGTCAAAGTGATCATACAGGAGGTCAAACAAAATCCCTTTACAGTCGAAAGCCTTTGAGTTAAGAACTGTGAGAAAACAAGGGAAGTGAATCCTGCAAACATTTGTGAATGTGAAGTTGGCAAGAGTGAACCCAGAAAAGGGATGCTGATGAGAAGGGGGCAGGTCTAAAGTCCCAAGAAACAGTGTGTTGACAAACGTGAACCCGGTAGAGGGATGTTCACTATGAACTGTTTAAAAAGACATTAAAAAGCAAAGAGCAAAGGGGAGGTAATCTTGCTTGGGAGTGCTCTGGCTTGTGTGCACATGTGCAGGAACCAGGAAGTTCACTTTGTTTCCGGGTTTCTGTTGTGTGGTGGGGGTGCTGAGTGCTTCTGCATCTCCTGTCAGGCTGGCCCGTATCGAGGAGCAAAGTCTGGACCTGGGCTGAAGGTATGAAGAATGTATTATGTAGGCATGCATTCGTGAATGAATAAGTGAGTGTTTCATGCATGGGTGAGCATATAAAAGAACGATTGTATGGGTGTGCAAGTGACTGCTGTGTGAATGTGTGAATGAATGTTGCTTTACTATGTTTGGTGTGCACTTCTGTATTTGTGTTGGTCCGGGCAGTTGGTTTTGGGAGGACTTGAGAGGAGACACAACTGCCTACATTTTTACTGAGCATTTTGATTAAGCGAGCATGATAAACATAATTACATGGCTAGATTGGCATTATTATGTAGCCATTTCTTACTGTGCACAACATTTTTAACTGGGCTTGAAAAAAGCAGCATGATAAGTGTAATTCACGTGACGAGAATGGCATTTTGGTGCAGCCAGTCTACCTACTTTTTAGCATGACATTTTTTACTGGGCATCTATAACAAAGCATGTATGATTATTTTTATTACCTGGTTAGATTCACATTTTGGTGCAGTCAGTCTAGCCATTTCTTACTTTGGCATGGCATATTTACTTGTCAGCTATGACCACTCAAATATGATATGTGTTATTACATGGTTAGACTGCCATTTCGGTGCAGCCATTCTAGCTATTTCTTTAGCATGGTATTTTTTACTGGGCATCTATGATAAAGCAAGCATGATGTCTTATTTTGTGGCTAGACTGGCATTTTGGTACAGTCAGTCTACTGATTTCTTACTGTGACATGGCATTTTCTTTAAAGGGCAACTATGATAAAACAGGCATGATATTTTGCTATGTAGGTATACTAGCATTGTGGTGCAACCAGCCTAGCTATTTCTTTAGTGTAACATTTGTTACTGGCCATCTATGATAAAGCAAGCATGATGTGTTATTACATGGATAGACTGGCAATTTGATGTTTTTGTATGGTGGCATGGCATTTGTTAATGGCAAAGCCAACAGTAGTATGTTCTTAGGTGGCGATACTGCATTTTTTGGCAAAACCAGTGTAAGCATTTTTTCTTATAGTATCATAACTGGTATTAGGCACAGAGAAAACATGAATATGTTCTTATATGGGAATACTGGCTATAATGGTGCAACCAGCATGGGCATGTATGAACACAGCCAGCGTGCACATGTTTTATACTGGCATATATTATGGGCAAAGGCATCATGAAAATGTGTTGGGAAATGCTTTTGTGCATTGTTGGCGACTTACACCTATTGGATTTTTTCATGAGTTGCCCTATGAATTTTTCACTTAAAGTGTGTTGTAAAATGCATCATTTTAGCTCATTATTTGGTTTGGGCTTTCCCCCTATGCTTGGTCACTCTGGCATATTTGTGGGAAATATTTACACCCCTACAATTAAGGATTTAATTGTGCAATGGTGAGTGTTGAGAAGCTGTTTAAAATTTTGGCATGAATAATAGGGCGGCAAAAGGCCCACTTGAGCAATGGAGGAAGAAAGTTGAAGACTTCCTGTTGGAAAAAGGGGTCTCTGTAACTTTGCTATTGTCTAATTCTAGGAAGGTGAAAAATAAACTGCTGTATGGGGATTGGATATCCACTCTTGATCAATGTAGTGGCTTGAAGAAGAATGAATCTGGGAACATCGAGGGAGGGGGGGGGCGAATAAGTTGACTAAATACATGATTAAATTCCCCATACCCAAATATTGTGATTTGCTTCTTAGATGTCGCTTAAATATCCTCTATACAAGAGAGATATTATTTATGTAGAAAATGGTGGGTATGGAAAATCCATATTGTAGGTTCTGTTCGGATACAGTGAATTTAGAAACTCAAGCACATTGAGTAATGTACTGTGATGCCTTGGTTGAAATCCGAACCTTTTTCTTAGATGACCCCTCATGGACTAGAACAACACTCTATAAGGGGGAATGGTGAAACTGGATGTTAATTGGTGCTAAGACTATGCTGGTTATTGCAGTAATGAAAATGCTGGACAAAGTGCTATCAAGCAATGAGGATATTTTGAGGGAGGGGGATTATTGATCATAGATGAAATGGTTAATATTTAATCCCGATGTGTGTCTGTCATTTAAAGCTATTTCAACTAAGTTTGAGCCGTTTACTGAGGCATGAGCCGAAGCATCAACAATTTTGGGGGCCAGAGAGGCCGTCGGCTGGTGTGGGTGTTAAACTGTTCAGGTCTTGAGAAGTAAGTACACAAAATGATACGTTGGCACTAGAACTGCCAGAATTGCTGCTAGAGAACATTATTGATGATTTAGATAGGTTCTCTGGCAGCAAGTGTGGTGAGAAACAAGAATTAGACAAGTTTAAGTCGATTATGGCCACATCACATACATTTTCCATTACTACAGCGTCTTTACCTTCCACGGCTGCTGTAGAGGGAACATTGTTTAAAAGACTATTGTCTGTTATGGAGTTGTACATCCCTGGATCAGCAGAAGACTGTATGCGGCTGCCACACCAAGCAGCACAGGCTTGAATTTCCAGGGTGGACGATCGTTTAACTTGAGCAGTTTTCAGAGGGTCTATTATTTGTACAAGAGCTTTTCGAGAGAGGGCAGCTGGTGTGGGCGTTAAACTGTTCAGGTCTTTGCTTGAAGCTGCAGAAAGCGTAGAAATCGGCTGCTCTTTATAGAATGTCCGTATGTCCATCAAGTCATTAGAGCCAGATTTCATCACATTAGATTTCCGAGCAAGCTTTGGAGTAGAAGTATGGCTCAAGAAGCATTTGCGTGTGTTAACGATGACCGCTCTAATGGCCGTCGTTTGCTTTTCTGGCAAAAGGCCCTGTGGCATGCCAGTTTTTTTGTGTTGAACACATAAAGGCAACAAAAATGTTTCGGCGCACCTGAAGTCCAAAAGGAAAGTCTCTGCCGCAAGGCTGAGGCGAAGAGGCAAAGAGGGACTTCTCGGGACTTACTCGGTGCGCGCGCGCTAATGCGAACGATCAGCTGATTTTGTAGCCAAGTAGGGATGGAGGCGTGGCTTAAGAATTGTTTGTAACGGGTTAACCCAAAGAAGTCTAACTTGTTAATTCTATCTGAAATATGAAAAGAACAAGTGTCAGATGAAGGTTGGGAGGATATATGACATCTTTTATGTGAAGTTCAGGATTCAGTAAATACCGTAGTTTATCCAACGAACAGCTCAGCAGAAGCAGGCAGGAGAGTTCTGGGCAAAGAGGGACTTCTCGGGACTTACTCGGTGCGCGCGCGCTGGTGTGCGCGATCAGCTGATTTTGTAGATTTTGTAGGAATGGAGGCATGGCTTAAGAGTTGTTTGTGTAGGTTAAGCCCAAAGAAGGCTAACTTGCAAGTTCGTAGTTTATCCAACGAAGAGCTCAGCAGGAGCAGGCAGGAGAGTTCTGGGCAAAGAGGGACTTCTCGGGACTTACTCGGTGCGCGCTACAAAACACTACTCTGGTAGACACTACAATCAACAATACAAGCAATTTACATTAGCATCATCGAGGGTACATTAACCGCTGCTCCAAACAACTCGCAAAATATCTAAAACGTACACTCCACAGGATGCCCTATTTTTTCAGTCTTGTACATAGCAACATTGAAACCATGCAGCCTTACCTTGCCCGCCCGGCTTCTATGTTAGGCAGCCACCCTAAATCAATCAATTCTAAGCGTTTCAATCATTCTCCTGAGGGCAGTATTCTGGACGGCCCAAATAGTCTGGGGCCTTATTACTTTCTTCCTGGTATCCTGCCCGTAGTTCCTGCAGGATAGAGGAAAACTGCCCCTACCATTTCTGCCGCCTGAAATCCTGGAATTACCGGGAGATTGCAGGCAGCAAATCCCCAGTCCGTTTAGTCCCACAGGACTCCAAGGAGGGGATTGGCAGAATCACTGGCACCGGTATGACCAGTGCTGGTAATTCGGGCATTTATTTGCTGGTATGGGCCTGATTTACTTCCAGCTCTTGACGGTCCAGTAGAATTGCTGGTGCTAAAATTACTTGCAATTATGCCGGCAATTTTACCAGACCGGAAAACTGTAATGAGGCCCATGTGTTTCACCATAGAAATGTCACTGTAATTTCTTTTACCTCATTGTTTACAGATTTTATGATGCAAAATGTCCATTTTATTGTAATAAAGTGTTAGAAAAGCATGATAATAAAAATCTGGCTTGAATGTGGTTTGAGGCAGTTAGGCAGTGAAAAACAAGGATGCTGGCTGTGCAGACTCTCAGGATGCTGTGAGTCCCAATCTAGGTGCTCACGGTCATGATGGTTCCTAGTTCTCTCTTCTTACAACCTGGGGGAAGCGGGCAAACAACTGCAGGAGTTCTTCTCCTCCAGTGAGATCCTGGGTACCAGTGTAGAGGGCACAGAGTCAGGTTGTGCTCCAGCAGCAGGTGTCCTGCGGATGGTTAGGGAGCAGAGATTTTTTCTGCCTTGGAACACCTGCCTTAACCTCACAAATGGAGGACTATGGAATGTACTGCCAAGGACATCATTTGGGGGGCCAGGGGTTCGCTGGTGCGTCCTGTGCAGTCACAGCTGCTACTACTGCGATTGCAGAGCTCTAAGCCATTTTGCCCTCAGGTGACAGCAGATGTGCCTCTGAATAGCAGTTTATTTTGGAAAGCGTCATTGTTATTGCTATTCATTGCTGTGCCTCACAGTCAATGAGAAAGTAAAGTAGTGATTACAATACTTTCTTATGTGATCAAGTCTCAGCCTGGGAGTCAGGGGTGAACTAACTTGTTTAAATAATATGTCTTGACATTTGCAGGAATTGTGAATGTAGAATGGATATATAGAAGAGTTATGACTTTTCTTCCTCCTTGCTCAGCTGTAGTCCCTGGCCTGCAATGACAATCCACTGCTTGCAAGGATAGGTCAGTGAGGCAAATTTCCACTGATCAATGCAATCTCAAGAAATTATCTGGAACCAGGAGAATCAGGGGTTTTTCCCCATAGTATAAAAGGAGAGCGGCCCTCAAAAGGTACTGCCAAACCTGCATCACAGGCACACTGTAGATAGAAGCAAGGTGAGATTATTAATTTACATGAAGTTGCCCTCCACCTTCGAAGTGTACCATCTGTCGCTTCATCATGGAAACAAAATGTATATTTGGAAGGATAGCTCAGGGACAACACACTTGCTTTGGGAACAAGGGGATGCAGTGCAACATGGGTTCAGTACCTGTTCCAGTGGTTAGAAAATGGAGGAGGCTGCCAGTAAGCAACATATAAAGGACCAAAGAAGATAATAAAATGGGCCATTTCTAGGGGTGATGTGATGGAGTTGCTGTCGCTGTTTACATTTTAAAATAAAACAAAATCCCTGCAATTACTGTGACCTGCAATACATCCTTTCCCTCTATCTTCCATCGAACAAAATAAATGTTGGTTATGTGAGAAACCTGAAGATGTCACACTGCCTAGACCCCAGGGATCTGTCATCCAGGTGGCCAGGACATGGCCATTGCTATTGGGTCCAGTTCCTGGGTGTGGACTAGTGTGGGAGGATCACCTGGGTGAGGGGTCCTCATGCAGTGGAAGTGGGACACTGACGATTGAGATGCGGTATCCCCCTTCTTTCAACACCTTTTCCCCATCCTACCATGTAAGACATTCAAAACCACTGCCCCCCCCTTTTTCCGACACAAACACTTTCGCACGACACAACAGAGAAAGCACTAACACCAGAGCCATTTACCTGACATGTCCCAATACAAGGGTCCGGCAAAGTCAGGCAATTGATGAGAATCACACACATCTGACGGCCCTTTCCCTTCCCCACAGGGATAAAAGTGGAGCAAGAGAACACAGTACGAGCAAGGCAGACTGCACAACAAGGCAGCTATCCAAACCCAGCAGTTCTAAAGGAGGAGAAAGGTGGCAAACATCGAGAAGCTGATGAGGAGAGACACGACCTTGCCCTCTTTGACAAACCATGCCAACCCTCCACTGAAAGAATTGTAAGGCCGAGGACAATAGCGCAGGTGTGCTGCAGAATATGTCAACGGTACACGGAGCATATCGGCGCTGATAAGCGGGAGCGAGGGAACGCCTGCTACTGTGGTACCGGCCTTGACTCCAGTTACGAGGAAAGCCAAGTGGTTCATCACAGCCGGTGAGTCAACGGGAGAGCCAATTAGAGCAAAATGGCAAGTTGAACCAAGTTCGAAGAACTGTAAAAGTCTTGAGGGGAGACCAGCTGTGGAGGGGACCGGCACCACGTGGGTGCTAACTCGAGAGACTCTGGTTGATCCCTGTCTGAGTGAAACTACAAATACCAGAAGGCCGCAGGAGAGCCGTCAAGATAGGTCAAAGTGATCATACAGGAGGTCAAACAAAATCCCTTTACAGTCGAAAGCCTTTGAGTTAAGAACTGTGAGAAAACAAGGGAAGTGAATCCTGCAAACATTTGTGAATGTGAAGTTGGCAAGAGTGAACCCAGAAAAGGGATGCTGATGAGAAGGGGGCAGGTCTAAAGTCCCAAGAAACAGTGTGTTGACAAACGTGAACCCGGTAGAGGGATGTTCACTATGAACTGTTTAAAAAGACATTAAAAAGCAAAGAGCAAAGGGGAGGTAATCTTGCTTGGGAGTGCTCTGGCTTGTGTGCACATGTGCAGGAACCAGGAAGTTCACTTTGTTTCCGGGTTTCTGTTGTGTGGTGGGGGTGCTGAGTGCTTCTGTATCTCCTGTCAGGCTGGCCCGTATCGAGGAGCAAAGTCTGTACCTGGGCTGAAGGTATGAAGAATGTATTATGTAGGCATGCATTCGTGAATGAATAAGTGAGTGTTTCATGCATGGGTGAGCATATAAAAGAACGATTGTATGGGTGTGCAAGTGACTGCTGTGTGAATGCGTGAATGAATGTTGCTTTACTATGTTTGGTGTGCACTTCTGTATTTGTGTTGGTCCGGGCAGTTGGTTTTGGGAGGACTTGAGAGGAGACACAACTGCCTACATTTTTACTGAGCATTTTGATTAAGCAAGCATGATAAACATAATTACATGGCTAGATTGGCATTATTATGTAGCCATTTCTTACTGTGCACAACATTTTTAACTGGGCTTGATAAAGCAGCATGATAAGTGTAATTCACGTGACGAGAATGGCATTTTGGTGCAGCCAGTCTACCTACTTTTTAGCATGACATTTTTTACTGGGCATCTATAACAAAGCATGTATGATTATTTTTATTACCTGGCTAGATTCACATTTTGGTGCAGTCAGTCTAGCCATTTCTTACTTTGGCATGGCATATTTACTTGTCAGCTATGACTACTCAAATATGATATGTGTTATTACATGGTTAGACTGCCATTTCGGTGCAGCCATTCTAGCTATTTCTTTAGCATGGTATTTTTTACTGGGCATCTATGATAAAGCAAGCATGATGTCTTATTTTGTGGCTAGACTGGCATTTTGGTACAGTCAGTCTACTGATTTCTTACTGTGACATGGCATTTCCTTTAAAGGGCAACTATGATAAAACAGGCATGATATTTTGCTATGTAGGTATAGTAGCATTGTGGTGCAACCAGCCTAGCTATTTCTTTAGTGTAACATTTGTTACTGGCCATCTATGATAAAGCAAGCATGATGTGTTATTACATGGATAGACTGGCAATTTGATGTTTTTGTATGGTGGCATGGCATTTGTTAATGGCAAAGCCAACAGTAGTATGTTCTTAGGTGGCGATACTGCATTTTTTGGCAAAACCAGTGTAAGCATTTTTTCTTATAGTATCATAACTGGTATTAGGCACAGAGAAAACATGAATATGTTCTTATATGGGAATACTGGCTATAATGGTGCAACCAGCATGGGCATGTATGAACACAGCCAGCGTGCACATGTTTTATACTGGCATATATTATGGGCAAAGGCATCATGAAAATGTGTTGGGAAATGCTTTTGTGCATTGTTGGCGACTTACACCTATTGGATTTTTTCATGAGTTGCCCTATGAATTTTTCACTTAAAGTGTGTTGTAAAATGCATCATTTTAGCTCATTATTTGGTTTGGGCTTTCCCCCTATGCTTGGTCACGCTGGCATATTTGTGGGAAATATTTACACCCCTACAATTAAGGATTTAATTGTGCAATGGTGAGTGTTGAGAAGCTGTTTAAAATTTTGGCATGAATAATAGGGCGGCAAAAGGCCCACTTGAGCAATGGAGGAAGAAAGTTGAAGACTTCCTGTTGGAAAAAGGGGTCTCTGTAACTTTGCTATTGTCTAATTCTAGGAAGGTGAAAAATAAACTGCTGTATGGGGATTGGATAGCCACTCTTGATCAATGTAGTGGCTTGAAGAAGAATGAATCTGGGAACATCGAGGGAGGGGGGGGCGAATAAGTTGACTAAATACATGATTAAATTCCCCATACCCAAATATTGTGATTTGCTTCTTAGATGTCGCTTAAATATCCTCTATACAAGAGAGATATTATTTATGTAGAAAATGGTGGGTGTGGAAAATCCATATTGTAGGTTCTGTTCGGATACAGTGAATTTAGAAACTCAAGCACATTGAGTAATGTACTGTGATGCCTTGGTTGAAATCCGAACCTTTTTCTTAGATGACCCCTCATGGACTAGAACAACACTCTATAAGGGGGAATGGTGAAACTGGATGTTAATTGGTGCTAAGACTATGCTGGTTATTGCAGTAATGAAAATGCTGGACAAAGTGCTATCAAGCAATGAGGATATTTTGAGGGAGGGGGATTATTGATCATAGATGAAATGGTTAATATTTAATCCCGATGTGTGTCTGTCATTTAAAGCTATTTCAACTAAGTTTGAGCCGTTTACTGAGGCATGAGCCGAAGCATCAACAATTTTGGGGGCCAGAGAGGCCGTCGGCTGGTGTGGGTGTTAAACTGTTCAGGTCTTGAGAAGTAAGTACACAAAATGATATGTTGGCACTAGAACTGCCAGAATTGCTGCTAGAGAACATTATTGATGATTTAGATAGGTTCTCTGGCAGCAAGTGTGGTGAGAAACAAGAATTAGACAAGTTTAAGTCGATTATGGCCACATCACATACATTTTCCATTACTACAGCGTCTTTACCTTCCACGGCTGCTGTAGAGGGAACATTGTTTAAAAGACTATTGTCTGTTATGGAGTTGTACATCCCTGGATCAGCAGAAGACTGTATGCGGCTGCCACACCAAGCAGCACAGGCTTGAATTTCCAGGGTGGACGATCGTTTAACTTGAGCAGTTTTCAGAGGGTCTATTATTTGTACAAGAGCTTTTCGAGAGAGGGCAGCTGGTGTGGGCGTTAAACTGTTCAGGTCTTTGCTTGAAGCTGCAGAAAGCGTAGAAATCGGCTGCTCTTTATAGAATGTCCTTATGTCCATCAAGTCATTAGAGCCAGATTTCATCACATTAGATTTCCGAGCAAGCTTTGGAGTAGAAGTATGGCTCAAGAAGCATTTGCGTGTGTTAACGATGACAGCTCTAATGGCCGCCGTTTGCTTTTCTGGCAAAAGGCCCTGTGGCATGCCAGTTTTTTTGTGTTGAACACATAAAGGCAACAAAAATGTTTCGGCGCACCTGAAGTCCAAAAGGAAAGTCTCTGCCGCAACGCTGAGGCGAAGAGGCAAAGAGGGACTTCTCGGGACTTACTCGGTGCGCGCGCGCTAATGCGAACGATCAGCTGATTTTGTAGCCAAGTAGGGATGGAGGCGTGGCTTAAGAATTGTTTGTAATGGGTTAACCCAAAGAAGTCTAACTTGTTAATTCTATGTGAAATATGAAAAGAACAAGTGTCAGATGAAGGTTGGGAGGATATATGACATCTTTTATGTGAAGTTCAGGATTCAGTAAATACCGTAGTTTATCCAACGAACAGCTCAGCAGAAGCAGGCAGGAGAGTTCTGGGCAAAGAGGGACTTCTCGGGACTTACCCGGTGCGCGCGCGCTGGTGTGCGCGATCAGCTGATTTTGTAGGCACGTAGGAATGGAGGCATGGCTTAAGAGTTGTTTGTGTAGGTTAAGCCCAAAGAAGGCTAACTTGCAAGTTCGTAGTTTATCCAACGAAGAGCTCAGCAGGAGCAGGCAGGAGAGTTCTGGGCAAAGAGGGACTTCTTGGGACTTACTCGGTGCGCGCTACAAAACACTACTCTGGTAGACACTACAATCAACAATACAAGCAATTTACATTAGCATCATGGAGGGTACATTAACCACTGCTCCAAACAACTCGCAAAATATCTAAAACGTACACTCCACAGGATGCCCTATTTTTTCAGTCTTGTACATAGCAACATTGAAACCAAGCAGCCTTACCTTGCCGGCCCGGCTTCTATGTTAGGCAGCCACCTTAAATCAATCAATTCTAAGCGTTTCAATCATTCTCCTGAGGGCAGTATTCTGGACGGCCCACATAGTCTGGGGCCTTATTACTTTCTTCCTGGTATCCTGCCCGTAGTTCCTGCAGGATAGAGGAAAACTGCCTCTACCATTTCTGCCGCCTGAAATCCTGGAATTACCGGGAGATTGCAGGCAGCAAATCCCCAGTCCGTTTAGTCCCACAGGACTCCAAGGAGGGGATTGGCAGAATCACTGGCACCGGTATGACCAGTGCTGGTAATTCGGGCATTTATTTGCTGGTATGGGCCTGATTTACTTCCAGCTCTTGACGGTCCAGTAGAATTGCTGGTGCTAAAATTACTTGCAATTATGCCGGCAATTTTACCAGACCGGAAAACTGTAATGAGGCCCATGTGTTTCACCATAGAAATGTCACTGTAATTTCTTTTACCTCATTGTTTACAGATTTTATGATGCAAAATGTCCATTTTATTGTAATAAAGTGTTAGAAAAGCATGATAATAAAAATCTGGCTTGAATGTGGTTTGAGGCAGTTAGGCAGTGAAAAACAAGGATGCTGGCTGTGCAGACTCTCAGGATGCTGTGAGTCCCAATCTAGGTGCTCACGGTCATGATGGTTCCTAGTTCTCTCTTCTTACAACCTGGGGGAAGCGGGCAAACAACTGCAGGAGTCCTTCTCCTCCAGTGAGATCCTGGGTACCAGTGTAGAGGGCACAGAGTCAGGTTGTGCTCCAGCAGCAGGTGTCCTGCGGATGGTTAGGGAGCAGAGCTTTTTTCTGCCTTGGAACACCTGCCTTAACCTCACAAATGGAGGACTATGGAATGTACTGCCAAGGACATCATTTGGGGGGCCAGGGGTTCGCTGGTGCGTCCTGTGCAGTCACAGCTGCTACTACTGCGATTGCAGAGCTCTAAGCCATTTTGCCCTCAGGTGACAGCAGATGTGCCTCTGAATAGCAGTTTATTTTGGAAAGCGTCATTGTTATTGCTATTCATTGCTGTGCCTCACAGTCAATGAGAAAGTAAAGTAGTGATTACAATACTTTCTTATGTGATCAAGTCTCAGCCTGGGAGTCAGGGGTGAACTAACTTGTTTAAATAATATGTCTTGACATTTGCAGGAATTGTGAATGTAGAATGGATATGTAGAAGAGTTATGACTTTTCTTCCTCCTTGCTCAGCTGTAGTCCCTGGCCTGCAATGGCAATCCACTGCTTGCAAGGATAGGTCAGTGAGGCAAATTTCCACTGATCAATGCAATCTCAAGAAATTATCTGGAACCAGGAGAATCAGGGGTTTTTCCCCATAGTATAAAAGGAGAGCGGCCCTCAAAAGGTACTGCCAAACCTGCATCACAGGCACACTGTAGATAGAAGCAAGGTGAGATTATTAATTTACATGAAGTTGCCCTCCACCTTTCAAGTGTACCATCTGTCGCTTCATCATGGAAACAAAATGTATATTTGGAAGGATAGCTCAGGGACAACACACTTGCTTTGGGAACAAGGGGATGCAGTGCAACATGGGTTCAGTACCTGTTCCAGTGGTTAGAAAATGGAGGAGGCTGCCAGTAAGCAACATATAAAGGACCAAAGAAGATAATAAAATGGGCCTTTTCTAAGGTTGATGTGATGGAGTTGCTGTCGCTGTTTACATTTTAAAATAAAACAAAATCCCTGCAATTACTGTGACCTGCAACACATCCTTTCCCTCTATCTTCCATCGAACAAAATAAATGTTGGTTATGTGAGAAACCTGAAGATGTCACCCTGCCTAGACCCCGGAGATCTGTCATCCAGGTGGCCAGGACATGGCCATTGCTATTGGGTCCAGTTCCTGGGTGTGGACTAGTGTGGGAGGATCACCTGGGTGAGGGGTCCTCATGCAGTGGAAGTGGGACACTGACGATTGAGATGCGGTATCCCCCTTCTTTCAACACCTTTTCCCCATCCTACCATGTAAGACATTCAAAACCACTGCCCCCCCATTTTTCCGACACAAACACTTTTGCACGACACAACAGAGAAAGCACTAACACCAGAGCCATTTACCTGACATGTCCCAATACAAGGGTCCGGCAAAGTCAGGCAATTGATGAGAATCACACACATCTGACGGCCCTTTCCCTTCCCCACAGGGATAAAAGTGGAGCAAGAGAACACAGTACGAGCAAGGCAGACTGCACAACAAGGCAGCTATCCAAACCCAGCAGTTCTAAAGGAGGAGACAGGTGGCAAACATCGAGAAGCTGATGAGGAGAGACACGACCTTGCCCTCTTTGACAAACCATGCCAACCCTCCACTGAAAGAATTGTAAGGCCGAGGACAATAGCGCAGGTGTGCTGCAGAATATGTCAACGGTACATGGAGCATATCGGCGCTGATAAGCGGGAGCGAGGGAACGCCTGCTACTGTGGTACCGGCCTTGACTCCAGTTACGAGGAAAGCCAAGTGGTTCATCACAGCCGGTGAGTCAACGGGAGAGCCAATTAGAGCAAAATGGCAAGTTGAACCAAGTTCGAAGAACTGTAAAAGTGTTGAGGGGAGACCAGCTGTGGAGGGGACCGGCACCACGTGGGTGCTAACTTGAGAGACTCTGGTTGATCCCTGTCTGAGTGAAACTACAAATACCAGAAGGCCGCAGGAGAGCCGTCAAGATAGGTCAAAGTGATCATACAGGAGGTCAAACAAAATCCCTTTACAGTCGAAAGCCTTTGAGTTAAGAACTGTGAGAAAACAAGGGAAGTGAATCCTGCAAACATTTGCGAATGTGAAGTTGGCAAGAGTGAACCCAGAAAAGGGATGCTGATGAGAAGGGGGCAGGTCTAAAGTCCCAAGAAACAGTGTGTTGACAAACGTGAACCCGGTAGAGGGATGTTCATTATGAAATGTTTAAAAAGACATTAAAAAGCAAAGAGCAAAGGGGAGGTAATCTTGCTTGGAGTGCTCTGGCTTGTGTGCACATGTGCAGGAACCAGGAAGTTCACTTTGTTTCCGGGTTTCTGTTGTGTGGTGGGGGTGCTGAGTGCTTCTGTATCTCCTGTCAGGCTGGCCCGTATCGAGGAGCAAAGTCTGGACCTGGGCTGAAGGTATGAAGAATGTATTATGTAGGCATGCATTCGTGAATGAATAAGTGAGTGTTTCATGCATGGGTGAGCATATAAAAGAACGATTGTATGGGTGTGCAAGTGACTGCTGTGTGAATGCGTGAATGAATGTTGCTTTACTATGTTTGGTGTGCACTTCTGTATTTGTGTTGGTCCGGGCAGTTGGTTTTTGGAGGACTTGAGAGGAGACACAGCTGTCATGATCTCTGCTTCCAAAAGATCAGGACTTGCCCGACTCCCTTGGAAGCAGACCCATAACCCCGGTTCCGAGTGCCAGCCAGTCCCAATTGGGACCTTTTGGACCCTGTCCTGGCGCCAGTGGCACCAGGCTCATAAAGATGCCCAGTCCCAGCGCTGGAAGCGCCGGGCTCATAATGCTTGGGTGGACTTACCTGCAGCAGACCATGCTGCTTACTTACCTGCCAGATGAACCCCTGATCCTCTTCTGTTTGGGACTACTTTTCCTGTTGGGTGGGGCAGGAGCCACTCCCTAGGTTCAGAACACTGGAACTCTTCTGGAAAGCAGGAACTCTTTTCTTACCTAGGCGTGGCTGTGGAAGGAGACCCCTAAGCACTACAGGAGGCTATTTAAACCACACCCGATGGATGAATCTTGCTTTGCGTTATTCTGCATTCTCTGCAGCAGAACGCTCATCGTGTCTTCTGCTTCTGATCCTGGGCCTAAGGGAACAAAGGCTTACCATCCTGGAATCCAGTCTTCAGCAGCACCTGTAAAGACAAAGAAAGAACAGGTTAGCACTACGGTCTTCAGTGGCAGCGCATCTCTTACCTGGTCCATCGGCTGTCACCAACGCCTCGCGCTGTATTCCGGCATCTGAAAGACAAAGGCTTACCTACTCTTCGCATGCTCCGGAGGTCTTCGCACTGCATTCCGGCATCTGAAAGACAAAAGCTTACCAGCTCTTCGCACGCTCCGGAGGCCTTCGGCGCTGCATCCCGCATCTGAAAGACAAAAGAAGGTGCGTTTAAAGACATTGGGCAACTTTATTACTCACGTGCCATTACTCCTTCCCACGCCGAATCCAGTGGGTATTCCAGCACCCTTCAGCTTCTCTAAAGCTCCGAACTTGTACCTGCAAGATAAAAGGGACAGTTAGTGCGCATCGTGAAGCAGGCTACAAGCGCTTACTTACGTGCTTCCAGGCGCTTCTATTCCTCACGTGGGTTCGATCCTCAACTCTCATCAGCCCGCCATCCGCCATCGCCGGAACCCTGCAAAACAAGAGATATCATTACAAAAGACTTTTAAGACATTTGAAGTGCCCAGAACTTACCGTTCGTGCAGTTAACGACGGACAGCAGTCCTCTGAGGTCAAGAGGCCTGCACCCTTATCCAGTGAAGAAACTGGTTACGGCACCCTGCCCCGAGGCAGATGGAGAGCTCAGCGTTCACTTACCTAAGACATCTTACTCTTCGAGTCAGACATACAGTGCACAGAGGTCCAGCCCAAAGAGCCAACCGTGTGTTACACATCACCTTTGAAGATACGGCATTCACCCAGTCAAGACCGGCGCCTCTGCGGGAATCAGGTGAGCGTTACAACAACTGCGTACATTTTTACTGAGCATTTTGATTAAGCAAGCATGATAAACATAATTACATGGCTAGATTGGCATTATTATGTAGCCATTTCTTACTGTGCACAACATTTTTAACTGGGCTTGATAAAGCAGCATGATAAGTGTAATTCACGTGACGAGAATGGCATTTTGGTGCAGCCAGTCTACCTACTTTTTAGCATGACATTTTTTACTGGGCATCTATAACAAAGCATGTATGATTATTTTTATTACCTGGCTAGATTCACATTTTGGTGCAGTCAGTGTAGCCATTTCTTACTTTGGCATGGCATATTTACTTGTCAGCTATGATTACTCAAATATGATATGTGTTATTACATGGTTAGACTGCCATTTCGGTGCAGCCATTCTAGCTATTTCTTTAGCATGGTATTTTTTACTGGGCATCTATGATAAAGCAAGCATGATGTCTTATTGCGTGGCTAGACTGGCATTTTGGTTCACTCAGTCTACTGATTTCTTACTGTGACATGGCATTTTCTTTAAAGGGCAACTATGATAAAACAGGCATGATATTTTGCTATGTAGGTATACTAGCATTGTGGTGCAGCCAGCATAGCTATTTCTTTAGTGTAACATTTGTTACTGGCCATCTATGATAAAGCAAGCATGATGTGTTATTACATGGATAGACTGGCAATTTGATGTTTTTGTATGGTGGCATGGCATTTGTTAATTGCAAAGCCAACAGTAGTATGTACTTAGGTGGCGATACTGCATTTTTTGGCAAAACCAGTGTAAGCATTTTTTCTTATAGTATCATAACTGGTATTAGGCACAGAGAAAACATGACTATGTTCTTATATGGAAATACTGGCTATAATGGTGCAACCAGCATGGGCATGTATGAACACAGCCAGCGTGCACATGTTTTATACTGGCATATATTATGGGCAAAGGCATCATGAAAATATGTTGGGGAATGCTTTTGTGCATTGTTGGCGACTTACACCTATTGGATTTTTTCATGAGTTGCCCTATGAATTTTTCACTTAAAGTGTGTTGTAAAATGCATCATTTTAACTCATTATTTGGTTTGGGCTTTCCCCCTATGCTTGGTCACTCTGGCATATTTGTGGGAAATATTTACACCCCTACAATTAAGGATTTAATTGTGCAATGGTGAGTGTTGAGAAGCTGTTTAAAATTTTGGCATGAATAATAGGGCGGCAAAAGGCCCACTTGAGCAATGGAGGAAGAAAGTTGAAGACTTCCTGTTGGAAAAAGGGGTCTCTGTAACTTTGCTATTGTCTAATTCTAGGAAGGTGAAAAATAAACTGCTGTATGGGGATTGGATATCCACTCTTGATCAATGTAGTGGCTTGAAGAAGAATGAATCTGGGAACATCGAGGGGGGGGGGGCGAGTAAGTTGACTAAATACATGATTAAATTCCCCATACCCAAATATTGTGATTTGCTTCTTAGATGTCGCTTAAATATCCTCTATACAAGAGAGATATTATTTATGTAGAAAATGGTGGGTGTGGAAAATCCATATTGTAGGTTCTGTTCGGATACAGTGAATTTAGAAACTCAAGCACATTGAGTAATGTACTGTGATGCCTTGGTTGAAATCCGAACCTTTTTCTTAGATGACCCCTCATGGACTAGAACAACACTCTATAAGGGGGAATGGTGAAACTGGATGTTGATTGGTGCTAAGACTAGGCTGGTTATTGCAGTAATGAAAATGCTGGACAAAGTGCTATCAAGCAATGGGGATATTTTGAGGGAGGGGGATTATTGATCATAGATGAAATGGTTAATATTTAATCCCGATGTTTGTCTGTCTGCTGGGACATGAAAACGAGTGAAATTTAAATATGGAGCTTTTAGCCTTGTCTAAAAATGTAGGTTAATTTATTTCGACTTGGACATTTATTGTTAAAGGTTTATTTTAAGTTGATAATTGATTTTTGTACATGTTTGAATTTTAACCAATAAAAAAAATAATAATAATATGGGTTCCAATCCTTGTGATGAGTGGTCCTTACTTTCTTACTCAAAGTGTTTTGTGCTAAAAGAAGTGAAGGAGACAGGAAGGGAGGAGATCTACAGACAGAAACATATGTTGGAATCGTTTCACAACTGTGCTGAGCTCCCGCTATCTACACTAATCCAGCTCCCTTCTCAGATCCATAAAATCAAATGCCCTTTGGCATGAAATAACCTGGTGTGATGCTAATCTGATCTGTGCCACTGGAGAGAAGGTGCTCCAGATCAGGGAACTCATGCAGCAGGTCACATGAGTCACCATGCTTTTGGCATGGAACTTAATGAAAGGGGGATCAATTGCTCACACACCACCCAGCCAAAAAGGTTGAGAACCACACTTGTAAGTGTCTGGCTCATCCTCCCGGTAATAAAATGCACTAGTTCTATCTGCACGAGCACATTGAGACCCAGACTTAAGCAGCGTGCCCATTTGCCATCTCCCTAGGGATATGGCTCAATGCCCAAGCTCCAGATTCTTCTCAACTGTGGCCCCGTTTTTCTCTTTCCCCGTCAGTCATTTGTGAGGGTAGTCAATGGGATAATAAACTACTTCAGAGCTCAGCTGTGCTACGTTTACTCCAATTCCAGATTTACAAGTACATGTCTGGCAGGTGGTTTGGCAGGCAGAGGACTGCTGATTTTTCAGTGGTGTCTGCACAGCCACAGATATGACATGGGGTCCCCTATCAGCTATGACACCTTGAGAGAGAGAGAGAGAGGGAGAGAAAGAGAGAGAGAGAGAGAGAGAGAGAAAAGAGAGAGAAAAACATTACTTTTCCTCCGACAAGACCGCTCAACCACAGGCTTAAAAAGACCTGGGGTGCCACTCCGTTCTTTTAAGTACCTAGGCGAAACTGGACAGAGTGCATGCTTTCTTTCCTTTTAAAATCCACCCAGGGATTGTAAAACTGTTCTCACAAGCTGTCAGTTGTCCCAGTCACATCCAGCTAGTGTGTCAGGACCCAAGTCCAGGAGGAAGCTCCTGGGGCCTGGGTGAACAATTAACTCCTGGCTGTGCCCTACCTCCTAATCCTTGGGCTTCTTGTCTTTGAACTGCTCAGGGTTTACACCTCATACACATTCCCTATTTTAGAATAGGCCAGTGCTTTCACTCTGTGCCTGTTCCCCTTATTGAAGTGGTTCAGGACCTCTCAATGCGCCTTCTCCTATATCTGCCCTAACAGTCTTGCTAATATGGGACAGTGCCTCTGTACCTGGCAAAGGTCAACCTGACCTGGTAACTCCAGCTGAAGACATCTCTTTCAGTTTGGGCAGCCGCTTCAGCTGTGAAATGTTCCTGTCCGCCATCTCAATTTCCTTTTCGATACCGGAACGCAACAATATGATTACTGAACCTGCTGATAAATCCATAGTCTCCTAGTGGCCGCTGAGCCCCCTCTTGCAAGGGTAGCTGCTTCAGGAGACTTCAGGACTGGACAGGGAGTTACTGGTGAGATGGGTCTCTTTCATTCTCCTGCTGAGACAGCTTCAGGGCTTGAGACATCAAGTACTTCCTCCTTTGTTTCTCTCGGAGCTTTCACACAAATAACTGCCATGGCTATAGGGCCTCATTATGAGTTGGGCAGTGCAGGTAAAATGCTACATAATAATGTATACCGCTGCAGTACTGCACCGCCCAACTATGAGTTTAGTGGAAAGTTGGATGATTCATTTCCAGCTATGAGTTGGAGGTAAATCTGCCACCTTTCTGCCAATTACCGCCATAGTAATTCCACCAAAATCAGCCATGGAAACCTATATACTCCAAATTGAATGTGGACTATCACTGCCACTTGTAATCTAGCTGTAATGCCGCCATATTAAAAGTGGTGTTAGTGGTAATACAGTTTGGTGGTATCTCTCAGATTTACAGGTGAGATACCACCAAACTCGTAATGAGGCCCTACATCTGGGTCATTACCCAACAGGCACCCTACTACAACACAGCGCATGGAGGTTTCACTCCTCACAACTAAACTCTTCCATTTCCAATGGGCGGTAACTCAGACCATCAAACCCCTCACATAAAGGTTAGGCCTTGGGCTATAAAGCCCTTCCTTCACCCATTATCTGACAGATGTGAAACTAGCAACAGTGACATTCAAGGTAGTACATTTTTCCTCATTTCTGGAGAAGCAGTCCAGAAATATTTGAATCTTGGTGGGAACTGGTATCCCCTCGAAATTCCCAGTACCATTCCTACTCAGAGTTAGGTAACTTTCAGCCACTCCCTGGCCTACTACGCTTTCATCTGCTAAGATGCCTAAACTGAATCTGGCCCCCTATTCCAGGAGACCAACAGTCCCAATGGCCTGCTTGGGTTTCCACTTGCAGGCTGGAACTCCCTCTCTTTTAGCCCAATCTCCACAAAGAAAAACAACCCTGGCAGCTGTGGTTTTGTGGGCTTCAGTGCTAGCATTGCTTTTCGCAGGTCTGGATCTCCTTTCGTGTTTTTGGGGGCCTGTCTTGGGAGAAGCGCCAGAACCTCTGTCTTTGCATCCTTGTATTTACCATTATCAGTTGCAGTTGATTTGGGTCCATGGACTTTGAAGGTTTCACAGGCTTTGTGTCTCTCGTGTCCACTAAACGCTCATTTAATTCCATCTCACAATATTCAAGGGTATTCTCACATGTGAACAAATTAGATATGCCATGAGTTGTTTCAATTTTGTTACACTAGCTGTCAATATTGGTCAGTAATTGATAGGGTCACTTCTGTTCCCCTTCTTAAATATCGGAATTGCCACTGATTGCTTCCAGGAAGGGGGCGTAGGCCCTTGTGACTTATTAATGGTCATTGAGAAGGCTAAACATATCAGATGGAATGAGAGGTATGCGCGGGATAAGAACAGTATCTAAGTTCCATCGGTCACACGGGCCTCTATGAGGTGTCTTTGTAGACGCTTTGTCAACCTTGTTCCATTGCAGAGTCTCAGTGATGGCATAAGATTGCATAGTAGTAGAATTGCAGCACCTACTTTCAGTTTTAGCTTGTGAGGAGGCATTCGTTCTACAGCATTTTGCTCTTTGGAGACAGAAACATTGAGCCGGTAATTAACTGTTCATTGACACTGCTACCACCATACCCTGTGTGAAGAGAAGTGGGGGTGGAAAGAAGTAACTTGAAATTATTCCGAATGTTTGTGATACTGGAAGGTGAAGGTGAATGGGTAGAATCATGCTCATTCTGTTTGTTGAAATGATAGCTGTTGTAGAAGTGGGTGCACTTTGCTATTTTGATGCAGAGGGCAACCTAACACTAATAAATTGCATCTGTATTTTGAAATGATAGAGGTTGTTGAAGTGGGTGCAGTTTGCCATTCTGACAGCAGAGGGCAACCTAACACTGGTAAATTGCATCATCTGAGTACCGAAACATACCTAAGCATTTTACATATATAGATAGATGTGTCCCATCTACACTGATACTTTAAGGGCTGATCCCTCACCTCAAATGGTTGGACTCTGTCCTTGGGTATGTGGTACCTGGGCTGTCCCTTGGTGCCACAATATGAGATCCTTCCCTCCTCAATGGATGTTTTGTGGTCCCCACCCCTCACCCAACTCCCAATAAAGCCTGTAGGTTTTGCAGCATTTCAGTCCTACTAACATTAGAGCTGTGAGGGAGTACCAATTATCTGCACAGCTTGCACAGGGATTCTGTTCCCAGGGGCTGTGCCATGCTCAAGATTAACCACATTGTAGCAATTAAAACATAATTTTCTGCGATTCTAATGGTAACTGCACATCTTTTTATTTTGGATGACTAAGCTGTAGGCACAATCTGTCTCTAATCACTGGATTATGAACAAATCTGGGGCAATTAAACGTGAACCTGCTGCGCTAGTCATTGCTTTGTTAGAAAGACTAAATGCAATGTGAGGTATCTGCTGCAAATGATCGTGCAGCGAAGGACCCATTGCCCTGAGGGACCTGCAAAAACATTCATTCAAAACACGATCACACTGCGCTGATTAGTTGGCTTGTCAAGAGATCTATCTAATCAACAAAAAACAGCCAACACATGTTTAAACCTCACAATCTTCTTCCAGGCTGTATACATGCAATGTGTCCCCAATACAAAAGGCAATACAATACCCAAAATTGTTCCAACACGGAATATCCAACATAAGAAAACCAGAAACAATAAAAATGACAATATGACAATTGGTTCAGAATTCAGAAGTGAGTAAGGGAAAGGAAACCATATTATAATTGAGCATTGTCCTTCCATGATACAAACACAACTAAAAAGCAATTATTATTTTAGTTTGTGCATACTTAGAATTTTATTTGAATGTATTTCTGTTCCCTGCCTTGTTTGTCATTAATTGCTTTTTGGTTGTGTTTGTATCATGATGGGCAATGAAGCACGTGTCTGGGGTTGCTTATGGCACTCCTGCTCAGAGGAGAATTGCTCACCTAACAAAGGTTTCAAAAGCCGTAAAAACTAAATTTGAAAAGTTATGATTACTATTCAAGTGGTATCCAACAGGATATCCTGATTATTCTAACTTAGAGCAACCCAAGGTCACCATGAGAAGTATAGAGCAATATATTGTCACACAAAGAACATCTTTTATTTCTGAGTATTACTTATTTATTTCTCAGAAGGTGGGTGTGTTTAACAAGTACATAAAATTCATTCCTTTAAACAGAGACAAACAATTAATAAATCAAGTAATTTTTCATTTAGAATTGAGTTGATTTAGACAAAATGTGAATGCATTTATAAAGGTCTGCCAATTGATTAGGCAAGATGTAAATACATTTGTACACAATGTGGAAACATTTATACAGGTCTGCCAACGTAAACTTTTCACATAGTATTGTTGTTTATGAAAAGAAAAGAAAAGGTCTCAAAGAGAGTAAATCTGTAAGCCATTGGGAACAAAGATGAGTTCCAACAGACAAGGAGACCGTTTAAACGTTTCGGCGGGCCACCTGTAAGGCCACTGATGTTGGAAAACCGCCTTCCTCGGGGAAAAATAAGTAGTAAAATTCCCTGCGGGGAAGCAGACAAAACACTCGGTCACATAACGAAATATGTAGTTTGTACAGAGAAGAAGCTGTATTTAAACAGAAAAACACTATAACTTGCTGTATACTTCTCAAATGAAAATCCTAGGCTGACAAGTTTTTTTAAAAAAAACATAATTTCTTTAGGGCAAAGCAGTAATTTAAGTGAAGACTACTAATTTAAGCTGCCTAGAAGGGGAACCTTACCCTACTTGAATGAGGGGGAATACTTCAAAGGCAGAAGGTCAGGAAGTCAATCAAGACCTCGGTACAGAGCATGAGCAGGAGTGGCTGGAGAAAGACACTGAAGTGAAACATTTTTTTTTAAAAAGGGGGAGTTTTATCCTTCAGTGAATCTGGAAAATACAGAATCTATGAAATATAGTCATAGCAAGATGGAGAGAGAAGAAAGGCACAAAAGGAAAATGTACCTGAGTCTAGAGAATATAATGTGCTCCTCTCCAAATGCAGCATGGGGGTCTTTAATTAATGGAACCCAATGGTCATAGACCATCTTCAGAATGGAAGAGTGGATACCCCTTAGTAAAACAGTGGTGGTATCCAATGGGTATTGCGGTAACAAATACCTGCCGGAGGAAAGAAAAGAAGAAAATAAGGAAAGGAAAAGGGGAGAGAAAGAAACAGAAGAACGAGAGAGAGAGAGAGAGAGAGAGAGAGAGAGAGAGAGGAAAGAGAAAAGAGAGAAAAAGAGAGGCAGGATTGATCCTATTGCAATCCGTTTAAAAAGAAAGATGAACTGCAAATGTACATGAAGGTCACTAAAATGCACAGGTCCTAAACCAAAGTATTGTGCAAGATCTGGAGCAGTGAGTGAGGCTTCCTTACAGAATTGGTGAAAAATAGAAAATAAAGCGGAAGTGTGCTTACCGGAATCCTGAGAGTGGATCTGGCGCAGCTCACACTGAATGTGAAGTGGACGGTGTCAGCGAGGATCTGACAGCAGGGAAAGAGATGCAGTAGGGACTGGATTAGTAGCGGCCGACGTAATGACGTGCGATCTGGCTGCCGAATAGAGATCCTGATTCCGCTAGAACGTCTGTGTTCCACAGCCTCCACCTTGGAAGGGATACGTTTGACTGTCCTATCTCAGCGGTGCTAACAGGCACAACTCCTGTATGATAGGGAAAGCGCAAAGGGGAGGTGAACTGACACACCTCCCCCATGATTGGTGCATGAGGCGTGTCCAATCGCAGCGCGGCCCCTGGACACACACCCTGAGAGGGGAGGTGTATGAGAGCCGTTGAACGCGCCAAGCAAAGCCGCGCTCGAAGGGAGAAAACGAAAATAATAATGGGCATATATTTAAGTGCAGTAATTTTACTCGTACTTGGGAGCGCACAGGCCGGCAGACGTAAGCGAGAGAGTCAAGGCCCGAATGGTGCTTCGGCCATTTCGACAGCCATGCGTTGGTAAGTAGGTATGCCAACGCCATACACTGCTCCCAAACTACCCTGTCTTATTTTTCTTTTTTTTTACAGTACCAATGTTTTTGGTGATGTGGCTTATGCCACCAAAGTGCCAAAACCAAAAATGGAGACAGGGCTGAGCAAGGAATTACAGACTCCTGTTAATGACTGATTCCAGCTCCAAGATCTTCTCCACATTGTTACTCCAAATAGTTAATAGATAGATACAGGAGAAAGCGCCAAGCAAAGCCGCGCTCGAAGGGAGACGCGCTTAGTCTTTAGGCAACGGCGCGAAACGGAGCCGCGTTCATATTGGTTAGCTGCAGCCATGTGCCATTTGTAAGTCAGGTTCAGCACCTGCGAGTCGCGTCAGAAAAGCAACTGAATGAAGTGAAAGTATGCAACGCAGCCCCATGTTGGCTAGACCAAGATGCCTAAGCCTTTACGGTCAGTGTTGCACACAAGAAAGGCTTCATTAAATATAATGACGCCTGGTGTATTGTGGGTGACTGCAACATTGTACCACTCGTAAATCAATGGTAGGTACAGCTCCTATGGGTCGCATGAGGGAAGCGACTAGATAAAATGGAGGTATGCAGAGCAGCCAAATGTTGGAAAGTCCAAAAAGGCTAACCCTTTAAAGACAAAGCTGCATACAAGAAAGGCTTCAGTGAATATAATGAAGCCTAGTGTAGGGCCTCTAAAAAGGAAGAGGCAGTACACATGTCACTCAATATAAACACATGTACAGTGGCTGTATAGGAGAATTAAAGTGGTGGAATAAATTCCTCATTTAATCCATGGGTATGAATGCCTAATCGAAAGATCCACCGAGCCTCCCTGTCTAACAAACATTTCTGTGTGTTGGTGGAGTTTGGAACTGTTTCTAAGGCCCACCATAGTATGTTGTTGGGTGAGTGTTTCAAAGTAAGATAGTTATTGACTAAAGGTGCCGTAGCATTTTTACATCTTATGCGCGATCGATGTTCAGCAATTCTAACATGTACTGCTCTGCTAGTTTGTCCAACATACCTTAGTCCGCAAGGACATTCAATGCAATAAACAGCATTCTTAGTTTTACAATTGGTGAGGTTTGACAAAGTCCATATTCGTTCATTTATTCTGAAATCTTTCATTTTTCTGGTGAACGCGCAGACACTGCAGGAGCCACAGGGGTAGTGACCCTTGACTGAACGTAGATCCTATAGGCCAGTTTTAGGTGCATTGTTGCGAAAACGAGAATGGGTCAGTTTATTGCGAATATTAGGAGCCCTTTTAAATGCAAAACGAGGTAAGGGCTCCTCGGGAAGGTCCAATCTCACAATATCCCAATGTTTTAGGATAATTTTCTTGATTTCAAAGGCTTTAATACCATGTGTAAGGACACAAGTCATGTTGTCAGTCTCTGGTTGTTGGGTTTTATTAGTGAGTAAAAGAGCACGATCTGTGAAACATGCACGTTTACGAGACCTTTTAATAAGTGATTTGGGATAGCCTCTATCCCGGAGTCTGATGTCTAACTCATCTGCTTGTTGGTTAAAGTCGTGAAGCTCAGTGCAGTTTCTTCTAATTCGTAAATACTGCCCATAGGGAAGATTATCCTTGAGATGCCGAGGATGGTCACTCGTGTAATGTAACAGAGCATTCCTTGCACTAGGTTTCCTATGCAGGCAACATTTAAGCTCTCCATCTTGATGTTTAATGATGAGATCAAGGAAAATAACTTGATTCTTGGAGTATTCAAGTGTAAATTGAATATTTGTGTCAATCTGGTTCAGCCACGAAAAGAACTCTAGGAGTTCATTTTCTGGTCCTTCCCAGATGAAAATGATGTCATATATGTATCGCTTCCAATTGGAAACCGATTTTTGGAAAGGATTAGATTCACAAAGAATGTGTTCATTTTCAAAATTGGACATGAAAAGAATTGCCAAACTTGGTGCAAAAGCAGCACCCATCGCGATGCCTCTTATTTGTAAGTAGAAATTGCCATTGAACTCAAAGTAGTTTTTACATAATGCCAATTCCATTAGCTCCATGACAAAGTTAATTGGCACCCTCTGTTGTGTATTGGACTCTGTCAGAAGCTCCAGCATGCATTCGAGAGCTTGTGGTTGAGGGATGCTAGTGTATAGAGAAGTTATATCCAGAGGAGAATTGCTAGCATTTCGGTGCTGGACTGCCCTTGTGGGTGGGACCAGACTGATAGGCAAATGGATATTTCTTCTCTGGAAAGGGTGCAGTGAGCTAAAACTCGGGTGCAGACAGGGCCATCTTGAGGAGAGTGGGGCAGAGAGGGCAATCTGCCACAGGCCTCGCTCTTGGGAGGGTCCTTGCGGCACCCCCTTGCACCGGAGTGAAAGGCAGCACAGACCACCAGTGTTTTTTATTGACACAGGGGATGGTGTTGTCTGCCTCTCAACAGGGTCCTGTCCCCTGAAAAATGCTTTTTTGTTTGTATGCGGAGCCATTTGGCTCCACAACAAACTGAGAATTAATGAGAGACGGCAGGGCTCAGAAGTGAGCTCTGCCGCCTCTCATTACTGTGCTGGCAGCTCAGACACACTGAATGGCAGGGGAGAAGGCCTCTCCTCTCATGTTCACGATGTGGAGACCAGCAACATGGGCATGCTGACTGACAGGAGAGGGCTCCTCTCCTGTCAGGAATTGTGTCTATGTGCTGGAGAGGAGGGGGGGGGCATTCGGTCCTCCCGTGCCTTTGCAGGCTTGTATGAAGAAGGGTGCATGGAGGTAAGGTGTTTTGTTTTAAAATTAAGTGTCTGTGTATATATATGAGTGTGTGTGTATTTAAATTAACTGTGTATGTATGTGGGCGTGTGTGTTGGTGCCAATGGTGTGTTTGTTTTTATGCATGCATGCATGCAAGAAGTTGTGTGACTGGTGGGTGAATGAGTAGGTGAACGTGTTATATATATGCGCCAGCCCCCACATCTAAATTTACTGGCCCAAGGGGACACTTTATTGGGTTGCTTTATGGAAGTAAGTGTTTTGTTTTAAAATTAAATGTGTTTTTGTGTGTGTATATATGTTTTTTAAATTCACTGTGTATCTATGTGCACATACATGTTGCTGACAATGATGTGTTTGTTTTTAAGTATGCGTGCATGCAAGGGGTTTTGTGACCAGTGGATGAAAGTGTTGTATGTGCCAGTCCCCACCCCTAAATTAAGGGGTGGGGGCTGCTAGATTGCTTTACCCAAGATGCATGGAACCATGCATCAAGGGTAAAGCAAACATAAGGGAAGAGCTAGGGACAGCATCAGGGCCTTTCAGACCTTTCAGTTGAAAGGGTGCTCGGGGACCACAGCAAATGGCCCCATGTTGCCAGTCATCAGTCTTGTAACACAGAAATATATTCATTTCATTCTGGGGCTTGAAATTAGCACTTTCAAAAGCTCGCCTTACAAGCCGCGATTGATGAAGCCCTTCTGGCAGTCACTTCCCTGGGGTACACATAAGTATTATCACCTTGTTGCCTTTTGACACCAGTTCCTCCACATGAGCCACTTGCTGACAAAGGAAGATTTATAGATTTTCAGTGGGCATTTAGTGTTTCAGCTCCTTGCTAGCTGGCTGTCTCGCCGGGGCCTTTCAGTTCTTTCAGTTAAAAGTGGCTTTGGAGGACACCAGCAAATGCCCCCATGTTGCCAGTCATCCGTCTTGTAACACAGCAATATATTCCTTTCTATATTCCTTTCATTCTAGGGCTTAAAATAAGCGCTTTGAAATGCTCGCCTTACAGATGTGTTTGCTGGAGCCCTTTCAGATGTCACTTCCCTGGGGTATACAGAAATATTATCACCTCATTGACTTTTAACACTGGTTCCTCCACACCAGCCAACTTCTGACAAAGGGGATTTGAAGATTTTCAGTGGGCATTTAGTGTTTCAGCTCCCTGCTGGCTGGCCGCCTTGTGATAATCTGCGGCTATTAACTCCTGGCTGTATTTGTTTGTTTCCATTATAATGTATGCACCAAACGGGTGCCTCAGTCTGTTTTCCACTCTAAGCTATTGGGGTCCCTAACCGTTATGTTGAAATGGGCCCCAACTCAAATTCAGCCAGGCCTAGGTAAAGAAAACATAAGTGTTCTCAGGTGGCTCGACTGCTTTACATTGAATGTTGGCCAGTCTACCCAGTAATGGCACTTATGGGGCACAGCCAGTCTGGATGCACTTTCTGTGGGATGGTATTTTTTACTATCCGTGAGTCCTTATATGGTAATACTGGCATATATTGGTGCAGCCTGCATGAACATGTTTGGGAACAGCCAACATGAAACATTTTTTCATACTGGCATATGTTGTGGGCAAAGGTGGCATGAAATGCAATAGAAAATGCTCCTGTGCGTGGTTCGTGTCTTACATCTATTGTTTTTTTTCATGTGCTAACATACAAAACCAATTGCAAACTATGGTTTTTAAACCTAATTTTTCAAGAAAGTGCTGTAAAATGCACCATTTTAATTTGTTTCAAAACTATTTTGGGGCGAGAAACCCTTTCAAGCACCCCTTGTTTGGTTTGTGCTCCCTCACTGTGTTCTGTCAATCCCACATAATTGGTGCAAACATTTAGGCCTCTCCAGTTCAAAATTTTATCAGCCACCACTGAACATCATTTACCTGTCACTATGCATGATGTGTGTTTTAATGCACACAAAGGGGCAGGGCGCTGCCTAAGGCGGGCGTCACTCACCACACATTGTCACGCCATCTTATATATATTTATGCATATGACAAAATTGTTAGTCTGGCATGAACTTGTCTTCAGTACAGAAACAAAACTTTGCTGTAGTTGGTTTGCTGTCATAATAATGAATCCTATTTGGATTCCTACACACAAACTCAATGGGAGATTTCTCACATTGTTACGCTCACCTGGTATCCATGGGGGTGCCACACGATACTGGATGGAGGTCTAAGCGCTATGCCGGACCCCTCTCTGCTTGGTTATGTGCCAGACGTTGGGTACGCCTATAACAGGAGAATGCAGGGTTAAGATACTGGTTCTGTGATGGGTGGACTCCCACCTCTTTCTGGTCCAAATCCCCTCCCTTGGGGTTATTGCTCACCTTAGGTTTTTGTGCGTTGAACTCTCAGTCCTGCGTCTCTGTGCAGGGGCGCGAGGTTGGTGCGGGCGCTCCGTGGACCTAGTTGCTTCACAGGTCCATTTGCCCTTATGTCGGGTCCAGACCGGCTGTGACTCCGACTCTGCTTGCTGTCTTCCAGGTGAGTTAAAATGTCTTTTTCTTTCCCTCCGTTTTCTCTGTCTTCTCGGCGTCTTGCTCCACTATGCTGTTCCCTAACAATGTCTCTTTTTGTTTTCACAGGGATGGCTGCACCGATGGCGAAGACCACAGTGAGTTATTGATGTGCGGAGCACTGCACTGTTTATTGGTGTTAATTGCTAACCTGTGTTCTCTTGCCTTCTTTGTACAGGTTGCGTGCGGTGCTGTTCTGGAGTGATGAGCGATCGAAGCGCTGCTTGCCCAGGTAAGTGTTTTGTTAATGCTGACCTTGCTCCTTCTCCCTTGCAGGTTGCAGTGAAACCCGGAGATGGGTGAGGTAAGAGAAGAGCAGGGTGCTGCCAGGACTCGCTGCTTGCCCAGGTTAGAATTGTTATTAATGCTGTCCTTGTTTCTTTACCTTTGCAGGATGCGGCAACTCCGGAGATGGGCATCCGGCCGCCGGAGAAGAAGATGAGCAGGAGCTGGACATGGTGAGCGTTACGCTGCAGGAGTGCAGAATAACACAAAGCGTGTTCTCCTGTTTGGGTGTGGTTTAAATAGTCCAGGTAAAGTAGTTCCAGGCCAAGTAGTTCCAGGCGCAGCCACACCCAAAACGCTAGACCGCATGGCTTGGTCCTAAAGAACTGAGCTGTGTAATAGGCCTCCTTGTTGAATTAAGGTCCAAAACTGGTATTGCTTTATTCCTGATAATGAGCCTGGCGCCAGAGGCGCCAGGACTGACTCCATGTATGTTTCTGATGGAGTTTTAAGGCCCTTGGGGCCAGTGTCAAGGGCTTTAGCCCCACTGCTGCCAGGGGGCTGTTATACCTGAGGGGGTCAGGGGCATGGATCGTGACACGCGTCTCCTGTTTGCGGTGGCGCTGGCGCTGGCCCAGTGCTAAAAATTATAAGAGGGCCTCACCAAACGTTTTGCCCCGGGCATCACCACATCATGTGACAGCCCTGGGTGCAGACCCTCATCAGTGGGCTGCGTTCCATAGATCAGGTTATTTGAACCTTGTTTGTTATCTGCAGAGAGGCTTGCACACTTTTGTAAAGTCTTCGAGAAAGACCCAAAATGAAAAATAATAGCCTTAAACTGCTGCCTACTAGTTGAGCATAAAGAAAGTGAAAAATGTGCTTTCCATGAAACCAAAGAGCAAGCGGCCGGGACACATTCTCCATGCTTCTAGACCTGCCCGGGCAGGCAGGAGCAGCAGAAGAAACCCCAGACGTCTCCGTAATCCTAATATTGTGCACTGTGAATCTCTCTACGGGGCAAGCAGCCGCTCATGCGCATGCGGGCAGTATGCTAATGGATCTTCTCCAGAACAGTCTTGCACTTTTCTTTAATACAACAAACTGCCACCTCAGGCAGCAGGCCCCGAGGTTTGTTTAAAGAGAAGGAGGCCATGGTAAAAACAATTGTACGGCTGGTTCAGCGGGTTAAACGAAAAGCTGTCTGCCAAGGTCAGTTCAGATCTGTGCTGGCTGGATGTGCATTGACTACACCCTTTGTTGTCATAACCATGCCCCCTACCACTCAGAGCATGCTCAGAAGGTCCAAGAATCCCAAACTGTTAATTCTATGGCATGACTCGGCGTTGCAGGTGAGCATGGTACTCCTTTGGGACGCACGGCCCATTGGGAATTTCTCCATTTTGGCCTTTTGTGCCCCTGCCACAGTGTCCCAAGCGTCCCTTGATTCTGGTTCCCCTTCCCTCCATCCTCCCACCTCCCTGCCCGCCCCCGCCCCCGTCCAGTGATTGGCTAGGCAGAAGCCTGCTTTCAGTATGGAGTTCGCCAGCACTCCCTGCACATCTAATTCCTACTTGACATTGCAGGTGAGCGCGGTACTCCTTTGGGACCCACGGTCCGTTGGGAATGCCTCCATTTTGGCCTTTTGTGCCCCTGGCCCCTGCTGCCATGCCCCAAGCGTCCCTTGATTCTGGTTACCCTTCCCTCCCTCCTCCCGCCTCCCTACCCACCCCCTCATTCCGATTGGTGCATTCAAGGCTCTTAAGCCATCTATCCAGGGCAGCCTCTGCCCAGCAGCCCCTGCGGCTCAGGGCCCTGAGGCAAAGGGACGCTCCTACAATGGCAGCTCCAGAGAGTGTCTGCAGGTGTCAGAAGTCAGTGAAGCTAGCCGTCAACAGACACCAACAAAAACTGTGAGTGTGGCAGGGATGGGGTGTAGAGCAATTGCTCTACTCCAGAAAGCCCCCGCAACTCGACCTTACCTTTCTATAACATATACTGCCATAGTCCTACACCATGCATACTTAGAAAGATTTGTGAACACCAGCCTGAATCTATTCAGTACAGATTTGTAAATGTTGCCTTGCATTGCATACTAACATAATTGCCACACCCAGAGAGAACTATGAACATTGGCCTGTGTCACATCTAGATAGGTCTATGAATGTTAGCATGTGCCACACTTAGATGAAACAGTGAATTTTAGCAAATGGCACACTTAGATGGAATTTTGAACTTTAGCCTGCGTCGCACCTAGATAGGTTTATGAATGTTAGCATGAATGCACCTCATCTAGATAGGTCTATGAATGTTAGCATGTGCCACACTTAGATAGAATTGTATACATTAGCCTACGTCGCATTTAGATAGGATTGTGAATGTTAGCATGTGCCACACTTAGATAGAATTGTATACATTAGCCTACGTCGCATTTAGATAGGATTGTGAATGTTAGCATGTGCCACACTTAGATAGAATTGTATACATTAGCCTGCGTCGCATCTAGATAGGATTGTGAATGTTAGCATGTGCCACACTTAGATAGAATTGTATACATTAGCCTACGTCGCATCTAGATAGGATTGTGAATGTTAGCATGTGCCACACTTAGATAGAATTGTATACATTAGCCTGCGTTGCATCTAGATAGGATTGTGAATGTTAGCATGTGCCACACTTAGATAGAATTGTATACATTAGCCTGCGTCGCATCTAGATAGGATTGTGAATGTTAGCATGTGCCACACTTAGATAGAATTGTATACATTAGCCTACGTCGCATCTAGATAGGATTGTGAATGTTAGCATGTGCCACACTTAGATAGAATTGTATACATTAGCCTGCGTTGCATCTAGATAGGATTGTGAATGTTAGCATGTGCCACACTTAGATAGAATTGTATACATTAGCCTGCGTCGCATCTAGATAGGATTGAGAATGTTAGCATGTGCCACACTTAGATAGAATTGTATGCATTAGCCTGTGTCACAACCAGATAGGATTGTGAATGTTATCATGTGCCACACTTAGATGGCATTATGAAGGTTAGCCAGTGCCACAGTTATAATCATGAACATCAGCCTGCGTCGCATTTAGATAGGATTATGAAGGTTAGCAAGCGCCACAGTTATAATCGTAAACATTAGCCTGCGTTGCATCTAGATAGGATTATGAATGTTAGCATGTGCCACACTTAGATAGAATTGTGTACATTAGCCTGCATCACATCTAGATAGGATTGTGAATGTTAGCATATGCCACACTTAGATAGAACTGTGACTTCAGGCTGCCCCTCATCTGGACAGGATGGTGGACATTAGCATGTACTGCACTCAGATCGCATTCAAATGTTAGCATGTTCTACAATTGTGCAAATTAGCCTGCGTCGTATCTAGATAGGATTGTGAATGTTAGCATGTGCCACACATAGATGGAATTATGAAGATTACCAAGTGCAACACTTAAATGGATTTGGGAATGTTAGCATGTCCCACACTAGGATAGAATCCTGAACGTTAGCCTGAGTTGCTTCTTGATAGGATTGAGAACATTGGCAGGTGCAGATTTGTGAATGTTAGCATGTTAAATGTCATATAACACACTAACCAAAAATTTCTCAACATTTCTGCATACTTATCTCACTCAAAAACCTCCCACACCATCTCTCGCACAACAACCCACACACACTTCACAACACCGCAACAACACATACGGCCGCACCAACAGCACACGAGGACTGACATTGATCCGATACTCGCACCAAAGCTCAGCTCCCAGGGTATAGCGAGTTGAAGCTGCCAACAGAACACCATTCCTCTCACTATCCTACTCCCTCTTCACCTTACTAACCCATCCCACCTTCTCATTTGGCGATCCCCCAGAGCACCTGGGGACCAACTACGTTGGTGACAATGCGTGGTACAAATACCTTTAACATACATTCAACACATGCTGTACTAATTGTGTGTAGGGGAAAGGTCCTCCACTCAGAATCAGGAGATTTTTACAGAGTTTGATTTTGAAACTCTGAATTTCGCAGTGCTGCAATAGTGACAAGCCTGTTACAGCTACTTTTTTTACTGGCTTTCTTTGGCTGAAGGAGAAGGAAGTAGGGAGGGAAGCAGATGGGAGAGTAGAGGGGAAGGCAGTGGCAGCCCTTGTGGCTGTACTCTGCGCTCCTACAGGAGACCTCAGAGTCCAGGTAGCACTGGCCCATCCTGACTCGCTGCACCCAAGGCCCATGTGACAGGCCTGGAAGGACCTGGGTCTCCAGCAGACAGCCCTTTACATTTCAATACAGTAACTAAATGGGGTGGGGGCTGTGATGCTGGAAATGCATCGGAGGGACAGGGCCTCCGTATCCTTGTCCTTTACTGCCTTTTTATCGTGTGTTCTGTCATATTTTCCGCGCAGGTATTCATGTGGGACTCCTGGCGGTGCAGCTGTCTCTCTTTTCGTTTGGTGAACAGACCCGTGGGATACCCTTATGGCACCCATGGGTGGGAGTACAACCCTGTGCCCCTAGTGTATGTTTTTGGGCACCTGTGGGTGGCCCACAGAGCAGGGTATGGGCTGGTGGCAGCTCCATGCTGAATTTGACAGGTGCTCTGGGTGTCCTCCATTTTGGGATACCCAAGCCCTGCCATTGGAATCAGTTGATTCCTGATAGGAAACAAGATGGCCCCTGTGGCCTCTTGCTTTCTATTGCCTGTTACCTTGTTTTCCCAAAGTCCTGGGAAGCCCTGACTCTGTCCCTTCCCCCTGACTGGCTGTTGGGTGGAAGTGCCATATATGGTGTTGTTGTGAAGGCCCGGCCAGAGTAGCTGGAGCCTTCCCAGTGACTGTATGTTGTGGGTACCTCCTGTGGGTGGGACCTGGGTGAATGGAGTGTGTGACCAATATGCACCTCTTGTTGTGGTTGTCTGGTTTCTGGCATGAGAGACAAAGACTGAGACAGCCCTGCCCGAAACTGGCCTGAATGCAGTGTGTAGTGTTGAACGGCTGGGTACTTGTCCCAATCCACATTCCTTGTTGTGAGTGTCTGAGAGAGAGGAGGATGGCCTGAATGCACTGTGTGCCTGATTGGCTGACTGACTGCATGAATGCCCTTCTGTATGATTGGCTGCTGAGAGTGACCCAGCAGTGTGGATGAGAGACAGAATAGTATATCTGGGGACCACTCACCACTGGAAATTGTTCAGAAGTGTTCAGAAGCTGTGGCTACACTTTAAGAGTAACTGGAACTGCTGATCCTCGACGCCCAGCTGGACGAAGAAGACTTGCTGTTGCATTTGCTTCGACCGATCTGAAAGCTGCTGAATTCGTCGAAGACTGATCCAAGAGAGGACCTGGAAAGGCGCCCTCTTCCCATGCTCCGAGGGACCATCGAGCACCGCTAAACCTTCACCGAAGCTCCCTGGACGCCAGACCCTCGAAAGGCTGCTGACCGGAGACGGGACCGCAGAGGAGATCAAAGTGAAGCACCCGGACTTCGCCGCCGTCGAAGTCCATTGCCATCGACCAGGGTTTGCAGGTTTGTGTAACCGCTAGAGGCCCGTCGAAGTTGTGTTGCCCAGCCGTGGGGACCGCTTGACGCCGGGCCGCCGACGACTGGTGCCGCCCATTCCTTTGCCTAAGAACATTCGAATCGAAGGACTCCCTTGTCCGTGCCGTCGAGCACTTTATCCCGCCGGAGAAAGTCGAGGACGACCAACGCGCCGAGGAGAATCCGCAGTGGTTTCCCACCACCTCACGACCACAAAGACTTCACCGACTCGACGCCCTTGCTGGGCCACAGTTCTTTACACTTTTTGCAGTCGAGAACTATCATCACCGAGGTGCCCCGCACGCCTCTTCCTTGCAGGACGCCAAAGCTCCGTCGTCGACGAGCACCGCTCGGATCGAAGCTGCTGCCTTATCGATGCCGTTCTACCCTGTTCACCGTCAGACGTTCGATGACCCGTGACTCCTGCTTTAAAGGGAGGGCACTCAAGAATGGTCGTCGATTCCCCGACGCCGAACGCCAAGTTCGCCTTCCTCCACGCCTCTCGACGATCTGTGACTCCTGCTTTAAAGGGGGTCACTCAAGAAGGATCTGTCGACGCCTCTTCGAAGAACTCTACTCCACCAGGTACATTGGGGGGGTAAAAACATTATAGGAGGGAATAAGACTATTGAACAATATACAGACTGGGCTTGTGCTATATATCTTATTTTACAGGTTGCCCAGGTGGGGGGATCTCCACACAGAACTGTAGTTAAGTAGCTGACTCAGTACTCTGCCTATTGTTTCAACCATCTTGCTTTCCTTCCTCTCTATTGCTGTTTTCCTCTTTATTGATCTGTGTGACATTTTTACATTGCTATGGATGCACTTTAATGAAATCTAATAATATTGGTGGTACCACTTTAGAATTGTAGATATTTACCCTTGTTGATTTTCCTGAGCACAAAGTGAGTTATTGTGACAGTGTACATACCTTTGAATATTGATTATATAAAGACTTTGTTTTCAATAGTACAGTGTGTGGACATTCCTTTGTGGGGACTTGGGGACTACACTGTACTTAAGAACTAGCCCGCATCACCTCCCGAGAAGCTAGGCCTTGATTGCTCGTCCATTGCTACCATAATAGAGAATCTTGGCTGGGGTCTTCTGTGCCTCTCCTCTACCATATAGAGAGCAGAAGTACAGACACCCCCCTCCAGTCTTTACAGGGGCTCCCGACATCTCCTGGACACATTATCGAAGGAGCTCCGAGTCTGAAAGAGATGTGGGGGAGGGGAACTGCCGCCCCCCCCAATGTCTGTTGGGGAGGCAATGCGTGTGTATTCCTCTCAAATACAAACATAAAAGACCGACATGGCAACAGCACCCATTCTAATTCCCAATTATCATGCGCTAAAATAACAAATGCTCCAGTCATGCAAAACCAGAAATGCCTAAACACGAGTTAAGTGGAGGGAGGGTGTTAATAAATGGCTCTAGCAGCCAAAACTCCAAAGAGCAGGCCTGTTACCTGCCCCTCCCCCACACTTACCTCCTGATCACACTGTGATGACAATGCAGGAGAAGCTTCCCTTGCAGCTCTACCCCTTCCCCACCTCTCCCCTTACAACTCCTTTGCTATGGTCCTAGATCATCCCTTTGGACCCCCCGCCCCAAGGGCGGTGTGCATCACTGCTACTTCGGCGTACACCAAAGCCTTGTGCTGCTCACCATGTTCACCCACAGACAAGCCATCCCACATAGGCCTCGAGAAGGGAGGCCTGCCTCAGTCTCCAAAGAGATCACTCTGCGGCAGACTTTAAACATAGTCCGAGAGGAGTTTAAGTAACAAAAATCATTATTCCATAAAAACGAAAATAATAATGGGCATATATTTAAGTGCAGTAATTTTACTCGTACTTGGGAGCGCACAGGCCGGCAGACGTAAGCGAGAGAGTCAAGGCCCGAATGGTGCTTCGGCCATTTCGACAGCCATGCGTTGGTAAGTAGGTATGCCAATGCCATACACTGCTCCCAAACTACCCTGTCTTATTTTTCTTTTTTTTTACAGTACCAATGTTTTTGGTGATGTGGCTTATGCCACCAAAGTGCCAAAACCAAAAATGGAGACAGGGCTGAGCAAGGAATTACAGACTCCTGTTAATGACTGATTCCAGCTCCAAGATCTTCTCCACATTGTTACTCCAAATAGTTAATAGATAGATACAGGAGAAGAATATACTGCCCTGGAGGCACACTGGTTTTCGAGCGGGGCATAGTACTCTTGATAACATCTGGGCACTCCATTATACGGTGGCTAATACTTACAGGGATGCTGAGAATCGATTATATCTTTGCTTTATTAACTACACAGGAGCATTTGACTATATTGTCTCAGAAAAGCTTAGGCTTACATTGGAAAAATGGGGAATGGACCATACAATTTTATAAAATCCATGTCTACATAACCTACTGTCCAGGTCAGAATAAACATAGAAGGAGTGCTTTCAGAATCCATCTCTACAAACCTAGGGCTAAGGCAAGGTTGTGTTTATGCTCCTGCTCTTTATAATCTATATGTTGCTGACCCGGACAACTCTTTTGTGGGCTGTAGAAACCCCCCCCCCAAATTTTGCCAGGAGCTGGTTGGTTTGCTCTTGTATGCAGATGATACAGTCGTGATGGACAACACCCCTGTAGGTCTTCAGCAATCATTGAATGTCATAGCAGACAAAAAACAACAACTTGAAGATCAATTTGCATAACACCAAGATTATGATCATAGGTAAGAAACAAACAAAAAAAGCTAGCTTACCTTTGGAAGATGGGAGGAGGGTCCTTGGAGGTAGTCAACTCTTGTACTTACCTTATACGTCGATTGTTGGGTGGAAAATTTGTACTAAATGGAACCTCGTTAGATGCTTCATTATGAGGCAGGGTGGTCATTCAATTGAAGGTTAGAGACAATGAACTGGAGCGGGCACCGCTATTACTTCTTGTTTCCTCAAAAATCGTTTCCAGATACTGCTGTATTTTGGGGTGCAGCCCACTAAATCATGCTACCATGCGTCAGCACGATAAGAGTGAACTGTGTGAGAAAAGACCTAGGCAAACATGCCTGCGGTGTGGGCCGCACACCCTTAAATCCCAATTGGGTTGCAAAAAAAGTTCAGTGCTCTGTTAGTCAACATTAATGAGTCGTTGATTCTTGAGTTTGGTGGTTTATTTAAAGTGCCAATAAGCAATCATTTTTGTGATGGGCAACATTACCCAAAAAATGGCCAATGCATTTCGGACTCAACAGTCCTTCATCGGGGCCTATCTAATCAAGATTTTTTGGCCAAACATAAGACTTAAATGTCAGTTAAATCAATCGTACAAAAGCCAGCATAGTCCAAAACTAACCACGTTATAACACATAAAATGAAAAATCAACAGGGTCCCATATACACAGAAACATATAAAGAAAAACAGAAAAACAAAAGAGAGAGTCAGCAATATAATACATAAACATTTTCACATAAACATCGTGTTGTGCATCTTCACATTTTACAATGTTTCATGTGATTTTCTGTTATGCCAGTACCCAAATGTCCATTCAATGTTAGTAATACTGATACACCTTGTGTGTTAAATACTCTACTAACAAGTAATGGCTGTCCTGTGGTATCTAATATTGATTAAACCAGTTGGATTTAGAATTCCCGTTGACCCGCTCAAAACAAGTGCTTATGCTCATATCACTTTGTTTAGAATACATGCGTGATGCTAAAGTGCCTATATTGTGAACAAATCAAAATTGCTGACCTTTATTGGCTTATCCAAACTCAAAAAGCTTTTAGCTAAATGTGCGGCGCAGCCGCTTCACATCACGTACACAAGTCAGCCTGTATCAAAAAATGATATATAATCGAGTGTGCCGTCAGCCCGTTTGCATCTGCTTTTATACTCTAAACCTTTCTGCAACATGGATAAGCTAGTCTACCATTCAGCGCTTACCTTGTGTTTAGTGCTGCAGCGCGGGAGACGTGCCTCGCTGAGTCATGATACTCTGTCAAATCACTACCTAAGTAAACACTAAGCTGTGTTCAAAGTGAGGCTTAGGTTACTATGGTAATGCCTCCTCCAAGATGGAGTCCTGTCTATGTAAAAGACACCATCTTGCTTGGGGCTAATTCTAACTGTAAACAAGTGGATGCTGCATGCGATTCGACTATTGTGACATGCTGCAGACATAATGTCTGGCAAACAGTAAAAATGATGATTATGTCTACTATATTGGTACCCTTAATTATATTGAAAAATCAAGAAATAAACAAATAAAATTTACATGATAATGAAATTGCTGCAACATGATGAAATAGTCATATAAACACGTGAAAAAACACATTATATAAAAAAAACATTACAGAAACACATATATAACTAATTAGTAAGTCAGCTTGTGCTGATCAGATGTCGGAATGTCGTCCGTAGGGAATGATCTCAACCTCACTTCTGCATGCAGTACGTGCTAGCCCTGCTTGGTCAATCACTAATACCATGGTGTCTACTTATAGAAAACAGTTCAAATCCAATTCTTCGTTCATTCCCCTGGGTGATAAACTGTCCAGCCGATCTATCCAGTACGCCTCTCTTTGTTGAAGTCTTCTTCGCGGATCGATGCCTGGTTGCTGGTTGCTTAGTACTTCCAATATTTGAAATCTTAGCTGGGCTACGGTATGCTTTTTTAGGTTAAAATGTCTAGCCACTGCTGAGTTTGGATTCCTATTTCGTATACAGGACTTATGTTAACTCATCCTGGTTTTCAGCTTTCGTCCAGTTTCTCCTACGTACTAAAGTCCACAAGGACAGCGTATGAGTATATGCAATTTTCCAGAGTCACATGTCCCGAAATCTCTAAGTTGGATCTTTTCTCCTGTGTGGGGCTGTGATACTGTGTTCCCCTTGATGACACTATTACAATTGTTGCAGTTCAGACATGGGTAGGTACCTTGTTGTTTATATTTTTGTTTCTTTTCTTCAATGTCTCTTGTGTTGACCAGTAGATCACGTAAATTGTTGGAGCGCTCGTATGCAAACACTGGTTTAGTTTGGAATAAGGCCGTTGTACGTTCATCACTGGTGAGTATTGCCCAATGTTTGGTGATGAATTTCTTAATTCGTGCACTCTGAGTCGAGAATTTAGACACATATACTATTGTGGGGGCATCTTTTTTGGGTTTCCCTTCCAGTATATTCTCTCTGGTTCTAGCTGTCACTTTCGAAGATGCCTCATCTAATTCTTCTTGGTGGTATCCTCGTTTGGATCATTTGTTTTCCAATTTGTGTAGTTCATGGTGAAGTTCTTCTGGATCACTGATGATTCTTTTCAATCGTAGCATCTGTCCATAGGGTAAGTTACGTAGCGTTTTCTGAGGATGAAAACTCATACGATGTAGCAAATTATTTCGGTCGTGGGGTTAGTGTACAGTGAGGTCGTGATCTGTAGTTGATTCACCTTTACTTCAACATCAAGGTAGTGGATATTGGGATTTCCTATTTCTGTGGTGAACTGTATTCGTGAATCAATCTGATTTAGATATGTCAAGAATTCCTTTAATGCTTCAGTGGATCCCTTCCATATCCCGAAAATATCATCTATGTACCTCACCACACTGAATATTGAATCACTAATGGAAAAAAGGCGCTATGTACTATATTGTAGTCAACATTTTGAGATAGGGAAACCTCAAAATGATTTGACTAAAATGATCGCAGGTGCCTTGTACTCTATCTAAGATTCAATATTTTACCTACCATGGAATATGTGGTAATATGGCAAGACATCCCGATTGAGAATAAGAAATGTAGGCAATATGGCACTGAATGTGAAACTACTAGGCATGATTTAGCCAATTGTAAAGCAATGGAACAATATTATTTAAAGGGATATGAAAATGATGTCACAAGTATTGACAGTGTGTCTACAGAACACAGATCACCAGATCCTTACAGAACATCTGACCACAGCAGCTGCCTTCCTCACATATGCCTACAAATGAATCCACTCATTTCTTTCCAACTGAACAACTAGGGTCTTTGCACCTTCAGCCTCAGCCGATCCAATCCCCATCTATTGTGGAGTACCACGGGGTTCCTGCATATCTCCGACACTATATAATATTTTCAAAAAGCTCCTCTTTGATCGTCTTGATAACATGGGTGTCACCTATACGAACTACGCAGATTACACCCATATTCTCAATGATGATAAAATGGCGCTCCTGATCATTGGTTCCCAAGCTCGTCTTAACTAATTTGAAACACAGTACACCTCCTTCAACATTGACAGGAACACTATCAAAGTTGCCAAGGAGGTCAAAACCATGGGCGTTTATCTGAACTCTACGCTTTCAGTTAAGAAACAAGCAAACGCCACTACTTCAGCAACCGCTTACACCAATAAACTGATTAAAACCTGCAAATCATACTTGTCCACCAACAGTTGCATCACTTTAGCTAGGGCATTTGTCCTATCAAAGTTGGACTACTGTAATACTCTATTCCTTGGCTCTTCAGAACGCAATCTTAATAGACTGCAGGTACTACAGAGCAATGCATTGAGATCAGCATTAAAGTTACCCCAGTCTAACCATATTTCTTCTCGTTCCATGGGATTTCATTGCCTGCTGTTTCATCGAGGGGTTTTTTACAGCTGATTTTTTTTTTTAAAAAATCATCTAATTTTTTTTCTCCCCCCAATACCCCATCCCCTTTAATTATTTTTATATCCCCGTACACCCACACCCAATTCATATAATTTTTTAACCCCCCCAAAAAATTAGAAGATTTTTTTTCGGAAAAAAATCTGCTGCAATAAACCCTGCGAAAAAACATCCGGCGATGAAATTACGTCGTACCATTTCTTCCATTAGATAGGATGCTCACTGGCTCCCAGTGCGTGACAGGAACTCACTCTGCACGACCGATCAGACCTACCAGACCTACCAGATCGTTCTATTCACACTGCCTCAACATCCCAAGTTGCAATTTAAAAACTGCGGGAGAAGCTAGCTTTCCAGTCTTGGCCCCCAGAAGTTGGACCTCTCTCCCCCCTATTATCAGAGCTGAATCTTCCTTGTGGGCCCACAGAGCTAAAGTGAAAAAAAAGGCTTATTTGACAAGAAACATTAACAGGATACAAGTATTTTACCACCCTCACACTCCATAACCTTTGCACCTTAAACTCTTACCACTATGTATCTTTGTTTTATTCTATAACATGCACTGTCGACCAAACTGTAACCATCGTCGACTTCTATACACCTTTATATGTAGCATTTCAGTTAATCAACTACCCTGTAATCGTTCGTCGACAAGTGCGTCTTGCCTTTGTATTTTATATGTATGCCTTTTGTTACTTTGTCACAATCTAAGGCATCCAGTTACCTCAGGGTTAAGTGCACTCTATAAATAATAAACTAAACTAAACAATTGTAGGCATGTTTATACACAGGTGCATCATTAGTGATAATTGCCTAACCATATTATGCCTGGAAAGGGGTCTATTGCACTATGTGAAGGAATATGATCTACTTGTGTGTGACATTGGGTAAATATTTGATGGAGATAGATTTGCTCATTGTAAAGAATTGTTATTTTATTTGCACTTTTTTATTGTATTTTATTTGACATATTGTAATATTATGTATCAATTTGATTGTAATATCATGTAAAGGTTGATTTTCAGCCAAAAACACGTAATTAACAAAGTAAATAGTGACAAGTAAGCCTGTTACAGATACTTTTATGTACTGCATTGCAAACTCTCCTTAGGCACTATTCTGTTGGTTAATTATGGCTTATTTCTGTTGTGCCACAAAATTGCCCAAACCATTGCTACAGAAGAGAGGGAAGAGTAGTTCTGAACTTAGAATATCAGGTTGGCATAGCAACCGGCAATGCCACTGCTTGAAAATTCCAACTCACTAAAGTTTATTTTTCCAAATTTCTCTAAGGTTCTACCCAATGAGGAGTTCCCTAAAAATATTTGCTCCAATCATCAGCTTTGTAAGAAGGGTTGCTGGGCTTTCCATTTCCAAGCCACACAGCTATTTGTAAGGTTGGATACTGGGCTATTATGCATGCAGTTGGGCTATTTTTGGGCTACTTTCAACAGCAGATCTGTTTTAGTCCACGCAAAGCTACCACTCTACCCCCACCCACTCTACTACATGCTCTACAAACCTCCATTTCATGTTCTGGTTGTGGTTGGGCTATTTTGGGCTACTTTTGATGAGTCCTCCAGAGGCTACTTCATTTTTTCTGCCCCAAACCTACTGTCACCCCACCACACTCTCTCCACCCGCTTTCTCTATCCCCACCCCCACTTCCCAACTCTCTTTAACCCCAATAGCCCACCCACCCTCTCTACTCTCTCCATCGACAAACACCTACCCCGTCACTCTCTCTATACCCACTGCATCCCCTCCACACTCTCAAACTGCACCCACCCACCCTTCCCCCTCTCTCCTTCCCCACCCACACACTCTGCCCCCACACTCTACCCACTCCCACCCAGCCAGTCACAAATCTCTCTATCCACATCCATCCACCTTACATCCACTCTCTCTACCCTGGAGCACCCACCCCACCCCCTCTCTCTATCCAGACCCACCCACCCTAACACCACTCTCTACCCTGACACACTCACCCATCCCTCACACTCTCTAACCCCGGCCAGCAAGCCACCCACCCACCCCCACTCTTTCTATCTACAGTCAGGCACCCACCCGACCCCACTCTATCTACCCCCACCCAGCCCACCTCCACTCTCCCTAACCATTCCCACCCCACTGTCTCTAACCCCATCCATCCACCCACCCTCCCCCCACTCTCTCTTTACTCAACCACCCTACCCCATACCCCACTCTCTTTACCCCTCCCACCCACTTTATCCCAACTCTATCTACCTCCACCCATCCTACTCCAACTCTCTCTTCCCCACCCCTCCCTACTCTTTACACCCCCACCCTTCCACCCTACCCCCACTGTCTCTAACCCATTCCCTTTACACCATCCACCCTACCCACTCTCTCTACCCCCACCTACCAGTCCTATCCCCTCTCTCTATCCCTGCCCAACCTACAGCTTCTATGGCCACACCCACCCTACTCCTACTCTCGACACCCTCTTATTCCTCCTCTCAAACTTTAGCTTTATATCTTGCCCTCTCACTCTCACACTTTCTCGCACATATTTTCTCTTGCTCATCATTGATGGCACCCTCTAACATTGGCTTCCTCCCCAGCTCTATTCCCCTTCTCGTTCCCTTGCACACCTGCACCCACTATCAAATCCTCCATTGAAACATTGCACTCTCTTCCTTGCACCCTGGTGCATATAAATGTAAAATGCAAGTAACTGCAGTAAACAGCAAAACATATGGCTTTGTCAATGCTTGTTTTTAAGTAGTCCCACTGTCTGCAGATTTTAGTAACACATTCTACACCTTTCATGGTATATGTACAAGGAAAAGTGTTTATTTACAGGCTCCTCTTTGAATGGTCTGTGAATGGTCTTTGCATTGCATGTTTAAAATACTGAGTTTTAGGGAGGCGAAAGTTTGTCCAGAAACCTAACAAATTATGTACACTATTCTCGCCCTTTGGCCCCCACGCCCACTCCAATAGCAGTTTTGTTTTTCAGAGTTGTCTCCTATTTTTCTATTTCTTGGTTTAATAGAGAGTGTCTTGCGTCAGTTACCCATGTTAACAAGATGAATATACTGCCCTGGAGGCACACTGGTTTTCGAGCGGGGCATAGTACTCTTGATAACATCTGGGCACTCCATTATACGGTGGCTAATACTTACAGGGATGCTCAGAATCGATTATATCTTTGCTTTATTAACTACACAGGAGCATTTGACTATATTGTCACAGAAAAGCTTAGGCTTACATTGGAAAAATGGGGAATGGACCATACAATTTTATAAAATCCATGTCTACATAACCTACTGTCCAGGTCAGAATAAACATAGAAGGAGTGCTTTCAGAATCCATCTCTACAAACCTAGGGCTAAGGCAAGGTTGTGTTTATGCTCCTGCTCTTTATAATCTATATGTTGCTGACCTGGACAACTCTTTTGTGGGCTGTAGAAACCCCCCCCCCCAAATTGTGCCAGGAGCTGGTTGGTTGGCTCTTGTATGCAGATGATACAGTCGTGATGGACAACACCCCTGTAGGTCTTCAACAATCATTGAATGTCATAACAGACAAAAAACAACAACTTGAAGATCAATTTGCATAACACCAAGATTATGATCATAGGTAAGAAACAAACAAAAAAAGCCAGCTTACCTTTGGAAGATGGATGAAGGGTCCTTGGAGGTAGTCAACTCTTGTACTTACCTTATACGTCGATTGTTGGGTGGAAAATTTGTACTAAATGGAACCTCGTTAGATGCTTCATTATGAGGCAGGGTGGTCATTCAATTGAAGGTTAGAGACAATGAACTGGAGCGGGCACCGCTATTACTTCTTGTTTCTTCAAAAATCGTTTCAAGATACTGCTGTATTTTGGGGTGCAGCCCACTAAATCATGCTACCATGCGTCAGCACAATAAGAGTGAACTGTGTAAGAAAAGACCTAGGCAAACATGCCTGCGGTGTGGGCCGCACACCCTTAAATCCCAATTGGGTTTCAAAAAAAGTTCAGTGCTCTGTTAGTCAACATTAATGAGTCGTTGATTCTTGAGTTTGGTGGTTTATTTAAAGTGCCAGTAAGCAATCATTTTTGTGATGGGCAACATTACCCAAAAAATGGCCAATGCATTTCGGACTCTCTGGTTCTAGCTGTCACTTTCGAAGATGCCTCATCTAATTCTTCTTGGTGGTATCCTCGTTTGGATCATTTGTTTTCCAATTTGTGTAGTTCATGGTGTAGTTCTTCTGGATCACTAATGATTCTTTTCAATCGTAGCATCTGTCCATAGGGTAAGTTCCGTAGCGTTTTTTGAGGATGAAAACTCAAACGATGTAGCAAATTATTCCGGTCGTGGGGTTAGTGTACAGTGAGGTCGTGATCTGTAGTTGATTCACCTTTACTTCAACATCAAGGTAGTGGATATTGGGATTTCCTATTTCTGTGGTGAACTGTATTCGTGAATCAATCTGATTTAGATATGTCAAGAATTCCTTTAATGCTTCAGTGGATCCCTTCCACATCCCGAAAATATCATCTATGTACCTCACCCACACTTTCAGTTGGTCATTCCATTTCTGTATTTCCAAAATATGTTCGGTTTCAAACCGATGCATAAATGCGTTGGCATACGCTGGTGCCATTGTGGCTCCCATGGCGGTTCCTGACATCTGCAGATAGTGTTCTTTCTCATAGGTGAAGTAGGAATTCATGGAGATAAAAGTGAGTAATGTCAGTATAAATTCCTTATTCGCTCCTAGGTTGTCTTCCTTAAGTAAAAGCCATTCCACTGCTGCCTGTCCTAAGTCATGGGATATGCTCGTATAGAGGCTATTCACATCAATGGTGAACAGAATATCTTGTTCTTCTAGTTGGATCTGTTCCAGGATGTTTAAGAAATGATTACTGTCTTTAACATATGTAGAAGTTTTTTGTATGATCGGCTGTAAAAAGTAGTCGATGTAGGTTCCCAAAGGTTGTTATATCCCTCTTGTCGCTGCGACAATTGGTCTTCCGGGTGGGTGGTCGAGATTTTTGTGTATCTTAGGGAGTTAATAAAAATGTGGAGTTTTAAGTCTTGGGTTCTGCTTGAATTGTTTGGTTTTGTGCGTAATCATGCCCAATTCTTCCGCTCTTGTGAGAACTGCCTCAAGGTCCGTTTTGATTCTGTTCGTCGGATCATGATCTATTTTGGCATAGATTTGCCGATCTCCTAGTTGTCGTGCGCATTCTTTTTTATAGTCTGCTGTATTCTGGATAACTAACGCCCCTCCTTTGTCAGCCGGCCTTATAGTTATTTTGTCATCCATGTATAAGCCTTTGATGATGGCCATTTCACCTCTGCTGAGATTCTTGTATTTGGGCGTACCGAAATGTATCTTTTTTAGGTCTGCGAGAACCATTTTTTCAAAGATGTCGACTGCGGGAACTGTAATTGGAGCTACAAAAGTACTTTTAGGCTTGAATCCTACTAACTCTGATGTATCTCTATCGGATTGTTGCTCATTCTCCATTTGAGCTCAAATTTGTACCAACCTACGGAACTAATTTATTTAACACCAAGATTGAGCTACATAAACTCACACGAAAATTAAAGGTATTCTTTGCAGAAATGGAGAATTTTGGAAATACAGAAATGGAATGACCAACTGAAAGTGTGGGTGAGGAACATAGATGATATTTTCGGGATATGGAAGGGATCCACTGAAGCATTAAAGGAATTCTTGACATATCTAAATCAGATTGATTCACGAATACAGTTCACCGCAGAAATAGGAAATCCCAATATCCACTACCTTGATGTAGAAGTAAAGGTGAATCAACTACAGATCACAACCTCACTGTACACTAAGCCCACCGACAGGAATAATTTGCTACATCGTATGAGTTTTCATCCTCAGAAAACGCTACGGAACTTACCCTATGGACAGATGCTACGATTGAAAAGAATCATTAGTGATCCAGAAGAACTTCTCCATGAACTACGCAAATTGGAAAACAAATTATCCAAACGAGGATACCACCAAGAAGAATTAGATGAGGCATCTTCAAAAGTGACAGCTAGAACCAGAGAGAATATACTGGAAGGGAAACCCAAAAAAGAAGCCCCCACAATAGTATATGTGTCTAAATTCTCGACTCAGAGTGCACGAATTAAGAAATGCATCACCAAAAATTGGGCAATACTCACCAGTGATGAACGTACAACGGCCTTATTCCAAACTAAACCAGTGTTTGCATACCAGCGCTCAAACAATTTACGTGATCTACTGGTCAACACAAGAGACACTGAAGGGAAGAAACAAAAATATAAACAACAAGGTACCTACCCATGTCTGAACTGCAACAATTGTAATAGCGTCATCAAGGGGAACACAGTATCACACCACCGCACAGGAGAAAAGATCCAACTTAGAGATTTCGGGACATGTGACTCTGAAAATTGCATATACTGCATACGCTGTCCTTGTGGACTTTATTACGTAGGAGAAACTGGACGAAAGCTGAAAACCAGGATGAGTTAACATAAGTCCTGTATACGAAATAGGAATCCAAACTCAGCAGTGGCAAGACATTTTAACCAAAAAAAGCATACGGTAGCCCAGCTAAGATTTCAAATATTGGAAGTACTAAGCAACCAGCAACCAGGCATCAATCCGCGAAGAAGCCGTCAACAAAGAGAGGCGTACTGGATAGATCGGCTGGACAGTTTATCACCCAGGGGAATGAACGAAGAATTGGATTTGAACTGTTTTCTATAAGTAGACACCATGGTATTAGTGATTGACCAAGCAGGACCAGCACGTACTGCATGCAGAAGTGAGGTCGAGATCATTCCCTACGGACGACATTCCGACATCTGATCAGCACATGCTGACTTACTAATTAGTTATATATGTGTTTCTGTAATGTTTTTTTATATAATGTGTTTTTTCACGTGTTTATATGACTATTTCATCATGTTGCAGCAATTTCATTATCATGTGCATTTTATTTGTTTATTTCTTGATTTTTCAATATAATTAAGGGTACCAATATAGTACACATAATCATCATTTTTACTGTTTGCCAGACATTATGTCTGCAGCATGTCACAATAGTCCAATCGCATGCAGCATCCACTTGTTTACAGTTAGAATTAGCCCCAAGCGAGATGGCGTCTTTTACATAGACAGAACTCCATCTTGGAGGAGGCATTACCATAGTAACCTAAGCCTCACTTTGAACACAGCTTAGTGTTTACTTAGGTAGTGATTTGACAGAGTATCATGACTCAGCGAGGCACGTCTCCCGCGCTGCAGCACTAAACACAAGGTAAGCGCTGAATGGTAGACTAGCTTATCCACGTTGCAGAAAGGTTTAGAGTATAAAAGCAGATGCAAACAGGCTGACGGCACACTCGATTATATGTCATTTATTGATACAGGCTGACTTGTGTACGTGATTTGAAGCGGCTGCGCCGCACATTTAGCTAAAAGCTTTTTGAGTTTGGATAAGCCAACAAAGGTCAGCAATTTTGATTTGTTCACAATATAGGCACTTTAACATCACGTATGTATTCTAAACACAGTAATATGAGCATAAGTACTCGTTTTGACCATTTGTCCTATCAAAGTTGGACTACTGTAATACTCTATTCCTTGGCTCTTCAGAACGCAATCTTAATAGACTGCAGGTACTACAGAGCAATGCATTGAGATCAGCATTAAAGTTACCCCAGTCTAACCATATTTCTTCTCGTTCTATGGGATTTCATTGCCTGCTGTTTCATCGAGGGGTTTTATACAGCTGGTTTTTTTTTTTTTTAAATCATCTACTTTTTTTTTCTCCCCCCAATACCTCATCCCCTTTAATTATTTGTATATCCCCGTACACCCACACCCAATTCATATAATTTTTTAACCCCCCCAAAAAATTAGAAGATTTTTTTTCGGAAAAAAATCTGCTGCAATAAACCCTGCGAAAAAACATCCGGCGATGAAATTACGTTGTACCATTTCTTCCATTAGATAGGACGCTCACTGGCTCCCAGTGCGTGACAGGAACTCACTCTGCATGCTTGTCATTAAATGTCTAATTCTGCCCCGAAATATCTGGTGGAAAAATTCTTTAGAAACCAACCGACCAGACCTACCAGACCTACCAGATCGTTCTATTCACACTGCCTCAACATCCCAAGTTGCAATTTAAAAACTGCGGGAGAAGCTAGCTTTCCAGTCTTGGCCCCCAGAAGTTGGAACTCTCTCCCCCCTATTATCAGAGCTGAATCTTCCTTGTGGGCCCACAGAGCTAAAGTGAAAAAAAAGGCTTATTTGACAAGAAACATTAACAGGATACAAGTATTTTACCACCCTCACACTCCATAACCTTTGCACCTTAAACTCTTACCACTATGTATCTTTGTTTTATTGTATAACATGCACTGTCGACCAAACTGTAACCATCGTCGACTTCTATACACCTTTATATGTAGCATTTCAGTTAATCAACTACCCTGTAATCGTTTGTCGACAAGTGCGTCTTGCCTTTGTATTTTATATGTATGCTTTTTGTTACTTTGTCACAATCTAAGGCATCCAGTTACCTCAGGGTTAAGTGCACTCTATAAATAATAAACTAAACTAAACAATTGTAGGCATGTTTATACACAGGTGCATCATTAGTGATAATTGCCTAACCATATTATGCCTGGAAAGGGGTCTATAGCACTATGTGAAAGAATATGATCTATTTGTGTGTGACATTGGGTAAATATTTGATGGAGATAGATTTGCTCATTGTAAAGAATTGTTATTTTATTTGCACTTTTTTATTGTATTTTATTTGACATATTGTAATATTATGTATCAATTTGATTGTAATATCATGTAAAGGTTGATTTTCAGCCAAAAACACGTAATTAACAAAGAAAATAGTGACAAGTAAGCCTGTTACAGATACTTTTATGTACTGCATTGCAAACTCTCCTTAGGCACTATTCTGTTGGTTAATGATGGCTTATTTCTGTTGTGCCACAAAATTGCCCAAACCATTGCTACAGAAGAGAGGGAAGAGTAGTTCTGAACTTAGAATATCAGGTTGGCATAGCAACCGGCAATGCCACTGCTTGAAAATTCCAACTCACTAAAGTTTATTTTTCCAAATTTCTCTAAGGTTCTACCCAATGAGGAGTTCCCTAAAAATATTTGCTCCAATCATCAGCTTTGTAAGAAGGGTTGCTGGGCTTTCCATTTCCAAGCCACACAGCTATTTGTAAGGTTGGATACTGGGCTATTATGCATGCAGTTGGGCTATTTTTGGGCTACTTTCAACAGCAGATCTGTTTTAGTCCACCCAAAGCTACCACTCTACCCCCACCCACTCTACTACATGCTCTACAAACCTCCATTTCATGTTCTGGTTGTGGTTGGGCTATTTTGGGCTACTTTTGATGAGTCCTCCAGAGGCTACTTCATTTTTTCTGCCCCAAACCTACTATCACCCCACCACACTCTCTCCACCCGCTTTCTCTATCCCCACCCCCACTTCCCAACTCTCTTTACCCCCAATAGCCCACCCACCCTCTCTACTCTCTCCATCGACAAACATCTACCCCGTCACTCTCTCTATACCCACTGCATCCCCTCCACACTCTCAAACTGCACCCACCCACCCTACCCCCTCTCTCCTTCCCCACCCACACACTCTGCCCCCACACTCTACCCACTCCCACCCAGCCAGCCACAAATCTCTCTATCCACATCCATCCACCTTACATCCACTCTCTCTAACCTGGAGCACCCACCCCACCCCCTCTCTCTATCCAGACCCACCCACCCTAACACCACTCTCTGCCCTGACACACTCACCCATCCCTCACACTCTCTAACCCCGGCCAGCAAGCCACCCACCCACCCCCACTCTTTCTATCTACAGTCAGGCACCCACCCCACCCCACTCTATCTACCCCCACCCAGCCCACCTCCACTCTCCCTAACCATTCCCACCCCACTGTCTCTAACCCCATCCATCCACCCACCCTCCCCCCACTCTCTCTTTACTCAACCACCCTACCCCATACCCCACTCTCTTTACCCCTCCCACACACTTTATCCCAACTCTATCTACCTCCACCCATCCTACTCCAACTCTCTCTTCCCCACCCCTCCCTACTCTTTACACCCCCACCCTTCCACCCTACCCCCACTGTCTCTAACCCATTCCCTTTACACCATCCACCCTACCCACTCTCTCTACCCCCACCTACCAGTCCTATCCCCTCTCTCTATCCCTGCCCAACCTACAGCTTCTATGGCCACACCCACCCTACTCCTACTCTCGACACCCTCTTATTCCTCCTCTCAAACTTTCGCTTTATATCTTGCCCTCTCACTCTCACACTTTCTCGCGCATATTTCCTCTTGCTCATCATTGATGGCACCCTCTAACATTGGCTTCCTCCCCTGCTCTATTCCCCTTCTCGTTCCCTTGCACACCTGCACCCCCTATCAAATCCTCCATTGAAACATTGCACTCTCTTCCTTGCACCCTGGTGCATATAAATGTAAAATGCAAGTAACAGCAGTAAACAGCAAAACATATGGCTTTGTCAATGCTTGTTTTTAAGTAGTCCCACTGTCTGCAGATTTTAGTAACACATTCTACACCTTTCATGGTATATGTACAAGGAAAAGTGTTTATTTACAGGCTCCTCTTTGAATGGTCTGTGAATGGTCTTTGCATTGCATGTTTAAAATACTGAGTTTTAGGGAGGCGAAAGTTTGTCCAGAAACCTAACAAATTATGTACACTATTCTCGCCCTTTGGCCCCCACGCCCACTCCAATAGCAGTTTTGTTTTTCAGAGTTGTCTCCTATTTTTCTATTTCTTGGTTTAATAGAGAGTGTCTTGCGTCAGTTACCCATGTTAACAAGATGAATATACTGCCCTGAGGCACACTGGTTTTCGAGCGGGGCATAGTACTCTTGATAACATCTGGGCACTCCATTATACGGTGGCTAATACTTACAGGGATGCTGAGAATCGATTATATCTTTGCTTTATTAACTACACAGGAGCATTTGACTATATTGTCACAGAAAAGCTTAGGCTTACATTGGAAAAATGGGGAATGGACCATACAATTTTATAAAATCCATGTCTACATAACCTACTGTCCAGGTCAGAATAAACATAGAAGGAGTGCTTTCAGAATCCATCTCTACAAACCTAGGGCTAAGGCAAGGTTGTGTTTATGCTCCTGCTCTTTATAATCTATATGTTGCTGACCTGGACAACTCTTTTGTGGGCTGTAGAAACCCCCCCCCGCAAATTGTGCCAGGAGCTGGTTGGTTGGCTCTTGTATGCAGATGATACAGTCGTGATGGACAACACCCCTGTAGGTCTTCAGCAATCATTGAATGTCATAACAGACAAAAAACAACAACATGAAGATCAATTTGCATAACACCAAGATTATGATCATAGGTAAGAAACAAACAAAAAAAGCCAGCTTACCTTTGGAAGATGGGTGAAGGGTCCTTGGAGGTAGTCAACTCTTGTACTTACCTTATACGTCGATTGTTGGGTGGAAAATTTGTACTAAATGGAACCTCGTTAGATGCTTCATTATGAGGCAGGGTGGTCATTCAATTGAAGGTTAGAGACAATGAACTGGAGCGGGCACCGCTATTACTTCTTGTTACTTCAAAAATCGTTTCCAGATACTGCTGTATTTTGGGGTGCAGCCCACTAAATCATGCTACCATGCGTCAGCACGATAAGAGTGAACTGTGTGAGAAAAGACCTAGGCAAACATGCCTGCGGTGTGGGCCGCACACCCTTAAATCCCAATTGGGTTTCAAAAAAAGTTCAGTGCTCTGTTAGTCAACATTAATGAGTCGTTGATTCTTCAGTTTGGTGGTTTATTTAAAGTGCCAGTAAGCAATCATTTTTGTGATGGGCAACATTACCCAAAAAATGGCCAATGCATTTCGGACTCTCTGGTTCTAACTGTCACTTTCGAAGATGCCTCATCTAATTCTTCTTGGTGGTATCCTCGTTTGGATCATTTGTTTTCCAATTTGTGTAGTTCATGGTGTAGTTCTTCTGGATCACTAATGATTCTTTTCAATCGTAGCATCTGTCCATAGGGTAAGTTCCGTAGCGTTTTCTGAGGATGAAAACTCATACGATGTAGCAAAAGTATTCCAGTCGTGGGGTTAGTGTACAGTGAGGTCGTGATCTGTAGTTGATTCACCTTTACTTCAACATCAAGGTAGTGGATATTGGGATTTCCTATTTCTGTGGTGAACTGTATTCGTGAATCAATCTGATTTAGATATGTCAAGAATTCCTTTAATGCTTCAGTGGATCCCTTCCACATCCCGAAAATATCATCTATGTACCTCACCCACACTTTCAGTTGGTCATTCCATTTCTGTATTTCCAAAATATGTTCGGTTTCAAACCGATGCATAAATGCGTTGGCATACGCTGGTGCCATTGTGGCTCCCATGGCGGTTCCTGACATCTGCAGATAGTGTTCTTTCTCATAGGTGAAGTAGGAATTCATGGAGATAAAAGTGAGTAATATCAGTATAAATTCCTTATTCGCTCCTAGGTTGTCTTCCTTAAGTAAAAGCCATTCCACTGCTGCCTGTCCTAAGTCATGGGATATGCTCGTATAGAGGCTATTCACATCAATGGTGAACAGAATATCTTGTTCTTCTAGTTGGATCTGTTCCAGGATGTTTAAGAAATGATTACTGTCTTTAACATATGTAGAAGTTTTTTGTATGATCGGCTGTAAAAAGTAGTCGATGTAGGTTCCCAAAGGTTGTTATATCCCTCTTGTCGCTGCGGCAATTGGTCTTCCGGGTGGGTTGTCGAGAGTTTTGTATATCTTAGGGAGTTAATAAATATGTGGAGTTTTAGGTCTTGGGTTCTGCTTGAATTGTTTGGTTTTGTGCATAATCATGCCCAATTCTTCCGCTCTTGTGAGAACTGCCTCAAGGTCCGTTTTGATTCTGTTCGTCGTATCATGATCTATTTTGGCATAGATTTGCCGATCTCCTAGTTGTCGTATGCATTCTTTTTTATAGTCTGCTGTATTCTGGATAACTAACGCCCCTCCTTTGTCAGCCGGCCTTATAGTTATTTTGTCATCCATGTATAAGCCTTTGATGATGGCCATTTCACCTCTGCTGAGATTCTTGTATTTGGGCGTACCGAAATGTATCTTTTTTAGGTCTGCGAGAACCATTTTTTCAAAGATGTCGACTGCGGGAACTGTAATTGGAGCTACAAAAGTACTTTTAGGCTTGAATCCTACTAACTCTGATGTATCTCTATCGGATTGTTGCTCATTCTCCATTTGAGCGTATTTGTAATACAGCGTATTACAAAAGGGGCTCAAATTTGTACCAACCTACGGAACTAATTTATTTAACACCAAGATTGAGCTACATAAACTCACACGAAAATTAAAGGTATTCTTTGCAGAAATGGAGAATTTTGGAAATACAGAAATGGAATGACCAACTGAAAGTGTGGGTGAGGTACATAGATGATATTTTCGGGATATGGAAGGGATCCAATGAAGTATTAAAGGAATTCTCGACATATCTAAATCAGATTGATTCACGAATACAGTTCACCGCAGAAATAGGAAATCCCAATATCCACTACCTTGATGTAGAAGTAAAGGTGAATCAACTACAGATCACAACCTCACTGTACACTAAGCCCACCGACAGGAATAATTTGCTACATCGTATGAGTTTTCATCCTCAGAAAACGCTACGGAACTTACCCCATGGACAGATGCTACGATTGAAAAGAATCATTAGTGATCCAGAAGAACTTCTCCATGAACTACGCAAATTGGAAAACAAATTATCCAAACGAGGATACCACCAAGAAGAATTAGATGAGGCATCTTCAAAAGTGACAGCTAGAACCAGAGAGAATATACTGGAAGGGAAACCCAAAAAAGAAGCCCCCACTATAGTATATGTGTCTAAATTCTCGACTCAGAGTGCACGAATTAAGAAATGCATCACCAAAAATTGGGCAATACTCACCAGTGATGAACGTACAACGGCCTTATTCCAAACTAAACCAGTGTTCGCATACCAGCGCTCAAACAATGTACGTGATCTACTGGTCAACACAAGAGACACTGAAGGGAAGAAACAAAAATATAAACAACAAGGTACCTACCCATGTCTGAACTGCAACAATTGTAATAGCGTCATCAAGGGGAACACAGTATCACACCCCCACACAGGAGAAAAGATCCAACTTAGAGATTTCGGGACATGTGACTCTGAAAATTGCATATACTGCATACGCTGTCCTTGTGGACTTTATTACGTAGGAGAAACTGGACGAAAGCTGAAAACCAGGATGAGTGAACATAAGTCCTGTATACGAAATAGGAATCCAAACTCAGCAGTGGCAAGACATTTTAACCAAAAAAAGCATACGGTAGCCCAGCTAAGATTTCAAATATTGGAAGTACTAAGCAACCAGCAACCAGGCATCGATCCGCGAAGAAGACGTCAACAAAGAGAGGCGTACTGGATAGATCGGCTGGACAGTTTATCACCCAGGGGAATGAACGAAGAATTGGATTTGAACTGTTTTCTATAAGTAGACACCATGGTATTAGTGATTGACCAAGCAGGACCAGCACGTACTGCATGCAGAAGTGAGGTCGAGATCATTCCCTACGGACGACATTCCGACATCTGATCAGCACAAACTGACTTACTAATTAGTTATATATGTGTTTCTGTAATGTTTTTTTATATAATGTGTTTTTTCACGTGTTTATATGACTATTTCATCATGTTGCAGCAATTTCATTATCATGTACATTTTATTTGTTTATTTCTTGATTTTTCAAAATAATTAAGGTACATAGTACACATAATCATCATTTTTACTGTTTGCCAGACATTATGTCTGCAGCATGTCACAATAGTCCAATCGCATGCAGCATCCACTTGTTTACAGTTAGAATTAGCCCCAAGCAAGATGGCGTCTTTTACATAGACAGAACTCCATCTTGGAGGAGGCATTACCATAGTAACCTAAGCCTCACTTTGAACACAGCTTAGTGTTTACTTAGGTAGTGATTTGACAGAGTATCATGACTCAGCGAGGCACGTCTCCCGCGCTGCAGCACTAAACACAAGGTAAGCGCTGAATGGTGGACTAGCTTATCCACGTTGCAGAAAGGTTTAGAGTATAAAAGCAGATGCAAACAGGCTGACGGCACACTCGATTATATGTCATTTATTGATACAGGCTGACTTGTGTACGTGATTTGAAGCGGCTGCGCCGCACATTTAGCTAAAAGCTTTTTGAGTTTGGATAAGCCAACAAAGGTCAGCAATTTTGATTTGTTCACAATATAGGCACTTTAACATCACGCATGTATTCTAAACACAGTAATATGAGCATAAGTACTCGTTTTGACCATTTGTCCTATCAAAGTTGGACTACTGTAATACTCTATTCCTTGGTTCTTCAGAATGCAATCTTAATAGACTGCAGGTACTACAGAGCAATGCATTGAGATCAGCATTAAAGTTACCCCAGTCTAACCATATTTCTTCTGGTTCCATGGGATTTCATTGCCTGCTGTTTCATCGAGGGGTTTTTTACAGCTGATTTTTTTTTGAAAAAAATCATCTAATTTTTTTTTCTCCCCCCAATACCTCATCCCCTTTAATTATTTTTATATCCCCGTACACCCACACCCAATTCATATAATTTTTTAACCCCCCCAAAAAATTAGAATATTTTTTTTCGGAAAAAAATCTGCTGCAATAAACCCTGCGAAAAAACATCCGGCGATGAAATTACGTCGTACCATTTCTTCCATTAGATAGGACGCTCACTGGCTCCCAGTGCGTGACAGGAACTCACTCTGCCCGCTAGTCATTAAATGTCTGTCTAATTCTGCCCCGAAATATCTGGTGGAAAAATTCTTTAGAAACCAACCGACCAGACCTACCAGACCTACCAGATCGTTCTATTCACACTGCCTCAACATCCCAAGTTGCAATTTAAAAACTGCGGGAGAAGCTAGCTTTCCACTCTTGGCCCCCAGAAGTTGGAACTCTCTCCCCCCTATTATCAGAGCTGAATCTTCCTTGTGGGCCCACAGAGCTAAAGTGAAAAAAAAGGCTTATTTGACAAGAAACATTAACAGGATACAAGTATTTTACCACCCTCACACTCCATAACCTTTGCACCTTAAACTCTTACCACTATGTATCTTTGTTTTATTGTATAACATGCACTGTCGACCAAACTGTAACCATCGTCGACTTCTATACACCTTTATATGTAGCATTTCAGTTAATCAACTACCCTGTAATCGTTCGTCGACAAGTGCGTCTTGCCTTTGTATTTTATATGTATGCCTTTTGTTACTTTGTCACAATCTAAGGCATCCAGTTACCTCAAGGTTAAGTGCACTCTATAAATAATAAACTAAACTAAACAATTGTAGGCATGTTTATACACAGGTGCATCATTAGTGATAATTGCCTAACCATATTATGCCTGGAAAGGGGTCTATAGCACTATGTAAAAGAATATGATCTATTTGTGTGTGACATTGGGTAAATATTTGATGGAGATAGATTTGCTCATTGTAAAGAATTGTTATTTTATTTGCACTTTTTTATTGTATTTTATTTGACATATTGTAATATTATGTATCAATTTGATTGTAATATCATGTAAAGGTTGATTTTCAGCCAAAAACACGTAATTAAAAAAGAAAATAGTGACAAGTAAGCCTGTTACAGATACTTTTATGTACTGCATTGCAAACTCTCCTTAGGCACTATTCTGTTGGTTAATTATGGCTTATTTCTGTTGTGCCACAAAATTGCCCAAACCATTGCTACAGAAGGGAGGGAAGAGTAGTTCTGAACTTAGAATATCAGGTTGGCATAGCAACCGGCAATGCCACTGCTTGAAAATTCCAACTCACTAAAGTTTATTTTTCCAAATTTCTCTAAGGTTCTACCCAATGATGAGTTCCCTAACAATATTTGCTCCAATCATGAGCTTTGTAAGAAGGGTTTCTGGGCTTTCCATTTCCAAGCCACACAGCTATTTGTAAGGTTGGATATTGGGCAATTTTGCATGCAATTGGGCTATTTTTGGGCTACTTTCAACAGCAGATCTGTTTTAGTCCACCCAAAGCTACCACTCTACCCCCACCCACTCTACTACATGCTCTACAAACCTCCATTGCATGTTCTGGTTGTGGTTGGGCTATGTTGGGCTACTTTTGATGAGTCCTCCAGAGGCTACTTCATTTTTTCTGCCCCAAACCTACTATCACCCCACCACACTCTCTCCACCCGCTTTCTCTATCCCCACCCCCACTTCCCAACTCTCTTTACCCCCTATAGCCCACCCACCCTCTCTACTCTCTCCATCGACAAACACCTACCCCTTCACTCTCTCTATACCCACTGCATCCCCTCCACACTCTCAAACTGCACCCACCCACCCTACCCCCTCTCTCCTTCCCCACCCACACACTCTGCCCCCACACTCTACCCACTCCCACCCAGCCAGCCACAAATCTCTCTATCCACATCCATCCACCTTACATCCACTCTCTCTACCCTGGAGCACCCACCCCACCCCCTCTCTCTATCCAGACCCACCCACCCTAACACCACTCTCTACCCTGACACACTCACCCATCCCTCACACTCTCTAACCCCGGCCAGCAAACAACCCCCCCACCCCCACTCTTTCTATCTACAGTCAGGCACCCACCCCACCCCACTCTATCTACCCCCACCCAGCCCACCTCCACTCTCCCTAACCATTCCCACCCCACTGTCTCTAACCTCATCCATCCACCCACCCTCCCCCCACTCTCTCTTTACTCAACCACCCTACCCCATGCCCCACTCTCTTTACCCCTCCCACCCACTTTATCCCAACTCTATCTACCTCCACCCATCCTACTCCAACTCTCTCTTCCCCACCCCTCCCTACTCTTTACACCCCCACCCTTCCACCCTACCCCCACTGTCTCTAACCCATTCCCTTTACACCATCCACCCTACCCACTCTCTCTACCCCCACCTACCAGTCCTATCCCCTCTCTCTATCCCTGCCCAACCTACAGCTTCTATTGCCACACCCGCCCTACTCCTACTCTCGACACCCTCTAATTCCTCCTCTCAAACATTCGCTTTATATCTTGCCCTCTCACTCTCACACTTTCTCGCGCATATTTCCTCTTGCTCATCATTGATGGCACCCTCTAACATTGGCTTCCTCCCCTGCTCTGTTCCCCTTCTCGTTCCCTTGCACACCTGCACCCCCTATCAAATCCTCCATTGAAACATTGCACTCTCTTCCTTGCACCCTGGTGCATATAAATGTAAAATGCAAGTAACAGCAGTAAACAGCAAAACATATGGCTTTGTCAATGCTTGTTTTTAAGTAGTCCCACTGTCTGCAGATTTTAGTAACACATTCTACACCTTTCATGGTATATGTACAAGGAAAAGTGTTTATTTACAGGCTCTTCTTTGAATGGTCTTTGCATTGCATGTTTAAAATACTGAGTTTTAGGGAGGCGAAAGTTTGTCCAGAAACCTAACAAATTATGTACACTATTCTCGCCCTTTGGCCCCCACGCCCACTCCAATAGCAGTTTTGTTTTTCAGAGTTGTCTCCTATTTTTCTATTTCTTGGTTTAATAGAGAGTGTCTTGCGTCAGTTACCCATGTTAACAAGATTTAGCTTTCAATGTAAATGTCCTAACTGACGTGAAATACAGGCAGGAATGGGTTATCAGGTGCTCCAGTTCAGAAATTGTCATGCAAGGACTGCAGGACTGCAAAGTCATTCAGCTAATTGGACTCCAACCCCTCACTCACCCACCCTAACCCCCAAATGTGAGCTGAGGGGCGGGGCTTCCGTGCTGAGCCTTTAACAGTTCAAAGGATCAGGTTTCTTCAGAGGCAAATCTAAAATCTGCTCGACTCGGATCATCAAGCACTGCCCGCTTCCCAGAGTCACACTCACAGCCCCCCTGAACACACCCTATTCATGGAATATTTGCCCGGCTCAAAGTGAATTTGCACTGCTGAAAAGGGACTTTGCACTGCCGACACAAACCCTGATTCATGGAACTGTCCAAAGTGCAAAAATTACTACGCGCCAACTTTGCCCGGACTTTGCACTGCAAAAATAAACTTTGCATGGTTCCATGAATCAGGGTTTGTGTCAGCAGTGCAAAGTCACTTTTCAGCAGTGCAAATTCATTTTGAACTGAGCAAATATTCCATGAATCGAGCCCTCAGGCTGCATCCCTGGCAGTTGCGAAAATGTACTTGACAACACGTTCCTTTTGTCCTCAGCAGCAGAGCCTTTCTTATGAATGATGGTGAATTTCCAACTGAAAGACCACCAGTCACCTTGCAAATCTGTGACAGTTAAAGGGAGCAACACAATAAAGCACCCTTTGCAAATGTGTTCACAACCATAATGTCTAATAATTGAATGTTCTTAAAACCATACATAACAACACGCTGGAGGTTTGTGCCGAATCTCCAAACCTAAGTGAGTTTATTACACAACTTATTTTATAGTGTGTCTTAAAACGCTGAAAATAAAGTGGGTGAATAGATATTTTGCCTTTTGCATCTTACAGTTTTCCATTCAGGATGTGGAAAATAATGCTACACTGATATTATTTTGGCTCAACATGCTGATATACGGTTTTACATGTTGTCATGATGCTTTACTATGCAATTTGGGTATTTTACAAGTAAACTCTATGGGACAGTTTTATTGTAGGCCTTGAAACCCAAAACTTGTGGGCTAAAATCCCTGCTTCTCTGGTTAGTGTAAGTGTGTGATCCTGGGCAAATAATGTAATCTCAACCTGACTTCAACTAGAACGAATTGGAATGCTTATGTCCTGCTATGCTTTGATATTGAGTCTTTTATTGCACACCATCTGCCATTTTGACACTTTCTAGCAGTTCATGATCTGCAAGAAATTGGGTCAGGGCGAATGCAGTAGCAGAGAGATCAGGCCAAGATTGCTTTGTTACAACGTTGATGTGCGCAGATCTTAAAAGATATGGCTCTGTACGATGAACATTTTAGATATTTTGTTAGCTTTGTGGAGCAGTGGTTATATGTGTTTCTGGTAGCTAAGGTACTTGTTTGTGTGAGTGACAGAAAATGGAAGTCTTTTGCTTCTTGTTTTCGCCACTGACTCACCAGAGAGCCAAAGACCACAGGAGCGATGGACGAAATGTTCAACATCGCAAGGGAGCCAAGGACCAGAGTAAAGTTCACCAGAGCAGCCAAGGACCAGAGGGGCATCTTCCCAGAGAGGTTCCCTTTTACCTTAGTTTTACTTCATTATATTTTAGTTTTGGTTGTAAGCCAAAACTATCGAACTGGAGTACAACTAGGAGGGAGATGACTTGTGAGGAGGTATGCATAGCTTGAGGGGGGTTTGTTATTTACCAGCCCACTGACTGCCCCTGGCCAAGGTAATTCCTATGGCCAATCCCACCCACTAACTGCGCCTCCCAAAACACATCCTTGTGGGGATCTCTTTGAGCTAGCTTTATCAAGCATTAACATCAACCATTAGTCTTCTGGGGCTATTTCTAAGCAGTCTGCTGAACGTCAATGGCTTAATTACAGTGGTAAATGACTTCTGGAGTAGTAAAAAGGTCTCAAACAAGTGTGCCTTTAGCCACTTGATTTAGATATGTTCCATGCACTGAACTCCTTTTAAAAACAAGCAATCAAAAAAAACAACAGTTTTGGGTTGAGGTATTAGAAAGGCATTTGCCAGTTAATGCCATCATACGCCTAGATAATAACTACATTTTTCAGCTGTTACCATCTTATCGCAAGGTAATACCATTATATCAGTTCCTATCCCATACTTGCACAAAAGCCCAAAATGCCGGCTTTGCCAGTGCTTGTTTATTAGTCTAGGCAATGTCTAGTCTAGCTAAAAAGCCTCAAGAGACATTGTAGATGGCAAACCAAAAGTCAAACCCCATCCGGCACAGTTCTACCCCCCCCCATCCCCCTCCCTCCTTTTCGGATGCAGAGTACCACTAGTTCCTTTTTTTTCCACTTCCACCCCTGTTCTGAATACACTTTTAACACAAATAAACAACTTTCTTGACACAGGATGCAGCGCGCCTCTATTTGAACTTGCCTCCTCACTTGCAAACTGTTTTTATTCACAGAAGGTGTGGTTTTGCAATCTAGCGTAAGCTTTGTATGGAATGTAAAGGCATTGTGACGTGCATCAGGAGTGACGGTGCTGACAGGCGGGTGCAGGTCAGAAGCACCCGAGTCTTGAGTGATGATCTTCTTCAATGGGTTTGGAGATATGTTATGAAGTTCATTCCCTGTGATACTATTATGCGAAATACTTCCTTTTTTTCGGTCAAAGGGTGTTGGCAAGTATTGACTCCCAGTAAAGCAGGGTGAGCCGCACGAAATGTAAGTGATGCTGCTGTGTCAGAGCGCTTTCATGGGTGACGTCATCACGCTGTTATCACTCTCCCGTTCCATTCGGCGGGAGCGATGAGACAAGCGCAGCAGTAAGGAAAGGGTGTTGCTCTACAGCAAGGAAGCATGCTGTGTACTCGCCCCTCCCACGCTTCAAATGTTTGTTTACTCCACGTCGCATGCCCCTCCCTTGCAGAGAGCACGAGGGCTGCTGGCTGATCACAGGTGTTGCAGTACAGCCCTAAGTGACCAGCTTCGTGACTGCTCCCATCGCGTGGCTGGGTGGCCGAAGGGCAGCTTTGTGATCGTATGAACCCGTCCTAGCAGGACGGCTGAAAACTCACTCCATGGCCGCAGCGCCGCCTGCAGACCAACTTGTTCTCTTTGTCAACGGCAAAAAGGTAAGGGACGAAAATGTGTATATTTGTTAAACATTTTTCGAAATAATCCCTGGCAATTTACTTTAATCCATGCACAGATATTTGGTGAAAAATAGATACGGTGTATACAAAAATACGACTGCAATCCGACTGCAATCCGTGCAACTCCAAGTCCTGGCTCTTCCAACAGAGCTTGGTGTGACCTTGATTGCAGCTATCCTATGCACTCCGCCATCCGTATATAGATAGCACTGTCATAATTATTCCTGTTTGCTTGATGGCTTAATAAATTCTCGCTGCTACTGTTTTGCTTTGTGACCTGTATAGCCAGGGCCGGATTTAGCAGCAGCAGCACCCTGGGCAGAATTAGCGCCCCCCCTCACCGCGCGCCGATAGTCAACAGGTGGAGGAGCAGGGATGGTTCAGGAGCGCCACATTTCTTTTCTAACTTCCCGCTCCAGCGCCTGCCAGTTAATCACTGGAATAGTGTGCTCAATGAAAACCGCTTCGCGGCGTGGAGGTAATCCTCTGAATAGGGTGTTGATGCACAGCATCAGCACCCTATTGTTATTAAATGCGCCCCGCCGCGGGCGCTTTTAATAACAAAAGGGTGCCTGCTGCGCTTTCTCCCACTACGCCAGCTCGGGGAGCCATTGAAAGACTCCCCTGAGCAGGCGTGTCAGGGGGCTAATGGCGCCCTGGAGAGGCTAATGGCCCCCTGAGGGGGGCATGGCACACTAGGCAGTTACCCGGCCCGCCCTGCCCTGAAGCCGGCCCTGTGTACAGCACTCTGTTGTTCCCAAGTTAGGTCCATGCAATAAAAAAAACATATGAAAATCAGTTGCATTCGACCCCCTTTGGGAGGGAAAGTGGCAATTCTGTAAACTGGAATGGGGCATTGAAAATGTAACTTTTGTTATTTATAATCCTTAAAATTATAATATAATATAATAATATCCTTCCAGGTTTGGATGGCCCAACACGGATTATGCCTAAATGGTGAAAAAAACTGAACTTCTGCTCATAGGATCACAATACTGTCTTAACACTTAACAAACTTGATAACTCCTTTAAATCCTTCAAGATTGATGGCTTCACCATCAAAGTCTCAAAAGAAGTAAAAACCCTTGGTTTCTACCTCGACTCAGCCCTCACTCCAACTAGACAAGCCAATGCCACAGCCAGGGAACATGTGAACACTTCCAGCTTCACCATCAAAGTCTCAAAAGAAATAAAAACCCTTGGTTTCTACCTCGACTCAGCCCTAACTCTAACTAGACAAATCAACGCCACGGCAGCTGCCTACGCGTCAAAGCTCATCAATGCCTGCAGACCATTCCTAGCACCTGACAGCTGCATCACGCTAGCCAGAGCCCTCGTCCTGTCCAAACTGGATTATTGCAAGGCCCCCTATGCTGGCACCAAGAATCATAATATCAGAAAACTGCAAGTGATTCAAAATAACGCCCGTAGAGCAGTGTTAAACATACCTAAAAATACTCACATTTCCACAACTAGAGGAAATACCCATTGGCTACCTGTCAAGGAGCACATCCTCTTCAAAACTCTTACCATGACACACAAATGCCTGCATAATGCCGCCCCCAAATACCTTACAGACAAATTGACAATAAACCAGTCTAACAGGCATACACGCTCAACATACTCTCATCTACTCTCCACCCCTCGCTTCAAAAAATGTGAGGAAGTAGCTTTCCAATAGTAGCCGCCAAACACTGGAACTCTTTACCACTCACACTAAGGTCAGAAACTTCTTTCTGGACCTTTCGCAAACATCTGAAAACATGGCTCTTGAAGCAGAAACTACTCAACTAGGACACTCGTTACACTCTGTGCTGTTGCAACAACAATATGCACTGGTAACTATTGAAGTGGAAAAATGGGAAAACACCCTGCCCCTATTCTCATCCAGACCCAGGCCTCGAGGATCGCGACCCAAACACCCCCGAGAGAAGAGTTTGACCCGCTCATCTCCTTACCAGGCGGCAAGGTACTATGTGTTCGTGGTCCACATGTGCGAGGAGCCTGCCCATTACCATGCCCCAGCCAAGCCGCCGCCTGCGATATGGACCAGATCGACTAAAACAACCGCCGCAAAGCATCAACATCGTTGGAGATGCCATGACGAAATAGCCACAGACACGAACACACGTGCCACCATGCACACTGGTCACTCACACACCAACATACACGAAGAACATACTCAGTACTATGACGTAGCGGACTGACCCACTCATGGACGTGCAGCGTTTTTATTTTTAACATAGGCCTCCTACAGCACTGCAGAAACGCAAGACGCCTGAAGAGCTTGTGTATACGCTTGCAGACGCTTCATGCTACGCTACCTCCATAGAGATACCATCATATGTATATATACTTGTGACACACTGTCGCCCTGCAGCATCCATGTTGTGGACTATACACCACCTCCAAACAAAATGAGGCCCGAGTAGGCCGCAATCAAGAGTCCTCAGGCCGGAGCCTTTAAGACGAAAACCTTTCAGAGATGAAAAAGCAATGTGCTGACCATGCAGAACGAGTCCCAGTGAGAGCCCACTGCCAAGGCCGAAATGTTGCAACCCACATGCCGAGCTCCCAGCGCTAAGGTTACACCTGCCACCGCCAAGCACCATTATGGGCCGAAAACCAAATAAAATGCTCATAATTCTGCCCCAGCTACGGTCTCTCCACACGTGACCAAGCCGAACTGACAACATGCCAAGCTCGCGAGACAGACAGTCGACGGGGTCCCACGTCTGGGACACAGGTTGCAACAACGAGGCGGCAAGTTAGACACCTATACCGATGGGAAAGGCGTGATCACCAGCCACTAGCAAGACCTGTCCATTGTCCACCACTATCACATAGTTGCACAATGTTGCAAACGCCAGGTACCTCGTGGGCTGGGAACAGCGATGGTCCCAGGCTTGCGTGCTCACGAGGGAACCAATGAGAGTACGAGGGGCTTCTCACTGACAACATTTCGGGTAGCCAATCACCAAGGGTGGTCCCCATGTAACCAATTAATTGTAACAAGTTCTAGGGACATCCCAAGTGTGCAACCTGACCTAGCCTTATCCACTAACATTTCTTCATATAAGCATATATACTAACCCTACCACTCGGGGAGCCAACCCAAAGTGGCAATAGGTTTTGTGATGATTTTCCCAGGTGACGCGGGTAGCGCGTCACACTGCAGTAAAAAGGGCCTGCGAGCCTCACTAACAGCGAGAGCGTCTCCCCGAATGCATACGGGCGGAGGACTATCCCTGACGTTACTATAATAAACAGCAGTAATTGCTTTGCTCTTGTGTGTGCCTCATACTCCTTTTGGGATGCGGGAGGAGTTGGGGCCTCCCTAGCCCCGGAGGTCCGCGGACGGCTCTGCCGGCCCCCGGGAGATTACCCTGACACTATGCATTGGCCTTTGCCATTGGATGAACCATGTAACTACTGTGTTTTATTTTAAGAACAGCGCCTAGATGCCTCTGCTTGGTGCGCTATAAAAATTGCAATAATAAATAAATAAATAAATAGCTAAATAAAAACACTATGCTCCTCAGTAGGGCAGGATAAAGAGAGGAGCCATTTCTTTCTGAATGACGAAAATCAAAGGACATCACAATGCCTTTCACCTTAATGACAGGCGATGGCGTGTTTTTTAGACAATGTTTAACTGGATTATGATTGCAGACACAAGCAACGGTTGCTTCTACTTCTAGGAAATGCTGAAGGTTTGGTTTCCTTCGCTAGTGCAGGGTTGGCTAAATCACACTTCCTACAATGGAAGCAGGTTTTTCTTTTTCTCTGAATTTGTAAAGCTTGGCTATGACCCAAAGGTATCTTGGTGCTAGGAAACCCGCTCCCCCTACCCCGACAACAAACAATCATGTAATTTAATGGAGTGCAATAAGCTACTAGGTTATCTAGTTGGATAAGAACATTTTTAAAGCCTTGCTAAAGGCAAAGTGACCTGTAATTGCCCGTAGTAAGAGAGACTGCGAATTCCACAGCTGGGAGGTGCCCACTGAAAAGGCTCTCCCGACCCGATAGTGACTTTGGAGAAATGCGAAACCGTCAGCAAAAGAAAATTAGCCAAATGTGTAAGTTCCTAGAGGGAGTATACTTAACACATTTATCACAAAGATAATGAGTGCCTTCCCCATAGTGCGCTTGATGTTTTACCACTGGCACCAGTCTCGTGCAGCAGTTTGGGCTGGACTGCCCCTTTTGGGGACCAAGCCTGATTTGCATATGGTCTTTACCCTTTTGTAATGGCTTTGCAGGTGAAGAACGATGGTCTGGAGGGTTGCCCAGAGAAATGCCAGAGGTTAAGATTCATTCTAAACCTTACAGCCATCACCTCTTGTGTTTGGTTGCAGTCACCTTGAGTGGGACAGGTATGCCCTGATGCAGGTCCCGTGCCTGCAGGGCCTAGAACATGGGTGCACAACATACGGCCCGCGGGCCAGTTGCGGCCCGCCATGCCCTTTTGACCGGCCCGCGAGGCACAAAGACTTTCCTAATGGAGGGCGGCCCGTAAGGCGTGGTCCATAAGGCTTGATGCCGGAAGGCATTTCAGCCTTGGACCACGCCAGTCGTAGTGCGATTCCAGCGTTCCAGCTTACCTGCCGCTTACCTGCCTGCCTTCCAGCACGTCTCCGGTAAGTGGTCTGTTTGTGTTTGTGTGTCGGGTTTGTTTTGCGTTGTTTGTGTGTGTATGTTGGGGGGGGGGTGTCGGATGTGTATGAATGTTTGTGTTTGAATGTATTTTGTGTGTAAGTTGAGATGCGGGGGTGGGGGGGTGTCGGATGTGTATGAATGTTTGTGTTTGTGTGTTGGGTTTGTTTTGCTTTATGTTTGTGTGTGTATGTTGAGATGCGGGGATGGGGGGGTGTGTCGGATGTGTATGGATGTTTGTGTTTGAATGTATTTTGTGTGTAAGTTGAGATGCGGGGGTGGGGAGGGTGTCGGATGTGTATGAATGTTTGTGTTTGAATGTATTTTGTGTGTAAGTTGAGATGCGGGGTGGGGGGGTGTCGGATGTGTATGAATGTTTGTATTTGAATGTATTTTGTGTGTAAGTTGAGATGCGGGTTGGGGGGTGTGTCGGATGTGTATGAATGATTGTGTTTGAATGTATTTTGTGTGTATGTTGAGATGCGGGGGTGGGGGGGGTGTCGGATGTGTATGAATGTTTGTATTTGAATGTATTTTGTGTGTATGTTGAGATGCGGGGGTGGGGGGGGTGTGTCGGATGTGTATGAATGTATTTGAATGTATTTTGTGTGTATGTTGAGATGTGGGGGGGTGTGAATGTTTGTATTTGAATGTATTTTGTGTGTATGTTGAGATGTGGGGGGGTGTGTGAATGTTTGTATTTGAATGTATTTTGTGTGTATGTTGAGATGCGGGGGTGGGGGGGTGTCGGATGTGTGTCGGATGTGTATGAATGTTTTGATTTGAATGTTTTTTGTGTGCTGAGTTGGGGGGTGGGGGTTCGGGTCTGTATGGGTGCTTGTTTGAGAGTTTGCTGATTTGTGGGGGTGGGGGGTTCGGGTCTGTATGGGTGCATGTTTGTGTGTGTGCTGAGTTGGGGTGGGGGTTCGGGTCTGTATTGGTGCATGTTTGTGTGTGTGCTGAGTTGGGGGGTTTGGTTGGGGGTGAGGGGGCCATGGGGCATAGTGTTTGGTTGGGGGTGAGGGACATGGGGCATAGTGTTTGGTTGGGGGTGAGGGGGCCATGGGGCATAGTGTTTGGTTTTGGGTGAGGGGGCCATGGGGCATAGTGTTTGGTTGGGGGTTAGGGACATGGGCATAGTGTTTGGTTGGGGGTGAGGGGGCCATGGGGCATAGTGTTTGGTTGGGGGTGAGGGGGCCATGGGGCATAGTGTTTGGTTGGGGGTGAGGGACATGGGGCATAGTGTTTTGTTGGGGGTGAGGGCCATGGGGCATAGTGTTTGGTTGGGGTTGAGGGGGCCATGGGGCATACTGTTTGGTTGGGGTTGAGGGGGCCATGGGGCATAGTGTTTGGTTGGGGGTGAGGGGGCCATGGGGAATAGTGTTTGGTTGGGGGTGAGGGACATGGGGCATAGTGTTTGGTTGGGGGTGAGGGTCATGGGGCATAGTGTTTGGTTGGGGGTGAGGGGGCCATGGGGCATAGTGTTTGGTTGGGGGTGAGGGGGCCATGGGGCATAGTGTTTGGTTGGGGGTGAGGGACATGGGGCATAGTGTTTGGTTGGGGGTGAGGGGGCCATGGGGCATAGTGTTTGGTTTTGGGTGAGGGGGCCATGGGGCATAGTGTTTGGTTTTGGGTGAGGGGGCCATGGGGCATAGTGTTTGGTTGGGGGGGAGGGGGCCATGGGGCATAGTGTTTGGTTGGGGGGGAGGGGGCCATGGGGCATAGTGTTTGGTTGGGGGTGAGGGACATGGGGCATAGTGTTCGGTTGGCGGTGAGGGACATGGGGCATAGTGTTTGGTTGGGGGTCAGGGGGCCATGGGGCATAGTGTTTGGTTGGGGTTGAGGGGGCCATGGGGCATAGTGTTTGGTTGGGGGTCAGGGGGCCATGGGGCATAGTGTTTGGTTGGGGGTGAGGGGGCCATGGGGCATAGTGTTTGGTTGGGGGTGAGGGACATGGGGCATAGTGTTTGGTTGGGGTGAGGGGGCCATGGGGCATAGTGTATCTAGGGTCAATAAAATATATATAAGTTAATTAAACAGGCGAGATACAATAACTAAATAGAAATAAATTATAACAATGGAAAATGTGTAGTACAAAATGTAAGTTTGAAATGCAAATAAAAATCGTTACCCCTCAAAAACATTCTTTTTCCATGTGTTTAGTACAAATTGGGGGTTTAAAAAGCCTCCTGCCACGCCCCGCCTACCGCCCCGCCCACATTTACTTTTCGGCCCACTATAGCCCTCATGTAAGGTACTTTCGGCCCTCTGTCAAAATCAGTTGTGCACCCCTGGCCTAGAGACCCAAGCTCCTCCTCACTGATGAGGCCCAACAAGGCCGAAACATGTTTGGGGATGCCTATGGTCTTGTGCAGAAGGGAGGGGTCCAAGCACTTTGGGCTGGACTGCCCCTTTTGGGGTGGGACCAAGCCTAATTTGCATATGGTCTTTACCCTTTTAGAATGGCTTGGTAGGTGAAGAACGATGGTCTGGAGGGTTGCTCAGAGCAACGCCAAAGCTTAAGATTAATTTGTAAACCTTCCAGCCATCACCTCCTTTGTTTTGTTCCAATCGCTGCAACGTACATATTGCAAAGAATTCCCTAAAAAAGCATCTAAAAGGTCCGTGCTTTAGGACATGGTATTGGTATGGTATTGTTTATTTATATAGCGCCTTTACACAGGCAATTGTTTCAAAGCGCTCGCTGGACATGAGTGACCATATGTTTTTGTAAAAGCTGAATCTTACGACAAGCTACGTGTTCATTGCAGTTGCTCTCACACTATTTTATAAGCAGGTAAGGGCTAAAGACGCACCTCCATACTACCACAAACATTGCCCTTACCACCACCATCTCACTTTACCTCTATGCCTATGTGACGGCTTTCAATAAGGGAAAGGGCACCATGAAGCCATGCTTTAGGGCCTTGGATAATTGGAGGGCTGAGTCACATGGAAACCCATTGTCGGGGTGCATTATGCAAGGTGGACTGTTAACCCTCCATCTGGGTGTATTTCACACTAGAACATGGTATTCACAAAGCAATCAGGTCTGCCTACTGTGGAAAAATGCGTGTAGGTTATACCTGCTCTGGTAAAAATATCCGGTTACACTCTAAATTACTGGTCTGACGTGCAGTAATGGGCACCAGACTACAATAACCTACTCTGTGTCTGACAGGAAAAAATGTGAACTGCAAAACTTTGCGTGATGTCACCTTCAAAGTGTCTGGAGACCCCTGTAAATGGGTGCAGTGTGCGATATAAACCAACCAAACATAACATAAGAGGACCTCCTTTTCACCTTGCAAACATTGGGGGTGTAACATTCACTGCAAAAATGTAGACCACTAGCACTTGTGGCCAGATTCATGGAATATTTGCCCGGTTCAAAGTGACTTTGCATTGCTGAAAAGTGTCTTTGCACTGCCGACACAAAACCTGATTCATGGAACCGTGCAAAGTGTATTTTTGCCGTGCAAAGTCCAGGCAAACTCAGCGGATTTTGTACTTCAAAAATGACTATGCACTGACTTTGCACGGCAAAAATAAACTTTGCACGGTTCCATGGATCAGGGTTTGTGTGGGCACTGCAAAGTCACTTTTCAGCAGGGCAAATCCAAGTTGAACGGAGCAAATATTCCATGAATCGCCCCCTTGGTCTTTATTAGGTTTCTTCGCTGCAGGGCTATTTGCATTACCATTTAACAGTGCATTGGTCTGACATGTTGTTCCGCATCCTTAATACACATAATAAAGTACGAAAATCAATGTTGAACTGTATTTATATCTTTTATCTGTCAACTGGAATTTCCCCAATTATCATGGTAAAACGACTAGGGGGTGTCAATGAGAGGAAGTGAAACTTAGAGTGTAAGATCAAGCAAGGAATATCGAGGCCTGGTACCACCAAACATTGGATCTGCCAGTCACAAAGTCAAAACAAATATAGATTTATTCTGTACAGATTCAAATATCAAAGCAGATAGCTATCTGGCTCCCAACACCTCGCAGTGTGTACCAGAAAACACTGTGAGGGGAGTGAGTCCTGGTCATCACAAAACATGCAGTGTTTATACACAGTCCTGGGCATTGCTCAGCCCATCTCCAAACTAATAGGTTATAAATTTGGGTTTGTAACAAATATACAATATTGGTTTCTACTTTTGACATGTTGTTCCATCCTTGAAGATTCAATGGTGTTGTTGGTTCTCCAGTTTAGGTTGATCCTATTTTCAAGAAACGCATTAAATAGCTTATAGCTAAGGCACATAGCTCTAGTTTGTCTACCATTCAGTCCTTATGTTTGAATATGGCTGAGGCTATTGATGCAGACAACACTTTAAATTGAAGTTCACTTTGGCTCCAAGGTTCCTTAAACATAGTGACAAACTTTGTTGTAGTCAGCTGTGTGGATCGTTAGCTTTTTAGAGTAAACCTTGTTTCAAGAAATGTACAAAGGATTCCTTCAAAAACACACAACATTAGTTTACATAAATTGTATATCACTGTTTGAGGGAGGATGACATAGATAGCACTTTGAATGAGAGTTCATTCTGACTACAAGGTCTGTTTGCACAGGACAAATAGTCTGCTCTGCCAGCCCTAGTGTTGACAGAGGCTCAAAGGTCATTTCTGCTCTGGCAGCTGAAAACATGGTTAATCATTACTGAGCAGAGAGCAAGAGTCGGAATCAAGATGGAGGATATTTTTCAAAATGGCGTTTGAAGTCAATTCTAATTAACTGCAGGTTTTAATACAAATGTGAAATGGCTTAGGACAATATTCAAAATCAGATGATATTTATGTAAATATGGTTTAACAAACCCTCCTTTTGGCCTAAGCCAAGAGCATAACTCAAACAGTCTGACCATACGATGACCATGTGTCATAATCAGAACACTCTGAGTTGTTGGATTCAAAAACATCAATTCCCAGTAACTCTTTAATAGTTATTTCCTGCATTACTAAGGCATTGGTTGTTTTTTCAGGCATTGTATCCTAGGTCCTAGTGTACCTACTGCTTGTGTACAACATCCTCCTATCATGGAACATATGACAGGGAGGCATTGTAAACAACAACAACAGAACAGAAAAATACCAAGAAATCACCATTAAGACTGCAAAGATCTTCCAACCCCATGATCGTAATAAGTCCCAGAACCTAAGATTCCAGTTTCCCTTCAGTACTCAAGGTATGTAGATTTTGAATTGACTTGAATATGGTAGTGGAGGAGTCGGGTACAAAAACACAAGCAGATACCACCAATTTACATACTCCACCATGCTCAGCCAGGATGATGTCTAACACCATCCGGTTCTGTAGAGCCACTAATCTAATTGCTTTTTCTTCTAACGTCATATTGTATAGTATATCGGTGGTCCAGTTGATTGTTTTCTCCAATACTCTTGCCAGTCTCCTAATATCCTCAGAGTTCATGATCTGTCCCCAAAATGGCACAAAGGATTTCGCTACATCACCCATGACCTGTGAAGGAGTATCACCACTCTCGTTCCGCCTTGGACGAACTCTAGAGACCTCAGAGGTGCCAGCTACAAATACGGTATAGACCTCGGTATAGAATCAGTAGAATGGCTATTGCTACAAGCATCAGAAATTCGAGCACAGAAAGAGTTCATACTGGCTCTCCTACAATTCATTTCAGAAAATTCTTACTTCCAATATCGCAATCAGTTTTACCTTCAAACCTCGGGAACATCTATGGGAGCGACAATGGCACCCTCATATGCCAACAGCTTTATGTATAAGTTTGAGACCGATAATGTGCTTAATAACCAACGTTGGAAGAATGACATTCACCTTTGGACTCGGTACATTGACGATATTTTTGGAGTGTGGAGAGGCACAAGGATATCCTTCGACACTTTCTTTGAATATCTAAACAACATAGACAAACGGATCCAATTCACGAGAGAAATTTCTTATGACACTATCACCTTCCTAGATGTTTCCATTAAAAAAGAGACCACGCGTTACAGCACTTCAATCTTCCGTAAACCTACTGATCGCAACAACCTTCTACATCGTCTGAGTTTTCACCAGCCCAGTTTACTCAAAAATCTCCTATATAGTCAACTCCTAAGGGTTAAGAAGATTGTCAGCGAACCCAATGATTGTTTAGCCCAACAACAGATTATGAAAGAGAAGTTTTTAGCCCGGCGCTATAAACAAGCAGAACTGGACACAGCATCAGCTAGGGTTAACAGCCTGACACGAGAGACCTTGTTATCTACCCAAAATCCTATAAAAAAGAGAGAACTTAAAACACCTGTCTTTGTATCAAAATTCTCTATCCAGAGCAACAGAATTAAGAAGACCATCAGTAAGCATTGTGGGATCTTTAAAAATGACATCAGAGTACAAAATTTATTCACAGAATTACCGGTGTTTGCTTACCAACGTAGCAGGAATCTGAGAGATGAACTTGTACACACAAGACCACCGCTTAAGGGACCGATAATGCAACGGACGGGTACATACCCCTGTCTGAACTGTACGAACTGCAACTTAGTTATCAAGGGAGATTCCATCAACCATCCCAGAACAGGGAAAAAGATTTTGCTCAAAAACTATGGAACCTGTGACAGCACCAACATACTTTATGGCATTAAATGCCCGTGTGGAAAATTCTATGTGGGCCAATCCACAAGAATGGCCAAAACAAGGTGGAATGAGCATTGTTCATGTATTCGTAATGCCAATACCAACTCTGCCGTAGCACGACACTGGTTGGAGAATGGACATAACTTGACTCGGATTAGATTTGTGGTTTTAGAGGTACTCACAAGAAACAACCCACATGAAGACCTTAACCAGCGGTTGAATCGAAGGGAGTCATTCTGGATTGACAAACTTGGGAGTCTGGTTCCCAATGGGATTAACGAGGAGATTAATTATTACTGTTTTCTTTAATTTTGTAATCTCTTTGCCTTCAAGGTGTAATTTCTAGCAACTATTTACTGTGATATATCTTTTGTGTTATGGACTTTGACCACCCCGCTGTGTTTCCTGGACTTCGGTCTGGGACCCAAGGTGCCGTCTGGCGACGACACCATTGCAGTGGGTTGGTACTTGCAGCATGACTCATGCATCTGATTTCTCCTATGATTTTTCCAATTACTATATAAAATAGCCTCAGATGCCGCCGTTTGATGACATGACCCAGTGTGGACATATGTATATATACTACATAATGATGTTATTACTATGTATTTACTTTGCAACTTTCTTTTATTAGCCCAGCATTCTTTAGGGCTCTTTTGTATTTGCTATTTCTCTTTTATGACTCTCCTATCTTCTTTCACTAGTTCCACCCCTGTTACTTTGTCTTGCATTGGAGTATTTCTTTTATCTCTATGCTTTCAGTTTCCTTGTTTTTACAATTTTTTGTTTCCACAATTCTTGACATATTCGAATTAAAGCGTATAATTAGTTTATAGCTCTAAATAATCCCTTAGAAACCTATTTGCTGTCATTTGTCCCTGAGCGCGCGCCTCGTTTGGCCGCGATCACGTGGTTTATTAAAGGAGCGTTTTCTGGGCAACTCTCCGATGCGAACATCGCAGTTACACGCCGGCAAGCGAGAGGAACAGTCCGACTCCTCGCTGGTCTCATGGTAAGCTCCCCTGATGTTATGACACGTACTGCTTATACGGATCCCACCCGGGTTCCTTACAATGTCTCTCTTACATTTCAGCTTATCTGCGCTTCGGCGCTGATTTTGTCCAGGCAGCTTTCTGCCCACCACATGGTTCTGGTTCTCAAAGCCACTGTCCATGCAAGCATTCTGCCATTTTCTCAGGTAAACGCGTTCTGCATTTCTTGTTATCGCTAACCTCATTACTCACAGACTTCTTATTGCTCATTCTTTCTCTTTTTCTATTTTTTCTTTTATGTATCAACCAATCTTTCTACCACTACAATGATTGGTATGTTATTAAATTTTTTTTGCGAATGTGCATTGTGATACACTTTCTTTTGGATGTTATGTAAACATACATGTTAACTACAGACTTGCCCTGACGAAGGATTTGTAAATCCGAAATGCATTGGCAAAAGATTATTTTGGTCTGACATAAAATGCTATTGGCTTTTTTCTTCCTCACTAAGAAGATATTAGTGACGCCTCATACCAAGAGATGTATTTTTTCACAAAACCAGTGATTGATAAAAATCTTTATGAAATACCACTGAACCTTCATTATTATCATTATTTTTTGAATATGTAAACAATTTTACTTTGGAGTCTATCAAGCTTTGTGGAGTTTACATAACTTACATACCCAGATTGGGTCTTCTAAGAGAGCGGCGGTGTGACCCTGCATCCCACTTGGTCTTTGGCTTCTTGTGTATTTTTGAATTAGGGTGTCTCCTTATTCGTCACAGCCAGCTCCTTTTTATAATTTGACAACAAGGAATCTTCAGAGCAATGAAACTTCTATACAGACACAATTATTTGAGAAATGTGAATATCGCATAGTGGTGCCCACTCTTCCTGCTTTTTGCCAGCTACAAATACCCCTGGTAGCAGGATACCCAAATAACAAGTTCCCTGCCAATCCATAGGTAACCACGGATAAGCCTCATTACTGCAAATGAAGTAGACAGGTTCGCCTACATACAAAGGTCTGTCCTCATTAGTCGAGTTTGCAACATTGGTACAAGCCTCAAAATCGCCCATTGACCAAGGTTGGGGCTATGGTTAACCATGTAGGAAGGTGGCGTGGCATCCCTGTTACCTACAGGAGCCATCTTGAAAGAGATAAGTGATTGGAAAGGTTGGGGCAGTCTATTAGAAGGCCTAATAGAAGGTACATTAAGCTTGCTCCTATTTGCAAAGAGTGAGCATCCCAGAGGCGTCAGGACCCGCCTTTCAAATTCATTAAAATTAGTCCCGTCAAAGTTCCCTGAGATACAATGGCCAAAGAATAGTGCCCTTAGAGAGACATAACATGCAGTAGTTAAAGGCAAAGGATGAATATACCAGCCCAACCCTTTTTCCCCATGCTGTGGTAAATGCCAACAGTTTGTTCTATTCAGAATTGCGTGAGTTGCATTCATTATTAACAGTAGTGTATTGTTATCATAGCTCTGTCTATGTTGGGAGACCCTAGGAGATAGGGTGTGCAGGTGCACGAAAGGTGTAGACATAGTAGGAACACTTTCAGTAGGCAAACATGTTTCAAGTGGGCGCACTTCTTCTATATACCAGAACCCAAAAGCAATCAATACTGTGAGACTGGTTAACACAATTACGAGAAAACAATACGTCCTTAAGGACCATGTATTTGATTATCCAATGTCTTTGTTGGCCACCCAATTGTTTGGTTGCTCCGCACGGGTAGAGATAACGACAGGCATTGTTCCTCAAAGCTCTTTCCCGAAAGGTTCCTGCGAAAAAACTCTGTAGTCCGTTTGCTGGTGATCTCCTGATCACGTGATTTCTTGTTTGAAGACAGTTTTTCCCAGTCCCCAGCCACTTGCTTAAATTTCAGCACAAAAAGTGGCAAAGGACAAGCTCAACAGTTGTTTCCGGTGGGCACAGCCATGCCGTAAGTCTAGTGCCGTGGATGCAGATTGTACTTTGAGACTCCTGGTTCTGTGTGATCTGCGAACAGTGTGTCGTTGCATCCTGATGGAAATGATGAAATAACAACAGAATCGTGCGAGGGTGCAGGAGGATCCGCAGACGAGTTCAGAGACAAAGCAGCCGTCTCCCCAGGCCCCGCGGGCTCAGGAAGTGTCTCCAAAACACCCTTGATGCTGTTCAAGACTGATTGATCATTGGGAACAGAGCAAGCACGTTTCTTCTTATCTTCTCCATCGTGTGGTAAAGGAAAAGGTATCCTCTTGACATGCGTAGCGTGGATCCAGTGTCTCTTTCCAGCTACTCGTACAGCAGTCTGTGTGGCCAATAGGACCTGGAAAGGCCCTCTCCAGCGCGGTGCGAGACTGGATGCTCTCTCAAATGACTTTGTGAGCACCCAGTCGCTGGGTCAGATTCTGTGACCTGGCCCCTCGTATTTAACTGGGAGGGCTTCTCGCACCTGTTGATAAATCAAATACAAGTTTTGAGTTAACCGATCACAGTATTCAGAAAGAGGTAAGTGCTCCACATCTCTTAAATATCTAGGCTTGAGGATGTTCCAAATGTTAGCTGGCCTTCCCATAATAATTTCATAAGGGGAGAGCCCAGTCCTAGTCTGTGGGGTCGTGCGCATTGAAAGGAGAGCTATTGGTAAGGCGTCCGGCCATTTCAAATTGGTGCTGGTGCAAACCTTAGCAATTTAATTTTTCAGAATACCATTGTGACGTTCTACAAGTCCAGCACTTTGAGCACTTTGAGCATGTCTAGCCGAATGGAACCGTTTATGGATCTGTAATCCTGCGCATACTTGCAGAATAACAGCAGCGATAAAATGTGGACCATTATCTGACCAGATGACCCTCGGCAAACCAAACCTAGGAAAATATTCCTTAAGTTTTCGTCGTTGTCATTGCTGTGGCATCTTTTACAGGGAAGGCTTCAACCCATTTACTAAAAGCACAAATGACTACTAGGACGTATTTAAAATTGTTACATCGCTCCATTTCAATGAAATCAAAGTGAATTACCTCAAAAGGGACAGAAGGTGGACCAAAACTACCCCTTGGTGTCGATGTCCCCTACCCTGCATTATGCTGTAGACAGACCATACAACTCTGGACAAAACGCGCAGCAGTTTTCGGGATGTTTAACATTTACCCAGACAGATTCTAACATTTTGCAAATCTTCCTAGCGCATATGTGAATGGGACCATGGGCCATTGAAATCATCATAGTAACATACGCATCTGGCAATATCCATTTTCCCTCTGAGTTATCCACCCAACACCCATCTTCATCCAACCTCGCCAAGCCCTCAGCCCATTTCTTGGTTTCTTCTAGAGTGGCATCTGTTTGAATATCTTTTATGGAATCAATCCCTTCATCTATAGTACAAATGCTTGTGGCTTCTCTTGTAGTATACATATCTGAATAGAGGTCAGTAGCAGTCTGTTTGGATATCTGGTCAGCAAAAGCGTTCTCCTTTCCTACATCATCTACTATTTTCTGATGTGCCGTGCACTTCATAATTGCTAGTTGAGTCGGAAGCGCAAGTGCTGAGAGTAGCTGAACTATGAAGGTGCCATATTGAATCTTTGTTCCATGTGAGGTCAAGAAACCTCGTTCTGCCCATAGTCTAGCGAAGTTGTGGAGCACCCCAAAGGCATACTGGCTGTCAGTAAATATATTCCCTCTAAGCCCTTCGGAAAGTTCACAAGCTCGAGTCAGCGCAATAATCTCTGCGGCCTGTGCTGAGTATGCGAAATTCTCTTGGTTTCCACAAAACTGCTTAATGTAGTGATGGCATAAGCAGCAGTGGATGTACCATCCGTAAGTTTGAAGCAGCAGCCATCAAAAAACAGCTCCCCTTGTGGATCTTTCAAGGGTGCATCATTTAAATCAATCCTGCCTTTAATTTCTTACCCTGTGGTATAAAGGCAGTCATGTGACATTTCATCACTGCAAGCAATATCTTGCGGAAGAGGAATCAATTCAGCCAAATTCAATACGTAACACCTCTCAATTTGAATATGTGGTGCAAATAGGATCAGTTCATATTTAGTTGATCGTGCGGAAGTAAGGTATTGCGTTTTGCATTTTACTTAATAGAACATCTACAGAGTGAGGTGTCATGCTAGTAAAAGTATGGCCTAGAACCATTCCCTCACTCTGCTTCGCGAACGCAGCAGCAGCAGCGACAGCTCTCAGACATCGCAGCAAAAGTGCATGCAACAGGATCAAGTGTGGAGGAACAAATAACCGCACGGTCTATTCTCCCCCCTTCATGCTTCTGCGTTAACACAGCCAAAGCACATGCATCATATTCACGCACATACAACACAAAGACCTTATCATACTTTGGTGTGCCCAAAACTGGTGCTGAACACAGCGCAGTCCTGAGCAGATCAAAAGCTTTCTGGTGTTCCAAGTCCCACGGTAATGGCAAAGAAATGCCCTTCTTTGTCAATGCCAGCATTGGTTTGATCACTAGTGAAAAGTTCGGGATCCACTGTCTACAGTAAGAAGCCATTCCTATCAAGGCTCTGACTTCCTTCTGTGTATTTGGGACAGACATGCTAAAAATGATTTTAATTCTTTCAGGTGTCAATCTTCTTCCCTCTTTTGACAGGAGATAGCCTAAATAGGTGACCTCCTGTCGCCAATACTGAATCTTTTTCAGTGAAGCTTTATGTCCATGTTTTGCTAGATGAATAATCAACAACACAGTGCCTTCCTTGCAAGCACTTTCTGAATCTGCAGCTAAGAGAAGATCATCGACATATTGTAACAATGTACAAGTAGAAGGCAACTCAAGTGTATCGAGCTGCTCTTTCAAAGCCCTACTATAGATACTTGGACACTCCGTGTACCCTTGAGGTGCACGGGTGAATGTAAACGAGCGCCCCCCTAGGGTAAACGCGAACAAATATCTACTATCCTTGTGTATAGGAATGCTAAAGAAGGCATTCTTAAGATCTAAAACACTGAAATGAGTAGCAGACGCTGGAATCATCGTTAGTATCGTCGTTACATCAGGCACAATTAGAAATTGTGGAGCAACAATCTTATTGATAGTGCATAAATCGATAATGAAACGGAAAGGAATTGCATTAGCCCCTTTTTTATACACGGGTAAAATCGGACTATTGCACAAACTTCCTGCAATTTCTTCAATTACCCCATGATGTACAAAATCAGAAACTATACACTTCAAAGCTTACTCACCACCAACTGAAATCTTTTACTGTGGAATTCGTGGCAACTTCACTCCTGTTTTCAAAATGATTATGCCAGGCTCAATTTGTAAAACACCAACATCATTATCGTCAATCGCCCATAAACACTCTGGAACTTCACTAAATTCCAGTGGCAAAGGTCTAGTCAGAAACTGTGAGACAGACAATTGCTGTGGTGAAATCATCAAACACACTCCATCCGAAGAACAATGAATTACCGCATTTAATTCCTTCAACAGATTCAACCCCAACAAATTCTCTCCACAGTTCGTTGTCAGAAGAAACAGACAGTGATCCGTAAATGGACCCAGTGAAATCGGTACCGGCAAAGAAACTGGACTAACCACTGGCGTACCAGAAAACCCTACAGAAATGTTAGTCTGCCCTGACAGTGGAATGTCTGGAACCCGTGAATGGCCAATGGAACACTTCTGCGCCCGTGTGTCTATGAAAAATAGATGCTTCCTAATCCCTACCATCATCTCAACGTAGGGACCTTTCTGATTAACGGGAATAGGCATTGGTTCCAGACCCTGCTTCGGGCTGTCCTAACAAAACAATATATCATTGAAGTCAAGATCTTTAGAAAGATAGGAAATTGAAGAATTATCGAAACTATTTCTGCTATCTATACTAGGTTGCTGATCATCTTGCGAGAATGACTGTGAATTTCTGAGTGAACTGGCTCCTACCAGGACCCCCTACCCAGGGTGGCCTCTGGATCGTCTACCCATGACACCATATGTGTTATCCGACCTCTGCTGAAAGATCAGGTATTATGCTCTCTATTGACCCTCTTGTCTGCAATATACACATTGGTTCACGTGTACAGGATACAACTACTAATTACTCTGTGGAATAGACTGACCTCAAAACTACATATTCCCACCTCTGGTCCCTTCTAACTATCTGAACCTCAACTGTAAGAATAAATGTTGGAGGACCCTCCCTCCTAGGCAACTGAGAAGTAGGCAACTCAGAACATTTGTTGATCAATAAAGCCAAATTGAGCACTAAAAAGGGTGGTGGGAATAGTATCGGGTGCAAAAAGGCTCTTATAAACAATCATCAATTCTGCGGGACAACAAATCTCTTTTCTATACACTCAACCTTCAGGTATTCTACCATTACCTGTAACACTTTCCTGTGCATTTCTGGAGTATACTGACTATATGTAGCATATACTTCTATGGGAGATGTCAACACATGCAAAATCCATCTAAGCGCATTCCTTGTGCAAATTTGCGTTCCTTCACTCATTGACTTACAAGGAGGAAGGAACCGTTTCTGCGCATAAAAAGCATCCAAACTATCACCATCTGTTTTATCATTCTGTAACCGTTCTAACTCCCTTCTTAACTCAAAAACCATCTCGACATGCTCTTTTACTTTCTCTGCAGAATCCATTGAATAGGCTAAAACATTCAAATCCCTCAACCCTTGTGAGACATCTATGTCCGTCAATTTATTCCACATTATAGCCAAAAAGGTATTCCCATCCCTTCAATAAAAACATTCTGTTCAGGAACACTTTCTAAATTAAGGACTGTAGCTAAGACAGTAGATTTGTTTTACCTTTCTCTATACATTGCTTAGCCCATGCATACAATTCTCTTTTCTTATCTTTAGAAAACTGTACTTTGAGTCACTACATTTGATTCAGCACTCGCCCCTTCATCAGCTACAAGCGGAGCAGAACTGCTTGGGAAAGAGAGAACAGACAGATCCTGTACAACAGGTAGTGGAGACACTACCTCTGGTAACAAAGACAGAATTACTGGAATAGTAACAATCGGAAAAGGTGGAGGTACAGGCAGAGGAACAACAATAGGAAGAGGAGCAATAACTGGCAGCGGAGGAGCAACAGTAAGAACAGTAATTGCTACCGTAGGAGGAGCGACAGCGGGAAGAGGTAATTGACAGCAGGAATAGGTACATAAGGAAGTGGTGCAGCGGCACCAGGCCTGTGTTCATTTAAGAGTTTATCAATTAGTTCATCTGAGACATGATCATCTTAAAACGGATATATTTTCTGTACACCAAGTTAAAAAGCCCTATCCATGTTTCTAACAGACTCTGACTGTTTCTGTTGATCATACAATAATGCCTTTTCTGAATTTTAACATATGACGACGTGTATGCTTCTATTTACTCTTAAGTTGCTACATAGCTTCTCTTTTCCATTTCTGAATGACATCAAATGTTGTAAGTCTAGCTTTTTTTTTCTTTAACAATATAGTTTCCAAATACTCTATTTGGGCAATCTCAAAACTATCATTTACTGGCCACTGAAATTCGGAAGCATGTCTAGTTTGTCTGTGCCAAAAAGTGTTGAATACTATACTACCAAATGCCGTTCTTACATTACATAGACATGCTGGCGACCCCTCCTGTGGTGCCAGTCAGCCAAATATCAAAGATTGTCTGTCTCTGCGGAATAACGCCCTGGAACAGGCAGACAATTTCCCAGGCATATCAGATCACTGGTGTTACCTGGCATCGTTTGAACTTGTGAGTGCAAAACTGCAACCAAATATCAGGATACTTAGGAATCGGGGCACGACTCACCTGATTGCAAAGGACAAAGGAGGTCCGATCGGATTACGACGTGGCTAGCGATTCCGGCAAAAATACCCTCCTCGATATGGGGACCCTCGTCAAGATGTCCTCTCGAACCGTTTGCTCACCGTTCAGGGATCAGATCGTGCAGTACTGTCTAGGTGTCGCGTCTCATACAAAAAGGGGCCCCTTTTCTCACGCTCCGATCCCAGTCTGGTAGCCGCGTCCTTAATCAGCGAGGTGACATCAATCTTGAGGGTGCCTATTCGGGCGCCATCTTGTAAGATCAAGCAAGGAATTTCGAGGCTTGGTACCACCAAAAATTGGATCCGCCAGTCACGAAGTCAAAAAGAATATAGATTTATTCTGTACAGATTCAAATATAAAAGCATATAGCTATCTGACTCCCAACACCTCGCAGTGTGTACCAGAAAACACTGTGCTGTGAGGGGAGTCCTGGTCATCACAAAACATGTAGTATTTATACACAGTCTGGATTTCCAAACTAATAGGTTACAAATTTGGATTTGTGCCCAGTTCACATAACAAATATACAATATTGGTTTGTACTTTTGACATGTTGTCCCATCCTTGAAGATTCAATGGTGTTGTTGGTTCTCCAGCTTAAGCTTATCCTAGTTTCAAGAAACAAATTCAATAGCTTATAGCTAAGGCACATAGCTCTAGTTTGTCTAGTTCTTATTTTTGAATATGGCTGAGGCTATTGATGCAAGGTTCCTTAAACATACTGACAAACTTGTGTGGATCTTTAGCTTTTTAGAGTAAATACTGTTTCAAGAAATGTACAAAGGATTCCTTCAAAAACACACAGCATTAGTTTACATGCATTGTATAGAACTGTTTGAGGGAGGATGAGGTTTGGAGACAGATAACCCTTTGAATGAGGTTCATTCTGACTACAAGGTCTGTTTGCACAGGACAAATAGTCTGCTCTGCCAGCCCTAGTGTTGACATAGGCTCAAAGGTCGTTTCTGCTCTGACAGCTGAAAACATGGTTAATCATTACTGAACAGAGAGCAAGAGTCAGAATCAAGATGGAGGATATTTTCCAAAATGGCGTTTGAAGTCAATTCTAATTAACTGCAGGTTTTAATACAAATGCGAAATGTCTTAGGACAATATTCATAATCAGATGATATTTATGTGAATATGGTTTAATAAGAGATCTAAATAGTGTTCACAAACTATGAATACAATCTATTGCAAATATATTGTTTACTCATTTAGATTTAAAAAGCGTTTTCCAGAAGTGCGTTGGATTTTACTCCTGGAAAAAAAAAGGAGGATCTTGCTCAATTTACAATCCACACAAGCCTTGCACAGCGAGGCTGGGATCACTGTGCTGATATGTGCATGATTCACATCAGATGTGGCGTTTAATATTGACCCTGCCTTCTACCACTGGAGTGCAGGCGCTGCAGATCAGGAGACGGATACAGGCGGGTACATGTGCCGCATTCCTTCCTTCTAGTATGAACTGTATGGAAGAGGGGTCGAGGTAGTAGGCAACCCTTTCTGAGATAGAATTACCACATCATTTTCTTAATTAATAAATATAAAAAAGCCATGGCTTCTACATCCTTGCGAAATAGCCTGAGGAGCCTGAGGAGGAGAGGAGCCTAAGCAGCCTGAGGAGGAGAGGAGTCTGAGGAGAAGAGGCGCATGAGGGGACACATATTTCCCCTACAATCATTAAATCTGGCAGAATGTATGGGAGTCTGTTTTAATGGTGTGATTGTAATCCGTCCAAAGGGCACCCATTTTTGTATTTAACTCACAGTGAGATTAAACTATTTTCCCAGGATCATACACTTTGTTTAAGAAGTAACGCTGGGAGTTTAACCGCGCTGCAATTTAGGCACTTGACCGCATACTTTCTGAGCCTTTACGTGTTACAAATATTTACGTTTTGCAAAATTCACAAATCACATTCTAAAGCAACCTGGCAATATGTAAATGAAAACAAGTTAAGCTAAAAGAAAATCTTTGTGAATTTATTTCTTCATCCTGAATGGGAAACTATAAGTCCCAGAATGCAAAATAATAAAGGTATAAAAATACCCTGTCCTACACCACTGTACCCGTAGCACTTTAAGACACACACTAAAAGAAATTGAGTAATGAGGTCACCTGTGCTTAGAGAATGCTTGTCACAAACTTCCAGCTTTCTGTTATGCATGGCATTAATAAATACGTTTTGAATAGCCAAATAAAAGCAGATACTTTTTTGCATGTGAAGCTACTAGCCATCATGGATATAAATACATATTTAAAAGGAACTTTATTGCATTAATCATTTTAACTGTCTTGTTAGTAGAAACAGATGTGCTATGTGAGTAGGGGTATGGGGTCATTAATTTTGAAATGCCCCATCACTGTGCAATGACTAAACACTCAAGCTTCTTTTTTTTTTTTTCAACTTTATTTAACATTGCACACAGATTAAGCAGATTCATCCGCAACATTCAATTTCAGTGAGCATATAACATATACTGGTTAGTTTTACAATGCATTTGAGTCAAGGGCAGATAAATCCACCAGGTATTGCCTTTACCGTGCCCATATATTCCTGGGTTTAGAGGGAGCCATCACTGAGTCTATGTACAGTTCTTCGGTGTCGCTAGCCCACATCATGTCACTGTTCCAGTCCTCTATTGTTGGTAGTCGAGCATTCTTCCACCTCATCAATATGACCCTTTTTGCCAACAGCAGACTTAAATTGAGCAGTTTTCGCCAAGTTGGGTTAATTTTCCCAATCCCACCTAGTATATACAACTGCGGCATCCATTCGACCGGTTGGTCTGCCATCTTATCTAGAGCTCCACAGACCCTAGCCCAATATTGTCTCAGTTCTACACAGTCCCACAACATATGGTATATATTAGCATTTTCAGAATTACATCTTGGGCAGTTGCCAGAGTGAACAGGGTATAGTCGCTTGAGTTTCACCGGCGTGTAGTGGGTTCTATGGATCATTTTATAGTGGATCAGCTTGAATCTAGAGTTGCAGGATATCAACTTGGTCAGTGCACAAATCTGGGACCAATCCTGGTCTTCTATCGGTTGGTCCAGATCCCGCCCCTATCCGGCCTTTGCCATGTGGGGTGCCTTCGGGCGTGTTTGCATTATGGATTTGTAGAGAGCGGAGGCCGTGACTTTCTGAGTCCCCCCCCATGAATATGTAACCTAGTCCCATGTTTATTCCGGGTTCCTTCGGGAATGATGGGTAAATCCGTTGTGTAATTGCTGCAACCGTATCGAACTGCTGTCTGAGCGTGTTTGTATTTCCCACCGTGTCTTTAATCTCTTCCCACTTCAGAAAGCATTTATCCCGGAACAACTGTCCCCATTGTGTGATGCCTCTGGCACTCCAGTGCAATGCCACTGCACTGTCTACGGGGAATGGTGTGTGGAGGTCGCCCCATATTGGCATGCTCGGGTGGTATAACTTGCTGGCTCCAAATATATCAGCGATTTTGGCCCATGCAGTGATTGTGACATTGGATGGGTGTATAGTGTTGCATCGTTTAGGTGTGGGCCTAGTGATTCTCTGTAGAGCCAGTATCGCCTCCTGTTCTCTCGCAGGGGAGGGGTGGGGGGCCAGGGTTGAGGAAGCATGTAGCCCAGCCGGCAGCATATTGCGCCTGCGCTGCCAGGTAATACAATTCCATGTCGAGGGCCATTAGGCCGCCTCTAGGATATGTGTCAGTTAGCACCCTCCAGCTCAGTCTCGAGTGGCCTCCCCATACGAACGCTATGCATGCACTGTTGATTCTGTAGAATAGAGCGCGACCCGGCCACACCGGTACTGTACTGAAAAGATAGAAAAGCTTAGGCAAAATTATCATTTTAATTAATCCTATCCTCCCCATCATTGATATCGGCAGGGCGTTCGAGCGTTTCATTTTGGTGAAAAGTGCGTCTGCCAGTTAACTGTAATTCAATGTTCGTGACAGCTGAGCGGACCTGGCAACAGCAGCGCCTAGGTAAACAATGTGTACCGGGCTCCATATGAGACCGTGTAGGTTTTGGGCTGCATGGTGGCGTCTGTGACTGGGAATATCTCCGACTTATTGGGATTCAGACGTAGACCTGAATATTCACCGAACTTTTTCACTGCAGCCAGCACCTTGCCCAATGTGCGGTCTGGATTCTTCAGATATAACAAAATATCATCCGCATATAGCGTTAAAATATGCGTTTTACCCTCCAGCCATATCCCGAATGTACTGTAACGCGATCTGAGAATGTCCGCAAGGGGTTCTATAACTAGGGCGAAGAGTAGCGGGCAGAGGTGGCAGCCCTGTCTGGTACCACCCAGTAGTTCTAGTATGTCTGTGAAGGACCCATTCATTCTAATGTTAGCATGTGGCCGTGTGTATGGAATTTGGATCCACTTTATGAAGTTTGTGCCAAATCCGTAGTTCCGTAGCACCCCGAATAGGAAAGGCCATGAGACAGTGTTGGATGCTTTCCGCATGTCTTGGGAGACTGCTATTCCTTGGGTCTCTGGGGGTATTGTCGCAATGATTTGGTGACATCGCCTTATATTTGTTGCCGTAGATCTGCCCAATATAAACCCAGCCTGGTCTTCATGTATCATATATGGCATCAGTGGTGTAAGCCTGGTTGCTATTATCTTGGCCAGGATCTTGGCATCCGTGTTTATTAAGGATAGATGCCGGTATGACCCACATTCCCCAGGGGGCTTCCCTGATTTCAGCAGGAGTGTAATTATAGCTTCCCTGGTGGTTTCGGGGAGTTCACCTGTGTCTAGTGCCTCGATCCATACAGCGTGAAGCCTGGGAGCCAGTTCACTACTGAACTCCTTCTAGAACTCAGCACCCAGCCCGTCCGCGCCCGGCGCTTTCTCGTTAGGGAGTGCTTTTATTGCTTTAAGTATTTTGGGCTCGGTGATGGGTACCTCCAGTGATTCCCTAGTGACGTCTGCAAACAGGGTTGTGGGTATCTGGGCGAGGTAGCTCTCTATCTCAGCGTCTGTTACGGCGCATTGCGGGGAGTATAGGTCTTTATAGTAAGCATAGAAGGTCTCCTTCAGCTTGTCCTGATCTGTGGACATCGTGCCGTCAGGCATCTGTATGCAGGGTATAGTTGTGGGGCCATTCTCTACACGTACCGCTCTTGCTAATAACTTCCCTGGGCGTTCCCCTTCCCCATATCTACGAGCTGCAGCTGGTCGATCGAAGTATCTGACCTCTTGATCCGCTGTCTCGGTGTATTCGTCTAGTTTGGTCTTTAATTCAGAGCTGGGGTGACGGGGAGGATGCGTACTGGGATTGCAGGGACGTTATTTGAGTTTCTAGTCTAGTTAACCTATTTCTAATGTCTTTGAGGATTCCGCCCTCTATGGATATTGAGTGACCTCTGACGCAGACTTTAAACGCCTGCCATAGTATAGACTGGGTAGAGACAGAGTGTTCATTGATATCGAAGTATTGCTATATATATTGTTTCATCGAGTTAGTATAAACCAGGTCTTTCAAGGCCGCAGGTTTATATCTCCAAGGCGGCCTGGTGTTGCTCTTAATAGGGATTCGTAGTGTCAGTTGTATCGGCGAGTGGTCTGAGTATGTTCTTGGATGTATATGGGAGTCTGTGACCCATGCCATGTTGTCTCCGTCTATTTGCCATAAATCTATTCTGGAGTGCATGTCATGGACTGTGGAGTAGTAGGTGTATTCCCTCCTGGTAGTAGTCAACGTTCTCCAGGCGTCTTTCAGTTGTAGATCTGCCATATGTAGGTGTATTGCCTGTGCTGCTTTAGTCAGTGTTGTAGTTTGTGTAGATGTGCGATCAAGATGTACATCTAGAATTGTGTTGAAGTCCCCACCACATATCACCCGGGCTGTTGGGTATCTTGCTAATTTTTTGAACACTGAGGCATAAAAATCTAGTTGGTCAATATTCGGACCATACAAGTTAAGAAAGAGAAATTCTTTATCATAGAGATTGCCATGAAGCAAAACATATCTCCCCTCTGGGTCACACTTAACATTAATACATTCAAAGGACAACGTTTTATATATCAGAATTGCAACCCCTCTCGCCCGGCTGGAGTATGTCGTGAAATACTGATGTGAGCCCCAGCTGGGCATCAATTGTTCACCTTGTCGAGGTCCAGAATGTGTTTCCTGTAAGAGGATTATCTTGGCAGCTTGCCTATTGAGGTAGGCCAGGATCTTCCTTTTCTTGATCCTAGATCCCAGATCCCTTACATTCCAGCTGAGCACATTAATATTGTCTTTGTCTAATTTAGCCATTGTCAGTGGGGCGATCGCTGCCATGTAGTCCCCTATAATCTGCCCTTGTGTGCTGAAGTGTCGTTGTGCCTGATATCTGTGTGCTTTTTGCTTTACCAACCATCCTATGATAACAAAACCCCAAAACACCCATGTAAAACCCTCCCCCCTCTCTCACAGTTCCCCTAACTTTAACTGTGCCGTTAGATATCCATCCCTCCCCTCCCAACAACATCTCGAGCACCTGCTACAGGGGGGGCTGCGGCGTCTCCAGTGCCCAAGCCAGCTTTACTTATAGGTATCGTGTCCGGTTCACGCATGTTGCTCTCGCACATCCTAACGACTTTTGGGACGATGTTTCCACTGCAGATTGAACATGTACATTCTCCTTTAACATCCCTGATGTGGGCCTCCAGGGGGGAAGCTTCTAGCGTTGCTGTTCCTTCTCACTTCGAGAACGTGGTGGTAATGTTTAGGCCTCAGTCTTGTTTAGATCACCCACACTTTAGATCTGCCCATTGTTTGGGGGAATATGCGTTTCTATGAAGTTCGCCGCTTCTTTGGGAAATGTGTAGAAATATGGCTTGTTTTGGTGTTGGATTTTGAGCGTGGCAGGGTAGAGCATTGCATATTGCACTTGCCGTTCGCGTAGCATTTTTTTTTTTACTCCTGTGAATAGTTTCCTTTCCTGTTGGACCGCCAGGAAATCTGGAAAGATGCGAATAACATTTGCCTCTCATTTGAGCTCCTGCTTTTCTCTGGCGGTTTTTAGGATCAAGTCTCTATCCCTGTAGTTTATCATGCGTGCTATGATGGGCCTGGGGTATGCCCCGGGTTTTGGCTTTTGGGGCCAGTGATCTGTGTGCCCTCTCAACTATGAACATCGGCGACCATCCGGGATCACCCAATAGTGTACGTAAGAAGTCTTCTACCGCCTTCTCCATTGAACCTTTTATGGCCCCTTCCGGAACGCCAATAATGCAGATGTTGTTTCTCCGGGATCTTGCCTCCAAATCTTCACATTTGGATTTCACTGTGCCAAGTTCGATAGCCATTGTGGATACCATGCTCTTCAGGGCCTCTAAAGCGTCCTCAGTGCCAGATATCTGCCTCAGTCATGCGAGTGGTTGTCTTGTTGAGTTGTGTTTTTATATTGGCGACACTCGCGGTGATCCCATCCAACTTGTCCATGAGTGTAGCGAAGCCCTGCTGCATCGCCTGAAAAATGGCCTGGGGGTCCATCATTGCAGCTGGGGGTATCTGCTTCTCATGTACCAGCGTTACCCCGTCCCTCTCTGGCTCTGTTTCCCTCTGCATCGTGGTCGTGTACTTATCGATGGTTCCTCCTCCTTTCTCCGACCAAAGTTCTTGGGCATCATCTCAGGTCTGGGAGATGTAGCTTATCCCAGCGCTTAAGAGGAGGGCTATGATAGTTCTACCACATTTTACTTGCGCTATATCGTCTCGTCGTCCGAGGCGCCCCGGACGCCGTGGCGGTGGAATCAGTGCACAGCCGTTGCTTTAATAGTAGGCTCTGATGTTTCTTACAGATCCGTCATATATGGCCGAGTGGAGCGCCAGTCACGGCGCACGGGCGTCAGCAGTTCCATGGGTTGAGGTTTAAATGTGGTTTGCGTAGGTGGTACAGAGAGGCTCTCCCGCGTCCCGCCGATAAGTGAAGCACAAGGCTCTCATTAAGCTGATTCTTTTTTAACCGCCTGTCCCGCAGCCCCCGAGCTCGCAGAGGGCAGCGGTGTGGCTTGTTGGGTGCGCGGTGGGCGAGGATGTGCACGCTGGGAATGGGAAGGGCCTACCTCTGCAAACGTGGTCCGGTCCGGGAGCAGGCCGCCACTCATCTGGGTCCCTGAAGCGACGCAGGCGGAGGGGCCAGTGGGCACTCCACGACACTCGGGGCAATCACGACTCTCCCCCGCTGGATGGATGACAGGAGCGGCTCGTTGCCGCCGCACCCGCCGCCTCGGGGCGGGCCTCCTCTCCCCTCTCGCCGGCCGCTGTTTCTCTGGCTGTCTCGCCGACCATCTGGGTCCTTATCTCTGGAAACTCTGCACCGATCAGCCTGAAATTTCGTGTGGGCAATCTGATGATATTGTTACCCGTTCTCGCCAAAAATCGCGGAAAACCGCAGCCTGCAAATTATCTTTTCTGGCTTTGCGGCTCTGGGTCCAGCCGGAGCTCACACGAGAGCCGCCATTTTCTCTCATGCGCAACAGCGCCGCCTCCTAAACACTCATGCTTAAGAAAGGTACTGCTAAGTACAAAAGAAATGTTTTATAAAAGTAATTGAAAGGCCATTGTTAAGGTGCCTTTCATGATCCTGTATTTTGTCCTGCTCATGACTGCTCTAAAGGTGAACAGTTTCCTTCAATAATGTGGTTGTAGCTTCTGCTCATTGGGATCCATTACATAGAACAGGTTATTGAAACTTGTTCACTCTCAGTAGATGGGCTCTGACAGTTTTTTTTAAATGTTTGTAAAACGTAATCCGGATGAATTACTAGACATAATCCGGACGTGGACCCCTTGCTCACTGTGCCTTAGAGAGGCTCGCATTCACCTCACTGAGGAGGCCCAACAAGGCCGAAACGCGTGTCTGCGGTTGCTGATGGTACTCTTGCTCAGAGGAGAATTGCTAGCATTTCATTCGTGGACTGCTCTTATGGGTGGGACCAGACTGATAGGTGAATGGATATGTCTTCTCTGGAAAGGGTGCAGTGAGCTAAGACTCGGTGCAGCCCCTCATCAGTGGACTGCATTCCTTAGATCAGGTTTTTTTAACCTTGTTTGTTATCTGCATAGGGGCTTGCACACTTTTGTAAATTCTTCAAGAAAGACCCAAAATGAAATATAATAGCCTTAAACTGCTGCCTACTAGTTGAGCATAAAGGAAGTGAAAAATGTGCTTTCCAGGAAACCAAAGAGCAAGCGGCCGGGACACATTCTCCATGCCTCTAGACCTGCCTGCGCAGGAAGGAGCAGCGGAAGAAACCCCAGACGTCTCTATAATCCTAATATTTTGCACTGTGAATCTCTCTACGGGGCAAGCAGCCGCTCCTGCGCAGGCGGGCAGTATGCTAATGGCTCTTCTCCAGGTCAGTCTTGCACTTTTCTTTAACACAACAAACTGCCACCTCAGGCAGCAGGCCCCGAGGTTTGTTTAAAGAGAAGGAGGCTGTGGTAAAAACAATTGTGCGACTGGTTCAGTGGGTTAAACGAAAGGTTGTCTGTCAAGGTCAGTTCAGATCTTAAAAGACTGTGCTGGCTGGATGTGCATTGACTACATCCCTTTGTTGTCATAACCACGCCCCCTACCACTCCGAGCATGCTCAGAAGGGCCAAGAATCCCAATCTGTTGATTAACCTCAATCTGGCAGACCAGCCCGAGCCCTGCCGACTCCGCCTCCCTACCCCAATGTTAACCACGTCACCTGGGTAAATTGTGATAGCAAGGTGTTGTTGTTTACGATATCTCTACAATCTCCCACTGAATACAAGAGTAGGACACACCTTTGAGTCTGACTACACAGCACCAGATTCGTGGACTTGTAAAACACTGACCATACTCTCACACTTGCCAATGCTAAAGATGGGATTCACTTTAGAAATCCTGCCAAACTCAAATACAATTTCTGCCTGGGGTAAAAATGGGGCAACAGGAAAGCCTATGAATTCGAGTCATACGAGCCCTTCAGTTATCCCCCACTTGAAGTACCATGTGACTATATGGGGATTGCATATTACAGTATGCCTTAATTACTGCAAGTGGTAATTAACGCATGCTGTACTCATTTTGTGTCGCAGAAACATCCTCCACTCAAAACCAGGTGTTTTTTTTTTAATTATTATTTTTTTTTACCGAGTTTTATTTTGAAACACTGGATTTTTCAGTGCTGCAATAGTGACAAGTAAGCCTGTTACAGCGACTTTTTTTACTGCATTGCCAAACTCCCTTTAGACATTAGTTTGCTACTTGTCGTTGGCTTATTTCCGTGGCGCTTGTGCCACAAAATTGCCCAAACCCTTGTTACACAAGAGAAAGAGAGGGAAGAGAGTTCTAAACTGAGAATATCGTGTTGGTCTAGCAACTGGCAATACCACGGCATGAAAATGCCAACTCACTAAAGTTGATTTTTCCAAACTTCTCTGCTGTACTACCAAATGAGGAGTTCCCTAACAATATTTGCTCCAATCAACAGCTTTGTAAGAAGGGATGCCAGGCTTTCCATTTCCCAGCCACGCAGTGATTTGTAAGGTCGGATATTGGGCTACCTAACATGCAATTGGGCTATTTCTGGGCTACTTTCAATATCAGATGTTTTTATTCCACTTGAAGCTTCCTTTCTACCCCCACCAACCCGCCCCACACCCACTCTCTCTAACCCCACACACCGCACTTCCACGCTCTACAAACCCCCATTGCATGTCCTGGTTGGGATATTTTGGGCTACTTTTCATGAGTCCTCCAGAGGCTGCTTTGATCTTCATGTTTCCTGCCCCCAACCAACTACCACCACCCACCCAACCCCAATCCCTCTACCCCCACCCACTCACCTCACCCTCCACTTTGTCCTTCCCCATTCCACACCTCCACACTGTCTTTACCCCATCCACCAAGCCCTCTCTACTCTCTCCACACCAAACACCCTCCAACCTTCGCTCTCTCTATACCCACCTCCTTCTCCACTCTCTCAGTGCTCGTGCACCAACCCACCCTAATCCCATTTCTGTACCCTCACTCACCCACTCTATTCCCCACCCTCTACCCACAACCGCCCAGCCTATTCCAACTCTCACTATCCTCAGCCATCCAACTTACCTCCAGCCGCTCTACCCCACCAACTCACTCTAACTCCACTCTCTACCCCTGCCCACCCACCCCCATGCTCTCTACTCCAACCTACCCACCCTAACACCACTCATTACCCTGACCCATCCACCCACCGCCCACTCTCTCTACCCCCAGCCACCCGGACCATTTTCTCTCTCTATCCCCAACCACCCATCCACACTCTCTTTCCCCACCCATCCTACCCCACTCTCTTTACCCCTGTCACCCACCCTACCACAACTCTATCTACCCTCACCCACCCTACTCCAACTCTCTCTAACCCAGCCACCCTTCCCCAACTATCTCTGCCCCATCCACCCGAGCCCCTATCTTTACCCCCACCCTTCCATCCTATCCCCACTGTCTCTACCCCACTTACCCACCCCATCCCAATTCTCTTTACCCCATCCTTCCTAGCCGCTCTCTGTACCCCATCTACCCATCCTACCTTCTCTCTATCCCCACCCAACCTAAACACTCTATTCCCTCACCCACCCTACCCCCTCTCTCAACACCCTCTAATTCTTCCTCTCAAACATTCGCTTTATATCTTACCTTCTCACTCTCACGCTTTCTCGCTCATATTTCCTCTTGCTCATTATCAATGGCAGCCTCTCTCAATGGCTTCTTCCCTTGCTCTATTCCCCTTCTCATTCCCTTGCACACCTGCACCCCCTATCAAATCGTCCTTTGAAACAGTGCACTCTCTTCCTTGCACCCTGGTGCCTATAAATGTAAAATGCAAGTAAATGCAGTGAACACCAAAACTATTGGCTTTGCCATGCTTGTTTTTAAGCAGTCCCACTGTCTACAGATTTTAGTAACACATCTTACACCTTTCATGGTATATACAAGGATAACTCCGAAGTGCTTACATTTTTACACCAGGCTCTTCTGTGATCTGAGCAGTGCTTGTTTAAAATACTGAGTTTTAGGGAGGCGAAATGGGCCTTGGTACGAGTTTGGTGGTATCTGAGTGGTGAATGACATGACGTCATGTAATATGGAGTACGTTTCTCCAAGTCAGACCACCAAGTTTTGTTATATGTGGGACTTTTCATCCATCTGGTATACATTTGATGACAGTAGTGTTTTACACATGATGTGTGTGTGTGAACATTGGTTTCAGGTATAAGGTACACACGGATGTAGGAGTAGCTTACATCCACATAACATACTCCAAAAACAGGGCTCTTTGTGAATTAGACCATTGATATGATAATGATATGATATGATAAGTCATTTATAACATGCCTGTACACAAGTGTTTCCAGGCCCGACAAGGCAAGGAGGGGGAAACAGATGGAGGACAAAACAACAATCTTCCTAGGCCTTGTGTCATTCAGATCGCCCAAGTGTGTGGAAGAGGGAGGGAAGAAGTGCCGGAGGGGGAGGGGAGGGAGAAGTTCAGGTAAACAATAAGTGCTGCCAGAGGGTGGCTCATAAGTGCAGAGAGAAGGAACTGTAGGGTTGCAGATACAGACCCTTAAGTGCTGGGGGAGACCGCAGGCAGTGCGAGGGCAACTGGACATGCAGGAGCCTGGGCCTGAGTTCAGTGGGTGGCCAGGTGACCAGTGCATGGAGCAGTCAGGGACATGAGCAGGGGAGAGAAAGAGAGAAAGCAGAAGCAAAAAGGATGGTCTTGAGTTGCTTCCGGAACATGAGATGGTTCTGCTCAAGTTGGAGTGAGACATGCAGGCTGTTTCAGACGGAGGCCCCAGCTGAGGAGAGAGATCTGCCCCTCACTCTTGCTTGGAGAAGCGTCTGACCCTCAAAGAGTTGGAGGTGGATGAGCGGAGAGTTCGAGAAGGAAGATGCTTAGGAAGAGAAAGTTGGAGGTAGTGCGGTCCCAGGCCACAAAAAGCCTTGTGGACGATGCAAAGGGTCTTGAACCTGATCCTTGCAGCCACAGGGAGCCAGTGAAGAGATTTCAGAGCTGGAGAGATACCATCCCTGGGCTTGAGGCCAAGGGCAATTCTCACAGTCCTGTTCTGGATAAGTTTTAAAGGTGGAAGAGTAGAGGCAGACAGATTTAGAAAGAAGCTGTTGCAATAGTCAGCGTAGAGAGGACCAGGGCTCTGGAGACAGTGAGCATCTGTGGGAAAGTGAAAAAAGACTGAATACCTCTGATGAGGTGCAGCTGATGGTGTGACTTAATAGAGACGTCGGAGATTTGAGGAGAGGAGAGGGTGGTGTCAAGATGACACCGGGGTTCTTAGCCTCACAGAAAGGAGCAGGAAGAGAGTCCAGGGTGGGCAACAAGAGAGAGAGAGAGGAAAGGATGGAGTAGGTGTTTCGATGAGGAGGATCTCAGTCCTACTGGCATTAAGGCAGAGTTCATTGGTGGCACACCTTTCCTAAATTGCTGCCAGACAGTATGGTATGATCGAAGAAGAAGTGGAGTCAAGATTGGAAAAGCTAGACCTCGAGCTGAACTGTGAGGAATTCTTCAGTAAGGGGTCAGAGATTTTAGAAGAGATTTGTGACAAGTATGCACCCCTCCCCTAAAATTAAAGGTTATAAAAAAAATCCAAATCATTGTTGGGACCAGCACTGGCCCTTATGCGTAAACAGTTACGCCAGGCTAATGAAGGGTGGAGGTTATCCAAACAGGGTAGAGATGCCGTGAAGGTGAAAGCTTTGTTAAAGGAATATAAACTAGCCCTCTTTACAGCAGAAAAAGAATTCCTCCAAAGACAAATTAAACTGGCAGGAAACCAAGCTAGAGCATTATTTGATGTAGTGGCAAGGTTTAGGAACCCGATATGTATTGCAGCTCCCACTACCGCAACTCAGGAACAAGCCAACAAGTTACCAACTTTTTTGAAGAAAACATTCTGGATATCCAGAAAAGCATTGCCAAAGTGAAGATGGGTGAAAAAAGGGAGGAGCCCTTAGAAGAGACAGAGACAGAACATCTAAAGGGAGAAGATGAGATCTTCCATTTTAAAACCATTGAAAATGAGATTGTGTTAGCCCAGATACTCCAACTAAAGCCAACAAAGGACCTGGCATTTCCAATACCAGCGTGTACATCCATCCGTCTGGCAGCAAACCTTGCGCCATTTTTAACAAAGTTTATAAATAAATCTTTAATGGAGGGTTATGTTCCTAGTACCTTGAAGGGAGCACTGGTAAAACCTTTATTGAAAAAGCCTAACCTAGATCCAACAGTTCTTAAAAACTATCGTCCGGCAGCTAGTCTATGCTGACCCACTAAAATCTTGGAGAAAGTGGTTTGTGGCCAATGTCAGGATTTTGTGGACAGCAAGAGCCTCCTGGATGAATGTAAGTCGGGGCTTCGCCCCAATCATGGACCAGAGACCACCTTGCTGCCGGTCCAAGATGATCTGTTAGAAGCTGCAGATAGGGGAGGACCCAAAATATTGTTGATGCTGGACCTATCTGCGGCTTGCGATACGATCAAAAGATCACTCTCCAACGTATTGGAACAGTCGGGAGAGCCTTGAAAGTAGCGCTAGACTGGTTCAGTCCCTTCTTGAAGGACAGGACCCAGCGGGTAACACTGAGAGGTTTTCTCTCAGAATTACTATGGCTAAGATGTGGAGTTCCACAGGGATCAGCACAGCATTGTCACCATTGATCTTTAATCTATACATCCGACCATTATTTGATATATTAAGGAAGTATGGGTTAGAATTTCCCTCTTAAGCTGATGGCACCCAGATTTATGTGGAAACAGAGAATAGAGAGTCGGGTTTTGAAAAGATCAACCAGTCATGCAGGAAATTGGAATATGGATGGCGTGCAATCAGCTCAATGCAGCTAAAACCGAGGTAATTTTATTTGGAGCAGGGAGCAAGATGAGGGCTGAAAAACAAAGCACAATCCCACAGATCCTAGGGGAAGAGATTCAGTTTTCAAGGAAAATAAAGAACCTCAGATGCACATGGCAGGAAAACCTAGGGAGCGAAGCCCAGGTAGTGGCCAAAGCGAAGGCTGAGTATCACTCCCTACGTATGCTTAGGAATGTGCTCCCCTTTGTGGCGGCAGACGACCACCCAGTGGTCGTAGGGGCATTAACCAACTCCCACCTCGATTACTGCAACAGTCTAATGGCAGGGATTCCAGCTAAACAGATGATGAGACTGCAAAGGGCCCAGAATGCGGCAGTCAGGCTAATTGCTCATCTAAGAAAAAGAAACCTTGTGTCGGCCTCGCGTAGATCTCTCCATTGGTTGATGGTGGAGGATCAGGTGAAGTTTAAGATGGCCTGCCTTATGTATAAATGCTTCTACAACCATGCACCAACATATTCGAGTGCCAGCATCCACCACCTTCAGCTAACGAGAGATCTCTGCCCGGGAGATAAAATGTTGTTGACTATACCCCGGACAAAACAGATCTCAAAAGGAGATGGGAGGTTTTCGGTTTTCTGTCTGAAGTTATGGAACCAACTACCATTGACTATCCGTTCATGTTCATCACTGGAAAGCTTTAGAAAAGCACTAAAAACCTTCCTATTTAAGTGAACCTAAGTGATCTATATCACAGTCTTTATACTCTGATCAAGGCACAAATCATAGTTCACATCTTCACCCGAATGCAGTTTATTCTGTCTGGTGCGCGTAATAAATATCCAAAATCAAAATCGGAGAAGGATCAGTGGTGGCTGAGCGGAGCCTGAAGGGGAGCTGGGTGTCATCTGCATAATACTGAAAATTGGAGCAGAATGTAGTGATACAGTGGGCAAGACGTGCCAGGTAGTTGCTGAAAAGCCAGGGAGAAAGGTTAGACCACTAGGGAACAGCACAAGTAGAGAGAGAGTTAGAAGAGATAAAAGACCCCAGTTGGACCTGGGAGGGTCAGTCAGTGAGAAAGGAGTTCAGCCATGCAAGGGCCTGACCAGTGATACCCAGGATGCCGTGGAGGTGATTGAGCAAGATGGCATGGTTGACCATGTCAAAAGCAGAGGATAGATCAATGAGAATGAGTACAGAAGGAAGATTAGAGTCAAGATTAGAGAGCAGGTCTTTACAGGTGTTCAGGAGAGCAGTTTCCATGCCTCAGGCAGCTCTGAAGCCAGACTGGTGGGCGTGGAGACAACCAACAGATTCAGTATGCACATTAAGCTGGGAGATGGGCAGATTTTCCAGGAGCTTGCCCCAGGAAAGGTGTGATGGAGATCGGGTGATAGTTAGCCTAAGAGGAAGGATCGGCAGAGGTATTCTTTAGAAGGGGGTGCACAAGGGAGTGCTTAAAGGGGTAGGGGAATGTTTCAGTGGCAAATGAGTGATTGCAGAAATCGGCCAAGGCTGGAGCAAGGGTATCGATGTGGTCCTTGATAGTTCTGGATGAGCAGGGGAGAAGCTGCTTTGATGAGACTTTCATAGATCGGACTTGCCTAGAAACATTGTCAGTGGTGAACAGGGGAAAGGAGGAGAAAGGAGAGATGAAACGGCCAAAGACAGGCAAGGGGTGGTAGAGGAGGAGGAAGAGGAGGTAGAGGACGAGAGAGTGGACAGGATGGCCTGGGTTTTAGTGGTGAAATGAGAAGCCCATGCTGTACAGAGGGACTGGGAGGGAACAGGAGAGGTAGAGACTGCAACAGGATTGGCCAGCTCCTTGCAGATTTTGAAAAGTTTGGCCGAGTTGTTAGATGCCGCAGAGACGTAGGCTTGGATGTAGACTCTTTTCTTAGAGAGAACAGAGAGTCTGTGCTGCCATTAGAGCAGGCAGCAGGCCAGTTTGTCAGTGGGAGCGCCTGATGTACTCCACTTCCTCTCAGCTGCCTTACACTTGCGTTTAAGGGTGGTGAGGTCGGAATCGTACCAAGAGTTGCACTTGGATGTGAGCTTCAACCAGATCCTCATTACAGGGGCTTGGACGTCAAGATTGTTCGAGATAGAGAGATCTGTGTCAGAGTGTGAATACATACACGTTTTATTGTTTTATATATGGGTGTCTTTACTGGCAACAAGCAGCCTTACAGATAAGGGGTGTATCGGCCATTTTTACTCCCTAAAAACAGGGAAATACAACAAATAAAATAGGGAGTAAATATACGCCAAACAAATAAATATGAACTGGATACTCACACAGCTTGATGGATATGCACCATCGGCGGTGCTCGCTAGAGCCACAGGAAGAAGCTTCACTATTATTACTATCTGATCCGAAGAGGTGAAAAGGTACCTTTTGGCGTGCATGAATAAATGGGTGCATTTCTGTATGAGAATTAAAACATAGTTTTACTAGCTTATAAAATGTTCACATTGGGAATGGGATCTACTTTGTTTTATTACCGAATAAATAATTTTACTCTTAACTTTAAAAAATAGAAAGTAAAATACTCCCTCTTCAAAATCTTATCTGGAGCACATGAAGAAGACGGAAGATCTTACATTGGCGGACATAAAGATTTGACCAGTGAGAGAAGAAAGCAGCCCCTGGAGCCGCCTTTGGTGAAGGAGAAGCTAGTAGAGAGTGTGTACCAATCCTGTTTTCCACATTAGGGTAAAAAGAAATTATCATTTTGGCCATTTATGATTCTAATGTCCCAATGCTCCTTTATACAAAAATACACAGAGTTAATGTCTCAGAGTACTGCTTGGTTGGCACCTGTGGGTCTGAAGAGTACCAGTTGGTGGCAAGCTAACTAGGCCTTTCTAGGCAACAGCCAGGAGCTAAATAGCTAGTAGCTGTTTTTATCCCTGACCTATGTATATATTTGAATGTATCACACTTTTACAAAGACTTACCCCATCATTAGGTGAAACCTTTCAGATATTAAATTGTTCAATTTCTAGTAAAAGCTTTCCCAAAAAACAATGCAAGAACATGTTTGGGGGGCCCTCTCTATGTCTATGAAATGTTCTTTAGCCTGCCCAAAGAAAAAGTCTGAGAAGTAAAAACAAAAAAAGCATTTTCCAGATGTTCTAATGCATGCCCCCTCTGGTGACAATCCTGCATACTAATAGTTTACCAGGTAAGGTCAGTGAATTAAATCCCAGCTGCTGTGCTATGTGTGCAACCTGGAGACCACACGTGTGAATCCTTGATGACACGGCATCCTTCTAAGGTAGATTCAAAGTGCTCCAGAGAATTGGCCATAAAGCAATGGAGACATCACAGCTGTGCTAGAAAACATAATAGCAAAAAAAATTATGTCTTCTCAATTAGGTCAGAGTTACAAAATGCAAGTTCTGCAGGCGAGTAAAAGACCAGTCACCAGCAGGTGTCCAAGCTGTGACTGCTTTTCATAAGGGAAAGGGGACAATGAAGCCACGCTTTAGTGCCTTGGATAATTTGATGGCTGATTCACATAGAATTCCATTGTTGTGGTGCATTATGCAAGGCGGACTGTTAAATCTCTATCTGGGTGTAACTTGCACATGAAAATAGTATTCACAAAGCAATCAGGTGTGACTACTGTTGTAAAATGTGTGTAGGTTATATCAGGTGTACAGTGGCGGCTGGCAAATTCTTTAAGTGGAGGGGCGTAAATATTTCACCCAAATATGTCTTAGTGACCGCGGGTAGCGAGGGAGCCTGAACCAATTAAGGGGATTTTGCATGGGATCACCCCATGAGATGGTTTTTTAAATAATGGGCTAAAATGTTATAAAAACGTTTTCACGCTGGCTGTGACCATACATTTCTATACTGGCTGCACCAATATATGTTGCTTTGCGCACGAAGTAAATAATGATGCTATAAGAAAATATGTCCTTGCTGGCTCTGCCAATATCCCCACAACATATTCCTGCTGGCTTTACGAAAATGCATAGCGCAGTGTGAAAGTATTTCCAAACTGGCTGCACCAAAATGCCAGTCTATCTGCATAATGACACTTATCATGCTTGCATTAATGAAGATGCCAATACAAAATGTCATGCAACAGTAAGAAATGGCTAGCCTGCTTACTTTATCTCAGATGCCCAGTAAAAATCTATCACAGATGTCCAGTAAAAAAAATACCATCCCTGTCCCCTGGGCTTCACAGCTCCTAGCACACCCACACAATCAATGTGTGTGTTCAAAGCGCCTCAGAAGGAGAGCTAATTTTGGCTGGTGGGGAAGGGGGTTGTGCAACAAAGGCACTTTTAAAATTCCATTGTTGTACAACCATCCTCCCCCCTCACTTGCTAAAATCAGCCCACGGACCAGCACACCCAAACATTCACACATCATTCACTCACTCATTTACATGAGCCCCATCATCATACACTCACTCATAACATATGCATACACACATCCATACACGTATTTAAATAGTAAATTAACATAAACTTCCTTCTGCCCCAGTCCTGTAGTTTCCGCACAGCACTCTAGCTCCTTCCTAGCATGAACAGGAATCGGGAAGCAACAGCTTCCTGGTCCCTTCACATGTGCGCAGGGACCTGAGCATGGGTGATAAAACGCACTGCTCCAGTCTGCTCTGTCTGTATCTGCAGGGAGTCACAGGAGCGCCCCTCACACCTACATACATGCAGTTCCCCTGCCAGAATTTCCAATGGCTTATGCAAGGCTGGGGAAGCACTACACCCCTGGCCTTGCATGGCTTATTGAGCATGCACGGCTGGGGAACAGAACTGTCAAAGGGACATTGCTTTTCCCTTTGACATTTCAGCCAACCCAGGAGCTCTCCTCGGCTCCTCCATAATGGGCGAGGGGGCAGGGCGGTCGACACCCCATTCCCCATTATGCACGAGATGCCCGTGCAAGTGTGCCTACTGTGTAAAAATGTGTTTAGATTATACCTTCTCCAGTGGAAATACCCAGGTACACTAAAAAGTAGCGGTCAGGTGTGCAGTAAATGGCACCAGAATACAATATCCTACTCCGTGTCAGACAGGAAAGAAATGAGAGAATTACAGAAAATTTGCATAGGTCTTCATTAAGCCACTACAAAATATTTGTTGACCACCTACCTCTTCTTACTCTGCACATCCCACGTAGTTTGCTTTCATTCAGTTTAGCTCCTCAGTGGCAGTATTTACATCTAGAAGTTTCAAGTGTAACTTAACTCTATTCACAAAAGCTTTCAAGCCAACTTTGAAGTTGTGTGAATGGTTTTGTTGGTGTGTACTTATTACCGATACAAGAACCCCTTGACACACTCGCCGTTTCTTTGCACACCCTTACGAATGCCACCTTTTTTTTTTCAATCTGTGAATTTTCCCCTTCCATTTATACTGTGCAATAATGTTCACTTGGTGGTATCGCTGTCGGCACCCTTTGCTTACACACATTTCTCTGTACTGCCTCAGCTTGCACATCCATTCCAGGGCCCCTCAGTTCAGTGACAGCTCCATACTGTCCGTTTAGTAGTATTTAATATCATTTAAAATCATGAATCCACATTGCAGACATTTAGAGTTAACGATTTGGAGGTAGTAGATAATAAACATGGGTCTCATTAGGAGTATGGCGGTGTGTAGAAAAATGTTACATTTGCAGCAGGGACGTCATTTGTGGGTCGCCAGAGGTCGCATGTGCGACCTCTGAGGTCTCCCTTGCGACCTCTGTAGTCTCCCTTGCGACCTCTTAAATAAGCATTTTTTTTTTTTTTGCAATGCAAGCTCTTGGGCTGTGGCCAGCACCATGTGGCTCTTTAATTCAGGAGAGGCTGTCTTTCTTGTTCAGGCCCCTTAAAAAAGAAGAAATATAAGAAAAACGAGGGCAACATTTTCAGCACTGAACCTAACCTAAATAAGAAAGAATAGGAATGCCAAAAAATGTGTCTTTCTGGAATTCTATACAATAATTGCTAGACTCATTAAAGCTTTATTTCAGGCACACCTCAGAGGGTGAGTCACTGATTTAGTCTGTTCTCAAACGCCTCAACTCAGCCTTTCATCCTTCTGAGGTCGGTAAATGGGTACCAACACAGCTTGGGGGATATTTGGTGTATATTTCTTCTATGTAAAGCGCTTAAGCGTAAGTGCTATATAATAACACATCATTATCATTTGGTCATGGACGTCTGTTTGCAATCGCAGTAATTTGGTAATATGGGCCTATACACAATGATCTTAACGATACATAAGGCGATCCATCCATGTATGAAATGTACATCACATTATAGTGATATTGTAACCATATTTTTCGTAGTGTACAATGCTATGTGATGCCACTTCCTGTTTTGTCAACGGGTGAAAGGTCGTGTTCCATCGCTTCCCGCGATATCACTTCAGGGTGGGGTCAAATGACATCACTTCCTGTGATGTCATCAGGGGGTCAAGGGTCGTGTGATGTCACTTCCGCAACCCCTGGCATTTTGGTGAAATGACATCCCTGATTTGCAGTCATTCTGCTACTGCCACTTTACCACTGCATTACCACACATCCATACTATGAGTTTTGGTGGCAAGGTTGAAGATTTTCCGCCGGAAAAAATCTATACTCTATTGACTCCAAAAATGGGCACTAACTCCACTGTGCCACCCCTTGTAATCTTGCAGTAAATCCAGGGACCAAGTGGCAGTAACAGTAAGCAATTTAGATTTACCACCGATTTACTGCCAAACTCGTAATAAGGCCCAGTGCGTTCATGGGTTATGCTTGCAGGACCAAGGAGGCAGTGAGTGCATGCTAAGAACACATAAGTCAGTGTAGCAAATTTGAGACTGGTGCTAAGTAGTAAAGTATGTTCTATTCACTTTTAATTTGAGCTATTTGGTGACGCTTAAGTGACAGCTGCAAAGCTAAAACTATTGCATTAGAGTACAGATAGGAGGGAGATGGGTTTTGAGGAGCGACATCCAACTTGTGGGTTTTGTTTACCTAGTAACCCACACACTGACTGGCCATGGCCACTCTGATCCCTCTGGCCATTCCAAACCACTACCTGCCCATCTCCAGTCAAATCACATCCACCTGGGATCTCTTAGAACTAGCTCTGTCAAGTGGCAAGATCAAACTTTCTGCTGTACAGGGCCTGCCACTGTTATTGCAAACCAATCTTCTGAAGGTTAGTGGCTTAATTGCAGCTGTAAATGGGCTACTGGTATAAGAAAAACGCCTTAAGCAAGTGTGCTTTTAGCCACATGATTTATAAGCAATATGTGTATACTAGCATGTTTCCATGCACCAAAGAGCTGTTAAAAACACACATTGGCAAGGCTACCTTATGCTGAGGTACTTACACCAGTTTCCAATTTATGGCCAGGTTGTACCATTATGACAAATGCCTATCCCATGCCAACACAGTTGGTTTTGCCAATAATGGTCTCTGTCTGTTTTTGCAGACAGACCATTGAAGGCAGATGCTACCAAGTGCCCCCATGACGTCTCTGACCTCAGCCCTGGTTGTTATGTCAACAGCACTGTTTATGCCCTGATTTGTAGGCGCACACCTAAGAAGAAGAAACCAAAACCACTGGTCCCACAATGCAAAGCTGCAACTTTATCATGAAAAGAGAAGAGCCCTTTAATGCAATTTAGTAGTTGATGGAAAACTGGTGAGAACCAGAATAAAGGCTAAAGCTTTCCCTTGGAGGCGAGGGCCACATGACCCTAGAAAGTTGGTGGTGTACCTAGAACCCTTCAGTGCTCGAGCAAGCAAGGAGGAATCTTCCCCAATGGGGATTTTCATAACTCAATTTCCTGCAGTGCCTGTGCAAAAGAAAAAGACTACCCTTTATGGAAAACAGACCTTCCATTTCAGTACCCTTCATATGGCAAGTGGTACTCCATGGCAAGAGATATCCATATAAACACTTCTGGGGCCAGATTACAGAAACCTTGCACCGATGCAAGTGCAACGTTTGCACGTTATTAGCACTAGGGCAAAGTTTGCCCTATTTTTAAAAACACTGGGACACATTAAAAAACCATTGCACCCCGACAAGTGTAGTTTGGCATATTAAAAGCACCAGGGCTAAAATTGCCCTAGTGCTAAAAAGATACATTTTTGCTGCATTTTTGTATCAGGACAAAGTTTGCCTTGGTGCAAATATTTAGTGAAAATGCATCTTTTTTGCACTAGGGAAATTGGTGTGGGAGTGTTTTTTTTTTTTTTTAAGCCTCACTTGTTTCAGAGGCACTGGTCAATCTTTATGGCTACCCTCATTTCTTTGTGAGCAGCACTATTCCCTTCCTAATACGCCCTTCCGAATATAGAGTAATGCAGTGAAACATTGCTTTATCTTTATTTTTTACCCTGCACCCATATTTTTTAATTGCAAGGTAGCTATTTTACCACCATTGAGGTCTACAATGTTAAGCAAACCATTTGTTTTAAGCCCTGCCATTGTTGTTCTGTTCTTTTTGGCCTACTCCCTCCCGGCCAGAGTTCAAAAGGCAATATATATGGTAATGCGAGTTGGTGTCCTTGCAGGAAGTCTGGTTAAGGCCCTGTGTGAGTGTACTTGCTGGAACTGAGTAAGGTCATGCAAGCACCCTCATACACATTCCAGCCAGAGTGACGTCATGGTTGTTTGGCTTTTGCTGAGGCAGCTGTTTGTCCTTCTATTGGTTGGCAGGTGTCACTGTGCCGGCCCAAGAATTAACATATCAGACGGGTATCCAGAGCAGCTGCTGCTGGACCCACCATTTATTTTTTTATTTGTAATGCGCCGTAGCACGCAGGCAGCAGCACGCAACATATGAACAAGACAACAGAAAGAGGAGATGAGACAGAAAGAATCAGGCAGAGAGATCACTCAAATAATTCAATAGTCTCTTGAAAGTGGGGACCAAGGAGATCTTTGCAATTTTCAGGGAACTTGAGACTCCTACCACCCCTCCATCAACCATCATCAAGGATGAGTCTTGGTGCAACACTATTCAAACTGCCATGCTAGACAAGCTTGACACGCTGCACACTAAAATTCTAGCGCACCAAAAAGCTTTACTATCCATCTTAGAAACACAGCCCCCTTCCCCTCCACCCGCCGCAGCCGAGAAGCTACCCACTTTTGACTTCTCTGACCTGACTGAAGCAGAAGTTATAGACCTTATCAAATCCATCAAGCCATCCAACTGCAAAGGGGATGCTTGCCCAGCACACATCATTAAAGAATGTGCCCACTCCTTGGCTCCCTTCAATACCGCCTTCATTAACTCATCGTTCCGCTCAGCCCAGGTACCTACCTCCCTCAAGGAAGCCTGGGTCCGCCCACTCCTGAAGAAAACATCACTTGACCCAATGGTTCCAGGGAACTACAGACCGATCACTACTGTCCCCTTCCTGCTACAGATTCTTGATAAAGCAGCCTACCTGCAAGTTCAAAAATTCTTGGAAGAAAACCAACTCCTTGGGCTGCGCCAATCTGGCTTCAGGCCACGGCACGACACAGAAACCGCCCTACTGGATCTCAAAAATGAAATCGATGACCTAAGAGATGCCGGCAGGCCTGCTCTCCTTCTCCTGCTAGACCTGTCTGCCGCATTTGATTTGGTATATCGCAAGACCCTATGTCATCATCTGTCATCCACTGCCAACTTCTCCCTGAAAGCCTGCAAATGGATATCGTCCTTCCTCAAAGAGAGAGTAATGAAGGTGTTCTCTGATTCCTCGAGTGCTGCCCCCAGCCCTATCTAATGCGGTGTCCCTCAAGGGTCCTGCATATCACCAACTCTACAACCTTTTCACTAGGCCACTATTACAACTTCTTGACGCCATGGGCATCTCATATACTAACTATGCTGATGACACACAGGTGGCTCATCCTCTGACTGGTGAATACCATACAGACACGAATACTCTCAATCGCATCTACTCCACAATCCAGTCCTGGATGGCTGAAAACTGGCTGTGCCTAAATAACGAGAAAACACAACTCTTGCTTTATTGGATCCACAGCCACACTCAGTAAACTCGGTGCGCAGTACAGCGCATATACAATAGATAACATCCCCATTACCGTGTCCCAAGCCATCAAGACTCTAGGAGTATACCTGGAACCTAGCATGACCATGGACAGACAGGTTAATGCCATCGCTTCCTTAGCTGCCTACCACTTCAAACTAATCAATGCAGTCAGGCCATTCCTGTCACAAGACAACTGCATCACCATTGCAAGGGCCATTATCGGATCTAGGCTAGACTACTGTAACGTACTCTATGCCGGTACCTCCCAAAATATCTTGTCAAAACTTTAAGTAGCTCAGAATAATGCCTTGACGGCCGCAACTGGTACAGATCACAGGGACCACATCTCTGGGGTGGGAAGACAGGTCCATTGGCTGCCCGTCAAAGAAAGGATCCTTTTCAAAACACTGGCCATTGCACGCAAATGCATCCATGGACTGGCACCTACCTACTTAGCTCAGAGAATCACCAAAAAAACACCCTCTAGACCGTCCTGTCTGCATATGCCAATCGCCTCATTGTTCCTCATACACGAAGAGTTAGAGCCGGTGGCTCCAGTTTCCCTACCTTGGCTGCAACTCACTGGAACACCCTCCCTGCCCAACTCAGGATGATCGAATCACACACAACCTTCCGTAAAGCCTTGAAGACTAAGCTTTTTGTCTGACTTGCCTCCCCCCATCGCCTCAGTTGATGACTGTCTCTCCTTACCACACCCGAATTGTAACCTACTATAATCGATGTAACGGTATTATCCATTGTACTGGGCCGCTATCTTGTAACTCTTAAGCAAGCCTGCATACATTTTCTTCTCAGCGCCTCTATGCCCATGGGTTGCAGCGTGCTATACAAATAATAAAATAAAATAAAGAATTTTCTTGTCGAATGTCCAATGGGAGTGAGTTCCAAGTGAGTGCTGCTTGGGCAGAGAAGGACCAGCCATTCCCTCTCGCACGTTTGGTCCGTGGGCACACCAACCGGAAGTTGTTACTAGAGCGTACAGTTCTTTTGGGCTCGTGTTGCCAAGCCATCCATCGCTAAGATGAAGATTTGATCTTCTTCAACAGGGAAAACCTTTACTGTGTGACACCAACCTTTAGATTAACAGCCTAATTAGTCTCCAGCCGTTCTCTGCTGTCCTTATCCGCTGATGCTCGGAGGTCCCAGAGCCTGTATCTGCCTTGCATCATCTGGAGCGGGGACACCTCCGTCGCACAGACCTCATCCAACCCTGGGCTGGAATCTTCACAGGCATCCTGCTCGTGGCACTGGAACCTTGTTGCTTTGTTGGTGCTGGTCTTGGTCCAAGAAGGGAGCCTTCCTAGAACCTGAGCCCACTGATCCTCCTCCTTCATTCCCGCTGACCCTCTGAGGGGTCACTTAACTAGTCACCACACCTGCAGCATCAGCAAGGTGGTGATTGATTCCTGAAGGTTTGTTTACAGAGAGAGGAGTTGCCAAATCACCGGACCCAGCTGTGAAACTTGTCATCTAGAGATTACTCTGCAGCCACAACCCCTGGATATTCACCAATGGCACAAGCGTTATAAATAGTAGTCCCCCAACAGACCCGACTAACCTGGGATTGTCAGTTTTCTTGAACAGAGTTGGAGGGACCTGGGTTTATTCTTCTTTTAAAAGCCTCCTGTTCCCCCATCCTTTCGATGGGTCGAAGTCCATTCCTGCAGCTTCTCAGGCCTGTCTTTCGGTGGTGAAGCCTGATTTTGGGCATCCTGTCCACCAGGATGACTAGGATAGGCCCATCACCTACACGGATAACATACCAGACAAATACTAACTTTAGGACTAATGTTGCATCAAGCCGATTGTTCCCTAAGGAGGACACATTGTATCTTTGGTATCTTTGAAGTAATCGCAGCTGAATTACCTACCTTTAAGGTTGCTGAATGTTTCTTGCAGGGATAATGTTTGGACTCGTGAAGTTTAGTTCTGATGCATTGGTGTGCCTTATAATCCTATAATGCCCATGTTACTTGTTTTGAAGTGTTTGCACCGCCCAACGGCACATTTAGGTGATAGTTGATACTGCTTAAACTTCATACATTCTAAAGTGAAGCAAGTGTTCCAACTTGGCCACCAAACTGTGTTTTGTAGATGTTGCTACATGCTCCTTTTAGTATCTCTCGCCTGATGCATGTTTGTAGATAGACAAATAAAAACAACTATTTTATTGCGCATTCTAATGCGTGTCAAGCACTTGTGCTTCTTTATTGTACTTTGTACCAAACCCTCCATCTCCTACAATATGTCTCAGCCAGGCTCCTTGTCATTGTTAGCCAGTTAGAGTTAACATGTTGTGTCTGTAAACATGAAGGCCCAGTTGTCTCAGAGTTTATGCTTATTGGAGTAGTAATTGTAGAACAATTTGAGTGGTTGGCTCACCAAAAACAGGGCAAGTTGAAACTCTTCCAAACTTTAGACATGATAATGATGATGTTTGATACAAATTAAGATGGCTTGCCATTGAATCAGTTCTTAAAATGTAACAATGGAGGGTAAATTCCTATGACCTTATATATAGCAAAGGTTTGGGGATATGCTGACCGTGACTGGTGACACATTTAGAAGATAAAGTTTACTGGAGATTTTTGCAGCTACTCTTCGGCAAAGCCCGATGAATTGATTAATGTAGATCTGGGCGTGATGACATAGCAATCCACTGCTCCATTGAAAGCGTTCTTATTCGCTTTAGATTGTATTAATAGGGGATCGAAATCGCTTTTGTTTTCTGTAGTAGGTGACTTTCACCTCCTCATTATAAATGCACAAGACATTTTTGTAATTATGAACTCTAAGATTTCACCATGGAAGATTGGTCAACACCTGCGGATGCTTTAATACAGATGCTGCAGGTTAGCAATTGGGCAAGGGTTAGAGACACACTGGGCCTCATTACAACTCTGGTGGTAGCCGTGCCGTTAAAAAGTAGCATTTTTTCTGGCACCCGTGAATGGGCAAGAACCGGGTCATGCCGAGTTAGGCGGACCCGGTACTTGCCCATTTTCAGGTGCCGGAATTAAGGGCCTCCTCATCCCCATTCTGCCCCATAGGGCTGAATGGGGATGGGGACGTCGGATGTGCCGGTGCATCCGACGTGCTGTGCTCGTGGGTGCCGGACAGCCCGCCACGAAAAACCTGGCGGGCTGTCAGGCACCCGCGACCACAGCCCGTAGTATGGCGGTCCAGGAACTACGGTACCGGCATGCTTACCGGTACCGTAGTGCCTGGACCGCCTGGGTCGTAATGAGGCCACTGACATCAAAAGAGACTCACTGAATATGGATGACATTACAGTGACGTGGCCCCATATCGGTGTCTCTTTCCCTCTCGACTAAAGATGAGGCATACCATTATTCAGGTTCAATCAACTAAGTTCTTTAGAAGTTATTGGGGCCCAAAACAATATAGAATATGCTGCTTCTGCTGGGAGGAGAGGGTTAAAACCTAAGACACTTATGCATTGAATGTTCAAAAGCATGATCTATTGAGAACTTTAGTGTTCTCTCAATTCACCCCAAACCCTGCAGAGATCAAGACAGACTTGTTTAGGAGAAGGGTGATGAAGGGATACATTAATGACAGTTTTATGATTTACTGGGTATATAGGAGTGACCAATATAGGAATTACACATTTTTGGTTTGGGCTATTGGGTGTCACTTGAAACACCTGTAATAGCCCAAACTATTGCATTAAAATACTGTTTCATCTGTACATACAGAGGATGGCTTGGGAACACACACCAATGATATTTGAGGAGGGACACACAGTGTATTTTGGTGTTGTTTGATTATTGATCTCACCCATTCCCTGCCTCTAGTCATGCTAATCCCTATGGCTAATCCCACCCATTCCTGTCCATCACTGAACTCTTTTAGTTCTGTGCTCTTCCATGGTGGTGGCCATCTTGGATGACTGTTTCTAAGGAAGCTCTCTCAAAAGTCAACGGCCCTCATTACGACCCTGGCGGAAATCGAAAAACGATGGCGGAAATGCAATACCGCCATCGAATACCGCTCGGTGCGATTATGACCCGTCACCGTAAAGTACGATGCCATCAGCGACACCGTAGTGAACGCCAACGCAAACTGCACCAAGTACGCGCACGCGCGACATGCAAAACCGTAATTACCACCATGGCGCAACGGTACGCGAATGCTGACCCTAGCGGACATTCACTTAACGCCATCAAGCATGGCGGAAAGTACCATTCCGCCATGGTGAGAATTACGGCATCGTGAACCAACCGTAAATGGCCCTACTGAGTGCCTGTACACCACTCCCTGCCCACATTGCACAACACCTCGTAGGTGCAATGAAGTTACACAATGCAACCAGTGAAATGTACAAGTCACCCATGCATGCCAACGAACAAATGAATGTAGGGGCTCCAAGTGCCCTGTGAGTGGCCATCCATATTTGGCATGGCACCATTGCCGTACTGATGCAGCACAGGCACGTGAAGGTTCAAGTACAGCAATATGAACTGAAACATGAGACAAAACAACAACAGGCCCCCATCGCTTGACACCAGTGTAAGGCAACATTCAAAGCAGTATCCTGAGGGAGACTGCACCAGCCCTGTACCCTTGCCAGTAAACAAACCAACCATCAGCATAAGCATGTACCACACAAGTTGGCAGAGTGACTGAGCAGCCAGGCTCATCTCAAGAGGGGCCAATGGGAGCTGCAGGGCACAGATGGCACGAATACAGAAGCTATTCCAATGGACATGACCTCAGTCTCCCTCCAAGAAACGCACGCAAACACAGGCACCTGTGACCAGCCATTTTCTGATAATCACATCATTCCACCAATCCACCTGGCTGACCGGCATCTGTTACACAAAAGCTAATCCCCCGCCCCTGAGCATGACATCATTAAAACAGTCATAATGGCAGGCCCCATCCCTGACCTTACTGGGCTTTGTAGGCAAACGCGGCCAGTACAGTACCACGCAACTATACTCAGAAGCCGGAACCCAATGCAGATCTCCTCACAATACACCGCTCCACAAATAGGAATATGCTACATTACTTGCAAAGAATAACGCTACACGGTTGAAATCAGAATCAAATTTTAATGCACATCAAATTCACCAAGCCCATACAGCTATTAGGTCATAAACTCCAAAATATTTTTCATTACTGTGGGCTGCATCCGCAATAAATGACCAGCTTCTTCTTGTGTGACGCCCTGTTCCTTCATGGTACACAGGGGCTACATTCATGTTCAAAAAGGCAACATGGAAGCGCCGAGAACCGCAGGGCCGTCCCATTAGGTAGGCACTAGTCTAGCTGAAAGGCTGATATGTAGCTCCTAGCCACTAGTACTGCGTAAGGGCATGTGGCCCATTGGCGATCGTCCCATAGGATCGTAATGGTGCTCCACTGATTAACTCGAAGCAGCAGGTGTCGGGAGTAAAAGCCATCTGCAGGAGTGGCATACAGATGGCAGCGGCAAAAGGGGAGGAGATACCTGTCACCCAAATGAAATGAAAAAGAATAGCATGGGCATCAGAACTTCATTTGTATTACTCACTTCAATGATCACACTAAATCCACAGCCATATGCATGCTAGCCCACTCAAAAGGATTATTTCCACCCAAAAATCACTTGCGAATCATAACTATATAAATCGAGGTGAAAACACTATTACAAACGAGTGTTTGTGTGCATGCGTCTGTTAAGACAGAATCCATTAGATGGGATTCGTAACGTGCATAGACACAAGTGTTTGAAGGCGCGTCGAGACAGGGAGGGTTCAACAAGGGCAGATCGACGATGGTCCCACTATGGCAGCTCTGCATCACATAGCGCAGGGGAAGGGGATAGATCCTGAAAAGCCATGTACATGGCAAACTCTCAATTAAATCATCTGTCCATGCATCCATACATCATTCCCTCATCCCGGTATGAAAACGCCTGATTATTTACTCACATCACATTTGAAACTTCCATTGAGTCTGTGCGTAATGCAGTCTGCAAAATCCACTGTGCTCCAGCCCGGAATTCTAGTGTTGTGAAGTAACATGTATTTGGGAACGTCCTGCCTTATCGTCCACTACGCTATTGCGCATCCCATACTATTCATATCAATCATTGCATTCTCGCCATGGCCCCTGTCCCAAGGACATTAAACAATAGAACGTTATATTTGCAGTCAGACCTGTGGGCGTCTCCTCGCCGCTAGCTGAAAACCGAAAGCGCTGTCCTTCGAATTCCTCATTTGCAACATCACGTCGATAAGGCATCTGTGACCACTTGAAATCACAAATTCATCCATGTAGTGCGGCAGTGTGTGAAAAGTGCTGCATGAGGGTCCAGCGTTAATCGAGTACTACATTCCACTGACCCTTCACCAATTTGTTCGCGACTGCAAAGACAGTATGTGAAACAATGGGACAATAGCAGAATGAACATATAAACCAATATTTCACTGCCATCGGGATTAAATACATGATTGTAATAGCAAGATGCCATGCGTCACATTGCAGCGTTGTGTGCGGGACGTGCTCGCCCAAAGGGGATTGCAGCTGGCACAGGTGGAATGAATCACCACAGGTGGAGGCTATACAGCCTGAAAACACATAAATTGCACACCCAACCCCCTCCCACAACCACACCCACTCCAAAATGCTACCGGCAGGACTAGCGATGTTGGCCCTGGGGGACCTGATAGCACTGCAAGTACTACAACTTCAAGAAGAAGACAAACACCAACTACTACAACAACCGGCCGCACAGAGGAGACGCAGGAGGAGGAGGAGGGCAAGGCAGGGCCAGCAAGGGCCACCAGCACAGCCACTACCACCACGCAGGCAGCCCGCAATCCCACGCCTCCGAGCTCATCCGTTCAACCTCACTGCTGAGCAGATCCACACCCTCTACCGTTTGGACCGGGACACCATAACCGCCATTGTGAACATGACACACGCTGACCTTGTCAGCATGATAGATTGCCCAACCGCCATCCCACCCCTACTGAAGGTGGTGTCTGTACTCCACTTCCTGGCCACAGGCACCTACCAGCACACAGTTGGACAGTTGCATGGCATTTCACAGCCACTGTTGTCACGGACACTATCGCAAGTGCTCGATGCCCTCCTGAAGCACGCAGACGACTACATCTCTTTACCACGCTCGGAGCAGGAGATTACAAACACAAAAGTTGGATTCCATGCACTGGCCGGCATACCGGGTTGCATTGGTGCCATCGACTGCACCCATGTGGAATTGGTTGTCCCACATGCCATGGATGCCCAGTACCGCAACCGGAAACAATATCATTCTCTTAATGTACAGATGGTGTGTGACTCCAACAGGATCTTTACACATTGTTGTGCCCGATTTCCTGGATCAACCCATGATTCTATGGTCTTGAGGAACTCTACAATACCACGCTACATGGAGCGACACGCAGGGAACAGATCCTGGCTACTCGGTGAGTCTCATTTCATGCATGATAATGTGGGGTATGTGATGCGGCAATGACCTGGCAGGAAGGGGGGGGGATGCGTACGTAGCAATGTCATTCCACAAACATCCTTTATTGTCCACATACAGGTGATGTCGGGTATCCACTGAAGAGATGGCTCCTTACACCACTCCGGAACCCACAGAACCAGCATGAGGAGGACTACAACCATGCCCACTCACGTACCCGTGTAGTCATTGAACAGGCATTCGGCCTACTGAAGGCTCGTTTCCGCTGCCTCAGCAGGTCTGGCGGGGCACTCCTGTACCGCCATGAGAAGGTTGCAAAGATGGTCATGGCATGTGTCATGCTACACAACATGTGCGTACGTAGAAATGTGCCCATGCCCCCTGACGCAGAACTGCACGCACCTGAAGATGGTCATGATGAGGCTGGGGATGTGGCAGCACCTCAGGGAGTCCGCGAGGCACAGGAGGCCCGTGAAATTCGTCAGAGTATCATAGATTCATGCTTCTAGCACTCACGCCTGGTGGCTGATACATGGACACGGGACTTGTGGCACTGTGTGTGTCTGGAACATGCACAATGTGGACTGTACGCCAATAAAGGCCTCGTACACAAAGATCAATGTCCACACATCTCATTGGGTGATTATGTAATGTTTATAGCATATGTGAAATTATATCACACACCCCATCGACCCGCCACCCAAGAACGCCCAACACTCCCCCTCCACCCTCCTACCTCCCCCCCGAACACCAGTGTCCAAAGATGCTCATTGTCAGTGGGCAGACGCTATTGCAAGCCCCCTCTCCGGGTATCAGGGGCACCCCTGCCTGTGGAGCGCAGGTTCCTCCCAGATCTACGTTGGGGGCTGCCCTGGACGGAACTTGCAACGGATGATGTCTCTGCCTGCTCACGTCCATGCATGTCCCTAAGGGTTTGTGAGAGCTCAGTGAGCACACGGCGCACAGCGGCAAGTTCACCACATACGTCTTTGGACGTCGCATGCAGTTCCCCCCTCAGGCTCTCGGTGCTTCTCTCCATTTGTACCCTTAGTGTCTCTGTACTTCTCTCCATTTGTACCCTTAGTGTCTCTGTACTTCTCTCCATTTGTGCCCTAAGTGTCTCAGTGGATGTTTCTATGACTGCCTTAGAACCCCCACATTCATCAGCATGCTCCTTGAGGAGCGTGGCCAGTTGCTGCTGTTGCACGATCACCTGGTCGAGGGACTGTTGCCTCTGCTGGGCCATGGCCATTTGCGGTGGTGTCACAGAGGGGCTGATCACCTCATGTTGCCTTGCCACAGGGCTTGTGGGGGATGGCCAGTCGTCGTCTTGTGGGTGCCCCTGCGTGGTATCCTCATGGTGTGCGGGATGAAACAAACAGGGGGATTAAGACAGGTCATGGATGGGTCCTACATCGACAGCACCGTTTTCTGTGTCGGAGCATGCTGCCATTAATGCAGTGTCACCTATGGTGCTGCTGCCACCAGAAGCAGTGCCTTCTGTGGCATCCATTGGGGGGACCTGTGGTGCTGCTGTTGTGGGCATGCTGGCTGCTGGGGTGCCTGTTGAAGTCCCCTCCTGTGTGCTGCCACTTGATTTGTGCTGCTGCCGTGTCTTGATCCGTGCAGCTGAGGTGGAGGGTCTTTGGCCGTAGGTCTTGGCCCTCTTTGCAGGTGTGCTGGTAGGGGTGTCCTGGAGCTCGTCGTTTGAATCGGACCCTGTGGTGGAGTAAAGGAGGGCGAGCGTTATTTATGGGTCTGTGGAAATTGGAATGGCAATGTATCACATGCATTAGGGTGGTACCTGAGGGTGATTTGGGTCAGGGCCTTGGAGGTGGTTTCATTTTTGTGTGGATTGAGGATGCAGTTGTTTTGCAGCCTGCAGTTAGGGTGTGCATGCTGCACGTGTAGAGGGTGTTTTTAGGATTTTTAATTATTTATGTATTTAATGTGAGTTTTAAAGTGCGCTATCAGGCCAATGTATGTGGACGTTCTCCTGGACATGTGTTTCTGTTGCACTATGTGGACACATGGTACTTCACATGATTGGACATTGTGGATTTAGCATTGTTTTATTTGGCCCACCTACCTGATTCTTCGGATGTCTGCACTCCTTTCTCCATCCCTCCGACTCCCTCTATACTCTCCATTCCAATGGTGGAGGCACAGATTTCTTCCCAGGGGGTCAACTTGATGGGTGATTCCGATCCTCCCCCTGGTAGCTGTGGCAATGTTACGGTTGGCTGATAGTATGCTCCGTACGCGTATCCGCGAGTCGTCCCATCGCTTTCTGCATTGCTGTGGGTTGCGGGGTGCGGTCCCCACCGCACTTACCCGCTGTGCCACCAGGGCCCATATGGCCTTCTTGTTCGCAAGTGCCGTCCTGGTCATTTGCGTCGAGAAGACGACGGCAGCATTCTCCTGGAGGGTCTCTGTGAGCACGGTGAGTTCCTCAGGGGAGAAGTGGACCTGCCGCTTGCGGTCGCACGCTTTTTTAGCAACTTTTCCCATTTCGATTGTTTTAACTAGGGTGGCTAACGGGTTGGGATGTGTCTCAGGGTCGGATTTTTAATGGTTGTGTTGGGATTCTGATTTTATAGGTGTACGGCATGCTGTTTCCCGTTCCGGCCCCATGTTTTTACTTCCGTTTCCGTATATTTACGGTCACCGTATTTTGCGATTACCGCTCATTACGGTGACCGCTATGATGGGTGGCGGAATTGCACCTACGGCGCCGTACGACGGCGGTGAGGGGCGTTTTGGGGACATTTCCGCCATCGCGGACTTTGCACTTCCGCCATGGCGTAATGCTCGTGCCCGATGGGTCGGAATTAGCCGCACTTTCCTCCATCGTGCAATGGCGGAAACGCTATTTACGCTATGGCGGTCAGGTCAGTTACTTTCCGCCAGGGTCGTAATGAGGGCCAACCTATCGATAACATCATTGTGTGCTTTATAAACGTTCAAGCAATGTATGATTTTTTTGCAAGTGCAACTAGATCTGGTGTTTTCTATGAAAACATTATCTGTTTAAAAAGTCAATAACAGTTATTATATGATTATACTAGCTTCAAGTTTGGATTTTATAAATCATGCCTTAAATACAAATACTGGTGACAACCTTTAAGACCAGTTTTTTGCAGTCTGATGGAAAGTGGAAAAGTAGGTGTAATGTCCTCTGCCAGTGTAACATTCAGAGACAGTTTGACACACCAATATTGTTGTTACCTTTCTCTAATACTTTGAATGAGCCTGAGCTACTGTGGTTACGATATTTGTCCATCCTGCACACTGGGCTGTAACTGGCTAGCCAATCTGCCAGTCACTGGAGAGATCCTCTGCATGAACACTTCCTGCCATTGCATAGCACTGCGTTTCAAGGCAGCCTTGTTCTTGCAGGAGGAACGTTAGAGCATTGTTCGGAGGTAGAGCGTAGATAGAATGCAGGCTTCTCATAGCAGTGTGCTTCCCTTGTGTAGGATGGAGGAGCGAAGGGGATACACAGAGGTAAGACTCTGGACAGGTTGTAGAATATACTTTGGACACATGCAGTGATTGCTACTGTCGCGTTTATCGGCACTAGCATTGCCAGGCACACTCAGAGACAGTTCTTTCATGCCCTGTGAATATTGACCAGAATGTTCCAATGGCCCAATGCATGGAGTTCATTTTTGACACGTCAATGCACCATGTACGTTTTGACTGAACAATGATCTGATATGGCATTTATAACATGCCTATACACAAGTTCTTCAAGGCGAGACGCGGCAAGGGAGGGGGAATGGAGGGAAGACGAGACAGCGGTCCTGCTAGGCCCAGTGTCATTCAGATCACACAAGTGCAGGGGAAGGGGGAAGAGGAAAGGGCGGACAGTGCAGTACATGGGGTAATAGGATAATAAACAATAAGAGAAGTAGGGCCAGCTGGTGGCAAGTGCAAGGATAAGTACATGCATCAGGTGTCAAGTGCTGGTGGGGGACGAAGGGATACAGAACCAGTCCCCAAGTGCAGGGGTTGCCAGGGAGGCAGTGCAGGTGTGTAACTGATGAGGGAGGGGACCTGGGCCTGAGATCAGAGGTTGGCCAGGTAACCAGTATAGTTTCAGCCAGAAATTCAGTAGGGAAGAGGAGGAGAGAAAGCAGAAGCAAAGAGGAAGGTTTGAGGTGATGCTGGAACCAGAGATGGTTCTCCTCAAGTTTTAGGGAGGCAGTGAGGCTGTTCCAGGGGGAGGCCCCAGCAGAGGAAAGAGATCTACCACCAACTCGTTGCTTAGAGAAGCGACTGATCCTGAGGGATTTGGAGGCGGTTGAGCAAAGAGCTCGAGAAGGAAGAGATTTAGGAAAAAAGAGTTGAAGGTATTGAGGCCCCAGGCCCCAGAAGGCCTTGTGGACAATGCAGAGGGTTTTGAACTTAATCCTTGCAGCCACTGGGAGCCAGTGCAGAGATTCCAGTCCTGGAGAGATACGATCCCTGGGCCTGAGGCCCAGGACAAGTCTCGCAGTCCTGGTCTGGATGAGTTGCAGGGGGCAGAGAGTAGAAGCAGGCAGATGTAGAAAGAGGCTGTTGCAATAGTCCAGTCTAGAGAGAACCAGAACTCTGGAGACAGTGAGCTTCTGGGGGAAGGAGAGGAAAGGAAGAAAACCTATGAGGAGGTGCAGCTGGTAGTGAGCCTTCTTAGAGACGTCAGAGATGTGAGGAGAAGGAGAGTGTGGAGTCAAAGATGACCCCAAAGTTTTTAGCCTTGCAGGTGGGAGCAGGAAGAGGGCCAAGAGTGGGCGGCCAGAGAGTGACAGGAAAGGAGGGAGCGGGTATGCCGATGAGGAGAATCTCAGTCTTACTGGCATTAAGGCAGAGATCATTGACGGCACACCACTACTGGATAGCAGACAGACAGTCAGAGATGAGAGACGGAGAAGAGGTGGCCGAAGGTAGCCTGAAAATGAGCTGAGTGTCATCTGCATAGCACTGAAACTTGGGACAGAGAGCGGCAATGCTGTGGGCAAGAAGTGCCAGGTATTGGTTGAACAGCCAGGGAGAGAGATTAGACCCCTGGGGGACTCCATAGGTAGAGATAAAGATAGAGGAGAGGAGGGACCCAAGTTGGACCTGTGATGGTCGATCAGAGAGGAAAGAAGTCAGCCACGCCAGGGCCTGACCAGTGGTACCCAGGTTATCACGGAGACGGTTGGGCAGGATGGCATGGTTGACCGTGTTAAAGGCAGAAGAGAGATTAAGCAAGATGAGGACACAAGGCGGTGTTGGAATCAAGATTTGAGATCAGGTTGGATGTTCAGGAGAGCAATTTCCGTGCTTCTGGCAGCTATGAAGCCAGACTGATGGTCATGAAGACAACCATCAGATTCAGTGTGAAGATTGTGCTGGGAGAGTGCAAGCTTTACCAGCAGCTTACACAAGAAGGGAATGATGGAGATTGGGCGAATAGAGGGTTTCTTAAGAAGAGAGTGCACAAGGGAGTGCTTCAGGGGGGAGGGGAAGACTCCAGTGGCGAAGGAGTGGTTGCAGAAGTCGGGGAGAGCAGGAGCCAGGGAATCAATGAGGTCCTTGATGGTTTTGGAGGAACAGGGATGAACCTGTTTTGATGAGATTTTCATAGATCGGACTTGTCTAGAAACCTTGTCTGGGGAGAACAGGGGAAAGGCTGAGAAGGAGGGAGGAGAGGTGGCCGAAGAGGGGCTAGAGGGAGAGCAGGGAGTAGATGGGAGGGGGGAGAGGAAGAGAGAGAGGATAGGATGTCCTGGGTTTTAGAGATGAAATGAGAAGCCAGAGCGGTGCAGAGGGCCTGGGAAGGGACAGGAGAGGTAGAGACTGCAGCAGGATTGGCCAGTTCATTGCCGATTTTAAAGTGTTCGGCTGAGTTGTTAGATGCTGCAGAGATGCAGGATTGGATGTGAGCTCTCTTCTTGGTGTGTACAGAGAGCCGGTATTGCCTTTGGAGCAGGCGGCAGGCCAGTTTGTCAGAGGATGCACCAAAAGCACGCCATTTCCGCTCAGCAACCCTACATTGCGTTTGAGGGTAACAAGGTCTGAGTCATACCCGGAATTGCGCTTGGCTTTGGGCTTCAACCGGATCCTCATGACGGGGGCAAGGACATCGAGGGTATCAGAGATAGCAGAGTGGAGCATGGAAAGGGCTGTGTCAGGGTGTGAGTCAGCCAAGGGGGCAGGGGATGGTGAGAAAGTGGCAGCAAAAGCCTCAACTGACACACACTTCATGGGTTGGATAACCGAGAAGGTAGGTGGCAGTGCTGGAATTGGCTTAGCCTGGGGGAAGAGAGGGTGAGATGGGAGGAAAGGAGAATGTGATCACTCCAGGAGAGAGGAGTGATGAGAGGGACAGAAAGGGGAAGGTCTGGGGAGATCAGAACATCCAGAGTGTGCCCAGCAGAGTGACTTGGGTCAGAGGAGGGAATAAAGAAGGAGGGAGAGTCGCAGAGGTCAAGAAATAGCCCAGAGGAAGGACAGGGAGCATCCAGGTGGATGTTAACGTCTCCAAGAAGGAGTTGAGTGGTAGAGACCAATTGTACAGAACATTTTAGTAGCAGAGATTTGAAAAAAAGCTATAGCATTTAGAGGCAAGTATAAACATCTCTCCAACAGTGCCTAACTTGCTGAGTTGTCTTTGCAGCATTCTGCGTTAGGATTCCCTACTTCTCCCATGGCTGCAAGTAGCTTTGGCATGTCTTCCACACACCCCTGCATTAAAGATGAGGTGACAATGAGGCAGCCTTCCCACTTTGAATGGGCTAGCACTTCCTAATTTTGCAAGATGCGTGCTAATACTTCACTGAGCCTGGGACCAGCAGGAGGGAAGGAAGCCCTGCAAGCCCCATGTGATTTAGAAGAGTATGCCAAAGATCCAGATTTTTAGTTTGGGCTATTAGTAGTCACCTAAAAGCCAAACCTATTGCAGTGGAGTACAGATAGGGACACAAATCCCAAGCTATTGGCATTGCCAATGCTTGTTAGGCAATGTTTTATACATTTGCAACTTCTCTTGAAAAATGCTTAATTCTACTTTTAATGTGTTCTGGTGATTTTAATAGTTTGAAGGTTTATTTTTGTAAAACTTAAAACACTTAATTACAAGCTTGGTGGTAGTTCAGCGGTAAATCTGCCAAACTACAACCAAATTTGATAACTGTTACCACCACTCTGTCGCGTGGCATTATGAGTGTTGGCAGGGCAGTGTTAATCCCTATTTTTGAGTCCCTATGACTCCATTGGGATTTTTTTTCTGAATTACTGCCAGAGATAATTTCACCACAGTAAATTTAAGGTGTTTGGCCTTAAGGTGGAGGGTTTCCCTCCAGCGTCCTGCTGCAGGTAAAACCTCCACTTCAAGGTAACAAAGCAGAAGTAATTCTGTTAACACCAAAAAAAATCAGTAACAGAATTACCGCCATTTTCTTTATCCCAGCGCGGTACTTGCATGGAGGCTATTTCTGCCAAATCTTTGCAGGTCCACTAAGCTTGGCTTCTTAAAATCTTACAACGTTTGTGGCTCTAAAAGCCTCTTAACCCAACAATAATAGATATTAGCCAAATGTTTCTGCTGGTTTCTGCTGCTTAGATGGTACGCAGTGTGCATGTAAAATAAAATCCAGCAATCGGTTCCTGACAGCAGGGGGCGCCAGGGTCAGTTTATGTCTTTGCGTCTGCAGCGAAACGGACCGAGTATCCTCAGCCCACAAAATGGCGTGCATGCATGCAAATTCATTGACTTTGTATAGGACTTCCATTGGAACATTCTGAAGCTTTCAGAACTTTCTAGACAAGCCTTATCACCGGCTTGCACATTCTGACTATTCGAATCCCATGAAACATTTCCTTCTTTCAGTAGGGTTATATGATTATACTTAAACACTTGCTTCTCCTTGTTACTGTAACCCCTAATGACACCCATGTCATTTTCTAAGCAAGACTAAGGGCCTCAATATAAATATGGTGGTCTGTTAATAAGGGTTCCAGTAGCAACGTACCAGCACCCTTTTTGGACTGCCATGCTACAATGATGCCGACAGGGGCCACAGAACCCCCGTCAGGTCTGACCTGCTGGGAGTTGAGGCCCCTACCGGCATGGTTGTCAAAGAAGCACCGGCACATTGGTAACAGTGCCGGTGCTTCTATGTCCCCATTTCCATGGAGTCATAATGGACTCCATGGAATCGGGGAGTAACCGTTACCGCCGCCACTTGTGATATCTTGGTGGTACTGGGATATCAGGCTGCAGTAACAGTGTTTCAAGGTTGGCAGCAACCCCCCGGCAGCACCGGCAAGATACTGCCATCCTTGTAATGAGGCCCCCACTGAACAAGTTCTCTCTACACGTCCATGCAAAGCACCCAAGCCTATAAACACAAGAAGAAACACCAGTACTGCCATCACAAGGCACCACAGTCAACCACTCAACCGGCATATCCACACCAAGCACCAAAATGCCCCGGACCAGGAAGGTGCATCGAGAAAGAGCACAAGACAAGGCCACATTGGACATAAATGCACAAATCCAAATCACTGCTAAAACAACAACCGCAAATGAAGGAAACCAAAAACCAAAACGACCAGAAGGAACTTCCAAAGGAAAAAATCCTTATATCTCACACCTCGCAACAACCCCTGAACCTGGATACCCCAATGACACAGAGACATCAAGACACACAAAGAACAGCCCGAGACTACCAGGAAATAGATGAGAGCACCCAAGAAGAGTGTGTGTAGACTCCGACCCCATCACCCCATACATCACAAGAACAGAAGGACACCATCAACACCCACGACACACCGGACAAAACAGCGAAGCTCTAATAACCAACAACCCAAACATCAACCTAACTGGCCAATTCAATGAAGAAGGAACCTTTGCGGATCTTCATTGAGCCGGCATGAATAGAGAAGCACCGATATTGAACAGCCAAGCTCTCAATCGAGCAGACCACTTCAATGAAGATGCAGCCTTCGCTGATCCTCATCCTCCCCCAATCAACCCCAATAAAGAAGCACCACAACCAAAAAACTGTAAACCAAAACAAGTAACTACTAACAAGCAAAACCCCACCAAAAAGATCCACTGCAACCTAATCAATGCTAGGTCACTGTCCAAACATGCCACGGAAATATACGATCTGCTCTGCGACGGAAGGATCGACATCCTTTTTGTAACAGAAACATTTTCTAGACGACAACTACAAGATCACCCTCAACAACTGCTTGCCTGAAGACTTCAAATGTGTTTAAGCAAACAGAAAAACCAAAAGAGAGGGGGGACTGGCAATCATCCACCAGGAACAATTGGATATCAAATTGGAAGACCCACTAAACATCGATAAATGTGAATCCTTAATCATATGGCTATCAGTAAGCCCCAAAACAAACCTGAAATTCATACTGATATGCAGACCACCAACCTACAATGCAACCTTCGTAGATGCCTTCACATTAAGCAATCACCATCCTAGCCATCAAACACAATCACCTGGTCGTCCTTGGAGATTTCAACATCTGGTTCGAAGAAGAAACCACGACCATACAAAAATCTCTAACCAGACAATTAGCAGCAATTAATCTACAACAACTAGTCAAAGGAGCAACCCACTCGGCAGGGCATACACTCGACGCAATCTTCGTGAACAAACAACTCCTCACCATGGCACCCCCAATTCAAATACTCCGGAGCGACCACCTCATCATCCCCTTTGTAATCAAAATTAGCACTCCAATAAACAATCAACCAGACAAACCACCGATCACCATGAAAAGAAACTGGAGAACCATCAAATATTCCAACCTTAATGAACTCCTGGAGCTCAGCAAACCACACCCAACATTTATGGAAGAAGATGGCCTGGACAAAAAAGTAGCCCTACTGCACTCCTGGATTATAACAACTATAGACAACATCACCAAAGAAAAACCTTTCACTCCTTCTCATAAACGGGCAATGGCAAAATGGTGCACCCCACTACTCAGCACTATGAAAAGGAAGAACCGAAGACTAGAACTTGATTGGAGAAAACAAAACAACACTGCGAATAAGCTGAAATTCCTACAACACAACCGCGCATACAAAAAGTAAATATAAAAAGCGAAGAGGAAACACTACGACAACCAAATCTTTGAAGCACCTAACACCCAAAAAAGAACTCTTCAAAATCATAAATGAAATTAAAAATCCCCTGGGATGCAACAACACACCAACTCTGTCTACAAACCTATGCAATGACCTTGCAGAGCACTTCAAAAACAAAATCACCACCATCCAACAAACCATAGAAAGCAGACCACCCGATCTGACTATGACCCCCACATACACTCAGGAGGAACATCCGAACAAACTACGAAGCTTCCCAGAAATATCAGTAGAGGCAGACATATACAAATCGATTCTTAAACAGGGAACGCCCATGGAATATCACAGGAACATCCTCAAACTTTCAATCGCAATGGGGAAAGTGCTACAAGCCTTCAAATCTGCATACTTCAGGCGACTACTCAAAGACACGGTGGGAACCGTAGAGAACCTTTCCAACTATAGACCCATCTCGAACACCCCATACACAGCCAAGCTGCTCGAAACATACATATACAAAACGACTCAAGAATTCATAGAAGAGCACGGCCTACTAGACCAGCACAAGTTGGCTTCAGACCAATGAGAGGAACGGAATCAGCCCTCCTTTCAATATGGGACGACCTAAAAGGAACGCTGACTTGGACTTGATACTCCTAGACCTAGCAGCAGCATTTGACACAGTTAATCACGACACCCTCATAACGAGATTAGAAAAACATGGAATAACAGACACCACCCTACTATGGATCAAATCTTTCCTAACAAACAGAACGGAAACCGTATGGATGAAACCCTTCAAATCCAGCCAGAGAGATTCCACCTGTGGAGTACCACAAGGATCATCCTTCTCCCCACTACTCTTCAACATCTACCTATATCTACTTATCAGAATCATCAAAAGTCACAGCCTCACCTGCTACAACTACGCCGACGATACACAAATAATCTTCAAAATACAAGACAACCCGGAAATAAACTCAATGCTAGAAAACTGCCTCTGTAATGTATTCATCTGGATGAACTCCAACTGCCTCAAAATCAACCCAGGCAAAACAGAATAATGATTGTGTCAAAAAATGGAGGAGAAAACCACTTCATCCCGTGGCCAAGGGAACTCTGGACAACCCCAGCGCCCTCGCTGATTGTAAAAAACCTGGGGGTCCTGATGGACAACAATCTGACGCTAGAGCCACAAATAAACTCTTTTCTCAAGAAATGCTTCTTCCTCCTGCAAGCGTCAAAGAGGATCCTACCGTGGGGGGGGGCACTGTTGCCCACGGGAGAAAATGGCCGCTCCTGTGTGAGCTCCAGAGTGAACCAGGGCCGTAATGCAAATATAACTGTTCAACGGGTCCGGTTCTACTTCTATGAAACATGGATTGAATGGCAATCACTACTGAACATGACTGCGAAACCTGGAAGCCAACAGTGAACGACTCTCTGAGATATAGCATTATACAATCTCCACGAACAGCGGGGATCGGAGCCTGAGGTTGAGCCGGAACTTGAGGGGAGGAGCTCGGCGGAAGTAGGCGCGCTCTGCGCCCAAGACACCGGAGGCCCATCGTTATTGGGGCCTGCTGCGGGTGCTCCGCTCCTCGTAGAGCGCCTGCCGGGTCCCTCCACTGGCTCTCGCCACCCCCCCCCCTCCTTCATGCACAGCTGAACGTCCGGTGCTTGGCCCGTACCCGGCGACAAGAATCCACCGACGAACTGCTGGAGCGGTACCTCCTCTGCGAGAACAACACAGATAAGTAGGGCAGCGAGAGGGAGGTGGCAGCATTGCACTAGGCACAAACTTCCCCGGCCCCAGCGATATATTTGGGGCGAATTACAAACATACACGGCAGACAGAAACGATTAGAAAGAATTTTGGTTTGTGCGTGGCAGACAGTGTATACGAAGGCGGGAAGCGAGGTCTCTCAGGGACACCCCCAGAACTGTATCTTCACAACTAGCGACCAGGAGGCCGTAGCGAGCTCTTACCACGGCACTGGCGCTGCGACACCGAATACGCACTACCTGCAACAAGCATATTGACATCGACCCACCACCATTGATAGGACGAGTGTTGTGTTGGCCTGATCAGGCCTACTGTGGGCTGTACACACCGGGGGCCGCGACCACACATTGCAATTGCTGCCATACGCCGATCAGAGAAGGCAAGCATGTTAATCCTGTTGAACAATCGATCAAAAAAAGGGGATAATGCCCAAGAATTTTGGTCCTAAGAAGAACAACGGGGCTATTGACAAATACACCACGACTATCCAGAAAGATCCAACACCCGAGATGGAGGAGGTAATGATCCCGCTCGACCAGCAGGCTCCGCCAACCACGTTGATGGACCCGCAAGCGGTCTTCCTCGCAATGCAACAGGGGTTTGCAGCACTGAACGACAAACTTGACGGGATCACCGCAAACGTGGCGTCCATTAAAACAAAATTGGACAAAACGACAACACGTATAACGGAGGCGGAAACAAGAATATCGGGCACTGAAGATGCCCCTGAAGCCCTGAAAAGTACGGTATCCATGATGGCGATCAAACTAGGAACAGTGAAGACTAAATGCGAGGACTTAGAAGCAAGGTCAAGACGCAACAATATTCGCATAGTGGGGGTGCCGGAGGAAGCGATGAAGGGCTCCATGGAAAAAGGAATTGAGGCCCTCCTGCGCACACTGCTGGGGGACCCCGGGTGGTCACCAATGTTCATTATTGAGCGGGCTCACAGGTCTCTGGCCCCGAAGCCGGGAGCATATCCTAGACCAATCATAGCACGTGTGATGAACTACAGGGACAGGGACCTGATACTGAGGGCGGCAAGGGAAAAGCAGGAGCTGAGATGGGAAGCCAACGTTATATGGATCTTTCCAGACTTTACACTAGCGGTGCAACAAGAAAGGAAACAATTTAATGGGGTTAAGAAACTGCTCCGGGAACGGCAGGTTCAGTACGCCATGCTCTACCCGGCAAGACTTAAAATCCAATATCAAAACAAGATCCACTTCACCTTCCCCGAGGAAGCAGCCAGCTTCATAGAGACACATATCCCCACTCCGTCGAGGAGCACTGAAGTTAACGAACAAGAATAATCTTCATGGGTGCACATTAACAGAATGTTCAACTAATGATGCATAAATCCTGTAGCATCGGCTCCCCCTTTTGGGGGCACCTTTATGTGGGGGCGGGAATGTCTCAATAAGTGTGATAAGCTGCATTGCAATGTCCCCCGCTTACAATAACAAGTGTGAGAGCAACGTATGGAACCGGTTACCCTTATTCAAGGTTTGGAAAGGCATAGGCCCTGGGAATCGCCGCAGGCCCCCCGTAGCAGGTGCATATGCAGTTGGAGCGGGGGAAGGGTTGGGATCCTAAAAGCACAGTTGAAGTTAGGGGAACTGTGAGGGTGGGGGGAGGGGGGGAGTTTGACACGTTGGGCAGGGGTTATGTTATGTTGGGGAAGAAAGTAAAAAGCACACAGGTAATGTACACTGGCAAATTTGAAAGCATTGTAAATCAATATTCGCAAACACACATTCACGATCATTTCGTGTGGAATGGCTGAAACAGGCATTGAAGATATTAAAGTAATGAGCTGGAATGTTCGAGGTCTAGGCTCCAGAGTTAAGAAACGGAAAATTATAGCATACATTAACAGACAGACTCCCAAGATTCTTTTCCTACAAGAGACGCACATTGGGCCACAACAGGAGGGGCAGCTGGTCCCGAATTGGGGAACACACCAATATTACACAACTTACTCGAAAAAAGCTAGAGGTACAGCAATCTTGTTACACAAGACCTTGCTGTTCACGTGCAAATAAGTGGAATGTGACTCTGGGGGGAGATGTGTTAGTACATGGTACTCTACGAGATAAAGAGATAGTCCTCCTTAACATATACGGGCCGAACATAGATGACCCGGAATTCTACTCCACAATCTTCGGGAAACTGGCAAACTACCCCACGGCCCATCTGATATGCGGGGGGGACTTTAACACCATTCTTGATGTGAATATCGACCGTACTTCGACACAAGTGAGAGCACTATCCAAAGCAGCACAGACAATTATCACTCACTTGGCAGATTTGAGACTGAGGGATGCATGGAGGACGCTACACCCCTCTGCGAGAGGATACACATATTACTCGACAGTACACGACATGCATTCCAGGATAGATGTTTGGTTGGTGGATTACTCAGTATTATCATGGGTCACAGACACTCAGATACTCCCCAGGACATACTCTGATCATTCCCCCATACTGATGGCATTACGAATACCCGGCGCTGCGGTGGGCAGGCCCCCATGGAGATTCAAACCGGCTGCGCTACGAGATCTGGTCTACAGAAACGCAATGGACCAGCACATACAAGAATACTTTGATCTCAATGAGAACTCAGTGTCCTCTCTCGCTATATGGTGGCAAGCATTTAAGGTGTATATAAGGGGCGCATCCATATCAAAGTAAAGTGGCATCCTCAAAGACATTAGGAATAGATTGCAACGACTAGAAGCGCAAATAGCATCAATACAAGCCCAATATGTGCTTACTTTAGATATAAAAAATAAGCTAGACGAATATACGGACACAGCGGACCAAGAGATCCGCTACTTTGACAGACCGGCGGCTGCACGCCGCTACGGAGAAAGCGAACGCCCGGGGAGGTTGTTAGCCAGAGCAGTGAGGGGAGAAAGGGGATCAACAGATATCCCATGTATACAAACAGCGGACGGCTTGGTCACCACAGATCAGGGTAAGATACGTGACACATTTCACACATTCTATGCAGAACTTTACTCACCTCAATCCGACGCTACGGATGCGGAGATTGAACATTACCTCTCCCAAATCCCAACAACATTACTGGCAGAGGATACCAGGGAGTTGTTGGAGAATCCGATAACTGAGGCGGAAGTTGTAGAAGCAATTGAGGCACTCCCCAACGGGAAGGCCCCTGGCACCGATGGCCTTAGCGCAGAGTTCTACAAGGAGTTTAAACATCTATTAGTGCCCAGACTACTGGCGATGTGGACCGAAGCCCTAGATAGGGGAGAGCTCCCCGAGAGCACAAGAGAAGCAGTAATAACGCTACTGCTTAAATCAGGGAAACCCCCGGACGACTGCGGGTCTTATAGACCTCTATCATTAATACGGATGCAAAGGTCTTGGCAAAGATACTCGCCACTAGGTTAACACCTTTGATGCCATATATGGTCCACGAGGATCAGGCAGGGTTCATTCCTGGCAGGTCCACGGCCACTAACATCAGAAGATGCCATGAGATCCTGACTACAACACCCTCAGATCAGCAGGCCATAGCCGTGTCACTAGACATGCGCAAAGCATTTGATATGGTATCCTGGCCCTTCCTGTTCGGGGTCTTATGAAATTATGGGTTCAGTCCAAACTTCCTGAAATGGATACAATTACTATACACAGGCCCCCAGGCCAGAGTTAGAGTTAATGGCACGCTAACAGAAAAGCTCGAACTACGGGGGCGGGCTCTAGACAGGGTTGCCCATTGTCACCATTACTGTTCGCCCTGATAATAGAACCACTGGCTGACATATTGAGGGCTCGCTACAGCGCATACGGGCTAAGGATAGGGAGTAAACTGCACATCATAAATCTATATGCAGACGATATTTTGCTGTACCTAAAAAAACCCAGACAGAACATTGGGGAGGGTCCTGGCAGAAGTAGAACAATTTGGTAGATTCTCGGGCCTACGTCTTACCCCAACAAATCAGCAGTGTTCCCCATTACTGAAAACACAAGTAAATCCCATGACCTGCATGCCCTACAGTGCTGCCCGACACATATTCTGTATCTGGGAGCGTGTATTGCTAGAACGGCTCAATTGTCGCGAGCACTAAACTATAACCTGCTGGCAGACGCTCTATGTATGAAGTTAAAGCGGTGGAGTGCTCTCCCCATTTCCATGATGGGTAGGATCGACTTAGTGAAAATGATAATTCTCCCAAAGCTGTTTTATTTATTTAGTACAGTACCGGTCTGGCCGGGGTGGGCCTTATTCTCCAAGATGTCTAGCGCATGTGTCTCATTTGTATGGGGTGGTCACCCTAGGGTGAGCTGGAGGGTACTAACTGATGACTACCCAAAGGGCGGTTTGTTGGCACCAGACCTCAAACTATACTATTTGTCTGCACAGGCACAGCATGCCGGCCAGTGGGCCACAATATTTCTTAACCCACCGGGCCCTGTACCGAGCCAGCCCGAAAAAGAGGGCGTGTTGGCGCTCCACCAACTTACAAGGCCAACTCACAAGCATTATAACGCCCTGAAACCATCAAAGGTGGTGACTACGGCATGGGCCAAAATAGTTGAGATTTTTGGCACAGATAAGATATACCACCCGAGTATGCCGCTCTTGGGTGACCCCCAGACACCCTTCAGTATAGAGGGGGAAGTAGCCCGCCATTGGTCCTCCAGGGGCATATTACAATGGGGTCAACTGTTCACGGATGGGCACTTTATTCAGTGGGATGATATCAAGGATGTAGTGGGAATACGCACGGGACCAGACAAAAATATTACCGTATACGGGCAGCCATACAAAGTATATGTCCGACCTTTCCTAATGAACCACCACTGAACATGGGATTGGGATATATGTTCACGGGGGGATCTCAAAAGATAACGGCGTCAGCACTGTATAAGATTATACTCCAGACACGCCCGATAGAGCAACGCACAACTAAGGCCAAGTGGGAACAAGACTTGGGAGAGCAGATTGAAGACGATGAATGGTCCCGACACTGTGCACTCACCAAACAGATTTCATGTAATTCTAGATACAGGCTAATTCACTTTAAGATAATACAAAGAACACACTACACTCCTATGAAGCTCAAACGCATATACCCGACCATGACCGGGAACTGCCCGAGATGCAATGCTGAAAATGCAAACATTTACCATATGTTATGGGCGTGTGTAAAACTGAGGGGATATTGGGAGGAGGTGTGTCTGGCATTGGATGGGATGGCAGATCAACCAGTGGAATGGACCCCACGGATGTGCCTGTTGGGGGTAGTCGAGAAAATGAACCCGATATGGCGGAAACTGTTGAACTTAAGTCTGCTCCTAGCCAAAAGGGCGATTCTGCTCAAATGGAAAAGTGCAAATCCCCCAACCAAGACGGACTGGGACAGAGACATGGTATGGGCAAACGACATGGAGGAACTATATATAGACTCGGTACTGCCTGTTTCCCGGCCAAAGAATATATGGGAAAGATACATGTACCTATTTGAAAAGACCGAGCAAGAACACTCTGACTCTGAACAGTAATTGAAATTGTACAATGTATGAACATATCAATATTACAGCTAAGTGTTTGTATTAACTGTGTGCAACAAATATAAAGAATTTAAAAAAAAATAAAAAAAAGAGGATCCTACCGTTCCTATCATTAGCCAATAAAGCAACCACCATCATCGCCCTTGTCATGTCCAGAGTAGACTGCGCCAACAACCTATACTTGGGTATGCCTGAATGACTTTTAAAAAAAACTACAATGCATACAAAATGCAGCAGCCAGACTGCTTCTGAAACTACATGAAGAGAACCCACCACGCCAGCACTGAAAATACTACATTGGCTACCAATAAAACAACAAATAAAATTCAAAACAATGTGCATCATGAATAGAGCAGTACACAACCAAGGCGTAGAGTTCCTGAGAGACAAACTGCATCTACATCAACCAACAAGAACGCTCAGATCAAGCATTGACATCCGCCTGGAACCCAAACCCTACAACAAAAGAAAACTCGGAGGATCTTCCTTCACGAAGCACCGAAAACGTGGAACGACCTTCCAAAGCACATACGTAACATAAGAAACCACTTACTATTTAGGAAATTACTCAAAACTTTGCTCTTTACGTCATAACTAGAAAGACCGGCCACAGGGGCACACTCACAACTAAAACTTTGATGAACGAAGAGACAGACCCTGATCCACACCAAGCAATCTACAGAAAACCCCTAAGGAAAAATCCCAAGACATACCAAATGACTAACCGAGAGACAGTAGTATTAGGAACAAAGATGGAATACATAGCAAGACGAAGGCAGAAACATCAGGACAACTCGTCAATAGGACCCTTACCCTAAACTGTAGCCATTCCCAATAGACCTAATCACAGCAGACCACTAGGGAACAGGAAACCCTGTACTATTGGCCCCAATCCAGAGGGTGAGAAACTGAATAAACACCCACTTTACACAATGCACATTAAGATACAGCGGGAAGCACAAAGCACCATCACACACAAACTACAATTAAACAATAGCCCTGAGGAAGTCGCCCCACGAAAACCAAAGAACTAACTGAAAGATAGTCATGATAGGAGGAAACTAATGACGGAATACACAGGCTGACCAAGACAGACGCACTTGGATGCCTCATCAACAGCATTCTGACCCTGAACCATTCAAAGCTTCCAATGACCAGTGTCACAATAGATAACAAGAGAAGAGATAGCACCAACTCAGTTCCACACCTGAAGAAATGGTTCAGACACACCCACCACCCCATACAAGACTCACTATGACACAGATGGATACGCGCAGCACCATCACAGCGAGACGGCCCATAAGGAACCAGCAAAAACCCCACCCACAGGGATACAGCTCAAACGGAACCAGACGTACCTGAACCAGGATACAGACCCCACTAACCCAACCCTCAATTTTCTGCATACTCAAGCCACACAAAACTCACACAACCATTTTCTCTCCCAGCAATCCACACGCACTTTACCACACTGCATCAACACATAGACAGCACCTACAGCACTCAAGGCCTTGCTCAATCTGATACTTGCAGCAAAGCCCAGCACCCAGTGTATACCGAGCTGAAACTGCCAACAGCACACCACCTCTCCCACTCTCCTACTCCCCTCCTCCCGACTAACCCTACCCGCCCTCCTTCCTGTTTACAGATCCGCCAGAGCGCCTGGGGACCAATTCCGTTGGTGACGGTGCGCTATATAAGTACCTTTAACATAACATAACCTACAGCTTTATGGCCTGTGCCTCTGCCAATTTATGAATTGCTAATCATGGCTGTGAATTCTTCCGTGTTCAGGATGTGAGACACATTTATTACATGGAAATCAGAAAATAGTTTTCATCTTTTCGGGCAGCTTTCAACACGACCGAACATTTTTGGGGGTATCAACTCATTCACCTCTAAGGGGCATCATGAACTAGTGTGAGATCCTGGTCATTTCACATTATCTCTGAACAGGCGATCTGCAGAAGAAAACGAGACGTTCGACTGTTACTGGTGCAAACAAAATACCAATAATATAGTCACACTAGTGAGGACTAAATCCTCATTTGATTGTCTGGAACTCTACATGTTAATGCAGAGCAGTAAGGTGAACAGTTCAGTGATTCACTCCATAGTGTGTCCAAAAGGAAAAGCACAAGGTCAAGTTGAGAGACCAAGCAGTTTGGTTCCGGTAGCAGACAACGGGCCTCACTATAAGGTTGGCGGAACGGGTTTACCGGCACCGGTAAAGGTGCCGGTGCCAGTAAACCCGTTCCGCCCTACTACGAGGTCTCCTTGCGGGACCTGCAATGGGCGCCTGCAAAAACCAGGCGTCCTTACCGGGTCCCGCGAGGGGACCTGGGAGCTAACAACGGGCCCGTCGTTAACGGGCCCGTTGTTAGCTCCATCCCCATTCCCATTGAGCCCTATAGGGGCTCAATGGGAATGGGGATGGACCGGGTCCGGGTTCCTCGGACGGGGAATTACCGGGTCCGCCAAGGTTGCGATGGCCCGGTAATTCCTCGAACCCGGGCCCGGATTGCGGTATGGAGGCAGCCATGGCGCTAATAGCACCATGGCTACCTCCATACTCGTAATGAGGCCCAATGGCAGCAATATAGCCGAAAGGCTGAACTAAGGCGGTGGGCAGCCTCCGCATGCCAGCGGGCACATTCACTCACCCCTATGACTGGGGATGGCGATCCCTGGCAGGAGTGGTGACATCACCGGCTTAATGGTAGGTGGTCAAAACTGCTGCTGTGTGTGACACGTGTGCTTCCATCTTGCATGCAGCGTTTATGAGACGGGTGTGTTTCACATCTCTTAGCGTTAGAGAAGAATCACTGCCATCTGGAGATGGGAGATTCTCTTGTTATCAGTGTGTGGTTCTAAAATGCCAGGGAGGCTGTTAAACCTGGGAGCTCTACATCGTTTCATCTTCTAGCTCGTGTGTGACATGGGTCATGTGCCTACTGGAATACTTTGACGTTTGCGGAATGGAACCTGCTATTCTAGATCACGTGTGGTAGAGCATGGTGGAAGAGTCAGTTAAATCGTGGAAGGGCTGAAACGGTCAGTCCGCGTGAAGGCTTGGCTCACTGTGTTTGAGTATGTGTGACTAATCTTGAGTGGGCTTCAAGTTCTTATTGCAAAACACAAGCTGTACCTTTCCGTGGAAAGCAGATCAATTGTCACCCGATGTTATGCATCATTGTGATTATTGGTGTCAATATCCCTAGCTGTGTCCAGGTGGTGCATGTCCCCTGTTTAGCTGGATCAGGTAGGGTAAGTGGTGTAGCTTAATTCTTTCCTGCCATGTGCTGATGCAGGAATGTAGTTTTCCAAGTCCAGCAGGCCAGATGCCAGGTCACTGTTGACCAACTCTAGGGAATGCTGTTGCCGGTTTGGCTGGCATTGGTAGAACCTATTGGTGTCCCTTGTTCTTTCTAGCCTGCTGATGGTATACTGGTCTGATGATGGAAGCTCAGGAGGGTAGACGTGCACCTTGTGCACGCCCAATTCATCTACAAGGGGGCAACAATGTCTATGATGGGAACTCATCATAGATAACAATACAAGGTCCACATTTCATTCTCTGCATGGTCATAAGGTTGCAGGTTTCAGAATAATACTAATTTGTGCCACTACATAGATTCATTCAACGCCCATCAGCTGGTACATAGACAGAAAATCCAATATGGTTCTCTCTGAAGAACACATCTCACCATGTTTGGCTACTCGTGTGGCCATTTTGACCTGTTCAATGATATTGCGTTTGATGTCATCAGCTTATGGCACATTGTTATGAAATGTTCCTCCATAAAGTCGCTCTTCTTCTGACCTCCCCTTGTTGGGTCAGGCCCACATATGTAAGATTACAAAAGCATGCAAACTGAGACTTTTTCAGCCATTTCATGGCCTCTTTCCCGGCAGCCCCTTCGCTGAAAAGACACAACATGATGAACAGCTCCTTGTATCAAAACTCTGCCAAACTCCATTTTCAACTGACGCTTAATGCGGGACCAAAACATTTAATAACCCACCCTATGCATCAGGAACATAACAGTCCATGTTACTCCATAGAAACAGGCACATAATCTAAACAAAAACAAAAATATGGAGTACAAATACGCCAAACAAAAAATAAGAAGCAATGGAGACATGCCCTCTGCACCACCCACGCAGCTCCAGGATATGTGTTGCCAGTAGATCAGTGCCACAGGAAGGATCTCTCATATTGTAATTGTAATTGTTTATGTGTAAAGTGCCTATACACAAGGGAAGGGCTTCAAATCATATTATCACTGATCTACAACAGAACCCGAAGGTTGCAATACATCTGTTAATGTGCAAGAATTACTAGCTGCAAACAAATATGGAGCGAAGAATAATATCAGTCTTAAGGTTTAAATGTATTTTTAATATCCAAAATGATACTTTCCTTGGGAATGGAAATTATGTTTTCCCTCCCCAAAAAAGGTTTGTATCCCAAAATCAAAACATATGGAGTAAAATACTCACAATTCAACATCGTTCCTGGAACCCTGGCGACATGCAACACGGGTATTACCCAAATTGACCTTTTACAATTGACCTTTTGTCCAATTGACCTAATTATAGTGGTCCTAAGTGACCTTCTGCATATCTTATTTTAGGTATTTGATATATGTATTGGGTTGGTTTTGGATTATAAATAATATAAGGGGATTGGGTGGGGGGCTGCAGGGGGTTTTGGATTGGGTGGGAGGTTGCAGGGGTTTCCCCCCGCATATCTGTCCTAAATAACCTTTTAAATTAGGTCATTTCTCCCAAGGTGAATTCTCCCGACGTCAATTGTGAAAAGGTCAACAAGAGTGCAATCTTCTTATGAATCTGCATTATCTCCTACATCCTCGCTCATGGAGTAGTCGCACCTGCACCTAAGAGGAGAGAAATCCTCCAGTAAGCGGTATGCGCACTGCAAGGACAGCTAAGGAGAATAGCCAGCATGCATTATACACATAATAATTTGCTGAAAGATGGAAGCTATAATCCTGCCCACCCCTCTCTTATAAACAATCAATACTCTGTGTAATAACTCGTATGGGAATTTGCATTCTATAGTAAGGCGTGAGGTGAGAATTCAATTTTTTTAAAGCAGGCTCACACGAACAATACAATCTCCTCCATCGGTTCAAAACCGCGTCCCTCAAACAGGATTCACTGGGCCATTCTGTTGCCTTAAGAATGCGGCCCAACTTGGTTCTCACACTAAAAGCCTTCGAATCCAACACTCTGAGCTGAGTGTCCCGAACAAAAAAGTATCATAGCCTGATCTATAAGCCAGCTTAACAGACAGGCAATCATAGGTGTTGAAACTGCTTTAAAGTGGCCCACTCATTGTCTGGTGCGCGCCACCTGTGTACAGCAGTTGCCAACCCATGTGCTTCAGGACCACAAGCAATATGCTGCCACGGATTTAAAACAACCTGATATATTTACAGACTTAGATCCCGAGTTCCTGTCTTTGCTTGACTAGAAAGGGTGAAATTAACAGCTTTAGGGGAAAGCAACCTTTGAGAAATATTTTTTTTATTTATTTACTTAAACCGCCCCGTTAGCCCGCAGGCATCAGGGCGCCAACACTAAGACAAAGACGGGAGACTTACAGGATAACAAGACAGTTCACAAAGAACATACAAGACACTAACTGACTAGGCTAATCGTGTCGTAGCCTAGTATCACCGAAAGAGGTGAGTTTTAAGTTTCTTTCTAATAGCGGAGTATGTAGACTCCAGTCTTAGTTGTAGTGGTAGGTTGTTCCATTTGGTTGCAGCCTTTATAGGGAAGGCTTTACCCAGGCTTTTGAGGTGCAACAGTGATCAGGTTCTGTGCTTCTGATCTCAAGGCTCACCCTGGTACATAGCGGGTGATCTTTTCCTTAAGACACACTGGGGCTTTCCCATGTAGACATCTGTGAACGAGGGTCAAAGCCTTGAACTGGATCCTGTCTTCTACAGACAGTCAGTGGAAGTCTCTTCTGTCGTTGCTGATGTGCTCTTTCCTGGTTTTCTTTTTCACAATTATAACTGTGCTGTTCTGGATAACAACACTTCAATGTCTGAAACTCTTTTGCAAGGTCCCAAACACAATAATTCTTCCTTTCTCAGAAACTGCTTCCAAGCCAAGATTATCATTGTCAAGACAACTTTCAAGCAGTAAATTCCCTGTTCACATACCACTGTGCCCAATACCCAGGGGCATGAGGCTTTAAACACCAAAGAAGTCTGCAGGCGAAAGCTGTTTCATCTCCTGTCCAACCTTCCAAACATGCATGACCTAATGAAACGGCACAGTGAGAAACACACATGTGCCACCCGTTCCTTCAAAAAAAAGCCACACAACTGCGACAGGGTCAGAGGCTTAACCCTATCTGGGGGGGACAAGTACCCCTCCCGAGCTGGTTCAGGCAGCTTTACCAGGGCATATGCCGGAGGACATCCTACCGCAGAGGCGGGGGGAGGGAGTTGGGAGGGCCGCATTCACCTGTAACCTTGGCATCACTGTCTTTTTCTGCCTTGCCTTTCAGCCTCGTATCTGGCCGGAACCCAGTTTTCTTTCTTGCTCAAGCCCCGGCTCCAGAATGCAATGTACCCCCAGTGGAAAACTCTGCAACCTGCTCCCCCGACGCAGAATGCGAGGTTTGCGCCTCTGATCACCTCCATTGTATTGGCAAGAACACCGACTTCCCAGGACAGCAGGACGAAGGTGCAAGCTTCCAGCAAAAGTGGGACTTGTCTGAGGCAGCCCCGCGGACACTTAAAACTAAAAAAGTGGTGGGCCCAAGAGGGTTTTTAAAAATTATGAGCCTCTTTAACTCGGCGCCTGGGGTAAAGGAAAAAAGAGATTGGCCCAAAAGGTCAGGGGCAGTCAGAGACCAATGGGAAGGGGGAGGAAACAATCAAGAAGGAAGGCCTGAGTAGAAAAGACCCATGAGCCTATGCCAGTGATGGCAAACCTTTTTGTGCCCAAACTGCAAACCAAAACGACTTATTTTTTTCAAAGCGCCAACACTGCAATTAAACCTGAATAACGAGGTTTTAGTTTAGAAAAAACAATTCGTACAGTTTTTCAAACTAATTAACAGCTTTTGTTTAAAAAGAAAAACACAATAACAGAGCTTTCCATTAAACATTTTTTTTTTATTGAAAAAAAACAAAAAAACAAACAACTGTACACATGCATGTATTTTTTTTTAAAGACGCCTTTTGTGGGCACAATTAATGTGATTTTTGCTGTTGTATGCATGCTGATAACTTGTCAAACCTTGGCTCATACTTTAGTTTAAGGGCAACACATACAGCACTGAGTTCATCTGTTAGTCTATTTCTGGCATCACATTTGATATAATTCAATGCTGAAAAGAGCTGCTCACAAGCATAGGATGACCCAAACAAAGAAAGAAAAGCAATCCCAAGTGTTTTCATTGACTTAAAATTATTTGGCAGAGAATTCCACACTTTAAGGATTTCATTTTCCGAACTAGCAACTGTGCTGTCCTCTGTTATCCCTTCACACTCCATCTTCTCAAGTGTTGCACGCAGGTCATAGAATTTATTTTTCCAGATAGAGCTTTCTTGAAATTCCAGTAGCTCCATTTCAAGATTTTCTAAATCTATCCAGTGTAAGCAGGAAATATAAAGTTCTTCACATTTGGCTTTATCTGGAGACGAAAACACAGGGTTGTCTGCATCTTACGGAACTGTAAAAATCTGTTACTAAAATTCTCCTTTGCAACTACTATAATGCTAGAAAATTCCTTGTAGATTTCATGATGGTTTGGATTGTCTGTAAATGTTGTAGAATTTTCCAAATGCATTTTTAGATTTGGAACTTTCAAGGTCTCTTTCAAAAACCTGCAGTTTTCTCTCAAATGTTCTGATATCAGAAAACATCCTTTCTGCTGTTATCCCTAAACCTTGCAGTTTTTTGTTCAGTACGTTGAAGTGTATTGTAAAATCAGTAAAAAACATGAGGTTGGTGAGCCAGGTCATATCAGTGAGCTGTGGATATTCCTGCCCCTTTTCATTCATAAACAGCCTAATTTCATCCAAGCAGGCTACAAATCTCTCCAAGACCCTCCCTCTGCTTAGCCACCGTACATTATTGTACATAAGTAAAGTATTATACTCTGCCTGTACCTCATCAAGAAGTGCTTGAAACTGTCGACAATTAAGAGCACGAGCCATGATGTAATTCACCATTTTTGTGACATCCTTGAGAATATCGTCTAATTTTTTGCTGCTTTCCTTGGCACAAAGAGCTTCTTGATGTATAATACAATGAAATTGAATGACTGGATGCTTTGCTTCTTTAACAAAAAACTGTATGAAACCAGATGTTACCCCCACCATGGAAGGTGCCCCATCACTAGTAACTCAAACCACTTTTTCTGGCCTTATGTCTTGTGACAAAAAAGCCTCCATCACAGCATTGTAGATATCTATCGCTTGTGTTCTTCCAGGCAAAGACACCAGTTTCATGAGCTCTTCTCTCATGGTGTCACCAATAGCATAACGCAAAATTACTGCTAGCCTTGCATGATTATTTATATCTGTGCTTTCATCCAAGCACATGGAGTAACAGGCTGCCTTTTGTAAGTCAGTGGTGAGCTGCTGACTAACATCACTTGCCATACGCAGGACTCTATCTTTAACAGTATTTCTGCTAAGTGGCATTTCAGAGATTTGTTGCTTAATTTTGTCCTTATTTGGGAAATCATGAAAAAGGGACTTACTCACAGCCAACATGGCCGTTTTGATAAAAGCGCCATCAGAGAGGGGCTTCCCATGTTTTGCTATGCACAGTGAAATTTCAAAGCTGGCAGTTGCCAGATAATTTGTTTTAGAAAGATTGTTGCAAAAACTACAATACTGCAAGTGATATGTCCTTAATTTCCCATCAAGAAACTCTTTTCTTTCAGCTTTACCAAGTTCCGCAACACTTTTATGGTTGGTATCAAAATGACGTCTGACACTTGATGTACGAGATACAACACTTTCACTACACAGAACACATAACGCTTTCCCATTGCGTTCAATCACTCCAAATGACTGTGTCCAGGCCTCTTGGAATGATCTTCCACTATCTGTTTTTAATTTTGCCTTCTTTGATGTACTCATTTTTGGGTGTTCAAGTCTACAAAAAACACACATTTTTTAAAATAAAGACGGATGAAGCACCCAATACAAATCTATCCCTACCTACCTATACCAAAAATATTATTGCAACATTTCACAAAAAAGGTACATAATAAACACAGAATTGTAGAAGAGCAACTCACTGATTTATCCACTGATACTAACAATAGGTTATAATCCCCCCCACTCACACCAATGAAGGGACACACATTCCTCCCAATGACACGAAAGATAGGGCCACAATTCCCCCCCCCAATGATGTTTCCCAATGACTCCTATAATGAGGCACATATACACCAATGAGGGGGGAAAATGTTTCACAATGACACTAATAATGACCCTTTTTTTTTTTAGATAGAGCAGCGCCGCTCTAAGAGTAGAAAGTTAGTTAAAAAAAGGCTTTATTCAGTTTATGGCAGAAAACTGCAGAGTATGGGCAGAATACTGTAGAGTATTGCATAGTATGGGCAGAGTATTGCACAGCATGGGCAGAGTATTGCACAGCACTGCATAGTATGGGCAGAGCATTGCATTTCTCTCTCTCTCCTCCCCTCTCCCCTCGCACTGTAGGGCACGCGGGAGCAAGATTCTCTGGGAGGACGTCCATGGACGCCCTCCCAGAATAAGCCGACCGTGCTGTAGCCATCTTTTGGCCCGGTCGGCAATTGGTTATAGAACTTACTTGATTTGCTGGAATCGGTGTGGGGTCACTCCCCGGTCGCTCCGTTCACTCCAGTCGGTCCTGTGGTGTCCGTGTGTCAGGTGATATCCCACGCAGGTGCGTCAGATGTTTGATAGCGGGGGGCGTGGCTTCAGTGTTCTCTGGGGAGGGTTCTCACCAGAGAACTGTGGGAGATGTAGTCCGCGGGAGCCAACGCCGTGACTACAGTGTATGACTGTAGTCACGGCGTGCCCACAGAGACGGCTCGGCGTGCCGGCAGCAGCACGCGTGCCACGCGTTCGCCATCACTGGCCTAGGCGTTGCTAGTGGGGGTGGAGGCTAAGGGGGCTATAGCCCCTGGTCTTTTGGTTGTAGCCCAGATAGAATTTCAGGAGCTACAACCAAAAGGCTAGCTAGCCCCAGTCCCGACAGTTCCAACATTAGCGTAGCCCCGGGTCTTTTCCAAACCTAGCAACACCCCTGGAAGGGTGTTCGGGTAAGTTCAGTAAGAGATTTGCCGGCCCGAGGGATCAGGTGGAGGATGGAAGGTGGAGTGGAGTGCTGGGGACGTGTTGAAGATTGTGGATAGATTGCAGGTGAGGTATTGTGTGTGATTATTATTATTATTATTATTATTATTATTATTATTATTATTATTATTATTATTATTATTAGAGAGAGCGGTACCAAGTGTGAGGGAGATGGAGAGGCTGTTATGAGATTGAGTGCTTGAAAATGTGATCGAAAGGGAGAAAGGGGAATATAGGAGAAAGTGAGAGTAGAGGGGAAGTAGAAGGCGAGATTGGGTCAGAGAGAGAAAGAGAGAGAGAGAGAGGGAGAATGAGAGAGAGCGGGGCCTACTAATGGAGAGGGAGAGAAAGAGGGGAGCCAATAGTAGAGGGGAGACAGGAGAAGGAAAGAGAAGCATGGAGTAGGTGGAGGAGTAGTTGAGAGGAAGAGAAAGATAATGAAAGAGAGAGTGTGAGATAAAAAGCACACATTAACCAACAATGGCCCCATTACAAGTCCAGCGGTAGCCGTGCCCGTAAAACCGGCAGGCTGCCGCCGGACTTGTGAATTTTTCCACCGTCTGGCTTCACCGAAACATCAGAGCATTACAGCCCCGGTGGTCCGTGAAGTCAGGTGCCAGAAAATGTAAATCCCCATTCCCATAGGCCCCATTCCCATTTGAGTCCCATAGGCCCCATTCCCATTTGAGTCCCATAGGCCCCATTCCCATTTGAGTCCCATAGGACTCAAATGGGAATGGGGAGCACGGAAGCACTGGCACTGTGTGCATCAGTGCCGGCGCTTCCGTGTAAGTCTGCGAGCGGGGGGGCGATACGGCAGCCGCTCGTAGACTCGGATTGTGCTGGCACACTCCTAATGAGGCCCATTGGCGGCCTGTCAGGAACCCGCAAGCAGAACTCGTAATGCGGCGGCCCGGTATTAACGGTGCCGGCGCATCCATGATCCTCAACCCCATTCTGCCTTATGGGGCAGAATGGGGATCGGGAGGTCGGCATTACAACCTCCCGTGAATGGGCAATTACCGGCCCACGCATCTCGTAATGGGCCGGTTATTGCCCAATCGAGGGAGGCGGTGCCGGATGCGAGCATGGCGGTAGCCTTGCCTGCCATACAGGCACAGCTACCGCCATGCTCGCAATGAGGCCCATTGTCTTTGAGAACATCAGAGCGGATTGGCATTAGTAATTCCCTGCGGTAGTGAGATGTAGAATGCTGTGGCCTTTAGGCCCCCATTCCTAGTCCAGGCCAAATATAAACAGTTGAGGCGACCTTTCACTAGTCTGGATTTATAACCATAGGGAAGCTTGGGCTATTGTGGAGGGAGGACTAGACCAGGGACTCCCCAAGTCTGGCCCTCCTGCAATCCAGTCTTAACCAAATTGTGAAAATGAACAATACATTCTTGAAACTACCCAAGCGAGTTGGAATGGAATTCTCGAGGCTATCTGGTACACAATCCAATACATTAACTATAGGTGTTCACAGAATAAAGGTGTCCTTCCACAAACTAGACACAACAGTCTGCGCAAGCTACCTTCGACACTCATTGGTTGATGGGCCAATGCATCCCTAATGAGTTCTTTTGCACGTTCTTCTTTCCTGCAGGGTAGGCACTTCATGTCAACCCAACCAAAATAATTTCAGGGGGCAGTGGTGTAAAGTGCTGTCCGTAAGCTTATGTGCGCTTGTACGCGCTTCCCAACCAGAAAATTGTTAGTGTAGAGGATACACGCTTGACTTTGAATACACGGTATCACCCCTGTGCGCTTGGTTTGAATCCCTATTCCATTGAGTTTCGTTTGTTTACTTTGAAATGTGTACTATTGTGTCCAAACAGATTGTCTGACTATGAAATACAAGGATATAAAACCAAGGGTTCATTATAGGCAGGTGCTGTGCAAGAGCGCCAAGTGACCCAATGCCATGTGGTTTTGATCATGCAATGACATCACCGGACATCAACTTGTTGCTGTGGCAGCAGTCTTCCCTCTGTCTGCTTGGGTTAGCACACGTACTGTTCTTATGTCCCTACCTCCCAATGGAAAAATACATTGGATACAACAAAAGAGGATAACATTAAATTGGATACAACAAAACTCAGTCTGGCTTTCATCATGTCCACTCAACGGAATCTGCTCTTCTACAGGTCACTAAATCACTTCTCACAGCCCGACACACAACATTTATCGTATCCGCATCTTGCTGTCTTTCCATACGGCTAAACTTCTCATTACTTCCAGTATAGTTTCTTGCCCGATTACTGTTCTTCTCTCTCCCTAGGTCTACCCATCTCTCACCTCGCCCCACTTGGTTCTGTTTTTAACTCTGCCATTCGTCTTACTTTTCTACTGCCCACTCACTCTTCTATTCCCCCTCTGTCTGCACTCTCTCCTTTCCTCCTTATGACTCTCGCCACCTTTTCAATTTTCTCTGCATATTTGTTTAATGTGGTCATGGCTTGGCTCCCCCCGATCTCTCCACTCTCATTTCTCCTTATTCGCCCCCTCCTGCTTTCAACATCAGTATCTCCTTTTGTACCTTCTCGCTTTCTCATCTTATCTCTAGCCTTTCTTAACCCCCGTTCTTCCCCTCAGCTGATTGATGTCCTATCTTTTATGATCCACCAAGTTATGTATATGTTTCATTGTGTATAGATATGTGCAGCCCTTTGGCAAAAGTGTTATCTAAGTACCAATAAAAAACAAGAGACATTTGAAAACAAAAGAGCATGGGGACAAAAGCCACAGTAACATGTTAACAGTATATCTTTACTAAAATAGGTCTACTCAATGTTTTAACATTGTAGATGCTCATTGGCTGAGTTGTGCTAAAATGCAATAAACCACTTACAAAGCGTGTGGACTTGACTTTTCTCTAATTATTAGGAAATGGAGCAAATAAGTCCATCAATTAACTGACTATATTTGTAATTCATAAAATCCATTTCATAAAAAGAATCAGGATGTGATTGGACCCAGTGCATGGGGGGGGAGTAACCTTTGGGGTTTAAGCTTGTATATGCATTGAGCTGCTTCATTCAAAACCACAGCTTGATAGTGTACCAGGTCATGATATGATATGATATAATGTGATAGGTTATTTATAACGCACACGGGGATCGAACCTGTGTTGCTCTGTGTCATCTTGCTTCCAAGGCGAGCACGTTGCCCCTGAGCTATTCTCTCGAGACCCCTGAGGCCATATAAATTGCCTTTGATGAATAAAGGGAGCTGACTTGCAAGCCTGGTATGAAAGGCTTAATAGATACCAGGTTTATAGTGCTTGTTTTTGTCAGTTCTCCTGTACCCATTGGCCAGGTAGGAGCGTTCAAACTAAGGTACTGGGTAAATGTTCAAGTTATAGCCCTAGACTACAGCACCAATGCACTGCCTGAATATGCATTGGTCAATTTTAAGTAACAACTGTAGATGTAGTGTTTAAACTCTGGAAAAGAATATTTACTAAAATGTTAATTGAGCTTTTGAACTTCTTATTAAATGCCTACTCGCATTCAAATCTCAAATGCATAGAGAACTGCATGACTGGTGAGCAGTGATTTTTACAGAGGCCACTGAGGTCTGTTGCACACCTGTCCCCACTGGAATGCAGTCATTACAGTGCTGGGGAAGCAAATTGTGCTCCTAAAAATAAACATTGGGTAAAAGAGCAAGAATCAAGTGGCTTTATTGCACTCACGTCCCTACAGTCTTCATTACACAGTAATAGTGTGCTGCATGTTTCCCCTAGAATATGGAAAGCGTGCCTTAAGGTCTTAATCTGAGGTGCATGCAAATGTAGGAAAGTGTTCCTCCTTGAAGGAGCAACACTTTACATACAAAGTTGGGTGAGAAGGGTATTCTTCAGAAGCGTCTCGTCATTTTATATCATGCTCATTTTATTTGTACAGTTCAGAAGACATGTGTTTCGACCCGACATGGGTCTTTTTCAAGGCATGTGTTAATTTCAAGAGAACACAATGGGTGTAGGCATGAAGCTCTTGAATAGAGCCTATTGTTGAATAACAACCTAAAAGGCCAGTGGGGCCTCTGCATAGAGATGAGAAGTCACAGCCACAGCCTTGAAAAGACCCATGTCGGGTCGAAACATGTGTCGGCTGAACAGTACAAATAAAATCACCATGATATAAAATGACGAGACGCTTCTGAAATTCTTACAGAGTTAGATAAGACTACTCGGTAAAAACTCCTCATTGACCGAGCGCCACTTTGACGAAGGTTCTTGCCCAACCCTGTCCAAACCATTTTTCGAGACTGAAGGGCACCGTCTCACAAGAACCTAGTCATCGGCAGCAGGGTCCCACATGTTGTCCAATGATCAGCACTGTGATCTACGCATTCTAGTGCTCTACCATACCTTGTACCTTACATGCAAACACCATATTCTGATGAAGAAAGAATGTGATGCAGGGACATGAAAGCTTCAACATTTGCATGTGCCTGATTCATGGCTTGACAATAGCCCTAGAAACCATCAGGAATGCATTTCATGAATGAAAACCTTGTTAAACTAGAAAAGTGTCAGTCTATCAAGAAATTCTCGCAATGTTAGTGGAGCACATGTTTCCCCCAACACGTGTGATTTTAGCAGCTTTTGCTGCTGGAAAGCACGACATTTTCCCTCCAATATTTCCACCCACCTCAGAATGATGGCGCAGGAAACTGGAGGGGAAAATGTTGTATTTGCACACACTTTTTCTCACGACCTCAGAATCAGACACTCGGTTTGTAGATCATGGGAAAAACACGTGTAGCATGCTTAGAGGTGGGTATCAAGAACTCCAGAGTGGCGGTCATTCCATTGGTGTACTGATAAACTCTTTTGTTAGACCAATTGTTATAAGTGCTTAAAATAGTACGTATTTCATCCTTTCAAGAGACAACACGTCTTTTGCACCAGAAAGTGGTTTCGCAAGGACAAGGAGAATGAAGTCCTATGAAAGCATGCATGATAGGATTTAATCACAATGGTGTTATTGTGTAAGCAAGGGTGTTTTCTGAAGATGAAGCATAGGTTAAATAGAGTGGGATGGGAGATAGAAACACAGGTCTACAAACAGTAGTTAATTAGTATACTCATAAGTTAAAAAAATAGAATCTGATTAAACCAATGGTACATTGAAATCGTAAGACACTAAATGCAAACATAATTTTAGAGAAGCAGAAGTACACGTCACCCATGGAGCCCACCCCTCACCTCTGTCGTATTGGAAGAGCAGTAAGAAAGCAATGTGCGTGACACCTGGTATCATCCCAATACAGCATCAAAGATATGAAAGACGCTGTGCACTCAGACAACCGTATCAAATCTCTCCTAAGTGGAAGAAGGATGTCTGCAGACACCACTGAAAATAGAAGAGCGATAAGTAAAGTCTGACAGTTTTAAAGTGATGTCATGAAGAAAAGAGAAAAGGACACACTGAAACAATATAAGAATACCCAAAGAAAGAAGATGTGACTGAAGTAACAAAGTAACTGAAGATGCAAATTTGAAGAAATCATATACACGGATAAGATAAATGAGAAGAGATGCAGTAGATGTATATATGCAGAAATGCAAGGTAGATGAGACATATAGAAGCTTGCTACAGTAGAAAATATGACACAGGTAAAGCAGCCATGTTGAAAAGATGGACGTTAGTTTCGTACAACAGTATGCTAAAAACCCCAAGGAAAGAGACCAAGGCTCCAGAGCTGTCAGGCACTGAAATCCAGATTCATGTAGGAGCAAATAATATTTGTTTGGGAATCAAGGATGTCGCAGCAAGAAGCAATTGCATTGTACAAAATGAGTCAAAGATGATAAGCCATGTATGTGGGACATATTTTTGTTAGATTAGGCAAAAGACTAAACGTTTGCAAGTGACAAGTGGTGGACAATTAAAGATGCATAAAGCATATGCAAGATGGAACAACTAAGTCTCCAGAGGTTAAGCAGAGTAATAGCACCCAGTATAAATGAATCAAAAAGCACTAAATAGGAGGATATAATCGACAAATCATGGTCTCCTCACACGTGGTGCAAGACCAGAAAACAAGGCCTATTCATAATCCTCCAGACAAAAATAGCAATGTTCATTCACCTCCTTAAAAGTTCTGGAGAAGAGAACAGTCAGTGAGGTCAACTACAAAGTAGAGGCCTTGGCTTAAGGCCTAACTGATGAGAGAAGGTAGGCTAATTGGCCAAGTTGGCAGTTATCTGATTTTGTTCTCCGCACCGGGGTTTCGTTTTTCTTACATGCTGCTAATGAGCCGCATGTCCTAGGTTGGAAGAGAGTGGCAATCAATCGGGATTGCCTATGTGATGGTGGACCATACGGTATTACCCAAATCATTCGTTTACAATTGTTCCAATGAACAATTGACCGAATTTAAAGGGTCACAATTGACCTTTTCACAATTGACCGTATATATATATATATATATATATATATATATACATATATATATATATATATATATATATGGGGTTTGGGTTGGGCGGGGGGTTTCCCCCCGCATATATGTCACAATTGACCTTCACAATTCGGTCAATTGTGAAAAGGTCAATTGTCATTCGAACAGTTGTAATACGAACAATTCGTATACAACCGACCATACACTGTTGCAGAAGCCAATCCGCTGTTGTTACTCTACTATTATCTGTATTATTCGTAGTAAGAGGTAGTTTGAGGCATGCCTATTTGATAAAGGTCATCCAATAATGTTACTAATACCTAAATAAGCTATAGGTGTATATTTTACCTTAACCTATCCCTCCACCCTAGTTTTTTTACTATTTTCCACGTAGGATGATGTCATAGCTGATGTAGATTGAGGTATAAAGCCTTTGTATAACTGAAGTGTATTCAAGAGTGTGTAAGCCATATTCTTTGAGTCTTTCCGGTTATTTGGGCCTAAAATCATTTATTGTTGTAATCCCGTCCAGCACTTGATATGCTCCAGGTGCTACTCACCATAATAGATGAACAAAGGTCAAGTTCAGTCCAAAGTTATTGATCATGGAGACTCTTAGAACGAGAACATGAGCATGCATATTTCTTGGTTAGTGTTATGATTGTTCAATTCCATTAGTGACAGTTCGTTAAAATACAAAAAGTGCCTTTATAGCCTGTTTTGTTGGCCAAATTGTGATGAACTCTTACAAACCGAAAGAGCATCAGTCAATTCTCCAACTCCTTAGAGGACTCCATCATCAACGATTCCAGATACTGCTCTTCTGCCCCTCCTCCACGGCCACAATCAAACACTCAAGTGTTTAGCAGAGTTAATGTAGATGGAAGCGGAGTATATTGCTTTGAATCTTAACGAAAGACAATATTGAGCCTCATTACGAGTTTGGAGGTATTACGGAGGAAAATCCTCTGAAATACCACCAAATGGATTTACCGTTACCGCCACTTGGGCAGGCGCAATTTCTACCTGATTACAAGTGGTGGTTGCGGTGTAAATCCTCATTTATTTTGGGACCATTTGACCCAGTGGAGCTCTTTTTGCAGAATAACTGTGGCAGAATGACCCGCGCGGTAATTCCCCCAATTCTGCCGAATATTTGGCATTGAGTGGCAAGATTTACCTCCAGGGTTTTGCTGGAGGTAAATCTTCCACTCAAAGCCAAAACTCAAAATTTGGTGTAGTGGTAAAATTAAAGGTAACTTCGTTACTTCCAATTTTACCACTTACCGCCATACTCGCAATGAGGCCCAATGACAGAAAGCAGGTAGCGTATTAAGCAGAAAAATATAATCAAGTGTTAGCAGAGTTAACGCAGAAGAGCCAATAGAAATGACATGCTCTATTAACACAACATAGCATTATCAGTGGACAGGCAGAGTTGAAAACGAATCAAAGGAAAAGAGCATTGCTTGCCTGTGAGGGGCAAACTTTGGCTATGTGGACAGATGGAAGCACGATTCCGATAGCTGGAGGGAGTAGAGTGCCTGCGTTCCGCAGTTCTGCTCGACCACTTGTCTGGGATTGATCAAAATGGGCAAAGTGTGCATGTTAGGCCTCAGCCCATACCCCTAGACCACTGCTGCCCTTCTTGAAAATGTCAGGTTTTAAGGACACCCATAGTCTTTACTTGGAAATAGAAAAAACTTTGTATTGTGGCAGAAGGCTAGAGGTGTCTCTTAGTTTGTCTTGGCCAGTCAGCTCCTGCATAATTAGTATTAATATTAGATGTTATTTATCACGTGCTTACACAGACCCGGGATCAAACCTGTGTTGCTCCTTGTCATCTTGCTTCCAAGGCGAGCACGTTGCCGCTGAGCTATCCTCCCAAGAAAGGGGATTAGGGATGAAAGTTAATAATACGAGTACTTTACTGAGGAGGATTCAGACCACAGCTCTTCGGGCTGCTCTCTACCCAAGCAAGGATACTAACCGCTGGTCTAACAACACTGTGGCAATGATACCAGAACTCTTCAAAGTCTGAGACCAGTGCATCGTGGACATTGCATGCAGATGCAGGTGCCTCCACCCTTGTTTAATGACAAGGAGACACCTACTGGCCGAAGGATAGACCATGTTACTCCTGACTGAATCAGCCATGATTTAGGGATCATTTGGGGCCAACATAGTTGTGAGGTGTGACAATGAAATGGCTGTGTCAGGCAATAGAGAGTGACATGTCAAGCACAGTAGGTATTTTACTGGAGGCCTGGCTGCTGGGGTGCATTGTTGTTTACAACCCAATTGGCTGAAATGAAACACTTGGTCAAGAAGTTTTCATTTGTTTTTTTTCGCTGCAATTAACTAATCACATTCCTTACACCTGAGACTTTCTCTAAATCAGCCTTCTTTTGCAGGGCAATGATGACAATGCCTTCGCTGCAGTGTGCTTTGAAGGCAGAAATGGTTGTTATAAATCACACTATTGTGGGAATAATTAAAATGACACAGAGAAACTGCTGCTGGCAAATTGGGCAGCACCAAATACTGGGCCCTCCAAGGTCGGAATGGGCCGGTAATTCCCCATTCTGGGAATCCAGACCCGGTACCCAGAATATTCCATTCTTGTAATGAGGCCCATAATTACTGCATAAAAGAAAGGGTCCACATGATTCAGAATCATGCCTATTTAGGAGTCCCTGAGGACTCAGTTGGGGACATGCACTATTACCGCAATACCACATGTGTTAATGCATTTATGTGGATGTAAGTTCCTCAACTCACAAGCAGGGGTTATTAATGTATTTTAGTTATGAAACTCTCTATTTGGCGGAGTGGTAAAACATCCACTATTGCCAAAATAACAGATGCTTTACCACAGGCACCACTCTCCTGCAGAAGGAACGTGACCAAGCAGTTTGGTATGCCTTTAGGGGTGGGACCAAGCCTGATTTGCCTATTGTCTGGCCCCTTTTTGTAATGGCTTGGCAGGTGAAGAACGATGGTCTGGAGGGTTGCCCAGAGCAATCTCAGAGGTTAAGATGAATTCTAAACCTTCCAGCCATCACCTCTTTTGTTTTGCTGTAGTCACCCCAAGTGTGACAGGTATACCCAGATATGGGTCCAGTGCCTTCTGGGCCTAGAGACCCAAGCTACCCCTCACCGATGAGTCCCAATGAGGCCAAAACATGTTGGGGGATGCATGTGGCCTCATGCATAAGGGAATATAACTAAGCAGTTCAGGCTGGACTACTCCTTTTGGGTTGGGACCAAGCCTGATTTGCATATGGCCTTTCCCCTTTTGCAAAGACTTGGCAGGTGAAGCATACTGGTCAGGAGGGAGCCCAGAGCAATGCCAGAGGTTAAGATGTATTCTAAACTGTCCAGCCATCACCTCTATTGTTTTTCTGTTACTACTAGCACCAAACCTCTAATGAGGTTTCCACGCGGCCTCAATAGATCACTTGCTTCCTCCACAGAGTCATTCCTTTCTCTACCTATATGTTTATGAGCAATGGTATTCCATGGGTGTAGGTGGAAAAGCAAAAATCCTCTTTCTGCTCGAACCTTTAGCTCCTGATTTATTGTGCGAAATGAACAAATGTCATGATCCATTTTCCTTCTCATCACATTCATGTAATGTTGCGCTGATGTGGTAAATTAACATTTTGGTGCATGTAAATGATGAAGCGATACATAGATGCTATTACATGAGTATTTCTTTCTTGCAGGTTATTGAGAACAATGCTGATCCGGAAATGAGCCTGTTGACATACCTGAGAAGAAAACGTATCCTGTTCATGATGACAGTGGATTTATCACCATTTTGTATTTATTAAGCTTCTTTTATAACCATGTGATTAAGAGGATGGGAACCTTTTTGCCTATTTACAATGTTATGAATATACTTTCACAGTTGGTGCATAGAAAATTATTGGGGATGAGTCGCTGCGTGTGCGCCTAGTGAATCCAGCAGAGCATGTTTGGGTATGATTCCTATGCCAGTTTGATTTTTTAGGAGGGTGACGGGGGGACAGGGGGTTGAGTTTGAACCACTTAATTTCTGACGCGCTCTGTGCCAAAACAGGAGCATTCAGACAGACTTCGGGGCAGCAAGCAAAAACATTTCCCACATTGGCTTTACCATCTACTGAGCGCTTGGATGTGATACTGGGTCTCTGCTGCTTTTTTCCTGGTAAAAGTGTGCCTTACTTTAGACCCCACATTAGACCTATCCTTTGGGCAGAATGAGTCTTATCGTACTAAAATGACTGATGATGCTACTTATATATATGGTATTTATATACTTGGTATATGTTTACAAAGAGTGTAGTTATCCTGACAGCCTTGCACAATGTCTGTCTTGGGTTGATTAAGCTATGTATAAAATACCACTGCCCTCTTAGACAAAGGCAATGCCTTGCTGTTGTGGCTCAGAACTTGAGGTGAACTTACAGTGATGGCTACTAGGGGCGCTGTGGACTGTGTGACTCAGCACAAATGGATTTTCCTGACAGTTCAAACGGAGGAGAAAGGCAGCGAGACCGAGAGGGACGATGAAGGGGTAACTGCCCTTGCCCTTTTCAACTCAGACCCACAAAGCCTCTGAAAGGGAAATCATAAGACCAGGAGTTACAGCTGGCGTGCAGAGCATCAGTTGTTAACGGTGCACAGCAGCCTCCTACATTGATAGCGCAGGAGGGGAGGCAAACTGGCTACCCTGGCACTATCCTTGACTCCAGAGATCAGAGAAGCCAACGGGTTCAGCACAGCTGGTGAGTCGGAGGAAACTGATAACAACTTCAAACCGAGTTGAGCCAAAGTTTGCAAGTAGCAACATTTTTGGACGTAAGGAATTGATGAATAAAGAACATGTGTATTTATGAACTTTAAAGAAAGCCAGTTAAGGTCCAGGTGCAGAGTGGTTTGGCGCCACATGTGTGCTTATTTGAAAGACTCTGACCGGGACCTGATTTGAAACTGCAAGTGCCAGAAGGCCCTGGGAAAGGGTGTCAAGTGGCGTCAGAGTTGTCCTATAGGGGTCAGTTAAAATCCCTTGTACAATCTCTGACCCTTTGCCGACAGAAAGCTAGGGGAAGGGAATTCCCGCTTTCTGAGAAGAGTGTGAGTAAAAGCATGAACTGTGTTAAAGATGGCTATGTGAACGCGACGAAGGGATGCCAAGGCTAAAGCTAAGAAGAGTGAATCCCGCATTGTGTTAAAACTAAAGTGAACTGTGGAATTGGCATTTGTGAACCTGGCGGCGGGATGCCTGCGAATCGGGCTGAAGTCTGACACACATGAGAACATTGTGTTGATATCAAGAGTGAAAGGCTGTAGTGAACCCGACTGAGGGAGACCCAAGTTGCAAGGAGGATCCGAGCCCAGCGGAGGGAAATCCTAGGAGAGAAGAGCAATCGCCCAAGGTACTAGATTACCTAGGGAACTTTTGTTTGTTTGTTATTTTTGTGAATCAGCAGGCCATCTTAGGCAAGAGACTTTTGCAGGAAAGAGACTTGGCCTAAGAAGGTTTTGACATTGTTGAATGGAACTGTAACCTTGTTGTAGCGAGGCCCAGGAGTGTGCTGTGCTCAGAAGTCCCGCCTTCTACTGTGTCTAAAACGTGGGGAAGGGAGACCCAGCATACCATCCTGACTTATCATTTTGTGAACACTTCTTTATTTTCTTTATCCCACACTCTTTTTGTAACTTAGTAGTAAGGATTGGCAATAGTTTTGTTTAGTGTAGACCCTTTTTCTTTGACAAGATTCCACTAGGACTGCCTTATTAATATTTGTTGGTTGTAGCTTGCTCCCATCTTAGCAAACACACTGCCTCCAGTCCCGACTCGTTTTTCCAAACAAATACTTCTCCCCCGCAGCGAGTGCCTGATATAACCACCTCTCCAACGATCAACAACGATCATTCACTGTCAAACCGATGCATAGGACTTCAGAGGAATTCCATGGGGACTTCACATTGTGCAGATCTACATACTAACGTCCCTAAAACTCCAGTTAGCACAAATCTATATGCTTCCCCTGATTTGGAGCAATTGTAATCCTCTGCAGAAGCTATATTGACACCATCATCCGACTACTCAGCTCTTTATAATAGTGAGTCGGATAGTGAGAGTAGGCTGGACTCTCCTCCCGCCCTTGCGACCAGAGATTCCACTATTATGCAATCATTAAATGCTATGTTTGCGATCATCGATGCCCGTCTGGCTTTTTGCGCAACTCTCGTTAAAGAACAGCAAGAAACTAAGCAGGTCCCGTCTGTTATCGTTGACATGATAATGGAGAACTCTCCCTGGCCCCTGCAATCGATCCTAGGTGAAAATACTAACGGCTAGACCCTTTGATTAACAAAGAGGACCCAGTGCAAGAACCTTGTTGTAGACTAAACTCCAACTTTGGCAGAAATGGTGGCACCCAATTAGCATCTAGACGCCCATGATGTTGCAGATGACAGCGATTTGGGATTCTGAGGAGCTTTCCTTGCCGCTGCAGACATCGGCTTATGATTCTCCATGTGCTTCGCCCCCTGCAATTCAGCCTCCATCGATAAGCAGAAGACAAATGAAGGAAAACAGCACCAAAAATGATCCAACTATGCCCATCAGGGCCCTCTGTATCAATATGCCCTCCAGTTGGTACTCGTAAACATGCTAGCTCTAAGCCTTCGACGTCTCATACATCACTTTATGGTTTGGTCAGACAGGCACCCCTCTGTGGCTCTATGATAACTCGTTACTGGCTCCTCCAGCACCCACAGGACCTGCTGCTCCAGCTATTGCACCTTTGCCTAGTGTTTCCTCCGTAGGAGCAGAGAGCGGCCCTCAACCTCAGATCCCACAGCATCTCAACCAGGCCACGTATCGGCCTTAAATCCGTTTCCAACTCTATCCCCACCACATTTGCACCAGCACAGATACGCGTGCCCCAGCCTCTAAATATCCAAATTTGAGATAAATAGAAACCTTGGATCGCTGGGTAAATGGGCCAAGTTCGAAGAACTTCATCCATCATTCTACAGCCTGTTTATAAACAGAAGAGTTCTTCTGGAACTTTTTTCGCAGATCCCGAGCCTCAACCATCTGTCTTCTTCTGATATTACCCAAGTGGAGCTGCCCAAGTTTGGCTGTTGTTCTAATTGCATAATCTTTGAATCTACATCTCCCTTGATGGTGGCTGTACTTAAATCTAGTGCTGAATAATTGGAATCTCTGGGCTTCCGATTGACAATCTGTAAGAGGCAATTAATCCATAAGCAAGACATGACTCATCGTCCATTGCAATCCCCTTTTTTCCAGAAGAATACAACAACTACCTCAGCATCTACTTTACAGTCGGAATGCTCCTTGCTGTTAGCATCTTGTATGCATCCTGTTAGCAGTATGGAAGCTAAGAAGCCTACCGTTCAGTGGCTCTGCGAATATTCTATTTCTAGCAGGGCCTGATGGCACGTGCCCCCACCTACTCTATCATGGCTTACATGGAATACACGTGGCCATAACTCCTTTTGCAAACTACCACTGGGATTTATTAAACTCACTTCATCTGATATTTTTCTTTTACAGGAGACGTGGCTTACTACAAACCTTTATATGGATGGATATTGTATACTTTACAACCCAGCTAGGGCGTCTGGTAGAGATCACCCTAGTGGTGGTATGGCCATTGGGTCTCACTCCCATCTTAATTTAACCTATTTGTATGTGGACTGCTTTCTACCTCAAGTCCTTTCAACCTTTTTATACTTGCCTGACACCAAGGAATACAGGTTGTAAATGTCTACGATCTGCCATATGGCACAAAAACCCCAATAATACATGGCTTGATTACCAAGATATTTTTTATATTGTTGATATGGTATAGTAGGTATCCAAATAGTTGAGGACTGATTGCTGTGGACTTAAATGTGCACAAGTGCACAATCTACATCTATTAATGTCTAATGATAATGAGGGAGAGATGTATTATACTGGTGCTTCTTACATTGCTGGTATGGGCGACTGTGGCTGGTCCACCTTCCTATAGGGTCACAATCTTACGTGCTTACCTTTAGTCCATCCTGAACATGTTAATTCAACATATACCTGGACTAATGTCAGCTCAAGGTCATTTATTGACTACTTTGTGGTCAATGCCAATATGCTTAATCAATGTTCTCCCTTATCAATTACGCATAGCACTGCGAGTGCTCATGCAGACCTCACTTTGTCTACTATCATGGGCACCAATTATGTGGCATCAATGGGTGCTCCCGTAGTAAGTGTAAATTCTACCGGAAACCACATTATATGGTCAACAGCAACAACTATCAAGCTTAGCGAGATCATTGCAGCAAACAAGGCTTATCTAGAATCTTGGCTCACACTGAACCAAAGGGATATTGAGCTACTTATTGCTAAATTAGCTCAATCAATTACTAGGCAGAGGTGGGGTTCTTTTGGAAAAATGGCTGGGAACTTGTTGAACAATGTGGATCCCCTTATCCACAAGAAAAATGTATCATACCGTAAGGCCAGAGCGCAGATTAGAAGTCAGCTACGTTTCTTCCCCATAGAAAAAACAAGACTACCCTTCACTCATTAGCAAATTGCAACAAAGATTGGCTAAGACAACACAAATCTTCTTTAAACAGAGTCCAATGGCTCTCTATGTTCCGCATACTTAAGCTTAATGGTCACCGTCGATGTTAGTCCTTTCTTAGAGAACATCTGGCAGGGGACACCCTCATTGAATTGAACCCTATATCAGAACTCCAAGGGACGGAGCATATTTCAAAGTTATACTTCTCAGACAAGGAAGTCTTGCCTGATATCCCCAATTATGGTCCCTCCACCATTTTTGGGTGGAAAATTACAACTTTGAGGATATAATCCTCCTCATTAGTAAGTTAAAATCCTCTCATGTACCAGGCCCTGATGGTAGGGCCAATCTGACTTTGAAGTCTAATCCATCTTTTTGGGAAAAAGTATTGTTGTAATTTTTTCGATACATAGAGCTCGCTGGTCAGGTTCTACTCAGTTGGCTAAAATCTATGGTGGAAGGCAAGACCCATCAAACTACAAGCTTCCGGCCATGCTTGATACCAGTATGAAAATATTCTCTACCGCCCTTCTTAAAAACCTAATCAGTGGGCTACAGAAAGTGCTCTCCTGGAGCCTTTTCAAACGAGCTTCAAGAAATCACATGGAACTCTGGACAATATTTGGATACTATCTCTCACCATGGCTCTAACCTTTATTGTTGCCGGAAAGATGTTAGCAAGGCATTCGACTTGGTGTTCGGTCCTCTTTTTTGGCCAAATCTTACCTCTTGGGGAATGGATCCCCATCTTCTGTATTTTTTAAACCTTTTGGATTCCAACACGACAATTTCAGTTTCATTAAACTTAGAGGCGGAAACAACTAATTCAATACAGATAAATGTAGGGCTGAAGCAGGGGTGCTTCTTTTCTCCCCTGGTTTTCAACCTCTACATTACCGATATACCTTCTTAATTGGGAAAGGTGAGAAATGTGGGGCCCAAGAATAATGGTGTCCCTGTTACCTGGCTTGGGTACGCTGATTACATTATACTTTTTGACGAGACTCCTATTGGTCTTCAGCGCTCAATAGATGCGCCGCCCGCCTTTGCGCTTCACTATTGTATGACTATTAATATAAACAAAACAAAAGTTATGTGCCTAGGAGGCCTTAAACCAAAAACAAGATTTCTCTGGAATCTGGGCAATGAGCCGCTTGAAGTTGTAGACTTACTTGGGATTTCCCCTGAAGTTAAATCCATGGCACTCTCATATAAAGGCCTACACAACTACCAAGACATGGAAGAAATGGCTAGCCATCAAGCGATACATTAGTCACAAAGGGGGAAATAACCTGCAGGCCTTTTTGATTATTTAGCGTACTAGTATTTTCCCCTCTAAACTTTATGGCCTGCAGGTACTCCCCTGGAATCTGATGAAAGGGCTTGATGGGTTCGAAGCCAAAATATTGCGCTCTATGTTGAATTTGCTGCAATCCGTACCTGTCGAAACATTAAGGTTGGAATTTGGCATACAGTCACTTTCTTCTATTTGGCTTGTTCAGCATTGTGTCCTCTATCTCAGGCTAATTACATGACTTGTGACACTAACAAATTATGTAATATTGTAGGCTCCTGTACAGCAGACAGTCCGTGAACACGATGCATCATTACAAGAAATTGGAATCACCTGGAATAAAGATTCTTAGAATAGATTACCATAAAAGCACAATTTTTATTCAAGAATTTGAGCTCTCAGTAAATTATCTCCTGACCTTGTTGGCTATGTCATTGGATTTTGTTTGTGATCTGCCAAATGCAGAACAAGTCCTAAAAATAAAGACAATAGCCAGGGATAGAGCTTGCCACGTGGATAGGCTTGAAATAAAGAAACTTTATAGACAATATTCCATGCAAAGATTTATACTCGACTCAGTGGCCTTTTATCTTGCAAAGCCCTGTGACCCGGGCTTGGTAAGGTTTATAATCTATTTACGTTTTAATCTACTATCCACATTGGAATACTGAGGTGCTTGGTAGAAGATACCAAGAGATCAAAGACTCTGTCTAATCGGTGAAGGGGAAATTGAAACGGATTGTCATAGTTTGATTATTTGGCCCACTCTAGTACAAGTGTACAAGAGCTATGGAAAGTTCACACATAAAATAGACTCCATCAAAACTGATCCATTTTGTAATATCCTATACGGAGCAACTTCTCTGGTTATCACCGGGGCTGTGTTTCATGTATGGAAGGCAGCACAGGAATAATGCCATGAGGTGAATTGATTTTATGTCCCATTGATTTGAATAAGTGTATCTTAAATTAGATTTATATGTATTTCATTGTATTTTTAAACTTGTTCTCAATATTTTTATTTTTATTTATTGATGATCTTGTTGATGTAATTTTTCTCTTTCAACAAATTTTAAATGTGCTTAAGGTTATTTATTTAGCTAAATGCACAATAAAGTTTTAAAAAAAACAACAACAAAAAACATTTGATTAGGGCAGTATGTATGTTTTGCAGACTCCTCTGATGAAATCTTTCACCATGCTGCTCACATCACCTCCATGGGGCCACCGCCAAGGACATATCCAAAGACTTTCTGGATTGAATAAAAGACTGGTTCATCTCCTTCTGGGGAAAACTGCTTTCATGTAACCTGTATGCTGTTGTGAGGTTGCTCATCTAGAAACTGCTCTCGTGCTTCTATCAAACTGTTGCCAAACCCCTGTATACTACTTAACCATGGCACATATCCATGGGCGTAATTTTAGGGGGGGACAGGGTTGTTTGTCCCCCCCCCCAACTTTCATGGCACACCATTTTGTCCGCATTCATTTGGCTGGGGCACTTTTTCTTCAGATGTCATGTCCCCCCCCCCCAACATTTTCAGCAAAGTTACTCCACTGCACATCTCGCTCTCACATCCTGGAATCCGGACTCCCTAAACCAAGAACTTTACAGACAGGTTAATGTGGTCCCTTTTGGGACTAGAGGGGGGCTGTGGAAGTGGTAGTCTGCACGTGTGGACCCCGGAGAGCCTCTACATGTGTTTCAGCTATTTGTCACTCATTTTTTACTTTTGGATTTCTTCATTTACCATTTCAGCAATGTATTGTATAACTTATTTTTCCAAAATGTGTGTTTCCTCTGCGTCCCCAGCAGTAGGCCATGCTCCTTCCCCAAGGGCTCCACTCCTTCCATCAACTAGGTCTACCTCTTGCTGAGCTGCAGCTTGGATCTGGCCCCTTTGAACTCTTCCTCCCACTTGCCCCCACCCTATAATTTGTATCTTCCCTTTGTCCTGGCGTGAAGTCTCTCTGAGCCCTGCGAAACGAGTTCCACTTGTTATGTCCATCATGGGTGGGAGGCTCTGGAAAGCCACTTGCACCAGACCCTGCAAGTATTCTGTCCTCTGCCAGGTCACCAAGCTGGGCCCTGACCTCTTGCACCCATTTCTGGGATCTGCCTCCATCCCCCAGTCATTTACTGTCACTATCTGTTTTCACGCTTGTTCTACACCCTGCTATTAATCTCCCCTTGGGCCCAACAGCCCTGTACTCTATACTTTTGATATTCCCTGAACTAGAAATCACACAGAATCTAGTGTTCCCTATTGCGGGAATGAGTGTGGGCGGGCTCTAGAAGGACACTTGTCCTTCTTCCTGTAATTACCAGAGAATGTGTGCCCACCTCCTGTGAGCCCATCTCCCCTCCCCTAAAAAGCACAGAGAAACTTGTTCTCACTTATCCAACCACCCGTCACACCCTCTCCCCTGCCAGCAACTAGCAGCCAAAAACCAGTTCCACTGGTTGTGCTCCTGGGTGGTGTTAGAAACCAGAAGGTGTCTCACCCACTAGTCCCTGGGGATCTGTCATCCAGGTGGCCAGGACATGGCCATCGCTTTTGGATCCAGTTCCTCAGGGTGGACCAATCTGGGAGGATCACCTGGGTTAGGGGTCTTCAGGGAGTGGGCATGGAATGCTGGATAGAGAGACGCGTTATCCCCTTCCCTGTAACACCTTTACCCCTATCTGGTAGGATATTTAGGAACTTTTCCCCCACCCCCCAAAAACAGACTAACACCTGAGTCATGTACCTGACATGTCCCCATCCTATGGTCAGGTGAGGTCAGGTGATTATCGACAATCACTCAACCATCCTCACTCAGCGCCTCCCTCACTGAGTCCCTTCCTCACTGAGCACCTCCCCTTTTCTCTCTCCTTTTCTCTCCATCTTCCTTTCTCTTTTATTCCACTACTCTCTCAGCCCTCACTGTCTGTACCAGCCACCCTTCTCCCCCTCCAACCGTTCCCCCTGCATCCAAGTGTACTCACCAGGCCACAGAGTCCATGCCAGTGGCTGTGCCTAGTGAGTATGCCTGCCACCAATGCCCCGCTTTGTGCCCTCTGCTCAGTGCAGACAATCACCTTTGGCCAGTGTGTCTGATTTACTCTGTTGGCAATTAGTCTACTTCTCTGCATTTAATACATATTTTCCTGATTTCTACAACGATTTTGGTGCCTTCATTGTTTTCCCACTTCTCAGTTTAGCCTGCCTATTATTGCCAGAGGGGGGACCCAGTCTGTCTGTCTACAGAACGCACACTCACCAGATCTGATTACTCCCTGGTCCAAAACTGTGGCACTTCCTGGGGTCTCAAACACTGCCTCCCCGAATTTGGTCTGCCTCCCACTTCCACAAAAGATTCTTGAAATGGGAATATGAGCCTAATAACGTAGCCAAAGACCATAGAAGAATAATTGAGGCCTTAAGTGAGTAAGATTCATCATTACAAGAAATTGTGAATCAGCTGGAACAAAGATACTTAATATAGGTGACCCGAATGAAGTGGCCGATGGCCATAAAAAAGTGATTGAGACAGTAAGTGAGCACGATGCATCATTACAAGATATTGTGAATCAATTTAAACAAAGATTCTTAGAACAGATGTTCCTAATGAACTCGCTGAAGACCATTAAAAAGTGATTAAGACAGTAAGTGAGCATGATGCATCATTAGTAGAAATTGTGAATCAGATGGAAAACAATTCTTAGAATAGATGACCATTATGAAGTGGCTGAAGCCTATACAAAGTGATTGAGACAGTAAGTGAGCATGATGCATCATTACAAGGAATTGTAATCACCTCGAATAAAGATTCTTAGAATAGATGACCCTAAGGAAGTGTCCAAAGCTCATACAAAAAGTGATTGAGACATTAAGCGAGCATGATGCATCATAAGAAGTAATTGTCAATCAGCTATATAAAAGCTATATAAAAGATTCTTAAAGTAGATTGCCCTTATGAAGTGGTCAAGGCCCAGAAATGTTATTAGGAAAGTAAGTGAGCATGATGCATCATTGCAAGTAACTGTGAATCAGCTGGAACAATGATTCATAGATTAGATGACCCTAATGAAGTGGCTGAAACCCATAAAAAAAGCGATTATGCATGATTACAAGAAATTGTAAATCGGCTGGAACAAAGATTCTTACAATATATGACCCTTATGAAGTGGCTGAAGTCCATACAAAGTGATTGAGACAGTAAGTGAGCACGATGCATCATTGCAAGAAATTCAGAATCAGCTGGAGCAAAGAATCTTAGAACAGATGACCCTGTTGAAGTGGCTGAAGACCATACAAAAGTGATTGAGGCAGTAAGTCAGCACAATGCATCATTAGTAGAAATTGTGAATCAGCTGGAAAATAATTCTTACAATAGATTACCATTATGAAGTGGCCAATGCCCATACAAAAGTGATTGAGACAGTAAGTGAGCATGATGCATCATTACAAGAAATTGTGAATTAGCTGAATATGAGATTCTTACAATATATGACCCTTATGAAATGGTTGAAGCCCATACAAAAGTGATTGAGACAGTAAGTGGGCACAAGGCACCATTGCAAGAAATTGTAAATCGGCTGGAACAAAGATTCTTAGAATAGATGGTCCTATTGAAGTGGCTGAAGTCCATACACAAGTGAGTGAGACATTAAGTGAGCATGATACATCATTAGTAGAAATTGTGAATCAGCTTCAACAAAGATTCTTACAATAGATGACCCTAATGAAGTGGTGAAGCCCATACAAAGGTTATTGAGACAGTAAGTGAGCACAAGGCATTATTGCAAGAAATTTTAAATCAGATGGAACAAATATTCTTAGAAAGTATGACCCTAATGAAGTGGCTGAAACCCATACAAAAGTGATTGAGACAGTAAGTGAGAACAATTCATAATTACAATAAATTGTGAATCAGCTGGAACAAAGAACCTCAGAATAGATTACCCTAATGAAGTGGCCAAAGACTATACAAAAGTGATTGAGACAGTAAGTGTCAGGCTCACTCCTGGATTCAATCAATTTCACCCCACTCCCCCGAGTGCCCCTTACGCCCTCCTGCTCACCTGTGCTCTCCTCGTCCGATTTGAGTCTGAATCTCTTTATCCTCAATGCCTCCTCTCTGGAGTGTGGATGAGGTCTGCCTCGAGAGGAAGCCACCCTGCCCCTCTAACCCGGGGCCAAGGGGGCCCCCGTACCGGGGCAGACCGGTTAAGGGGAAAAAGCCGAAAGGCGCAAAAAACCCCTTCCTTGTTGAAGATGGCAACAGGATACAAGGCAGGACTGTGTAAATTGAAGGATTCAGCTGATAAGGAAATCCACTGAAAGTAGTGTTAGGTGACAGCTCCAAGGGATGGGGTATATATTGAATGAGCAGAGAGGGAAAGAACCAGGAAAAAAGAGAGAGAGCCAAAGTGGAGCAGAGAGAAAGCTCCAGCAGAGCGAGGCGAGCCGAGTGCAGAAAGAAAGCCAGGAGGCAAACGGGAGTAGAGGAAAGGGAGCGGCGACGGCCGCTGAGGAAAGAACTGAAGCGTACCAACCCGGAAGCCTAACGCGAAAAGGTTGCAACGCGCAGGCTTCCGGGTTGGCGCTCGTAAAAAGGACGCCGCTGGTCGAAAGGCTGAAGGACTAGACTGCTGTAGAGGAAAGCGCGGGTGGCGTGACGGCTACTGTCAATGGCCTCTCCAACGCCAGCGTCTCCACAGCTGCCAGCGACCACCGTGCGTGACAGTAAGTGAGCACAATGCATCATTACAAGAAATAGTAAATCAGCTGGAACAAACATTCTTAGAATAGAGAACCCTAATGAAGTGGAAAAAGCCCATAATAAAGTGATTGAGGCAGAAAGTGAGCATGATGCATGATTAGAAGAAATTGTTATTTGCCTGGCACAAAGATACTTAGAATAGATCACTCTAATGAAGTGGCTGAAGCCTATTAGAAAGTGATTGCGACAGTAAGTGGATATCATGCATCATTAGAAGAAATTGTAAATCCAGTGGATCAAAGATTCTTAGAATGGGAAATGACTCTAATACAGTAGTCCATGCTCACAGAAAAGGAATTGAGTCCATAAGTGAGTAAGCTGTATCTTAACCGAGAGAATGTAAACAGTTGGCAAAAATTCCAGTTGTGAATAAATTCAATAAAATAACCAAACATGTCATAGTATGAACAAATCATGCACTATTTTGTCAAGTGATATATCATTGAACCTCATTCTTTTAACTACCCTACCGTTTGCCTGCAAGGAGGGAATGAGACTATTGAATCTAGAAAAACTAGTTGTTAAAAGTGCGATGGGTGCAGTACATCTAATAATTTAAATGTTGGACCTACATTCATGAGAAATTATTCTCTTTTCTCTCTTTAGAACTCTCTCTTTATTTGGCAAAGACTTTAACAAATAAAACACTGCAAACTATTACCATAAAATCACAGCCAGTTTACCCTAACAATAAGCAATACCTTGAACACAGTTCTTTAAATATAAACATTAAATAGATCTTTTTTTTTTTTAAAATACCTATATAATAAAGATAGAAAATATGTTTTAAACCATGCAACAAATAAAATATGTCAAACATTTTCATGAAAGGAAAAGTTCAAAAGGTGTTGAAGGAAATTGCGTTTCATGAGTTTCATTTGTGGAATATGACATAATCGCAGCCTGCAGAATTAAATAGGATTGATTTGATGGGATATTTTCATAAGGTATACATGTTTCCTTCAAGTCATTTTAATGCAAGCAATAAATAGAACATTTAAAAAATAAATGATGTGGGGCATGGCTTGGATACCAGAGCAGATGGCTGCCTAATAGGGTAGCTCTGCCTCATTACCATATAAATATGCATTAAGTCTGTATTTCCTAACATTATCTACTTCTTTAACAATGTTTCCTGCTGCCTGGCTGATCCATATTGTTTTGCAGCTTTTTTTTTAATGTTCTGGAGTGTTCCTGGTGCCGAGTCGTGTTCCAACTACGAGCTCCGGTGTTAGCTTCTGAAGCGCACCGCCCCTCATGAGGAGAGGGACGGCGTTGCGCCTCACGTGACACGCCGCTTTGGGCTAATCGTCACAGGCTTCATTAACTCTATAACGCCACTTTCGGAGTTACCGGTCAACAGTTTTAAAAGGAAACTAGCGGCTAGCAAACAAAAAACATACATTTAAGAAGAACAGAAGGCAACGAGGATAGTCGTGAAGAAAAACACAGAAAAAGGTCAGAGGAGGGGGGGCAGTAAAACAAAGGCGAATAAGCAATTTTAAAATTTAAAACATTTTTTTTAAAGGAAGTAAAGTGGGTAAAGGAAGTACTGAATGGAATAGCAGTTATTTATAAGGCAGATTGGCAGAGAAGAAGGGAGGAGAAGAAAGTAAAAAATGTCAAGAAAGAACATAAGATAACAAAGCTGGGTCATACTCTTAAATACTATCATAACTAAACCGCATGAATATCACCTCCTTTCAGTATTTGTCTAACAAATAAATGTGACTTCGAGCTAAATACTTCTCTCTGCTAAGAATTAGTTCTCTGTACTACCTAAATAACTCAAATGTTCACTGCATTAACCCATTTCTCTCAGTTATAGTGTGCTTGCACAATTTCTACAGCCTTTAATATTGGCTCCTCACCTCTTCACATCATCACATATGCTATCAGCAGATTTTATTTCAGTGCCATAGCTCCGTTGCTTTATCTGCTTTGTCTGCTGGCTCCTTTCCTCATTACATACAGCATAAGCTGAAATCATCTGGATTCTAAAACCTGTTTATCACCACCTCCTTGGCCCTCGACCAAACTTTGGGTTGCAGCTGAAGCGTACACGGAATGCTCTATATCACGTAACTTGACTTGGTGATCATGCTATATTCTTTATTATCTATGGTATGTGCCTTATTATTTTCTGTCTGTACTTTTGACCTCTTATTGCAAGAGGAATGACAGCATACATAATATGGATGTAATAATTGCATACTAAGATATGTAATAGAATACAAAATAAGAAACCATTAAACCTTTTCAAGTTCGAAAAACCACTCCAATCTACAAAAAAAGATGTTCTAATTATGGTCTCTAAGCTGAATATTGTATGGACAAAAAATGTATCCACTGCAAAGGAATCCACATCATCCTCAACAAATCTTAAACAACCTAAAAGTGACTCACCTCCTCCACTTGGTATTTCTGACCTCGCCATTGAAACTATTCTTGCTGAAATCAGAGCACTTAAACCTTTTATTGAGACTACAAATATCAAACTACAGCAGTTAGACGAGAGATGGATAAGTGTTGACAACAGAATAGAGGAAGTGGAAAGGAGAGTTGGTGTTGTAGAGGAGTTATCCCCCAAGTGGTGTAAATAGAAAATCCATTAAAGAGCTCCAGAAGCATAATGAAGACTTAGAAAATTGTAATAGGTGCAATAAATTACGTATCTTAGGCTAACCTGAAGGATCTGATGGTGCTGACCCCATTGTTTTTCTACAAAAATTCCTTCCAGCCATTCTACATCTGCCCTTGGATACAGCATTTAACATAAAGCAAGCCCACAGAATGGGCCAACATACGGTCTCAAACACCTCTCGCCAGTTACCTAAAACACAAATATTTTACCTCTTGGAATACTCTCAACTTCAACTCATTGTTTTTACAGCTAAGGAATGCAAATCCCTAATTTGGCACGGAAACAAGTTATTCATTTCCCAAGATGTGGCCAGAAGCACAGCCCAACGTAAAAAGGTTTTCTTATCCTTTCGCCCTGCCCTGAAGCAGCTCAATATCCGATATGGATTATATCCCCCATGTTCCTTTAAAGTAACTCATGAAGTTCGTAGAGCTGTGTTTGATGATCCAGCAGACCTCGGGTCCTTCTTTCAATCCCTTAAAAGTGACGGCATGGATACTTCCTCACCTACAAGTGGCTCAACCTCGTCTCGTCCTGGGAACTTACTGCATGTCATGATCAGGTTTTTTCTTACTTCCTTTGTACTAAATACTTAATGCAATCTGTACCCATTTTCTATAACGAGCTGAGGTGGGCGCTCTTGCAGCGTCCTTCTTCCACTGTGGTCATTCTTTTTCCTTTTGATGACCCAGTAGGCGTTACCTACCCCGCTACATCCTTCTTCACTGATTTTTCTCCTATGTCCTGTTTGATCTCTGAAGTAATCTTTGCCTCCTTGCTCATATTTTATCTGTTTAAGATCAATCCCCTACCCCCTTTCCTGATCCTCCAATGTTTTATCCTTTTGTATCACCGTTTGGGTATATATGCTTCAAATCACATTACTTTGACTCAGATCTTACATTGTACTACAGGCAAAAGATTCCTTACATGTACAAATTATTTTTAAGTATGTTACATGGAATATTAAAGGATGTAAGAATCCCATTAAGCGATGTAAATTTATGTCTCATCTAAATAAATGTAAGCCATTGGTTGCTTGTATACAAGAAACCCATTTATCCAATAAAGAGACAATGAAGCTTAAGACCTTATGAGTTAAGGAGAATATCTCCAGCCCTGCAGTATCCAAAAATAATGGAGTTTCCATACTACTAAGTAAAAAGCTACCTTTTAAAATTCTAGACCAAGATGCTGACACCAACGGAAGATGGGTTTGGGTAAAACTTTTAATTGATTCAATGCATGTTTCTATCTTAAACATTTATGATCCTACATTACCAGATTCCACCTTTTGGACATCTATTAAACAAATGATACTTAAAAACAACTTTACTAACTTGATAATGTATGGGGATGTTAATCAGGTCCTGGATCGAAAATCCAGCTGTGCATTTCAAACAAATAAAACTCCTAAATCCTTTGCTAACTGTTTAGCCAAAAGAGGTTTGATAGACCCTTGGAGACTAACCCATCCCACACAATTAGACTACACCTTCCATTCACCCCCACATAATACACTATCACATCTAGATTATATATTTGCAATTAAAACCATCTCTGGCTCCATAGTAGACTCCAAAATCTGTAATATTAATATTTAAGATCATGCGCCTGTTATCACATCCTTCTGTCTTTCAGATGTACACAAAACCAATAATAGATGGAAACTTATTAATTTCCTTCTACAGGACCCCCAGTTCATTCAATCCATTCAATCATTTACCCGACAATATTTTATTAATAATCAGGACGGTGATACTTCAGTTGTAAATAACTGGGATGCGTTCAAAGCGGCCTTAGAGGTCATATTATGGCCTTCGCAGGTAAAAAAAAGAAATTAAGAAAAAATCATTTAGATTACCTTTATTCCCAACTTACCCAAGCAGAGAAATGCTACTTTGTAGACTGTAGCTCGACCAACCGTCATAGCATTGCGCTTCAAAATCAATTGAGAAATCGCACAACTTGCTGCTGGGACAATACTTCAATATAAAACAAAAATATATCAAACATCAAACAAAGCGGGCAAAATGATTGCCTCATATCTAAAAACTAAAAAGGAAACGTTCCATATCTCCCACATCAAGGATACCCATGGCATTTCTCATCATAACTCAAAAGACATCCTTGATTGCTTCAGAAAGTTCTATGCTGATTTATACACCCCGAAAGTCCTATTCCTAGTAAGAATATCGAATCCTTTCTTAGCAATATTAGACAAACATCATATCCTCAAACAGACCTTTCCCACCTAGATTATGACATCACATCTATGGAGATTATTAAAGCTATCAATAGCTTAGGCAAAGGGAAGGCACCGGGTCCTGATGGAGTATCCACTGAATTCTATATTAACCTTTCTAAATCTCTAGCCCCAAAACTTAAAACACTATTCTCCTTATTTTATTTCTCAAAAATCATCATCATGGTCATTTTCAGAAGCACTACTCATTATATTCCCAAAACCAGATAAACACCCTACAATCCCTAATAATTATCGACTCATTTCCCTCAACATTGAAAGTAAAAATGTTGGCAAAGATACTAGTCAATAGAATTGAATCCTCACTTCCTGCTCTTGTTAAATCAGACCAAATTGGATATGTGAAATGTCGTAACATATCCTTAAATGCAAGATTATTACTTAATGCCATTAATTTAGTGACTAAAGACAAAAAGACAAACAAGGCTACGCAGCTATAGCATTAGACGTAGAAAACTTGTTCGATCGTGTTAATTGGAACTTTGTTTCAAGCCCTACACTGGCATGGATCTGGTGATACTTTTATCTCTTTGGTCAAATTTCTATACTCATCCCCCACATCCTCTATCTTTTTAAATGGCCAAATGTCCTCCTTTTTCCCCCTACTAAGAGGTACTACAGGGATGCCCTTTTTCACCTATATTATATATTCTTTCACTTGAACCATTACTGAAACTAATAAGATCCAGCAAAAAAATACCGGCATTCCTGCTGGTGCCTCTTGTACTGAAATCGCAGCGTATGCTGATGATATCCTTATTCTTATCAAAAATCCAAAACTTCACCTACCAAATCTACTCAATATTCTATCTCAGTTTGGTCAAGTATCTCGTTACAAATTAAATAGACAGAAATCAGAAAGTATACCCCTCAACTCCTGTTGCTTTAAACATGATATTGATACCTTTGGTCTTAAATGGTGTAGTGACTATATTAAATACTTAGGTATTCAATTTGCCCCTACAATCCAAGACACTATCAAACTTAACACAAAGATCTTATTAGACACCCTTAAGGATCGAACATCCACATGGTACCCCTATACCTTTCTTGGTGGGGTCGTCTAGATGCAATTAAAGTATGCTTTCCACTATTATACTATACTACCTACAGCTTCTTTCTGTTCCTTTATCTCTCTCCTTTTTCAAATCTATATATTCAATTTTACTAAACTTTCTATGGGGTGTAAGAAAAAGTAAGAGAATTGCCTTATCTAAACTAAAAGCACCTTATGAAATGGATGGAGTTAGATTTCCAGACTTCAAGCTATACCACTCTGCATTTCTCCTAAAACAATCCCACCACTAGTTTGCAGATCCAGCAATCTCAGATACCCCTGCTTGGTGTAATTTAGAAAAACACTCAGCTTATCCTTATAACGTAACTGACCTCATCTTTATTTTTAAACATGCATTCATAAATATCTTAGATCCCATTAAAGCATCCGTCTCGGCCCTACAAGTCTTTCTTTTCCCTCATACCAAAACTCCCTTTAAATACCTCTCCCCTTTAATTTGGCATAACAAAATATTGTGATAAATAAATAACAAGACCTTGAACCGCAAATCCTGGATAAAAAAAGGAATTAGATTTATTCAACAATTTATTCATGGTCCATCTATTCTATCCTTTCAGCAAATATCAACCAAATACGACATTCCCAAAGCAGACTTTCAGTACTACAACAAGTTAACTAATTCCTGTCTAGAGGCACATAATAACTTCTCTAATGAGGTTCTTTCCCCTGATGCATTCAGACTACTACAGCTTACCATGCTCAATGATGTGAGAGCCTCAACATTTTATAATATTCTCACCTCAACATTTGAAGTTTGCTCTATTCTTCTTAAATGGGAATATGACTTAGGATGTGTGCTTGATGATCATATGTGGTCCCGTTTGTTCTCTGAAATTAAAAATATATCTGTCTCAGCAAATATAACACAACATTATTTATTCTTTATTCATAGAGCATTCATTACTACTGCTAAATTAGCAAAGGCCAAACCCAATCATGATGCTAAATGATGGTCATGCGGTCTGACCACTGCTTTGTATATGCATATGTTCTTTGCGTGTCCTTTTATGTTTGGGTTTTGGCAAGATATTTTGAAGTTTATCAAGCTTATTTTCTCTGTCAATATACCATTATCCATTTTAAATGCTTTTTTAGGTAGTTTGGCCATTACAACAAACATATCTCCTGATTCAGCCAAACTTTATGATTTATTTGCATAGCTTTGAAATGTATAACAGCTGCTGGAAAGACTTTCAATCTCTTTCTATTAGAGGTTGGTGGAACTCTATATGTCACATTAATAGAATGGAACTGTGTATGGCTAACAAGTTCAATACAATCCCTAAATACAATGCTAAATGGTTTTTCTTTCGTCGATTTCTCAATTGTTTCAATGTAACAGCACATGGTACTTGAACCTGTATACTTGTACTCCATTTATAAGTTATATGTTCTTATTCTCACTTAAAATGTTTATCTTACATTATTGTTACAGTTGCAATAACATCTGATCAATTTACAAATTATACCCACCTTCCCCATTCCCTCCTCCCATTTGTTTCTTGTATGTACTTACTTGTCTGTTTACCAGTATGTCTCCCCACTTTTCTTTTCTTATTCCCTCTTCTAATTGCTTGCAGACTTACTATAACAATGTGTTTCTTACACACTTTGCTTCTATATATAAAAAAAAGAATATGTGTTCCAGCATCAAAGTACATTGACTCAATTGCTTTATGTATATTTATGGCGTAATTCAATTCTTTACAAGTTAATTCTGCTGGCTTCTGTTAACCTAAAGTTATAAGCTTCACTTTATGTCTGTAAGTTGTGAATATTTTTATCCTCGTAATAAATGAATAAATAAATAAATAATATGACCTTAAATAATAAAAAAATGATTAAAATAAAAAAATTCCATTACCTATGCACTAAACATTAAAACAAATCATAAACAGTGCAAAAAACTAATTTATAATAAGCATTGGTATAGAGAAAAGGTTTCCAGATAGTCTGAAATAAAGTATGCAACTTCAATTTGTACACAAATTGCAGCATGTATGATTAAAAAGACTAATCCTGAAAGGGTATTCCCGTAAAGCAATTACTTACCTACAATTTCTTTTTCTTCACGTAACATTAGTAAAATATGGGTCCCTCTCATCTTTTAGGACACCTACCTGGAAGGCTGCGGGTCGCTACCTTCCTTGGCAGCTCTATTCCAGGTATCGGATCAGTGGGAGGGAGATTCTCCGACGCCCGAATCAGCTGTTTGGTCCAGGCTACGGGCGCACACGTGTGCCGCGGACCAAGGCGATTGAAGGCTTGCTCTTCAAGCCTCGTTCTCGCCCCGGAAGGAACGCGGCGCATGCGCGGTTCTCTTCGCGCTCCAAGCCTCAGTTTCGTACCGCGGCTGTAAATAGTGGTCTGGAGCAGGAACGAATCGCGTCTTAACGCGGTTCATTCCTGACTCACCGTTGTTTCGCCGCCGGCTCCAGTTGGACTCTGCAGCTTCGCTCTTCTTCCCCACCTGGATTCCAGCCCTCCCTTTTGTCTGGTCCCCTTGTTTCTACTGCCAGACTCTCCAGTTTTGCCCGCCTGGGTCCCTGCTTACCTGCCAGGCCGTTCTGCCTTTCAGCCTGGTTCTCCAGTATTTTCCCACCGGACCCTCTGCCTTCTGTTGCTTGGTTTCCCTGCCTGGTTCCCTCCTTTTGCCTGGAATCCCTGCTTCCCAGATTGGCTCCCTACTCCTTGCCTGGCCTCCCTGTTGTTCCCTTGCTGCTCTTCCCTTGGTTCAATCCTTTGAGGTTCCCTGAGGTCTATCTGCCCGCCTACTTGGTGTCCCTATTTTTGTTGCCTTGCTGGGGTACCAGTCTTCTTGCCTGCTCTAATTCAACCTCAACATCTTCCGGATTCGCCTGGGCCTGGACTCTCTCCGACAACTCGGCTACCCATCATTCCACAGCCTGCAAATTGACTGTTGCTTGGATTTCCATTGAACTGAGTGTGTCTGGCTCTCCCGGCGATCTACTGAGCTCTTCCCCTGGGCCATTCTGCTGAGCTCTCACCTCCCAGGACTTCTCGACCTCCTTGTTGCCCTTCTCGCCTGTGCCAGCTACAGCAACTTAGGTCACTACAAGAAGAAGATCTTTGGTGCTGGGGGGTGGCCCCCGTCCATTCCTGTACCATCAGGACGGGAATGAGGCCGCTTCCTTGTGCCATAATCACTACTGGTTTATCCGAATTTCAGACTGGCTTCCCCAACGCGGACATCATCCGGAAACAGAGGTACGTCCAAGTTGCGTGACGTACACCTTAACAGATTAAGACGCCTTACCACCAGTTCAGATTCTGAGATGGATGAAACCGAAGAGTTAAGAAACGAAATCAGGGCCCTACGTGCTGAGATGTCTGCCCTACGTCAAGAGAATCTTACCCTGCAGCAAGTAGTGGCACATGGGGCTAGTTCTGTCATCTCTGCAGAGTCTGTAATGGCTCAGACTAGTCCGGTTAAGTTTGATGGTGATCCTCGCCGAGTGGCCGAATTTTGTAACCATTGCAGGATCCATTTTTTGTGTCGCCCAACGCATTTCAATCAAGACAAGGCCAAGATTTGATATATCTTGGGAAATTTAGTTGGAAATGCATTGGCCTGGGCAACCCCGCTGGTGGTAGCCAGGAGTCCCATTCTCGAAGATTTTGTGGCTTTTGAGAAAGCATTCTTGGAAGTATTTCAATCACCAAACCTTGCGGCTACCGCTCAGAACCAACTTATGGACTTAAAACAGGGGTCAACCGATATTATTTCCTACATCAGTCGTTTCCGGCAATTGGCCACCGATTCTCAATGGCCCGAGGTTACCCAGAAGACACTCTTTCGAAGGGGTTTAAGAGAAGAGTACAAGGATGAGCTACTTCATATTCCTGAACCAGATACCTTACAGTCTCTCCAAGAACAGGTCTTACGAATCGATCACAGGCTGGCCGAGAGAAGAAATGAGAGACGGCGTTCGGAGAAAACACTTCCTCGATTCCTGAATCTTCCATCCAAAGCATCGGGTTCCACCGAATCGGCGCCAGAACCGATGCAACTCGGAGCCGTCAGAGGCCCCTTATCGGAGGCGGAGAAGAAGAGAAGAAGAGATCTCAGGTTGTGTCTGTATTGTGGGGCCTCAGAACATTACCTCAGTACCTGCCCGCTTCGACCACTCCGAAAGTCGGAAAACTAAATGGCCTGTCGTATGTAGGGAAGGCTACGTCAGGCCCCTCTTCTTTTCCAGTCCTTCCAGAGAAGACACAGGAGAGACAGCCCATGCAGCCTGTGGTTCTCATGGCTCTGCCTATTAAAGTTTCTTGGTTGGGTAACAAACCAGTTGAAGTGTTAGGCTTGTTGGATTGCGGAGCTTCTGGTAATTATATTGATGTCGATTTTGTGGCCAGAAATGGAATCACCTTGCTTGAAAAGAAGCGCATCTCAATGGTGGAGGTAATCGATGGGACTCCTCTGTCTTCAGGCCCTGTTCACCAACATACTGAAACCTTGCATCTACAGATTGAAGGGCATAGTGAACAGATTTCACATGATGTAATTAAGACACCTACGTACCCCATACTTTTGGGATTACCTTGGTTGTTGCATCACAATCCTAACATTAATTGGGAGACTAGAACGTTGGTATTCTGTTCCGATCGTTGATCTAAGGAATGCTGTATTTGTGATCCCATTCAAACAACTGCCTCCGCTTCAACACAGACCGATGGGGAGAACAGAACCAGTCTATATTCTGTCGTCTCAATTCCATCTGAGTACACCGAATTTCAAGAAGTTTTCTCTGAACCTAGTGATATTCCTTTACCTCCTCACAGATCATTGGACTGCACCATAGACCTGCTACCAGATTCAGAAATTCTGCATGGTAAAGTGTATTCCTTGACGTCCCAAGAGAGGGAGGTACTACAAGAATATCTGCAGGAATGTCTTCAGAAGGGTTATATCGCACCTTCAAATTCTCCCGCCGGGTTTCCATTATTCTTTGTCAAGAAGAAGGAGGGTACCTTACGGCCTTGCGTCGACTATAGACAGCTGAATGATATCACCAGAAAGGATAGATACCCGCTTCCTTTGATTCGCACTATTATGGAATCCTTGCACAAAGCCTGAGTGTTTACCAAGCTCGATCTACGAGGGGCTTACCATTTGGTGCGCATAAATCCTGGAGACGAATGGAAGACAGCATTCAAGACACCATTGGGTCATTATGAATATCGGGTGATGCCTTTTGGCCTATGTAATGCCCCTTCTGTCTTCCAGCGTCTGATGGATCATATATTTGCTGATTTAATCGGAGTTTCTCTGTGGGTGTACTTGGATGACATCCTGGTTTTCTCTGAAGACTTGAAGGGACACACTACTCAAGTGAGGGAGGTCCTTAAGCGACTACAACAGAATCATCTATATGCAAAACCAGAAAAGTGTCTGTTTCATCAGGATCACATCGAATTTCTTGGATACGTGATCAGTGCCTCTGGGATAAATATGGATCCGGCAAAGGTCTGTGCTATCTTGGAATGGAAGACTCCCAAGGACCGACGTTCTCTCCAACGCTTTCTCGGTTTCGCCAATTTCTATCGTCGTTTTATACCGGCTTTTTCTAAGGTGACTGCTCCACTGTCCAGTTTGACCAGTACCAAGAAGAGTTTGAGTGGGGATCGGAAGCCTCGACTTCTTTTCAACAGTTAAAGGAGGCCTTCAGCACTTCCCCGATACTCTGTCATCCTCGGGAGGATAAACCGTTCATAGTAGAGACTGATGCCTCCGACTTTGCGATTGGGGCTGTTTTGCTACAACATGATCCCAGATTGAACATGGAATTCCCATTAGCATATTATTCCAGGAAACTCTCGGCCAGTGAACGGAATTATCCGGTTATTGAAAAGGAACTCCTGGCCATCAAGACCGCTTTTGAAGAATGGCGTCACCACCTCCTAGGGGGCCGGTTTCCGGTGGAGGTATGCACTGACCACCGCAATCTACAATTTTTACGATCTCTTCAATGTAGGACTTCTCGGCAGGCCTTTTGGGCTTTCTTTTTTTCACATTTTGATTTCAATATCACCTATGTACCGAACTCTCGGAATGTGAAAGCAGATGCATTGTCTCGATCCCTTGAGGATGACATCAAACATGAAGGCAGAGATCAGCCAGTGCTGGCCCCGAAACATTTCCTTCTGGCCTTGGTACCATTCTAGTGCTGGCCCCGAAACATTTCCTTCTGGCCTTGGTACCATTCTTACAGAGAGTAGCCCAAGAAACGTCAGTGGATTCCAAACGGTCTGCTTTGCTAACACATCCACAAGTGCGTGAGAAAGATGGCTTGCTGCTCTTCCGAAATAGATTATACTTACCTACCGAAGCTCTACGTAAAGCTATATTGCATGGTTTACATGATTCCAAGGTTGGGGGACACCGAGGAGTTCGATCTACACAAGAAGTGATAGCGCGCCAATTCTGGTGGCCTGGTTGGGCGACTCAGGTCAAGCAGTACGTAGAATCCTGTCCCACCTGTGCCCAAGTCCAGACTCCCCGCAGGAAACCTTTGGGTTTATTACACCCTACTGAAAGGCCGCCTTATCCGTGGCATACACTTGCCACAGATTTTATTGTGGACCTACCGTGTTCCGAAGGAAACACATGTATCATGGTGGTGGTGGACTGTTTCACCAAGACGGCCCATTTTATTCCCTTTGAGAAGATACCAACAGCAGCTCAGATGGCTAACTCTTTCTTGCAAAACATCTTTCGCCTGCATGGGTTGCCAGAGAAGATTATTTCGGATCGGGGCTCTCAGTTTATCTCAGCTTTTTGGGGCCAGCTGTGTCGACATCTGGGAATTCATCGAGCCCTTAGTTCTGGTCATCACCCTCAAACTAATGGGCAGACTGAGAGGACGAATCAGACTTTGGAACAGTATCTACGATGTTTCACAAACGCATCTCAATCTAACTGGGCCGCCCACCTTGTGTTGGCCGAAGTGGCCTATAACAATTCTGTCCATTCGGCAACCGGATTCAGTCCCTTTTACTGTTCTTCTGGGCTTCACCCCAAGCTGCTGCCTCTCTCTCCTGTTCAACCCAGCCCAGTCCCGTCCGCGGATCAGTTGGTTGCCGAGATTCAGTCCCTCCACCTTCGGGCAGCTGGTACCCTAGCTCAGGCACAAGATTACATGAGAAGGACTGCCGATAAACATCAGAGTCCTGCGCCTCAATTTCTAGTGGGAGATTGGGTGTGGCTAAATTCTAAGAACTTACCGGCCCGTAACTTACCATTGAAATTGGCTCCTAGATTTCTTGGTCCCTTCCAAATAATCAGACGGGTTTCCCCGGTGGCCTTCAAGTTGGCCCTACCTGCGTCCTGGCGTGTTCATCCAGTATTCCACGTTTCCTTGTTGAAGGCCTATCGCCCCGACCCTTATGGTCGTTCCCCTTCACGTCCAGCACCCATTGAGGTTGAGGGTACGCCTGAATTCGAAGTTCAAGAAATATGTGATTCCCGTTACCTTAGGGGGAGGTTGCAATTTTTGGTCGATTGGAAGGGTTACCCTGTCTGTGATCGCACTTGGGAACCTGTGGGTAATGTCCATGCTCCTCGTTTAGTGAGAGAGTTTTATCGCCGTCATCCCTGGAAACCTGGTGCTCCTGGCCTTTCTGGAGGGTGTTATGGTGTTAGGACACGTACCTGGAAGGCTGCGGGTCGCTACCTTCCTTGGCAGCTCTATTCCAGGTATCGGATCAGTGGGAGGGAGATTCGCCGACGCCCTAATCAGCTGTTTGGTCCAGGCTACGGGCGCACACGTGTGTCGCGGACCAAGGCGATCGAAGGCTTGCGCTTCAAGCCACGTTCTCGCCCCGGAAGGACCGCGGCGCATGCGTGGTTCTCTTCGCGCTCCAAGCCTCGGTTTCGTACCGCGGCTGTAAATAGTGGTCTGGAGCAGGAACGAATCGCGTCTTAACGCGGTTCGTTCCTGACTCACTGTTGTTTCGCCGCCGGCTCCAGTTGGACTCTGCAGCTTCGCTCTTCTTCCCCGCCTGGATTCCAGCCCTCCCTTTTGTCTGGTCCCCTTGTTTCTACTGCCAGACTCTCCAGTTTTGCCCGCCTGGGTCCCTGCTTACCTGCCAGGCCGTTCTGCCTTTCAGCCTGGTTCTCCAGTATTTTCCCACCGGACCCTCTGCCTTCTGTTGCTTGGTTTCCCTGCCTGGTTCCCTCCTTTTGCCTGGAATCCCTGCTTCCCAGATTGGCTCCCTACTCCTTGCCTGGCCTCCCTGTTGTTCCCTTGCTGCTCTTCCCTTGGTTCAATCCTTTGAGGTTCCCTGAGGTCTATCTGCCTGCCTACTTGGTGTCCCTATTTTTGTTGCCTTGCTGGGGTACCAGTCTTTTTGCCTGCTCTAATTCAACCTCAACATCTTCCGGATTCGCCTGGGCCTGGACTCGGCTACCCATCATTCCACAGCCTGCAAATTGACTGTTGCTTGGATTTCCATTGAACTGAGTGTGTCTGGCTCTCCCGGTGATCTACTGAGCTCTTCCCCTGGGCCATTCTACTGAGCTCTCACCTCCCAGGACTTCTCGACCTCCTTGTTGCCCGTCTCGCCTGTGCCAGCTACAGCAACCTAGGTCACTACAAGAAGAAGATCTTTGGTGCTGGGGGGTGGCCCCCGTCCATTCCTGTACCATCAGGACGGGACTGAGGCAGCTTCCTTGTGCCATAATCTCTACTGGTTTATCCGAATTTCAGACTGGCTTCCCCAACGCGGACATCATCCGGAAACAGAGGTACGTCCAAGTTGCGTGACGTACACCTTAACATCATCATTCTCACCCCATAGGTAATGCAGATGGGCTTCAGGATGTGTCTCTGGATTTAAACATGTAGAGGACATGCAGGTAGGAGGTGCACTATGCTCATACTATTTTAACCTACAGTAGCACTTTCTCGACCCATCCAGTATTTTCAACTGGGATTCTCAAAAATCCAAACACGGAAATTGGCCCAAATAGAAATTCATGATGGACATCTTCCTCAAGACTTGGATAATATATAAATATAAGCTCTAATAACACTTCAAAACAGTTTGTACTCAATAAGGTTATATAAACCGGTGTATGTACTATGCTTCCATCAATCCCATTGTTCAATGAGGGCTCTAATACCAAGATCTAGATCCCATAAGAGTGCAATATTCCTTACCCAACTGGTAGAAAGCATATCCTTGATTTTAATAGATTCATGCAGGATGAAAGATCTACACATAACCAGCAACACCGGAATAGACTGGGTCTACTCATAAGTCATCCATTTATGGATTTGCGGATTTTTGATTGGTTTTCTGCCTTTACATATATGATCCATTGGCAATGTATTATAGCCATACAGATTCAGGGAGGGATCATTATCCCAAGCGATAATGACTCCTCCCGAGCTCTAAAAGGTTTTTGGCACCTGGTGGTTGTAGCAATACATGTTTTGGAGTTTTGCTGGTAAAGTAAATAATTTTACTTTAAGTTTGAGCAAATCAAATAGATAACATAGAGAGACAAAGAGTGATGGACAGCCAGAGAGGCAAAGACAGGGCAGAGAGAGAGTGATAGAGAGAGCTTGATCAGCGTAAGATACGTTGGATACAGCTGGTTCCAATTTTCAAGTCTGCCGACTGTTAAGAGAGGTGTTCTAAATCTCCAAATTAGGGTTAGAATTGCTGGGACAGAATGGGTGAAGTTAGCTCAATGATGGCATTCCATTGGCTTGTCCATTAGTAGACATCAAAGAGCAAGCTATCCTTGGCCTGAATCTCTTGGTTGGCTGTGTCCCATCACTAACTGCGCCTGCCGGATACCGCCAACGCAAATAGCATTACTGCTACTCGGTCTGGCACTATGAGCGCTGGATAACGAGTAGCGGTAAATTGGTATATCCCCATTCCCTATTGGGTCCATTGGGGTTGGGGTGGCGCCACTAGAGCTGGCGCAAATAGTTCCACGCTAATAGCGCTGAAAATGGCCCAAACATTGAGATTTTTACCTCAAGCAAAAGCTGGAGGTAAAACCCCCATTTTCAACCAGACTCATGATAGGGCCAGCACTTAAATGCAGTGGTAATAGCGTTACCAGTGTATTTAAGGGCTACCACCTAAGTCGGGATGAAGCCCTCTGATTCTATCAGGATCTGACTCCTTTACTATTGCACTAATGAGTTCTCAATTGAAAAGACACTTCATGGGTCACTTTGCAGGTCCCTGCAGTGTAAATAAAAGTGCTTAAAATCTTTTTTCCATGCTCCATTTTTGTGTTTTTTGAAGGTGGAGGGGGGTCGGAACACAAGTTACTTTTACATCTCCCTTTTACCTTCCGCCTTTGAACACTACTTGCATTTATGCCAGCATGACATTTTCATGCTGGTGTAAAACCAATGGATTCCTATGGACTCTGTCTGCTTTTTATACCAGCAACAAGGAGGGGGATTATACAGAAATCTATTGTAGGCAAAGCCTGTCATTTATGCATGGTTACTCTATTTGCACTACGTAGCGCAAAAGTGAGGCAGACAAGTATTTCCAACACCATTTTGCACCTCCCCTTTGCACTTTGCTGTGAACATGATGAACATTTCATGATGAGGATCTAAGTGCAAATGTAACAGATCCACACCTGTTGCAGCAAATCGTTCATTAGCACACATTTCATTTAATATAAGCCTAAATTCCAGAGGATCCTGATGAACATCTAAAGGTCCTGTCTCAAAAGCGAAGACCTCCTGGACTTGCAACACCAAGGATTCTGTCTCCCCCTGCCAGAGAAGGCTGCAAACCATCTCAACCATTGTGGTTGGCTCCCAGAGGGTAATATGACATGCTTTATCCCATGGCATTGAGTCTCGTCTGGACGCCCAGTACAGGCGTACGCAACTGAGGGCCAAAAGGAGCAAAAGGCGGTTTCTGTTTGGGCTTTTTAGGGCTGGAAAAAGGCTTAGTGCCAGAGTCCCGCTTCAAGTGAGGACTAATACTCTTAAGGAAAACACCTCTGTGCCTCTTGGCTGAGCTCACCCTTCACTAGACTCCTGCTTTCTAACATGGGAGGTGGGGTCCTTCAATGCAGTGTCTCTCCATTCACGGTGCAGATTACATTTACAAACCAAGGTATGTCTCTGTTGGGGCCTGTTAACTATCTTCTGGTTGCCTATAGCCTCGCTCCACCCCAACTTATAGCTTTTACCCACTCCTTCCCAGCCGTCAACTTTCACCCCATTCCCCATGCCCTTGCTGCTCACCCACCTACACACTCAGGGACGTCAGTTCAATAAAATGTCAGGAGTAGCGGAAGTGACATCACATGACCCTTAACCTCTGATGACATCACAGGAAGTGATGTAATTTGACCCCACCCCAAGTCAAATCCGAGGAAGTGATGGCACACAACCTTTCACTCCTCAACAAAACAGGTAGTGGCGTCACATAGCATTGTTCCTCAGTACACTAAGAAAAATATGGTTACGATATATCACTGTAATATATACATTTCATCACCATATGTAGCGTTAATGTCGGTGTGTTCAGGCCCATATTACCAAGATATTTTAGTTGTCTTCCCCTGCCCAATGTACCTTGACAAATACCCAATACCTACCGGTTGCAGCCAGTTAAAAAATATATATATAATTACAGGGCCTGCAGTAGCAGCTCTGTAGTTATGGTTAAGTTGCTCAACACATAGGAAGAGCACTTTTAGGGTGGCTTATAACATTGCCCCACCTGGACAGATCCTCACCGAACTTTGCAGAAAAAGTAGATGGCCGCCTCGGATTGTTTATACAAAGTTTGGTGAGGTTTCGTCTAGGGGGGCAAAGTTATAGTGGGGTCCCAAAATGTGTGTTTTTTCTCAGACGCAATGGAAAATAAATCTAGCTCATGTCTACAGCTCAAACCGATGGACAGATTTTCATCAAATTTGCGGCAGGAGCTGCAGCTTGGTCCCAAAAGCATATGTTTGTAAATTTGATGTAAAGCCATCAAGTAGTTTTTTTTAAAACAGCCAAAAAGTAGGTAAAAAGGAATTAATGATATATGGGTTTGGTCCGCAGACTCACTTCCCTATTCGGTTGGCGGACAACCTCCTGGACCAATGAAGGTCCGGAAGCGCCCGCTGATTGGATGGTGAAAAATGCGAGCTGCGTCAGATATTATGAAACGGTCAGCCCATGTCCGCGGACATTGCGGTAAAACATCTAAAAAAAAGACAACTTTGTACTTGTCAAACTAATTAAACAATCTCTGGGTAGATGAAGGATTCTGAGGGTGGGAAGGGATATGGCCATACAAAGCAAAAAATGGATGGCTTTTCACCTTCAAAGTCCGCAAACAGTTCGGGGCAGCCCTGTCATGTTCACGAACATCTCAGACAGCCGGGGGTATCCATAAATATTTTTGCATTACAGGGTTGGTGAAAAGCAGTTTTGGGTGGCGTATAACTTAGGCACCACTCAATGAAACGCCATGGAATTATGTGATATTATACTAGATCTGACCTTGAATGGTTCTGTTTTGCTAAGAGGGAACGAAATTAGAGGGGGGTCTCAAAAGTCTTTGAAATGCTTATAAAGATGGTGGCGTTTCACAAATCTACACAAAGGATTGCAAAAAGATTTAAGACCCGGATTTGAATGTGTTTGCAAAGTTTGGTGGTATCTTTTGAAGAGGGGGCAACAATAGAGGGGGTTTGAACATTTTTAGATGACCTTTAACGTTGTTGCCGTTTGACTAATGTGCACAAAAGATTCTAGAATGATTATAGATCCAACCTTGAATGCTTGTGCAAAGTCTGAATGGATTTTGTCAAGTGGGAGCTAAGTTATATGGCTATTTCATGTACGTACGTTTTGACACTTTTCAAAAAATAAAACCTGGATGGATTTGCAGCAAAGTCGTGCAAGGGGCATCGGTAAGGACCTGCAAGCATGCTTTTGCGAATGTGTTTGTGTTTCATTTTTTGAAAAGTGTGATAATGTAGGTATAGAAAATTGTGATGTACCTTTGGTGACTGTGGGCAGTGACAAGATTGTCATAATAATGGCCTGTGGCCATGGGCAGTGGCCAGATTGTCCGAGTCATGGCCAAAGGCCATGACTCGGACAATCTGGCTACTGGCCCTAACCACGAGGGACTGGGAACAGGGTTAAAGTGGGCATGGCCACCAGGGACTGGCTATGTGGTAAGGTTTTTCAAAATCGAGATAGGTTTGAATGGAAAACACAATTCTACCTGTGGCTAAAATTCTGCCCGTGGCTACAGACCAAAGTGCTGCACAGGATTGCATCAACAGATCGCAGTGACTACCACTGCATACACTCCGAGACAATGCTAATCAGCAGATATTACCAAGAACCCTGGACCAGGTGCCCCCGTTGTCACCAGGCCACCCCTTCAAATCATTCACCACCCTTACTCTGATTTGATTATTGGGGCATGCGGCATGGCCGAAGCCCTACGTTTGAATGGGAAGAAAATATTCTGCTTGTGGCTACAGCCTGAAGTGCTGTACTGTATTACAACAAACCTGACCGAGGAGCATCAGCAAGGACCTGAAAGCATGCTTTTGCACATCTGTTTTGTGTTTTGTTTTTCCAAAGTGTCCAAATTGCCATATATTGCATGGATATTCGGCCTGGCCCTCGGCAAGGGCAAATCTCTACTCAGATTTACTTATCGGGGTATGTGGCCGAAGCTCTAGGTTTAAATGGGAAAACAAATTCTGTTTACTCTGCAGCCTGGAGTGCTAGACGGGATTGCAGCAAACTTGCGCGAGGAGCATTAGCAAGGACCTGAAAGGATAATTTTGCAAATCTGTCCTGTGTTTTATTTTTTTTAAAGTGTCGAAACGGAATAGTGATATACATTTTCTGCCGTGGGCAGTGGGCCTGGCTTTCGGCAAGGACAAATGTCTACTCTGATTTGCTTATTGGGGTATGCAGCATTGGCGAAGCCCATGTCCCATGGATTGTGGAGACTGGCCATGCAAGCCATGAGCACTGGCCATTGGTTACATTATGAGGGTATAGTGGACACTTAACTAGGAAGCTGGGTAGGTGCAGTGGATAACAGGGGTGGTTTGGTGGGGTTGGAGACATGGTTGAGCCCTAGGCAATTGAACAATGACTTGCATCCCCAGCATGTGCTGCTGATAACGACACATATACATATGTGTTGTAAAAAATATGTTTGTTAAAGGAGGTTTACATAAATGTTTAAAGAGGAATTATTAATAACTTATATATAGTGATGTAACATTATGAAACATTTTCACTTATAAAAACCTATTCATTTTACAGAAAACTCTTTGTTAAAAGGCTGTTACGGTTAAGATGTAGCCCACCCTTGGGACTCCTGTGTCCCAGCAGTTAGCTTGTGGCCTCCCACCTTGGCATCCATTGGCACTTCCCTCCTGGGCTCCCATGAGCACTTGTCCATCTGTACTGCCCCTTTTATTTATGCACTTCTCTCACTGTACAATGCATATGTGCATTTATAGGAGGACTATGTGCAATTGTTTGGTATAAGTATGGGAAATGCTGATGCAAAAGATTTGTAGAACATTAAGTGGCAGTTGGTGGGTGGACGTTTAATATGTTGACAGGCTATATGTAGAGTTTTTAAGTGATTGTTGGATATATGTGTGAATGGTTTAAAGCAGGCAATGAGGTTGTGCTACAAACATAACAGTAAAAAGAGAAAAACGGCTGTATTGTGTGATGGTGTGAATGTACAATCTGGGTTTTCTAATAAGGCTTAGGCTAGACAGGGGAATACAGAAACTGTGGATAGTCGAAAAGGGCAATGGATTATGGTGATTTTTGTATACTAGAGAGAAGAACTGCCGACAGAAAATGTGTGGTTTTTTTCTTTTTGTCTAGTATACAATTGTCCATTATTTCTATTAGCATAGTAGAACATGCTGATGGAAATGTTGGAGAATCTTATTGAATCTCACTACTTTACTGAAAAATGTAAAGAAGATGGAGTCTATAAACTTATTTCTTTCTTTTAATGTTTTTAACTGTGAAAGGTGGTTCCTAAAGAAACCTATTTAATGTTATTTATTATAACATTTTCTTTGCAGGAGATGCCAGCAAGTAAGTAGGGAAACAAGGGAAGGGTACCAATCACAGATATGGAAGGGCAGGTGGACAGGGGAAGATGTTGCACGTGTGTTAAATCTAGTGTGGGGCAGTGTTTTTCATGCTCCTTGATTACAGCTTCAAAAGCACTTCAAAATTGCTCCCCTTGCAGAGTGCTGTGTTGCAGTATATACAGAGTACTGTTGTCTTCGAAAGATATGGATCAACAGCCTCTTTTACAAGGTAGCTGGTGGGATGCTGTGTCCCACAGAAGTAGGCTGTTTGGTTACAGTATTGGTTGAGGAAGTTGAGGTGGAGGAAGACAGCCTACTACTTCCTAGGAATGGAACAGCCTTTCTGAGAGCATTGCAGTGGTTGGATTTGGTGTGTCTGCATTTGGAGGTGGCCCTGTAGAAGTACTGCCCAGGTTGTCCGCAACCGAGTACTACGTTTCACTCAGTGCATTTCACTTTGGTAGCTTTAGCGTTTGGTACATTCGCAACAGTGGTAAATAACTGCCACAGTCATGAATCTCTCTGGGTGCTACAGATAGGCACTTCCTCTACCTCATCTTCCTGGTCCACTTCATTGTCTTTTGAAGCATTGGACTTCTTTCGTTGTGTAGGTCCTCCAGCTGGTGGTGGTGGAAGTTCTTGGGGTGGAGGGATAGCTAATGCCATTTTTAGATGACTAGCAGTTCTGCTAATATTCTTCAAATTAAGTGCTTTGTGCTAGACTGTTATTGGATAATGAGTAACAATAGGTGTAGGAGCTGTGCAAGGGTACATTTTGAGCTTCAAAGTTCCTAGATGAGCTGAAAAATGCAGTTCCGAACTGTTACTGAAGCACGGACCAGTTCACAAAGTGAGGATATGTTCGCAAATATGTCACCATGCCGTGCGTGCGCACATGGTCACGCGACACTGTGCAGAAAGTCTGCAATGATGTCAGACATTTGTGAACGTCGACAAACATAAAAACAGTGGAAAAAGTGTATAGAAGTGTCTAAAATGATGCAAGAAGGTGGGGAATGGCAGAGTTGTAAGGTGAAACTTTCTAAATTGTACTGAAATATTGCGATATTGGGGTAAGTATGATATTAGTAAATTGTAGCAATCTAGGGTGCTCTGGTAAAAACACATGAACATCACTGAAAATCTTTGTTAAAGGAACGTTATGATTAAGTTGCACTAATAAAAACCTATGAAATTCAATAAAAACGTTGGTAAAGGGACATTATGCTTACAAGTAAAACCAAAAAACTACAGAAATTCGCCAGTTATGGTAAGTTAAGCAACCACAACTCACGCCACCACAGTGCACTGCTAAGACAAACACCCAGTACATGAAAGATGACATCACAAATGTCATTGATGACATAACTGATGACATCACATATCTGGTCCATTTGCTTCTTGTTCACTGACATTTCTAGGCTAGTTTTTCCTTTTACTGACAAGGAGAATTTTAAAAATTGAGAAGGTGCTATATATATATATATAAAGATTAACCTTCTTATATTTTCTTAAAGTACTTTCTATAGAGTTTGATTTGACCTCATAGTACACATGCACATACATGGGGCAATAAGCAGACCTCAAACACACAATTAATTTGTGCACATGATAATCAATTCTAATGTTATTGCCATTTTTGGTGCTGTTGTTTCTTTCTTCCTTACTTTAGTTTCCCTGTATGTGGCTCTAATTTGTATGCATTCTGGGTTTTTATATGTATTTTTTGTTTTTTGTACTAACACAAGTGTTTCGTAAGTTTTAAATTCTTAGCTACTTATTCCATGTTTAACATTATGCTAAACTTTGATAAGGTAGCATTTATTATTTATCGGAAATTACCAGATTACAAATATTGTACTTCTTTGGTACACGCTGGAGCCATTGCCTATGTGTATGTATGATTAGGTTCCTGTATTAACAACAACACTCAAATATATATTTTTGTTTCAGATGAGAACATTCTTTAATACATCAAGTAGTTTATGATAGATCTCCCCATCACCCCTAACATCTTATTACCAACATTATAAACACTACCCCTTGTAGGGACTGTTCATCAAAATTATTTTAATGTTTGATGTCATCACTGACATTTGCCATGTCATCATTGATCGTGGTATCCTGCTGGGTGCCTAGTCAAAGCCTGTATCTCTGGCCCCATCCTGGCTTGGTTTGCACTTTTCTCGCGGATCGTCATCAAACCCTCTCAGTTCCCCCTTTCCGCTCTGCAGTAGATAACCTCTCCTGTGGTGTCCCCCAAGGGTCTGCTATCTGTCTGGTATTTTTCAATGTCTACATTCAACCACTAACCAAATTCATCTTCTCCCATGGCTTTCTCTGCTATTCATATGCAGACGATACGCACATCCTGGTCCATCGTGACCTGTCCATCCCTGAGTTGGCTGCTAGGTTGCGGGTGTGCCTTGAGGCTGTGGGAGAATAAATGCAGAACAACTGGTTCAAGTTGAATGGGGACAAGACTGAGGTGCTGGTAGTAGGTCCTCCCATGGCTTCCTCTCTCTGGACCCCTGATTTCTGGCCTTCTTCTCTTGGCCCTTTTCCTAAAACTCTCACTACTGTTAAAGAAGATCTTGGAGTGAAACTCTCTTCCTCCATGTCTATGGATCCCCAGGTCAGCACCGTTTCACAACAGGGTAATTTTCAACTCAAACTCTTACATTGGATTCTGCCATTAATTCCTGTCCACGTTCACGCACATCTAGTGTCTGCTCTTGTCTCTTCCTCTATCGACTATTGCAATTTTCTCTTTATGGCTCAATCTGCTTATATCCTGGAGCGTCTTCAGGTTCTTCAAAATTCTGCTGCACGGTTAGCCACAGCTACTCCTTGGTGCTGCATTATCTCTCTGATTTTGACCCAACTCCACTGGCTCCCTGTGATCAAGTGCATCCATTTCAAGTCCTTATGCTTTGTTCACTGTGCCATCTATGGATGCAGTGCAGAATACCTACAGGCTAAATTCCGGCCCTACGTTCCCAGATGGGCCTTATGCCCGGCCGATGCCTGTCTGCTGCTTGTCCCTGCAGTGAAATATTGCCGCATTTTTGGCCGGGCCTCTTTCCTTAGCAGCGGCCAGCCTCTGGAATGCTCTACCCCGTTCTCTCAGAGCTACCACCAACCATCTTGCTTTCCATAAAGCTTTTAAGACTTTGCTTTTTTAGTTGGTGTTTTGTCATCCCCTGGCTACATTAGGTCCAAGATGTCCTTGGGCGAACACGGCACTATACAAATGCCTGTCAAACCAAATCAAATCTTTCATGTACTGGATGTTTGTTTTAGCTGTGTATGGTGGTGGCGCGAATTATGGTTGCTTAGCTTACCATTACTCGTGAATTTCTGTTGTTTTTGGTTTTACTTGTAACCATAACGTACCTGTAACAAAGATTTTTTATTGATTGTCATATATTTTTATTAGTGCAACTTAACCATAACGTCCCTTTAACAATGTTTTTTCATTGAATATATATATATATATTTTGGTCCAGGGGTAGCAAGGGAGTTTGCAGGTGTCACAGCTGAAACCCCTTGTGACCCCCAAATGACGTCCATGTACCCTTTCCCTCTTGGGCTGCTCCATTCCTCCAGAGTCTTCTCTTGCCTAACTCGCTCTTTATCTTTAAGGGAGCAAGTCCTTGCCCCTTGTCTTTGCTCTCTTCTTACTCATACTCACTCATCTCTGCTGTCTCTCTTGCCTTCAGCCTCAACCTGGTCTAACTTCTACCCCACTCTCACCCCTCCCCATCTCCCTTCTTTACTTTCTCCCAGGATCTCTACATTCATATACCCCTCTTTCCTACTGCACAACACCTGCTCCCGTCACCCACCTCTGAAGTGGTATTGGGGAATACCCAATCCCTCTGCAGCATGTCGTCGTTTATTACTGACCAAATCGACTCTCATTACCCCCAACGTTCACTTCTTGCTATCACAGAAATCTGGATCTACCCTCATGCCTCTGCAAAATAGGCGCTCTCCACCCAGCCTTTACTACCTACTCTCACTCACCCTGACCAGGAACGGACTGGGCATAAAATTGTCCAGTGCACCAATGAAAAGGTTGCCCCCCACAATTGCAAATGGCAATTCACCCAAGGGAAAGGTTTTTGTGAAAATGTGTTGCAAATTGTGCATTTTAAAGAATATTTATTCAGTAACACTGGTCAAAACTATTTGACACATGGTGAAGTAACTTATCAAACTGACCCACATAGACCAAAAAAGTGTCCCACTTTGACCCCAAAAATGGGCCCACACTAGCATTTTGCGTTTTTGGTTCGGACTTTGCCCTATCGCCCTATAGACCAGACCAAGCCTGACCCGACCTGTTAGGAAGAGTGGTAGAGTGGGTAAACAGGGAACGTGACACATCTTTTTCCCAGCGTTTGGTTAGTTCACATGGGACGACCAAAATAATAATGGTGCCTTCTACTACTGTTTCACCACTTTCCAGAAGCCGCAGACTTGAAACACTGTATCTATGCAACAGCAATGCTTGTTGTGAGTCCCACTGATCTTTGAGCATGCCTCTTGAAAAGTGTTGTAGGAACTGTTCACAGTAGCAATGAACACAGAAAGGATTTATCTTATAGGGACAGCATCCCTTTTCAGTTTTGGAGATTTGGGTCCAGCTATGGCAAAGCTTTGTGGGGAGGAGGTGCCTTTTCATCGCCTTCAAGGGATCGATCAGGTCAAGCATATCACTGGTATGCTCTGAGGGTCTTTTGGGATGAGAAGGGACTGGATTCCTAAGGCTGGCTTGCGGTGAAGCAATATGGCTGTCCCATCCCATATTTTGGAGGCCAAGATAAGGTAACTAGAGAAACTCCTCATACTACCCAGGGACCAACATCCAATGGCTTGAGGAGGCACCTGAACCCCTGAATCACCTTCCTGATGGTCACCAGAGTCATGCACAGGACATCACTACAGGTCTCATACTTACTGCTGGGGACTGCACAGCATCAGTATCCTGCTCATCCAATCAAAATCCTGTACATCTCTCTCACTATTTTCTATCAGAGACTGAATACTGGTTGCTCCAGTAGATGGTTTATGGTACCTCTGGTTCATGAACGGTGAAACGAGTTTACTTCTAACTCTACAGTGGACCCTCCCAGGTAGGATCAGGCTTAAGAATTCTTCATGGGGGCTTCTGAGCCTGAATAAATTACCAGTAACTTTCATCAACACCTTATTTACCTTTCATATGATGTAAAGTAAATGTTCATAATACCTCCGAGCGGGCAATTTTGTGTTATGCTTTTTTCAGGTCTTCCGAACATGAGAGCACACACTGAAGTGTGAATCCAGCCTCAGATTGTTTAAATCTTGACATTTATCCCAGATTGTATCATTTACAAAATGTCCCAGGTATGTGCTTACTCTCTTGGAAGTTCTGGAGAGCTTGTTTGTTTGTGATTGTGGTCGCATGGCTTTCTTCCAAAATGTGTTGCCATAATTACATAATGCTTTGATTAAGCATTAAAGGTTCTATGGGTAAATCTGAATTATAGTTTTAGAAATAATGTGAATTTTCATGACAGTTTTCCTGGTCAATATTTTCCAGCACCTATCTTCCTTAAAAACTCTTTTCCCAGTGGGCTTACCAGGAACTAAGCTGGGCTGCCACGAAGGTGGATGTGGAGCGTGCACGGTCATGCTGTCTCGGTTCGACCGAATCCAGCGAAGAATTATGTATCCTTTCCATTATGTACATCCTCTGCTCACCAATCATAAGACATTTCACCTCATCTGTCTTAGAAGAAGATCATATGGATGTGTAATAGACCATAATTACTAAGACCAGTCAAAAAGATAACACCTTTCCTCCTTGCAAGGATTGGGCAGAGGTGCACACCTAGTATGCATTTAGTAAATTTATATTTTAGAAAATATTATTAAGTCTTTAGGTGCGGGGGAGGAACTGGGGTCTTGGCACAAAACTCCTACACTAAATAACAAAGGGAAAGAAGATTCAGCCTTGGAATCCTCCCGTCTCCTGCACACTTTTGATTGTTTGGGGAAAACCCAATACTGTTCTTTAGACACAAAACAAAGTATATATATATTGATAACAAAAGTTAGGCAAACAGAGTAATTCAAAAAGCAGGAGTATTTTATCAAAATAATGTGATTCAAAAAAGAATTTTGTTTACAAAAGAAGAAACAATGTGGCATCAATAATCAACATCAAAGAATTAAAGGATGATGGAGTCTGATAAAATCGGCGACGCGTTTCGAAGATGTTTTCCTCTTCTTCTGGCCAAAAACGGACTGTTTAAGTAAAGGGAAAACAATAGTTCACAATCATGTGATTCAAGAATTGAATTTTTACAAACATAGAAAAGGCTCTTCTGCATGCTGAACATATAAAACACACTATTACATTTGTTTGGCTTACTTTTCTTACATTGTCTGTTACCAAAGTGTATACATTCCTTATTAGAGGAAGGAGTTCATGAAATTCCACTACTCAAATGCTCCATGGCCATAGTAATTGTTGAACATTAATGCGTACTCTCATA